>NW_025421999.1:7270000-7906666 GCF_011764305.1 Mustela putorius furo
TAACAGAAAAGAACATTAGACTGGGAGTCAGGAGATCTAGCTTTTATTCTGGCATCAGTAGTATGTATACACAGACATATGTGTACATGTGTGTATGCATATACATACATATATTTCAGTTTAATAATATGCAACTTTTTCACATTGTAAGACCTTTGAAATCACAGTGCATTATAATCAGTGGTATCTTTTAATAGGCAGTGCTTTTTTCTTTTTAGTGATAGATAAAAAATGATATGTAGTAATTTTCATGGTATCTTAGATTCTGTGAAATGTCATAATTTGCTCAGTGGCATTAAATAAATCACATGAGTTATTGTGCCATAGTGTGTAGAATATATGACAAATATCTTCCAATATAAATCATGAAAAAATTGCCAAAAATATATTAGTGGAAACAGAGACTATAGATTGTTTCTTTAAAAACCAGTATTTTGGGGCCCCTGGGTGGCTCAGTTGGTTAAGCATCTGCCTTCAGCTCAGTTCATGAGCTAGGGTCCCGGGATTGAAATCCACATTGGGCTCTCTGCTCAGTGGGGAGTCTGCTTCTCCCTCTGTCAATAAAGAATAAAATCTTAAAAAAAAAATCTGTTTTGCAGATCTCAAATATGTATTAAGTATATTTTTATTTTATTTTATTTTTTTTAAAGATTTTATTTATTTATTTGAGAGAGAGAGACAGTGAGAGAGAGCATGAGCGAGGAGAAGGTCAGAGGGAGAAGCAGACTCCCCATGGAGCTGGGAGACCGATGTGGGACTCGATCCCAGGACTCCGGGATCATGACCTGAGCCGAAGGCAGTCGTCCAACCAACTGAGCCACCCAGGTGTCCGATTAAGTATATTTTTAAAATGATAGTATTTAGTATTTACATACTAAAAAGATCATTTATACTATTATTCCTAATTCCATTATTATATTTAAAACCATAAGGAATTATTATTTTTAGGTTATTTTTGTTGTTTTTTTAAGATTTTAAGTAATCTCTACATCCAACATGGGGCTCAAGCATGGTCCTCTGAGCCAGCTAGGTGCCCCTATCTTTGGATTGTTTTGAAAACAAACTAATGGCAAGAATTAAAAAAGAAAGTGTTTGCTTGAGAGTAGTCCTTCTCAACCCATCCCATAAAAAAATTAAATTCCCCCAGGCATCCACTGCATGTTCTGAATTAACTTCTCTTCCTTGCATCTAGAATGGGACTAGCTCTATACCATTCTTGGTAGATTGGAGAAAACAGTTATTCATACAATTTTTTGTAGGGTTTAATTTTCTAGTGGAACTCTGATTAGGAAAGGTTTCTTAGTGTATGAGTTGTGTATATTTTAAGACATATTTTGCTATGAGTCATATCACTGTTTAATGGAAAAGTAAAATAAAGTCAGTGCTGATTCTTTATTCATATTAATGAAGCAAGATTTCTGCTAAGTCATACCTGGTTATTAGCCTTATTCTAGCTATTACCTCTACTACTGATACCATTCATTAGCATCAGTAATAAATTAAGTGGTACTTTTTAAAAGTAAATTTATGCTGGTTATAGAAGATATTACTACGTTAAGTACCTCCTGTTAGTTGCTCATTTAATATTTAGCACAACTCTATAATGTAGGTATATTACTCTATCAGTTCTATAAAACAGCAAACTCCGGCATGGCAAGAAGAGAGAACTTGCCAAGGTGAAAACTTGGAGCTGTGATCTGAACCCTGGTAGTCTGGCTTCAGAGACCCTACTGGTAACCAATACAAATACTTCAAAATGGTGTATCTCACACATTACTGACTGAAATGAAAACATGGGTTTACAGAAAAACACAAGATAGGAGGTCTCAGTTTTTTTTTTTTTTTTAGAAGGATCTCTTATTTTTTTTTTTTTAAAGATTTTATTTATTTATTTGACAGAAAGAAATCACAAGTAGATGGAGAGGCAAGCAGAGAGAGAGAGAGAGGGAAGCAGGCTCCCTGCCGAGCAGAGAGCCCGATGCAGGACTTGATCCCAGGACGCTGAGATCATGACCTGAGCCGAAGGCAGCGGTTCAACCCACTGAGCCACCCAGGCGCCCCAAGAATCTCTTATTTTTAATAGGATTTACATTAATCTGACATGTTTCTCAAAGACTTTCAACAAAATAGTGGATAAAAGGAGAAACAGTTGCTTTAAACTTGTTCCATAGTTTATGCTTCACATTAATTCACATAGGACTTTCATATAGTAAACTGAAATTAGGAAGACTATCAGTGTATTACATTGTATATATTTTACTAATAAATTCTGTAAATAAGTAGTATTTATTTTTCCTTTGTTGAGTATAG
Source organism: Mustela putorius furo (assembly GCF_011764305.1). Lineage (NCBI taxonomy): Eukaryota > Metazoa > Chordata > Mammalia > Carnivora > Mustelidae > Mustela > Mustela putorius. Next base: position 7,272,311 of record NW_025421999.1, read on the forward strand.
ATGAAGTTGAACAAAACGTACATAAAGGAAGAAACTTTGTAAAAGTATTAAGTACTTTATTCTCCTTTAAGAATACCATTTAGTCCAGTATTCATGCAGAACTTGCAAAATTAAATTATTTTTCCTCTAATCTAGAAGAAACATTGAGAACTATAGATTGGTTTTCAAAATCGGATTCATTTAAAAATTTCATGTTTTTTCTCATACTGATAAATCCTGTTAGTTGCTGAGCTTTGTAAGAGTTACCTTTAATACAAGTCACTAACGGTGTATTGAAATGAATTTAATCACATTGAATGAAGAGGGGAAAAAATTGGTATTATCATAGAAGAATCAAAATGTAGGGTTGCCAAAAAAATTTTTTTATCATGACTTTTTCAGCAAACATAATACTCATTTGTGTTTAGAAAACAAATATGATTGACTTTCTCATTTCTTGTTAGAAAGCAATTGAACTGAACCCAAAAGATGCTACCTCAATTCACCTTATGGGTATTTGGTAAGAACATTTCTTTAAATAAATATTTCAGTGGTAGTTACTATGATCTTATTTTGTAGTATATAATACCAAGCTGTAAAGTATTTAAAAGTATTTGGCATTCATGAGTGTTCGGTTCATTATTACTAGTAGTAATAATGTTCATTAACTAGTTCAGTTCATTAACTAGTAGTTGTGATGTATCACTAAGTTTGATTGTGATCATGTTAACCATTGTAACTCATTTAGAAATATATGTTAAAATGAAAAAGGCATTAAAATTTTTGCTAGACTTTGAAATTCCTTTTGTTAGGAGAGACTGTTTTTACTTACAAGGCTAAATGAAATTGGATTGATCTAACTATATAGCAACACAGTTCGATGCCCGAAGAGGGTCTTCGCATCTTCAAGGTCTGTCAAATACAGTCTGATTCATCTGAGGAATAAAATAATCTGACTTTCAGTATCTTTCCATTTGTCTAGTGTACAGCATTATTTTGCTGGTATGAGCAGCAAACTTGAGACAGGTTTGCCGCTGTTTTCTTTGGGTGTAGTTCACAGACCTGAGTATTTTATTGTCTTATAAATAAATGGTGTAGACAGCCCTGTATCTGATTTTTTTTTTTAAGATTTTATTTATTTATTTGACAGACAGATCACAAGTAGGCAGAGAGGCAGGCAGAGAGAGAGAGGAGGAAGCAGGCTCCCTGCTAAGTGGAGAGCCTGATGCGGGGCTCGATCCCAGGACCCTGGGATCATGACCTGAGCTGAAGGCAGAGGCTTAACCCACTGAGCCACCCAGGCGCCCTCCCGTATCTGATTCTTTTTTTTTTTTTTTTAAGATTTTATTTATTTATTTGACAGGAAGAGAAGGATCATAAGTAGGCAGAGAGGCAGACAGAGAGATAGAGGAGGAAGCAGGTTCCCTGCTGAGCAGAGAGCCAGGTGCAGAGCTTGATTCCAGGACCCTGAGATCATGACCTGAGCCAAAGGCAGAGGCTTAACCCACTGAGCCACCCAGCGGCCCCCTGTATCTGATTCTTAAAAGGATTCTTAAAAAGGAGTTAAATATCCTTCAGGACAAAGGGCAATATTAAACTAACTAATGATAATGGCTAGACAGTTCTAGGGAGGAACCATGAATGAGATACAGTTGTTCCCTTAGGAGTTCGGACCCTTAGTCAAAGATGCAGTACTTTTTTCCCTACCTGTATCAGAAAGTTGCCAAGATCTTTGGATGTTAATCATTTGCCTCACTCTTTTCAGTAGGCAGACTTAAATTGGTTCTTGCCATTGTTATTTATACATACCATGTTTAGTTTTTGTTTTTGTTTTTGTTTTAACTACTCTGAGTTAGTTTTTCTTATCTAAAAAAATAGGGGTAATGATCCTAAGAGTAAATGAGAGATAATCACCGAGCACCTAGAACAGAGTCAGCACTTAGTGATGAACGACAAATACTATGTTTTCATTACTAGTACTGTTGCTTACTTACATTTAATCACGAACACATCCTAATTGATGGATCAATATAAATCAGTCTCTGGGTAATTCACTGGGAATATTAACCTAATGGATGTTATGTAAAGTGCAAATTGTTTAAACATACCAACAGAAGAAACTATCTTTTATATCTGTTAAGATGCTTAGTTTTTCTGTAAGAGGAAAAAAGATGCAACTGAGATGTCTGTTTTTTCTCTGTAGGTGTTATACATTTGCTGAAATGCCGTGGTATCAGAGAAGAATTGCTAAAGTGCTGTTCGCAACTCCTCCTAGTTCCACCTATGAGGAGGTAGTGTGCTGTCCTTTGTTAAGTTAGTACTGATTTCTTAACTACAGTGCCATTCTACAGTGTCCAGATCTGCAGCTCTGAGCCGTGAGGCCTTTGAGCATGTTTCTAACCATCCAGTGCAGCAATCTTATCACAAAGGCTTAATACTTATAATCTATGACTGGTGAGTGTTTTTTTTTTTAATTTAGGTGAGTGGCTAATGATTCTGGTATAATGTCAGCTGTAATAGCTCATGCAAAAATCTACTATTGTTTTCTATTTGAAATCTACACCATATAAAAGTCATAAAATAGAATAAATTCAGCAGCTGTTACTCAGCACGAGTTTTAGATATGTTTTACACATGAACAGTAATTTACCTAGGAAATCGTGTATTTGTATAGATAAAGGAAGAGTAATTTATAACTTTTTTAGAAAGCAGGGTTGCAAGGCTTATACGCTAATTTTTTGGGGGGGGGGTACAAAGGCGTTTAGTTTATTCTCATCAGTGTCACTGATATATACACTCATATTTTTTTTTTTTTTTTTATTTATCAGAGAGAGAGATGGGGAGAGCAAGCACAGGCAGACAGAATGGCAGGCAGAGACAGAGGGAGAAGCAGACTCCCTGTCGAGCAAGGAGCCCGATGTGGGACTCGATCCCAGGACGCTGGGATCATGACCTGAGCCGAAGGCAGCTGCTTAACCAACTGAGCCACCCAGGCGTCCCTACACTCATATTTTTAAGGCCTTTTGTTTTTCTTGTTGAAAATAAAATTTGAAAGGGATTTCTGGGAAAACACTAACTTACACCACTAAAATGTTCAGAGTAAGGAAATAAGGCCACGAAAGATCTTTCCTAGTACTTGTATCATGACAAGGAGCTATTTTTTCTTCTGGCAGGCTATGGTGTAGAATTTGATATTAAAATATTTAGTTGATGGGCGCTGGGGTGGCTCAGTGGGTTAAAGCCTCTGCCTTTGGCTCGGGTCATGATCCCAGGGTTCTGGGATGCCACATTGGGCTGTCTGCTCAGCAGGGAGCCTGCTTCCTCCCCTCTCTCTCTGCCTACTTGTGATGTCTGTCAAATAAATAAATAAAATCCTTAATAAATAAAAAAATTTAAAAAATATTAACTGAATAATCAGAACACAGCTGGGAATATGTATTATTAAAGATAATGTATTCTAAGGAAAAAAGATACAGTTGGCTCTACTATAATAAAACAGTTATGTTTCTAGGAAATCATAATTTATAAAACAGCTTAAATGGGACAAAAAAGGGAAGTTTCAGACTCAATAACATTTTATGTTTGAATTTCAATAATAAAGACTTTTAAAAGTTTATTGGTACAACCTATGTATCACTGAGTAAATTTAGCTTTTGATTTTACTAAGTTTTTACAGGTAGTGACTGTTAAGACTTAAGAAGGATCAAAATAGCTGAGTTGCATATGGTAATGTTCTTTCTTCTCTTCACTTGATGCTGGTTTGGTTCAAGTTCTAAACAGCAATCAAGTTATTACTAGAAGTTGTCCATCTCCTGTAATCTGTGCTCTGATGATTTAAAAACGTTCAGTTTTGCTGTGTTAACTTTCACTGTTGATAAGTTGACCTTTATTTTAATATGTTTTAATTTACTTCCTGACTTTTGAAGAAATGTTTTTTTATATATTGATTCTGTTTTCATTATGTTTGGACTCTTCATGTTTTTAACAGGCATTAGGCTACTTTCACAGGGCAGAGCAAGGTAACATTTTTCTATTTCATCTACTAATATAGTTAAAATTGTATGAGTGCTTTATAATAGGCATTTTTAAGACAAAAATGTTACTTAATCTAATATACTTCTCTTTGCACTAAATATTATCAGTTTTTAGTCTTTATTTTATAAAGATCACCAGAGTAAGAAATAGATTGCTACTGAGTTTAGAACTACAGTTCTGAAATGGTCCTTTATTATGATTCAGCTTTCTGAGAGGAGGCTCTGACAAGTTAACTGTGTTATTCAAGATTATACAGCCATTTAAAATCATTAATTTATTTAAATGTTTAGTTAAAAAATTTTTTTGAGGTTTAATTGACAATTAACATTAGTTTCAGGTGTACAGCGTAAGGATTCAATAATTGCACATGTTGTAAATTATAAAATAAAGTCTAGTTAATATCTGTCACATTACAAAAAGTTTAATTTTTTTTTTCTAAGATTTACCCTTTCTCTTTAAAGAGCATTTAGATGAGAAATCTTGTTTTTAAACCAAGCCAGTTTTTGCTTCGTTGCAAATATTGTCGTCTTTTATGGAGTTTCATGTCACTGTGGCTTTGAAGAAATGGCCAGTGTACAAAACTGACATCAGCCATCCTAAGTTCATCCTTTTTAATATTAGTAGCACAAACTAGAAGAGTAAAGGACATAAGCATATGTTACCAAATACACCAGAAAAACCACTGCAATTCTATTTCTGTAAAACTAGAAGAAAATTAAAGCCTGTATATTAGAGAGCCTACTCATATGGACTTGTTCAGATGCTTTTAGGATAGCAAAGCATTTATTTTCTTAATTTCTTCTGAAGAGTGGTATCTGAATGTTAAACCATGTTAGTAATATATTGTTCGGTTACTGCCTTTTGCTGATAACCTCTTATGATCGTAGTTTTTATATCATGAATATGAATCTGGGAATAAAATGTCCTCAAAGGGATTTAAAAGCATAACTGCAAAGTAGAAATAGAGCCTTAGTGAATTAAGGGTTTGGGGTGTTAAGAAAAACATGGTCAGTAACTCCAGTCATCCTTGAGGTTTTAACACTGTAGGTCAGTTCTTCCAGGTGGTCTTTTTTTATGGACCATATCTGGTTCAGAAGCTCCTCCTAGGCTCTTAAGTATCTGTTACTTCTCCCATCATAGCCCTTATCACACCGCAGTATGAGTATGTGCGTCGTATTGTTTACATGTCGAAGACTAAATATGGGGATGATGCGGACTTTGTTGTTTTGCTCAGTTTTCCTCAGTGCTTAGTATAATGCTATTAAATTTGCTGAATGACAATATTAAACAGATGAATGGATGAACCCTAAGGAAACCTACACAACACCTCATAAATACGTTCAGATTAAAGAAGTAAAACAATTTTGGGTTAAGGAGCAAATGGAGTTAACTATAAATTATATCCAGGGGAAAGTATGCATTAAATATAGCAGGTCCCAGTTGATAAGAGGAATTTGTATAAAGAATTAATGAAGTTAGTGAGACTGTCCCATGCTTTCATAGGCTTTTTGTTCAGCTTTCCCTGGGCCAAGAATGTTCTGTTTTTCTGTTAAAATCCTGTTCAGCTGCCCAGGCAGCCCAGATGTAACTTCTTAGAGAGTTAGTTTCTCATTGGTTTCTCATAGCACTTTAAAATGTTTACATCTGTCAAAGCATCTCTTTCATTTTTCTGTTACATTTTAATCCTCTTTTGTCTCTCCTCTTCATGATGGATTTCAAAAGAACAGAGTCTTTGTTAAATCTGTATTTAAGTATAACCCACATTTAGTAAATATTAATCAAATGTATGTATATACACCTGACCCTTAAACAATGGGTAAGTGGTACATGGCCGCCTGCGTAGTTGAAAATCTGCATATAACTAACTTTTGGCTCCCCTCAAAGCTAACTCCTTAAATATTCTACCATTGACCAGAACTTTAACAGTTGTTTAAAATGTATTTTGTATGTTCCATGTATTATAGACTGTATTCTAGTATAGTAAGCTAGAGAAAATTGAATGTTAAAAGTAAGAGAAAATACAGTTGCAGCACTTTACTGTATTTATGGGGAAAAAAACCCTGCATATATTTGGACGTGCATAATTCAAAACTGCATTGTTCAAGGGTCAACTGCATATATGTCATGATTTCATTTCCTCATACAGCAAGTATGTATTGGGTCCATGTTATGTCCTAGGTAATTAGGATGCAGCAGGTGATAAAAGACATTAAAAGAAAACCCCTGTCTGTTTATAGAAGATACATTCTGTCAGGTACTTCAGTTTCTCAGTATCTACTTTATAAAATTGTATAAAAATGAGAAATGTAATAGAATGCCTAGCACATTAAGAGACATTGAATAAATGGTACTTAACTAATATTTGAGATTGGAATAGTTGAACAAGAGAATTCTAGTTAGCCTAATCTTGTATGACCACACAAATATATTATTGGAATTTAGACTTAAGAAATTAACAACTCTATTCATCTGAGATAAATTTTTCTTTCTTATGTATAGTGGATCCAAATTTCTACAGCAAAAACTTGCTACTTTTAGGAAAGACGTATTTGAAGTTACACAATAAAAAGCTTGCTGCCTTCTGGCTAATGAAAGCCAAGGACTATCCGGCACACACAGAGGAGGATAAACAGGTAAAGTATCTCCAATAAATTAAGGCAGGGGCACCTGGGTGGCTCAGTGGGTTAAAGCCTCTGCCTTCTGCTCAGGTCATGATCTCAGGGTCCTGGGATCGAGCCCCACATTGGGCCTGCCTCTCTGCCTTTGTGATCTCTGTCAAATAAATAAAATCTTTAAAATAAATAAATAAAGGCATGGGGCGCCTGGGTGGCTCAGTGGGTTAAGCCGCTGCCTTCGGCTCAGGTCATGATCTCAGGGTCCTGGGATCGAGTCCCGCATCGGGCTTTCTGCTTGGCGGGGAGCCTGCTTCTCTCTCTCTCTCTCTCTCTCTCTGCCAGCCTCTCTACCTACCTGTGATCTCTCTGTCAAATAAATAAATAAAATCTTAAAAAAAAAATAAAAAAATAAAATAAATAAATAAAATAAATAAATAAAGGCAGATAGGTTTCTGCTGAGGGACTATTAAGTAAAGGTAAATTAAGAACTTCTTTAAAAATATAATTTTGGTCTAAATGTATCTTGTTAAAAACTGTTCGTTTTGAATTCATTAGCATTTCTGTCAACTTCTATATATTGTTTTCTCTCATAGAGATTATAAATTAGTTGCTGCCTTATTCCTGTTTGACATACGTGACAGATCAAATAAGATTTCTACAATAAAAGGCACGTGATGTGTATTAATGTGGACGAATTCTCTTAAGAGTCTCACCCAGTTCCTGTTCAGTTTTATTCTCATAATGAGCTATCTCCTGGTGGGAACACTTAGAAACCACAGTCTGCTTTATGAACTTATTAGGTTTTGCAAGTTGGTATCTGTGCCGTACTCTTTATTTATAACACATATTTTTCCATTTTAGATACAGACAGAAGCTGCTCAGTTGCTTACAGGTTTCAGTGACAAGAATTGAGAATTTTTCAGAGAAGAAAGCCAACGAAGTATCTAAGAAACATTGCCTTTTCATGAAATTACAAAGATAATATGTGAACTGTAACTGTTCTATGGCTGTTTTCTCGGTTCCTTTAATGTGACCATTAACAAAGTAAATGAGCAAAATTCTAAGTTTCTTCACAGACAATAAGGCAAAAGAAATAATTACCAAAAAATTGGTAGAGACTTCTCCCTGGCTCAGAGGCAGAGATTATTGCACATTTAGGCACTAGCAATACAAAGTGGTATAGATTTCTGAGGAGGATGGATCACATCAGAATGGGAGATCAAGAAAAAAAGCTTTGTGTCAGAGGCTTCATTGGGGGGTGTGCATTGCCAAATTGGACTGATGCAAAGTTGAGATCTTGCAGAGAAGGTGCAGTGAAAATGAGGTTAGGATGTTGAGGGTTCTTGGTATAAAGTAATTAAATGGTGGATCTTGGAACCAACCTGTGTTAAGGAAAAAACTTTAAGTCAGGAGAGGACAGAAAATGGAGTGTTTTGTGTTTTTTTTTTTTTAAATGTGACATGGTCTTACAAGTGAAAGATTGATTTTGTTACTTGACAAACCCAGGTTCTCTTCCCTAATGTGGTGAAAGGAACATAGAACTCAAGTGTGAAATAGAAATGAAGATGTTTTACATAGGCAGGACCATATTACTTGAGGCTGCAGAACTGTTTTATAAAAAGGATTATCTTGAATCCTATAGAATCACTTAGATAAATCAAGAATGCATGCATAGGTAGGTATTCCCCCAAGGGAGTTGGATATTGTAAAGTTAACAGTGAACCGTGAGGGTGTGGGCTGTTTGTGTTGTCATGCATATTTTTCGAACAAAAAGGAAAATGAAAGTCCTGGACTCTATATACCCATCTCCAATTGCTAATCTTCAGCTATATTTTACTGTTTTGTGTGTGTGTGTGTATATTTCTAAACTTTTGAAATTGTAGACAATATACTTCATCCCTAAGTATTTAAGCATGCAGTCTCAGAATGACATCCTTCTAAACAAACAAAAACCCATTAGCACAACAAAAAGTTAACAGTAATTCTTTAAAACCATATTCTGATACCAGCCATATTTGTATTTTCTCAAATGTCCCAGGAATGTCTTACCAATTTTAAAAACCAGGATCCAATCAACCATATATTGTATTTGATTTTCGGCCTTAGTTTTTAAAAATCTAGAAGAATTCTCCCATTTTTTTTTTAATCCCACCATTCATTGACTTTTTTTTTGAACAGGCCAGTCATCTTAGAGTCTCTCTCATTCCAGATTTGCCATACCCCACTTTGGGAACCACTGTTTCATCTTTTCAGTGACTCTGATTAACTTTATGTAATTTGATCTTCTTTGCCTAATTTTTTATCACTTCTCTGATTTTTTACCTCTTTCCGTTTCATTTCCTTGGCTCTTTGAATTTCTGTCTTCCATGTCTCTATTGTTTTCTTCCTCAGATACCTTTGGTCTTCACTTGAGATGTTTGTCTTTTTCTTCCATTATTTCCCCTGATTTCAATCAGCAGGCATTTCACATTTGCATGTAGTTTGTCCAGTTCTGAGTTTTTTAATTTTTAATTTGATTTAGTTTTGATAGTTACTTACATTTAATTCATTAGTATATTGTGTTAAAGAATGTTTTTTTCTGTTTTGAGTATCTTCATCTGAAATTTTTTCCTTTTCACTAGAGTGACTTTCAGTATTTTCTGGTGGTGTGTGTGTGTGTTTTGTGTTACCTGCAATACCAAGTATCAAATGGGAGGTGAAGGATTTTGTTTGTTCAAGAACAAGGTCTATGAAGGAGTTTTTGTGAAATGAGTATCTTTCAGTAATAAAGCCTTTTATGGGTAGGGTCTGTCTTCTGATATTTTATGATGCTTTTTAAAAAATTGTATTGTTTTGTAATCATTATAGATTCATAGGAAGTTTGGGAGTGGGGAAATAGAGTGGTCCCAGAGATAAACTTCTGCCTCCAAGTTGAAAATCAGGTAATTAGTATAGCCCATAAATCTTACTCAGATTTTACTTCTAAATGCCCTCACTTGTGTATGTGTTCTATGTAATTTTGTCAGTATGTGTGTGTTTTGTTTTGTTTTTTTTTTACAACTGAGGCTACAATCAAGACATAGAACTGTTCCACCAAATTGTGTAAATCCCTACTGCTAGCCCTTTATGGTCACATCCATCCACTACTTTTCCTCCTTACCACCATCCCTAATCCTGGCAACCACTAATTTCAATACTGTTATATAAACGGAATCAGATTATGTGACCTTTTGAGAACTGCCTTTTTCATTTGATGTGATTTCTTTGAAATCCATCTGCATATAGTCAGTTGATTCCATTATACTGCTGATTATATTTCATGGTATAAATGTACTCACTTAGCCATTCACTGGTCATTTAGGTTGTTTCCAGTCTTTGACTCCTGTGAACACTAGGTACAGGTTATATTAACACCCAGGAGTGCAGTTGCTGGGTCCTAATTTATAGAGCGATTATCTTCCCTTTTCTCCCCTTATAAACTAAGGGATAGCTAGCTCCCTCTGCCAAGATGCTGCACATTCCTAAGAGTCTGATTGTGTGCACTTTGTCTCTTCCTTTTGACTTCCCAGGGGTCTGATTCACCAGGTCTTACACTGGTTCTTGGCATTTCCTCACTCACAGTTGAGACCTTTTATTTCTGGGAACAAATCCTCGGACCCCATTATTCTCCCTTTTGTGCAGTCCCTACTTAACTGTGTGTGTTCCAGATGTGACTGCTAGCTGGAGATGCTTATTTCCCCACATGCATGATGTGAACATTAAGTTTGTAGTCGTCTTTCTTGTAAACATATTACAGACATGGGCTGTAGGTAATTATAATTACCTCGCCTTGTGGATGTTTACTTCCTTTGAGGACTGAGAATAAATTTGGATTTACTCTATAAAAAATCTGAAAGCTCTCCATTAATAGCAAAATTTTCCCAATTGAAAATTTAATCACAGACTGTGAACTGAATTTTGTAAACATGACTCACTTATCTATAAAATAAGCATCATTACAGTGAAGAAAAAGCAAAACTCCAAACCTTAGGAGTTGTGAGGATGAAAGAGAATACATAAAGTATATACTGTTATCAGTAAGTATTTTTAAATGCAGTTATCTGAATGTATTCTTCTTAGTTGAGATTTGGGAGAGAAAATTTGGAATTAAGGAGATGCCACTTTTTCAGTTGTACATTTTTGCTTCTATGTTATTTGAGGGTTTTTTTAATAAAACTTCATGTGGTATTTACCATACAACTTATTTTGGATTGTGTGTACCTGGGCATTACTGTACCTTAAGTTTAATAGTAAGAAGAAATAGAATGAGTGGTAGATAACTTTGCCAAGGGCCATGAACTTTTAAAGAATGCCTTGTTCTGACCCACTGCACTGCCCTGGGAATAGTCAACTGTCTTATCCTTTGAGGAGTAAACAAGTCAGTAAAAAAGAGCCTCCTTAATGTAGAAGGCTTCTCTGATATGGTCTGGGCTTTTTCCTTGAGACCATTTATCTTAAGTTTGACTTTTAAGTTCAAAAGATTAAGAATAAACTGGGAGTATTTACATGACAACCTTTGTTCTCTCATCTACATATTTAAATGTAGATGATTTTTGACTTCTGCAATATCATCCACCAGGGTTCAACAAATACTCAAAGTCCTTACTAGTCTTACTCAGAGGGCTTAAGATAGGAACCACAGCTGAACCAGCAAGTCAATGTCAGGACTCCTTAACATTTTAGAAGATGAGCTTATAGCAGCAGTCTGTGTAACAGAGCATTCACACAGCTCCAAGAACAGGTCACAGCTCAGGGACCTCAGAAGGACATGCAGTTATTTCCTCTGGCAAATCCAAAGGTATGGTTTATTATCAAGTAGATTTCCCAGTCCAGATGAACATCAGTCAGGGTCATTTTTAATAGAACTAGTACTGCCTAGTAGTATTTTGACACATAACCATGCCATCTAGTTTTAAAAAAATAGGAGGCAGGTGATTAACTGAAGGCTGTGAGGTTAAAAGGTTTATTAACTCTTTGAGCTTTAACTGCCACTTAGAGCTCCTTTCCTAGGAAGACAGACAACTAATCTGATTGATGGAATCAGAAATTATGTTGTGCCTCTTACCCATTCACTGGGCTCAGTTTGGTGGTGGTGGTGCTGAGTGTCCCTGAAAGAAATAACAATATGAATCTGTCTCTGAGCCTCATTCTTTGCCTGTTTCTTCATTTCAGGCATAGTGAGCCTATCTAGCCCAGCACAGGACAAGGATGGGAAAAGAGGAGAGAAGGTGAGAGGCAACCCACATGCTTGGTTTTCTCTCACCGCCCCTTGAGTGTATGAATTAAGATATAATAAAATCCTGCCAGTACGCTTGCTTTTCTATGGAGTTTGAAAGGTGGAATGCTCTGAATTCTCCAAAAGAGCCTTCTTCAGAAAGCTGGTTTGGTCTCTGGGAGTTTGGTGTAGCCTCAACTGGTACACAGTAATTTCTTACCTGAAGTGAGGGCATGGGGGGGACCAGCACCCTGAAAACCTCCTGTCTTCAATTAAATCTGGTAAATGGTATTCTCACATTCTCACCTCCACTGAATGATGTTCATCAATAACTTCTGTCATATCATGCAAGATTCATTGAGCAGTTGTGCTTTCTATGGTAAAATTTAAGTAGCCGCTTTGAAGACTGGTCATCCTCTATCACATAATGTCATATACATTAGTATTTGTTTTTAATGCTTTATGCTTCAAGGTAGCCCAGTGTCAGATGAGGATTTGGGAAAGGAGTCTATTCAACATAGTGGATCACTGCCTTTATTTCGTCTTTACTATGAACTTTGAATAGAAGTGCAGAACACAATCTAGTATGTAGAAAAATAAAATTTTGGCAAAACAAAAACTGTTTAGGGAAATTAAATTGTATACTAGTATTTTCCATATGTACGTAGCAGTTAAATATGTTACAGATAACATTTGTAAGATGTCAGTTTGTGGTTATAAAAAAATTTTTAACTTCCTGAAATTTACACTGCATATTGAAATGATACAAATGGAAATTGCAATTTTTGTTAATAAGGAAGCCCAGTTTGCTAAAATAGCATTAATATCATTCGCATCAGATTTTAATTTGTTATACATCTTTGTAGTTCAGCAAATGCCCTTGATAATGAAAAATTAAAAAGTTATTAGGACAAAAATAATGATCTATGTAAAAAGGGGGGTGGGGACCAAAAGAGTCTTTAATATGCCTATATAATTCAGATCATAAAATTTTCATGAATTTAAGAGGAATGAGGATATATGAACACTAATAGAAAATAGTTTTCATTTGCGTGTTCAAATGCTTATACAACTCTTCAGTCCATCTGGTTTTATAAAACCAAAACTCTGAACACAAAAGCAAAAATGTTCACATTACCTTATTATATGTTCCTAAGTATCAAACTGCATCAATTTATTATGAGTTAAATTTAAAGAACATCACAGATTTAAAAACGAAAGTACTTAAGTACCTGATTCTTTTTAACTCCACAAATACCTAGCATCCCAAAGTTACATGTAAACAAACCTCTTTGCTGCTTAATGAATTCTTTCCAATTTCTAGAATAAACTAAATGGCATCAGATATAGTGTATGACTTACATGTACATTATGGTTTCATTCATTACTTTGACTGTATTAGTGATGTAGCAAAGAGGGAAAATTTTCAACTATTGTATTTATTTAAAATGAGCTGACAGGTTCAAATGCCTGTCCTTCAGAAAAGCCAGCAGCATTTTTTAACATACTCAAAGTAAGATTTGGCCTAAGCCCTTAATACCTTCCTGAACAGCCATGCAACTAAACACCCTCAAAAGGTGTTATATAAGGGAGAAGATCATGAAGCAATTTGTACTTTTTCTTCTGGATACTAGAAACAAGGTAAAGCAAATCCAGATTATTTTTTGAATGAACGGCTGTCATGTTTAATATACTTGGAGCTCTATAAAACTAGAGCCACTATCTTAAATGCTTATATAGATATATACTTATTTTTAATAAAGTCTCTTGCTTGCTTCAAAATTTAAGGATGATCTTTTTCCTGGTCAGTCACTTCAAGGGAACAATAAATAAAGTAGAAAAGGATGAACTGTTTTGCATATTTCTGTGGAAGAACGAAAAACATTTATACTTTGAGAGGTTCAGAAAATTCACTGTACAGAATGAACAGCTTATATATACACTATCTGTGCAATTTTTCTTGGCTGGGGTATTTAAATGCAAGAGCTCCTCCAAGACAAGAAGCCACATTCATTCTTGTCCAAATCCCTCTGTCTCTTCTATTGCAAAAAGAAGTTTTTCCTTTAGTTGTTCATAACTCTTATATGGTGGTAGATCCAAGCGATTAAAACTGAACAAAAACAAAAACAGATGTGTTTTCAATAAAACAAACTCGAGAAGGATTTCTAATACAATATTTCTTAAAGCACATTTAAAAAACTAAATGGATAGAGGAAGATACAAAAATTTTGCTGGAAGTATTCTAAAAATATACTACTATATTATTTAATATTAACATATACAGATTTCTTATGGCAAGCTACTAAAATGAAGACGCACTCAAAAATATTTTAACAATTCCCAGAGAACACTGGAATTACAAATTCACAAGTCCCCCTAACTTCTCTTGGGTTTTTAAGAGAGTCCATTTCTTTCATTCACTTACCAGTTATTAAGAATCTATTAGTTATTTTTCTGGGAGCTAGTGTAGTAATAGAGTACCAATAAATACCAACTTTGGTCTTTTCAGTCCTGCTAGACTCAAAGAATTCCCTGTGCTGAGCTCAACTGGATTTGGGTTGACAGGGTAGGGGTAGGGGGTCCAATTCCCACTCTTAAGTGTCTAGTGAAATAGCTCTAGTGTAGTTACAATCTTTCTCTATTTTCATTTTCTCATATAGAAAGTTTTAGGTTATCCAGGTTTCCTCCTACCACCCCATCAGCCCCAACTCCTCTGTAAGAGTCAGAACACCTGATGAGAGCCTTTTGAAACAAGGCAGCCAAATAAAATGGTGTTCTTCTCAGACTACTTTATTCTCTTTGTATGAGAAAATTAAATGGTAGCAATTAAGCAGACCATGTACTTTCTCCCCTCCCCCGCTTCATGCTTCCAGGTACAATGATGGCAGAGGTCAACAAAATATCTTTCAGTAGAGAGTCCTAGACTAAGAATCTGTCACTTTCTAGTTCTTAAATCTTTCACATAAAGCCTTGTCAAATTCTGTCATTCTTTCAATCACATAAAGCCTGGTCAAACTCATTCTTTCTACTGAATCTCTAGCCTTCTACCATGGCCAGAAATACTTTCTTCAAAAGACATGGCAGTTTAAAAAAACCTTTGCTGTGCTCTCTTTGGCAGCACATACACTTTTAAAACACCAGGTTAGCATGGTTCCTGCACCAGAATGACACACAAGTTCGTGCAGTGAACTTGTGTTTAAAAAAACAAACAAACAAACAAAAAAAACTTTGCTGCTTCTAATTCCTATGGATTGAAGGTATGGAGGAAGGAAGCCTGCCATGCTGTTTGGTACAGTCCCCTACCACTTATTTAATGTTCTCCAAGCATAACACATACTTCTTATGTGTTATGACTGTCTTATGACATGTTCTACAGCTCTTTCATAATGTGGATACCTTTTCTCACTAAGAATCAGTCCAAATGTTACAACTTCCTTCCAAGAATTATCCTTTCCATAAATTCTTTTTATTTCTATTTTGGCACTTACTTTACTCTGTATGATGACTGACTGGTTTCTTACAGTAGGTTCTAAAACCCGTTGAGGGGCCATCTTCCCTACTCTCCCAACATTGATCCATTTAGTAAATGTTGAACTGAACTACATAAGAAAGTAGATTACTTGAAAACATCCAAAACAGGGTTCTGTTTTAAGACATCAGCGACAGGATGGAGACAGACTAAAATCTATTCATCTTTTATTGAGTACTTACTATGAGGCTATCAGAATACTGTTTTAAGTTTCAGTTTAGCTTTTCGTTCCAGCTTTGAGTCAAATTTGCTATTTTTACTTTGTCTATAAAAAGGGAAGCCACTAATACCTTTCCAGTGGATTAATGGATTAAGGAAACAGTACCCTGTTGGTTTGCTGTATCACTATATAGTCTAATGGAACCACTACTCTGCAAGTCAACCACCTCAATAAGCAGCAAAGCATTGGAGGTGACAGCAGAACTCCATCTGAGAATTATCAAGACTACTTTTCACCATAGACTGTAGCACTGCTTACCTTAGTCACTACTAAAAACTCGAGTATCTCTGGATCATCAACAGCATTCCACCCATCTGAATGAAATTCCCACCTCTTCCCTGTCCTCCACTCAGATATTCCATCCTTCTAAACTTCTGCTTTATGATTTGCAGTTTTCTACAGTCTGAGTAACTCCTCTCTTGCCTTAACTAAAAATCCAGCTAGTCTGAAACATAACATTTCTGCAGCCACTCAACAAAACTTTTCTCCTCTGAGGCACACACAATCTAGCTATGCAACCTTCTTTCTGAACCTTTTGCTACCCTGTTAATTTCTTGGTCATATTCCTTTCATTCACTGAAAGCTTTGGCACATGGTTCATGTCTCCTTTCATTCTCTTGGATGGTATGCAATAGCCACGCATGGCCTTCCAGTTCTCATCTTCAGTGACCTGTTCCTCTATTTGTTACTAACTTCAAGATAACACCCTGAACCTTGTAAAGGAAATTTCTAATTAAAGGAAATGTCTAATTAAAAACTCTGTTCTGTCTTTACAGCTTCCTTCATTTAAAATGGCAACCTACTTGCCCGTTACTTTCTCACTGTCCTAGCCTGTCTTCAGACTCTTCTATCCTTACTTCCTACTTAATCCACAGGCCCGCCTTATAACCAGTACCTTGCAAATACTTTTAAATCTGTCTGTCCCTCTTTTGAACTTACTAATCAAAACTCCCAAAACCATATGAATTCAGCCTTCTAGTTTTTCATTCCTGGGACCTTAACAGCTGAAAGTTACTGGAGGGGAGAATCCTACAACTAGACAGATGGTGCCACTTTATAAAGTTCCAAGTAGGCAGTCCAATGTTGTGCAGCATTTTTAGTTGTATTTTGCTAATAAATCTGACAGCTCTCTCTTTCTCTTCAAAAGTTTTTCTTTCTTCATTCTTAGCCAGTGACCTCATCTTACACTTTGAGAAAAAAGAAACCAACAGTGGTATCAAACTTTTCTTCCTCTCCTATTACAACAACGTAAGTGTTCCTGTTTGATATTTATCAAAGTCCAATTCCTTAGCTTATACTAAGCATCCCAATTCTTTTCATCTTTCTTGAACAACTATCTCCTTTGGTTAAGGACCTCACCCCTGCCTCAACAGTTTCTCTTATTGGATTTACCAGTTTAATCTAGGCTGTTCTCAATTTTTCGTTGTTGTTGTCATGATCCCTTTTCACACTTTATGTGTGCATTTATTTTGTTGCATTGTATATGAAATTTTGTCCCACATAGATATGCAGTTAGAAAATAAAGATGTACTCCAGTAATTTTTTTCAGGTAATTGTGGCTATTATTCTTAGACACTGTATTAATTTGACAAGGTAACACATAATAGAGTTCTGAAATCCTATCAAAGAACTTTTTCTACCTACTTCCATAAAACCCAATGGTTATCTTATACTCTGAATACATCTTTTACCCATGCGTGATTTTTTAAATTCATGCACCAGTCATTTGGAAAGAAGAGTTCACCAAGTTATAAAGTATTTCCAAATGTTGACACAGTTAATTATGTAATTAAAAAAAAAAAAACATTGGTTAAATACCACCAATCTCATCAGAAAAGTTTTGAGAAGCTTTCAAGCTCATGGTGGTTGATATCTTTAAGTTTTCCCCCAATTTTTTTTTAAAAGATTTTATTTATTTTACAGACAGAGATCACAGGTAGGCAGAGAGGCAGGCAGAGAGAGAGGAGGAAGCAGGCTCCCCGCTGAGCAGAGAGCCCGATGTGGGACTCGATCCCAGGACCCTGAGATCATGACCTGAGCAGAAGGCAGAGGCTTTAACCCACTGAGCCACCCAGGCGCCCCTCCCCAAATTTTTTTTTAAAGATTTTATTTATTTATTTGATAGACAGAGATCACAAGCAGGCAGAGAGGCGGGCAGAGAGAGAGAGAGGAGGAAGCAGGCTCCCCGCTGAGCAGAGAGCCCGATGTGGGGCTCGATCCCAGGACTCTGGGATCACGACCTGAGCTGAAGGCAGAGGCTTTAACCCGCTGAGCCACCCAGGTGCCCCAAGTTTTCCCAAATTTTAATTTTTTACCCAAAACTTCAGCTTTCATTATTGCCAACAAATGCTGTCTTGTTTTCTTTAAAGTGATAAGCTTATTACTTCATTATTTTTCAAGAAAATGTCTGCCAAGTAAACAGTTTTGGCAAAAACAGCATTCCATTAAAAAAGCAAGCTGGGGGCACCTGGGTGGCTCAGTTGGTTAAGAACCTGCCTTCGGCTCAGGTCATGATACCAAGGCCCTGTGATCAAGACCCAAGTAGGGCTCCCTGTTCAGCGGAGCGCCTACTTCTCCCTCCCCCTGCTGCTCTGCCTACTTGTGCTATCTCTGTCACATAAATAAATAAAATCTTTAAAAACCACCAAAACAGCAAGCTGGTTCAGCTTTCAACTCAGCTGCTACGATCTTTCCCCTCCAGACAACCACAATTCTCAGGTGTAGAAGTGCTTTATGCAGGCTTCCCATTCTGTCTTACGTCTTACAGTATATTAAAAAGATACATACTCAAGCATCAAGATTTAATTTTTTTTTTTTTTACTGCTTCAGAAGAACAATCATGAAAGTACCTGGCTCCCCCTAACCCCTTGCTTTAAATCGCAGTTTGTGTGCAGTGTGTGCAATGTGCAGTGTTCAAGAACAGAGACAGCATTTTGGTGCCACTGTCTTGATTTTTGCGGAGGCACCAGCATTTTTACCCACTGTTGCTTTTGTACCTGTTAAGTTCAAGTGTTAAACAATAAAAAGGCAAGTAACTGCTTAGTATGAAAATAGTTCTGACCTCCTGAAAGAACCATGTATCTCCTAAAGCTATCATCATCTTTTGCCTGGATGATTCTAACCGTTCTGTCAACCTATCTCCCTGACTTCAGTCTTGAATCTAATTCCTCCCTCCTCTGTTGCCAGAGTGATTTTTCCTTAATCTCATTAGTTGCTATTTAAGCCTCTTCAAAGGCTTCTAATTGCCCCTGGAGTGAAATCTAAGTTCCTTATAATAGCCTATAAAGCTCTACATAATTTAACCGCTGCCTACGCTTCTGAATTTTTATCCCTACCTCCCCTCACTGACTGCCATTCACACCAGTCATCTTTCATTTCCTTGAAAAATGATTTCTTACTCCAAGGTCTTTGGAATGCACTTTTCCTGTTTATTCCTGCGGCAAGTTATTTATCAGACTCAAGCATTATCCTTTCTGAGAACTCTCCCTGACCACCCAATCTAGGAGGTTCCCTCTAGTTCTTTTTATTTCCTTTGAAGGACCTTCTTAGTATTCAAATAGCTGACTTGTCATCTGTGTTCCCTTCCCCCAGTGGAGTACAGACTTCATAAAAGGCACTTTATTCAGTCTTATTTTATACATAGTAGTTATTCTGAGTACTTGTTTCATCAATGGATACTTATCTTACTATAGTAACCAAGTAGAAATCATTCCGAAGTTAAAGAATCCCATATTAGTCTATTCTAAAAACTGAAATTCTAGCTACTTTAATGAGTAGTAACTTAAACAGGGTCTTACATATTTAAAAAAAAAAAAAAGTTTCTGTGGCCTTTGCCTTCCTATTTAGGATTCATGAACTTACCATGTGTGGCTTCTTGGTAACCAGGTGTCTTTGCCAACTTTTTCAATGCAAAATTTTTGAGGCCCATTACTTCCTAAACCAGGAAAATAAGACAAGTTTATCTGGTTCTTTAAAGTTTTTGGTTTTGACAACAAGTATATAACACAATATGTCACATAATCCTATGACTAATACAGAATACAATGTAAATCACTTCTGTCTAGAGAAGCTTCTTAATGCTGCAGAAATCCAGCAATAAGAAATCAGGGGAAAGAGAAGTAGCTCTAAAGAATTTTGCTCCCTTCACAATCACCCTAAGAAGCAAAGCAATGGCCAACCAGACTAGGTAAGCATCTTCCATTTTTGTCTTATAAATGTAGTTGATATTAACCATTAAGTAGTCTTTCTTCTGGTAGATACTCTATAGAAAGCAGAGATACATATCCTTAACTTCAAGTCTATTGTAAGTCTAAAGCCATTATTATCACAAAATTATCTACAGAGAAACTACAATAAAACTGCATTTACCCATGAGCTCAGCAAATCCTCCTAGAGGTAAACGGCAGGTTCCAGTGACAAACTGTAATAGTCGCATCCTTACTTCATTGTCTGTCTCCTTCACAAACTGTGTAACAAAATCAAACTTACTTTAATATAAATACTAAATTATTTCTAGTACTTAAAATAGTAGACCCTTAAATTAGTCTTAAATTTCTTCGAGAATTTATTAAGGTTAGGTATATGTTAAGTACACTATGAATCTTGAGTTAATCCTCACAAGTATAGCACTGGTTGTCCACTACTATTAGTTTTACATTCATCTTATGGAGAGGAAAATGGGAGGTTCAAAAGGTTATACCACTAAAAGGTAACAGATGTTGATCAGCTATCATATTATAGCTTACCACCTATTTGGGGCTCCTGTCCAGCTCTGTACCTATGCTTTTTGTGTGTTTAGCACTTCCAGTAATATTTGGAGATAGATCATTAGCATCCCTACTGTATAAATAAGCTAACAGAGGCCTCAAGAGATAAAACTTTGTCTTTCTCAAACTGCTAGTAAGTGGCAGAACATGTGAACTCCAGTCTCATCGAGCTCTAACCATTAATCCTGACCTGAGTCAAACTACCCTCCTCTCCAATTCGTTACCAAAAACGAACACTTCCCCAACTGCCATTCTCAATGGTCTGTGGCCTTTTCTCCCACCAAATGCTATTTCCTCAATTCTCTGGATTCTTTGTACTTGGAAACTTAAATGATGCATTTTGTTAAAATACTTGGTAAATTTACTATCTTTTCAAAGAGTGACATAAATGTGTAATGTAGTGGAATATAGATTTGAATTTGAGTATCTTGTAATACAAGGCAAGTGAATTTACGGGCCAGTCTGAGAGTAGAAATGTATCTTAAAAAATAAAAATTACAAAAAGTAAAAATATAATTTAAGGATAAGACAACAAGTGCTAATGATGATCAAAAACATTTCTGTATAGAACTGTGCTGAGGTACACACTGCATCCAGACTAAGAAAAAAAGCTTGTTACCACATCTGGCATAAACCAACCCTTCTCCTAAAACAAACCCAATCTAGAAAACGCAACTATTCACTTGGATTTACATGACCCTAAGCTCAAGCTCCTCAGGTTCACATACAGATGTCCAAAGGGAAAGTCAGGGAACATGAAGGAGTGAAGAAGCTAGTAAAGAGCCTAGAAAGGAAAATTGTAGACACCTGACACCTGCATGCATTCTGTATGTGATGCATTGCAGGTATTTTAGGCCTGAAAATGAATCTATTCCTAATTTTCATTTTTTATTCATTTATTATTTTTTTTTGCAAGCTCTATGCCCAGTGTGGGGCTTAAATTCATGACCCTGAGATCAAGAGTCACATGCTCTACCCACTGAGCCAGCCAGTCACTCCTTGTTTATTTAAAACAGGTAACAGATACACATAGTACACAGTACAGAATTCAAAGGTAGTAAAAGGTAAACAGCATCAAGAGCACCTTTCACGCCTCATGGCCAGTTTTTTCTCTACCTTTTCAGAGATAATGTATTCACCTGACTTTGAACAACACAGGGATTAGAGGAGCTGACCTCGGGTGCAGCTGCAATCTTCGGAAAACTCACATACAACTTTTGACTCCCCAAATTTTAATTAATGGCCTATTGTTGATGGGAAGCCTGGCTGTTAACATAAATAACACATTTAGGAAAACACACTTAAAATACTGTGCTGTAAAAAAAAAAAAAAAATCAACATATAAGTACACTGGCATAGTTCAAACCCTGAAGGGTCAACTATTCTAGCATATACTTTGAATATATAATGGCACATTATATACACACCTTTTCCCTTTAAATTGTATAGAAACATCTCATTCTCCAATATTTTTGTTAATTTGCATTAAAAAAAGTAAAAGAATGATTACAAGGTACAGAATTATAGAACAGGTATATTATAATTTATTTACTCAGTCCCCTCCCGGTGGACATTTAGATATTTGAAGTCTCTGTTACTATACCATTAATGGCACAAAAAGTACTCTATCTAGTATGTGACATTTTGCATATGTTGAAGTATATCTATAAGATAAATGTGCAGAAGTGTCTTACGAAAAGATTCCACTTCTGGAAAAGTCTTTCTCTAGTAATAAAATCCCAGGCTTAGTTTTCACTTGAAAATGAAAGTTTAGCATATATAAACCTGAGGTTCAGTCACTGAATTGCTCTAATGAGTCTTAATTATCAGATTTTTCTGAATATCATCCCTAGCCTAGAGATTTTAAAATTCTTTAACACACAAAATGCAAAATCTAATAAAGTGTACTTCAAGATTAGCATCAAAACATGGATGAGACCACCCTATTATAGTTTAAGCTAAAATACCAACAAAAGAGAAAGGGAGTAAGGGAGAGAAAGAAAAAAAGAAGTAATTCTTGGGCATTATCCTCTAGATTATTCTAATTCCCTAGCGTATTACTGCCTTCAAGTAACTGCATTGACTTTCTCATTAAAAAAACATACTACTGGGAGGCCTGGGTGACTCAGAAGGTTAAGCATCTCACTTTTGATCTCAGCTCAAGTCTTGATCTCAGGGCCAACAGTAAGTTTAAGCCCAACACTGGAGTCCACGTACTTCCTCATGTACTTCCACAATTAACTAGAATTTATAGAATACTTTGATACTATTAGAAAAAATATGCTATACCTACAAGTATTACCATTGAACTACTACTTAAAGAAGATTCTGTCATTCATTATCCCAACTGAGAAAAAAAAATAAGCGATGGAAATTCCTTTAACAAATGTTCACATATTCAACTTCTGATTTATAATTCAGAGACTAGAAACCCTGTCCAAAGGCAGTTTCAATTTAAAAATGAACTGTTTTGGGGGGCACCTGGGTGGCTCAGTGGGTTGGGCCACTGCCTTCGGCTCAGGTCATGATCTCAGAGTCCTGGGATCGAGTCCCGCATCGGGCTCTCTGCTCAGCGGGGAGCCTGCTTCCTCCCCTTGCTCTCTCTCTGCCTGCCTCTCTCTCTCTCTGCCTGCCTCTGTGCCTACTTGTGATCTCTGTCAAATAAATAAATCAAATCTTTTAAAAAAAAAAAAAGAACTGTTTTTTAAACCACTGTCTCATGAAAAAACATTTTCTTTGAATCCTTTGTTTCAAAAAGATAAAAGCAAATACCTGCCAAAACCAAATGATTTGCTTGCTGTTTCTTGTATAATGTCGATACACAGTATTTCTCTGCCAATCTGCCAAGTCAACCTCCTGCATGCCACACAACATAACCTGGAAAATCAAGTACACAGTTAGTGAAGAGAATAACTGTATGACTCTGACTTTCTAATGAATGCCTAGGCACATGCCTAATTATGTGCAACCAAGTGCCCCACAACTAATGATCACAGTAAGCAGGTCCAACAAAATTTAGGGCAATTTAGAGTAAGGATTCTTTGGTATACTTTATGAACTCAGACTGAAAGCATATAAAGTTATTGTTCTTCAAGAGAAACATTAGCTATGCTAAAAAAAATCTCTTACCAAAAAAACCAAAAAAAACAAATTAGGTGTCCAAATTATTGTTAAGTTATAAACTTAAATATCTGGTTCTTTTTTTCTTTTTAATCTATGCTATCTTCTCTATTTAAAGTTAAAAATTAATTTTTCCAGGCTTTGGGAATAAAATAGTCTTATGTAAAATTTTCAAATAAGCCCAGTGTATTACATATGGAATGAAAGCTATTTTCAGCATAATGAGACAGTCTGATACTTATTTCCTTTCTCAATAACTTTGAGCTACAATTTATATGCAATAACATATGCAGGTGTTTTAAGTAGAATTAGATGCATTTTGACAGATACATACACCTATTTAACCACCACCACAATCAAGATATAAGATGTAGAATGTACCCATTAGGTCCCTTTTTGCAGTCAAAAACATCGTCTTCATCTTTGGCTCTAATATATGTATATGTATGTACATACATATGAATATATGTGTTTTATTTCTTTTTTTTTAAGATATTATTTATTTCAATCTCAAGTAGGTGGAGAGGCAGGCAGAGAGAGAGAGAGCAAGGAGGAAGCAGGCTCCCCACTGAGCAGAGAACCCGATGCGGGGCTTGATCCCAGGACCCTGAGATCATGACCTGAGCTGAAGGCAGAGGTTTAACTCACTGAGCCACCCAGGTGCCCCTATGTGTTTTATTTCACTTGAGTAAATACCTAACAGTAGAACTTCTAGGGCATAAAAGGCTAATATATATGTTTAGCATTATGAAACTTCCAACATCCCCAAGTGGTATTTCACTTAGTTTTAAATGGCATTTCACCAATAACAAATGAGTATGTTTCATATGTTTACTTGCAATCATTGCTTCCTTTGTGAAATGAGTCTTTGACCAGTCCAGAAAATTTTTATCTTTTAACTGAGTTTTTCATATAATATATATATGAAATATATAGTAATATAATGAATATATATTATTTACAAAATGTTTACATACAATAAAATATTTAAATCTAAAATATAATTATATATGATACATATTATATATGAAATATATAAAAATAAGTTATATGAAATAACTAATTTGTAATGAAATCTAATACTTAATTCCTCTCAATATTTAATGTAATAATATATGTAATATAATGTGTGGCTAATTGTTTTGTGTTCTTCCCAAGAAACTTCTGCCCATACTAAGATTTTTCTCCTTTTTTTCAGCTTTCATATTTACATTTATGTTTTAAATTAATCTTTCTGGGGCGAGTGGGTGGCTCAGTCGTTAGGCATCTGCCTTTGACTCAGGTCACGATCCCGGGATCTTGGGATGGAACCCTGAACTGAGCTGCGTGCTCAGCGGGAAGCCTGCTTCTCCCTCTCCCACTTCCCCTGCTAGTGTTTCCTCTCTCTGTGTGTGTGTGTGTGTATGTGTGTGTCTCTCTCTCTCTCGGTCTGTCAAATAAATAAATAAATAGATAGATAGATAAATCTATCTTTAGAAAGAATTAGTCTTTCTTCCATGGGCTAAAACTGGGCGTCAAGGTGAATTTTCCAATATATGGACAGCTAATTGATCCAGAAGCATTTGTTTAAAAGATTTTCTCTTTCTCCACTAAAAAATATTAGCATTTGTGTTGAAAATCATACACCCACATATGATAAATATATATGTGGGTCTGTTTCTGGATTCTCTTAGCATTCCACTGTGTATTTGTGTATCCTTTCAAAAATACATTATCTCAAATACTGTGGCTTAATAACAATTTTTAAATTCAGATAGTGAAATCCCCCAAGTCTGTCCTTTTTCAAAATTAATTGTGGAATGCCTGAGTGGCTCAGTTGGTTAAGCGTCTCCCTTCCACTCAAGTCATGATCCCAGGGTTCTGGGACTGAGTGCTGCATTGAGAATCCATGCTCAGCAGGGAGCCTGCTTCTCTGTCTGCTGCTCCCGCTATCTGTGTGCGCCCTTTCTCTGACAAATTAAAAAAAAAAAAAATCAGCTTATCTAACACTTTCATATTTCCTTGTAATTTTAGAATCAGCCTGTCAATTATTACAAAAAATTCTTCCAGGATGCTGACTGGGATTGCACTGAACATACAGATCAATTTGGAGAGAAATGACATTTCATAATATTGAGTCTTATAGTACATAACATGATGTATTTCTTCATTATTAAAGTCATTTTTAATTTTTCTGAGCAAAGTTTTGTGTTTTTAGGTAGAGAGCTCTTGCATGCTCGTTTAAACTTGTTTATTTTTTGGATACTTTATTACATAAAACTTTAAGATTTCAATTTCCAAGTGTTGCTGGTACACAGAAGATAGACTTGATTTTTAAATTACTGGCCTACTATTCTGTACTCTTGCTAAACTCACTGTTATTTCTAGTAGGTGGTTTTGTTTGTTTTTGGGTTTTTTTTTTTTTTGGTAGGTTCGTTAGGATTTTCTAGGTTGACAATCATGTTATCATCCATGAATAAAAGCCACTTTTTTACTCCTTTCCAGTCTCTATGCTTTTTATTTCTACTATTGTCTCACTGCACTGGCCGGGCCATCTGGTACAATGGGGAATATAAAGGATGAGGTTAGGCTGCCCTCTTCCCAACCTCAATATGAAATAGTCACAGTGTCACCAATTAGAGTGATGTCAGGGTGTATCTTTTTTTGTTGATGCCCTTTAA
This sequence comes from Mustela putorius furo, assembly GCF_011764305.1. NCBI lineage: Eukaryota > Metazoa > Chordata > Mammalia > Carnivora > Mustelidae > Mustela > Mustela putorius. The sequence goes on from NW_025421999.1 coordinate 7,298,468, forward strand.
CAAACTGAGAAAGTTATCTTCTAGTAGTCCTAGTGTGATGAGAGATTTTACAAAGAATGATTGTTACATCTTCTCAGTTTAAACAGATTTTAACTTATAAAGAGCCAAAACTATGATATAACCATTATTTGGAATAATGATATGCATGCCCATTACTGTGATATTTTTCATGGTTAAGAAAGATGATGACTGGAATTTGTAAAAGAGCAACAGACTAGGAATAACAATCAACATAAGCAAAACAACAAAAACATCCATCCGTATTTTCTCACAGCTCTGTACTATGAGCTAACGCCAGATCAGTAACCTACAAGAGCTTTAGTTTCTTTATGTGTAAAAGTAAACTATCATATGGCCCAACTATTTTCCAGGGTTATGTGTGAGACAACTGTAAACTCTACCAAAGGCTATCTAAAAGTATGTGCCGGGACGCCTGGGTGGCTCAGTTGGTTGGACGACTGCCTTCGGCTCAGGTCATGATCCTGGAGTCCCGGGATCGAGTCCCGCATCGGGCTCCCAGCTCCATGGGGAGTCTGCTTCTCTCTCTGACCTTCTCCTCGTTCATGCTCTCTCTCACTGTCTCTCTCTCAAGTAAATAAATAAAATCTTAAAAAAAAAAAAAAAAAAGAAATTAAAAAATAAAAAAATAAATAAAAAATAAAAGTATGTGCCTATTTATATCCTTTTACGTCTACTGTCTTAGTTTCATCTGTGCTCTAATATTGGACTCTGGCCATGATGGTGTTGCTCTTTAACTAGGTGGGCCTCTAAAATAGGAGCTTTTAATGGGTGTATGGAATATTTTTAGGTGTATGCATTTTGAAGACAAAAATTATTTTCTTCAGATTCTTAATTCTGTGATTAAAAAAAGATGAATAGTACTCTAAAAAATATCTTCCATTTTATTCTTCTGATGTGTTTCTGCTAATCTTACAGTCAAGCTATTAAAAGAAAGAGACGTTCATTAACCAGATTTATAGAGTCTACATTATCATCCAGTCTCAGAGTCCTGATTTTCATGTACTTGCCGGTTTCCAGAAGGCTAGTTTCTATATAGTATTACTGTATATAATATGTAATGCTAATTTTTCATATGCCCATTTGAGTATATGAACAAACCAAGTTTCTTAACAGAGAACTGAAGATGGCTAAAGTTAAGATATTGCATCCAAAGGAGTCAGAGAATACCAAGGAATACCCTAACGGCCCTGCCTATGTTCTAATCTATATGGCAAAAGAAGACTTAAAGAATTCACCATAACTAATCATTAGAGAAATACGAATCAAAACCACAATGGGGTTATCACCTTACATCCATGAGGGTTGGCTACTGTAACAAAGCAAAGCAGAAAATAACAAGTGTGGGCAAAGATGTGCAAAAATTGGAATCCTTGCACACTTTTGGTAGGAATGCAATATATGGTATAGCCACCACGGGAAACGGGTAGTTCCTAGAATAAATACAGAATTACTTTATGATCCCCAAACAACTGAGAACAGTCTCTAAGAGATATGTAAAATATCCATGTTCATAGTAGTATTACTCACAATAACCAAAAGGTAGATGCAAACCAAATATTCAGTGACTGATGAGTAGATAAAGAAAATGTGGTATATACATATAATGGAATATTACTCAGCCCTAAAAAGGAAAGAAAGTCTTACACATGCTATAGTATGAATAAACTATGATGACATTAAGTGAAATGAGCCAGTCACAGTAAGATGAATACTGCACGAGATCACTTACAGATTCTCAACAGTAGTCAAACTCACAGTAAGTAGAATGGTGGGGCCAGGGAAGGAGAAAAGGGGAGTTGCTTAATGGATATAGAGTGGCAGTTTTGCAAAATGAAAATCCTTGAGATTGGCTGCACAATAATGTGAGTAATCTTAATATTACGGAATTGTACACTTAGAAATGTTCAAAATGGTAAATTCTGTTATGTGTATCTTACTCTCTCCCATCCCCCAGAAAAGAGTTTCTGATATACTTCTAAAAAGTCTAAACACAATTAAGACCACTAAGAACTTATGACCTAAGGAAACAATCTTTGGGGCAACTCATCAGAAAACCAGAATTTCAGTAAGTTCCTCAAGTTATTAATAAGATAACACTCTTCAGGCTCCCTAACAACAGGCACTGATTAGTGTTTTTGTACCTATGACATCATTATGATTCAGAGAACTTAAGACCATCACCCCATGCTAGGATTTCAATCCCCCCTGAACACTGGCATGAATAAGAGGATTCAAGACTATGCCACATCATTTAAAAATGTGTGGACATCCTCCTGTAGAAGCACAAGAACAGTTCATCCTCCTAGTAACATTTCCTAAATAGCATAATAAAAAAGCTTCACCTCTAATTCTTTCTCATCAAAGTACTGCAGCCACTGAAGAGGGACGACTTCATTGAAACCATCAAGGAAAGCTTTGGTCTGTTCCTGCACTCCTCGAGAAAAACGCCACTCTGTCATTAAACTGAAAATAAAAATGTTATTTAAAAATAATTTGTCATGTGAGGTGAAAGCTTAGAAACACAAAGTACTTCTTAAATTCCTTCTCTTTTTCCAAATATATATATATATATATATATATATATATGTATATTTTGTATATGTAAGTAGTTTTAAGAGTTAACACATGCTTCCCCATGAGGAAATCAGTTCCAGCACATCAGTAGCTAAAAAGGATGCTCTTCAAAATAGGAAGTTTTTTATTTGTCAGTGAAACAGCCACATTTGAGCACTTCTTTCCTGTACGTGTATAAACAAATAATCCCAAATATTGTGTGCTGACACAGTAAGGGAAAGGCTACAGTCATTCAACGGGTTCTCTTTCCATCACCAAGAAGACTTGAGAAGGTTTGAAGCTGGAGAACTGGTTCTCTACATGCTCGTTTTATTAGAGAAAACATGAAGATTTCCTAACAGAACAGAAAAAAGAAGATGAAAATAAAACATTCTGAGAAGACATAAAAAGCAGAGGTCGAGGAGGGAAATGTAATGAAGCAATAAGGAAGAGAATCTGTATGGCAATGCAGAACCCCCACAAGGGGCCTTTCACGGACAGTAAATGGGTCTGGAGGTCCCTGAGAGGAACAGCACAGGCTACTGATGAGGAAGAAGCCAGCCATACCAGCAGATAAAAGAAAGGCAACTTATCCACATTCCTCTGCTTCTTGGGTCACCTTCTCTATTAAGACAAACCTTTCATCCTTGCCGCCTCCACAACTGTTGTTCATCAAGTACTCGTCCTCTTTTGCCCATGCCCTCAACTCTACCATCCTACCCTCTTCCCATTTACCCACATGGGTGCTCAGACTATTATTTTCCAAAACCCTTCCTTCAACCCAGTATTTCTTTTTAATTATTCTCTTCCTCTCTTTACCACCACTCCAATTAAGAGAGTACTCTATATGTCACTGCCTCCACTTACAACCTCCTGTTCACCCAAATTTTAAACCACTGTAATGGTCTGGGACTTTCAACATCTTTCCCAGGGGGAAAAACAAAACAACTTTCTTCATAAATGTCACCAAAGAGTTCTAAATTGTCGAGATGCCCCCTTCAAAATTATTCCTACTGCATGTGAACTTCCTGCACACTGGGCATCAGCATTCCCAAGTCTCATGTAGTTCTTCCCTGGTCAGTATTACCATTCCTGATCTGATCTAACTTTGGCTACTCCTTTGTTTTCTTTAATGGTTTCACTATTCCAGAAATGTTTATCACTGAGATCTCTGCCTTCTTTTCTCACTATTTACTACTTGAAGATGCTATCCTCAATTACCTAAGTTTTAACTATCATAGAAAAGCCAATAATTCTTAAATTCCCAAATCCTGCTTTCCTCCTCACATATTAAAGTCCTCTCTCCTTGAATATCCTGCTAAAACATGCCAACTATTAACCAATCCAGAAACCCTAAATACATCATTTGCTGGTATTTTCCCCACTACATGTAATTGGTTATGGAATCTGAACTATTTTATTTCTATAATATCCTCAAAACTCCATTTCCTCACTTTCATCTCTACAGTGTCTTGTTTCAGGCCTACAATACTCAATTTCTAGGAGAATGAAAGAGCCTCTGTGTTCTGATCTCTGAGTACTTCCTTCCATTCATTCATTTATCCCTCCCAGTTTGTCCTCCACAAAGATACCAGAATAAGCCTTCCAGAAACTATTCTGATCATCCCATCTTGGTTGTGGTTAGTTTTTGGTCACTCTTATATTAGAGCACATTTAGGAAATGGAGATTTAGATAACCATCATTACACAGTACGTGAAGAAAATCCATATGGTGCAGGATCATGGAATTCAAGGGAACAGAGAGTTTCAAGATAGAGGCTGTGGCAGGTACTGTGAAAAGACTAAGTTAAAGAGGAAAAGTGAGCTGGAAGTGGAACTGAGCATCAGTGTGCTGGGCACAGGCTGGCTGCGGAATGGGCTTCGCTACTACCTGACAGAGCACCCTGGGTGCTTCATTTAGAAATAAAGAAACTGCACCAGTCTTTGCAAAGCCCTTTTTAGTCCTAAAGTTCCATAAATTTTGATCTGGACAAAGGTCAGAATGCTTAGAGCAAGCAGAAGTGAGAAAGTGTCTTATTTCAAGAACACTGATACTGTTGAGAAGAACTTAAATAAGGCAAAGAAGTTATTTTAGTACATTTGAATTTTTGAGTCCTGTCAGAGTAGAGAGCAAGTGACAAAAAAGGATAAATGGAAGGAGGAATGAATGTGCAACAGCTTCCCAGAGGAGTGAACATGGGGTCAAATTAAAGGCACAGATAGAGGAGTTAGTTCTGACATACTCCAGAAGCTCTAGAGATTAAGGTCAATCAGGTGTATCACCTTACCCGATATATTCATCTTTGTTCTCCTCAGTCACCAGGATATTGGAACCTCCTAACTTCAGGTCATGCGAAGTAACCTTTCCCAAAATTTCCATGTCAACAGAAAAGTACATTTCTAAGCCACATTCTTCAATGTTGTTATCTCTGGGTGATACAAATGTATATCAACTAATTAACATGGTATCTAAATTGGCTCCAAGAAAATGTCTTATTGAAAGATAAATCTTCAAACCTTATCCAGATAAGGGAGTTGTAAAATTCAGTATCAATAGATTCCAAATCCTTAATAGTCAGTTTTTTACTTAGCATACGTTTGTAGAATGGTAAAGAGAAACCAGTATCAATAAACTTCCCATGAAAAAGTGCCTGCCAAGAGAAATAAAAAGTTTTGCTTAAAAATTTATAAAACAGTATTTTTCTTATTCAGAGCACAATAACAGAAATCATGAGGCTTCACAAGCAAAATAAGCACTTAATAAAAGTAACCAGGATAAATCATGAAAACCAAAATATTATGCAAAATGCTAAGTATGACACACAAATTACAGTTACATGACTTCAAACACTTAACTCTATCATGTCCTACCAATAACTGTCAACGAGAATGGTCAAAGAACAGTACCAAAACCCCACTCTTCTAGTATGTTTTATAAATTAAATTGGCCTAAATGGAGGCAGAAATACAGATGGAGCCTCAGGGCTCCTGTGCATGCACCTGGCAAGACCGACCCCATCTGCCTTCCTCCTGCTCACAACAGCCAACACAAAAAGCACCAGACCCCCTCCTCACACCCCGACTTTCACCACCAACTGCCCATCCATCTCAATATCCAATTCCATTTCTCACACCTCCCTAACTCCCAAAACCATCTCTTATGCTTGCCTTCTAAAGCTCGTGATCCATCATTAACAAAATCCTCCCCCCACTCCTTCCCTGTAGATACTTTAGCATCTTGATTTAACAACATCTAGCCTTTTTCTGAAGACTTTGCTTCCATCCCAAGTCCTCCCACAGGGGTGCTGTTTCTTTCCCATCCCCCTCATGTCAACAGGCCTGGAAGTAGGGCAGGTGTTGCTCATTACTAATTCCTTCTCCCCAAATCTGCCCATCTTAAAGTTCATAGCTTCATATTTCCTTGAGTGGCTCATGGCCACTTCCCTGCACCCACTTTGCTGCCATCAACCCTAGATCTCGAAGTTTCTCCTTATTACGCCCTCAATGCTATGTTCTTCTACACCACCATCATAATTTTAGACATTTCAATATCTACAATGATGATTTGCTTAATACCCTTTTTAGTCCTTTCAGTAACCTTAGTGCTCTTAGCTAAACATTTTTTAACATCAGATACTGTTACTAGCAATAACAGCATTCTTTCACAAACACAATTTTAACCATCACCTAATTTCCTAGCTTACTGCCTTTTGTAGTGGTATTTGTAATTTCTGATCCCCCTTGGATCTAAACAATACATGCAACCTTATCACTATCTCTCAGCTTCTCAACAAAGTTATTCTCTCCTTATTCAGTTTTGATTCCATCATCAAATCACTAAAATTACTCCAGTGTACACCTTCAAACCCAGCCTCTCCTCAAAGAAATTCTGGCAAAATGCAAAGCCCAGGTAAACACAACCCTTAACCTACTGCATGCCTATGCCTGGGTATTGGAACATGCGAGAAATGCAAACACAACCATGCTGACTAGTTCCTGACCAACAACCTCCAGCAGGAACTTAGTGCTGCCTGATTAACTGTACTTCCCCACTGTACTTTCTCTCCCGGGGGACTATTATTCCTCAAATACTTTTCCCTACTCCTCACTCTGAGCTAATGATCTTGCTTTCTGTATCATTGAGGAAACAGAAGCCACCAGAAGAGAATTTTTGTGTTCCACCACATCTGCTCACTACTAGCATCTGAATCTATACACTCTATTACCTCATACTTCTATGTGTGCACAGATCTCTTCATCTCTCCTACTCACTGTCATTGCTCCCATATTCCCTATCCCTTTGACTTCATCAAATTCTTTCTTCTTACTTATCATTATCTGCATGTAAATGTTTTAGTCTCATGACATTCCCTGCTCAAAACCCTTTTGTGAATTTCCAGAAGTCTCACACAGTTATCTTTCAACCCCATCTCCCACCAAATTCTCTCTCATATACTCTGCTCCACACATGCCATTTTTCAATCAAAAATATAATTCTCAGTCATTAAGCGGCTGCCTTCAGCTCAGGTCATGATCCCAGAGTCCTGGGATCAAGTCCCACATCAGGCTCCCTGCTCAGCAGAGACCCTCCTTCTCCCTCTCCCTCTGCCTGCCACTCTGCCTACCTGTGCTGCCAAATAAATAAATAAAGTCTTTTAAAAAAACAAAAAGAAATATGTAATTCCACATTGGAACCTTTTTTTCCCCTGTTCCTTTATGTCTAGAATATTACTCTCCAAGATATATGCATCATTCAATCCCTTGCTTTCAGTTTCTGCTCATGTGTTACCCCCCCAAGAGTCCACCTCTAATCATGCCATATAGAAAAGCAGCATTCCTTCTCCCTCAGCACATACTTGTGTGTTATTCTGTTTCCCTCTGATAGAATTTAGATCCCTGAGAGCAGGGACTGTGTCTTTTTATCATGGTCTCATCTCTGTCATACAATGATACCATAGTCGATGCTTAATAAATATTTGCTAAGTGAATAGACAGAAAGTACAAATAAATACAACATTTCTGAAAAGACAAGAGTCCCACAAGAGTTTCTGCAAAGCTCTAAGAACTCCCAAAACATGGGGCGCCTGGGTGGCTCAGTGGGTTAAGCCTCTGCCTTTGGCTCAGGTCATGATCCTAGGGTCCTGGGATCGAACCCCACATCGGGCTTTCTGCTCAGCAGGGAGCCTGCTTCCCCTCCTCTCTCACTCTGTCTGCCTCTCTGCCTACTTGTGATCTCTCTCTCTCTCTGTCAAATAAATAAATAAATAAAATCTTTAAAAAAAAAAAAAAGAAAAGAACTCCCAAAACATCAGTCAAGTGCAATTTTTTTTTTTTAAAGATTTTATTTATTAATTTGACAGAGAGAAATCACAAGTAGACGGAGAGGCAGCCAGAGAGAGAGAGAGAGGGAAGCAGGCTCTCTGCTGAGCAGAGAGCCCGATGCGGGACTTGATCCCAGGACTCTGAGATCATGACCTGAGCCGAAGGCAGCGGCTTAACCCACTGAGCCACCCAGGTGCCCCAGTCAAGTGCAATTTTTAATACAACTCAGATTTTCTTTTTATTCAGAAGTAGTCACACCGTAATTAAACTTTAATTTATAAAATGAAAGGACTTTTAAAGACTAAGTGGCTGCATTGATAATCCTTATATTCATAATCTTGATTTCATACAGGTACACCAAAAATACAGTACTCTCTTTTCTAGGCAAACTTCCTTGGTAACAAAATATGTGAATACACATAACCAAGGATAACATGCATCATTAAGTCCTCTCCAAAATACTTCTGAAATAAGTAGAAGAAAATAAGAACTTACCATAGCAATAAAGCGACCAATAAAACAGAAGTATGAAAGATGGTCTGGGTTAATGGTTGATGCTGGATTTATTTGAAGACAATAGTTGTTCTTGCCAGCATACTCAAATAAGCAATACATGGGGTTCAAAACTTCATGTGAAAGCAAGAAAAACCATTCTCTAAAAGAAAATAGTATTATTTTTTAGCATTCATACATACATGAATTTAAAAAACAAATCTTAGATACACCCATACACATATCATCTCTCTGCTCAACAGCCTTTCATAACTCTGCTGACCAATTCCTTAGCCCTCCAGTTAAGTCCTTCTAAGATCTGGACCTCTGCTCAGTTACCTGCAGTTCCTATGATGCCCAACTACAAACTTGGTGCTACTCACAGGTAACAGGCTTATTTCTCTGCCACACTTTTGTTTGGGTTATGTCTCCTCAGTGTCAACTCAGCCTCGGTAGGTCCCACTTGCTTTCAGTCCAACTGAGACTCATCCCACTTTCATCATATTTGTTTGTATCAATCACTGAACGCTTTGTGGTACTGTGATAACAATCACAATATTATTCATTTTCCTGCACATGACCTGCCCATCAACTAGACTAAAAGCTCCTCAAAAGCAAAAGTCATGTGTTCATATACATTTTTGTATCCTTAACTCATAGGCATTCAGCTCTCACTTAGTTGAACCAAGTGACTTCACACTGTGACAAGGCTCAGGTTAAAACAGGCCCCCAGGGGATTGGTTTTAGTTAAGTATCTGCTGCTGATACTGACATACACAGTACTGCGGCTATGCAGCAGTTTTAGTTTTATTGCCAACAAATTACAAATGGAACTAAAATTAAAAACATGGCATCTTTAAATGTGATAAGCATTCTGTAACGTATCACCACCTACTTCCCCTTATTTAGCAAAGTCTAATAATGAAATCTAACTAGATAAAAGATTAATAATTCATATCACAAAATAAACCCAATCTGCAAGACTTTCAATAATAATTTCTTCTAAGCAGGGTTCCAAGCTCAAATGCTTATAGTGATCAGTACACATGGCTTCTTTCTCTGTATGGGCTTCACATTCTCTACTTAGCCACAATCCCCCCATTAAGGAAAAATTCTTTCTAGGCAGATAATCACCACCCTTAGATGACAGTGCAGTGGTGTGCAGAGTGAAAAAGTGTATCTATCCCACAGAACTGAATCAGCTATGCAGATTCAGCCAACTGATGCCATGTGAGAAGGTGGGAACGTGGGTCTAGGGTTTTTAAAGAGAAGCCAGAAATCTTGATTCTTAAGCATAATCTAGTGATTTTCTTTAATGCTGTCAAATAATGGGAAAAAATTTAAAATCACAATGGGTGCCATTATTAGGCAGGCTAAATCTGGCCTGGAAGCCCATTCACAAAAGTTTTTCTAAAGCTTTAAAAATACCATCTCAGAAATTGCCTGACTGGTAGAGACGAGAATCTTTTCCTAAACAAAATCAAGTAAGAAATGATAAACACCAATTCACAAAACTAAATCCAGTCCCAAAGTAGTAGTTGAACCAAGTGACTTCACACTGTGACAAGGCTCAGGTTAAAACAGGCCCCCAGGGGAAAGGACTGACAGATCTGTGATAATTGGTTCAGATGCAAAAACAAAAACAAAACAAAAAACTAGAAATAAACTTTCTAGTTGCTGCAGATCACTTTTAGCAAACAGCAGCCCAGAGAAAACTGAATATATTCAAAAGAAGAAAGCCTGTACTTGGTATCTGACCTATATACCCTGACATTGAAAGAAAATAAAGAAAAATTATAACAAGAAGTGGAAGAGTTCACTTTCAGCATATCCTTTACTGTACTCCCAAATAAACTAAAGAGATAGTAGAGGTTAAAAAAATTATGAGACAACAGATGAGGTAGCAGAGCCTAGAGAAGAAAATGAAGAAAACAGTAAAGCCACTAATGAAGAAAAATCACATTAGAAGCAACAAAATGTAGGGCAGTACTGCATACAGTGACATGAGGACAGGTTTGAGAAAATCAAAACAAAACTGAAAAGAAAGATAAAAATAATCAGAGAAAAGATGACAGACATGTAAGACTGACAAAGAAGATTCCACATACCCATGATTGATGTTCCTGAAGAAAAATGGAACAAATGGAACAGAAAAAATATTCAAAGACATAATAGAAGAAAATTTCCCTTAAGAAAGATCTTAATATGTTCCTAAGAAAAGATATAAAACAATCAACAATGAAATTAACAAACTTCAAGGAAAAGGACTGTGTGGGCATCCAAAGGGGGTAAAAAAAAGTTTCCTACAAGGGGCTGGCCTTCTACTTCACCTGCTGTAACATTCAATGCTAGAAGACAGGGAAGTAATGTCTACAAAGTGGTGGAGAAACTACTGCTGCATAAGAAATTTGTATCTAGTGAAGCTGTTTATATACAAAAGCAACTGAAAACACATTTTCAAACATGCAAAACTAAAGGAGTGTATCACCCTTGTGAACTCCTGAATAAATCAAAACATGAAAACATGAATCAAATTTAAGAATTCAGGAATAAGAAAATCATGTTACCGAGTAACTGAATATATGCATTAAAACCCTCAAAACATGAAACTAAACCCAAACAGCTGAGGTGACTCTAAGTACAGACAAACATACAAATGTTACAAAGTCAGACACTGTAAAAAACAAAACCGTATTTCATTTCTAAGGTAGATCTTTTTAATATCTGAACATTCCTGAAAATGAGATAAATCACAATAGATGTGATATGATAGGTAGTGTTTCTTTTCTGAAAAAGCTTAATAATGGACTAGAGAAGAAAATATGCTAATTAACCAACTCTGATAATTCCACAAATATGCTCCCATCTATCTCTTTTTGCCCGCTATACAGAAATTGTGAGTTTGTAATTCTGTACACCTCTGAAATACTAGTTTAAAAAGATCTGTTCCTGTGAAAAGGTTTAATACTTTTAAAAGGTTTAATGAGGGTGTTCTGCTAAAAAACAAATTGTTGTCAAATTATATTTGGGCAAAGCAAAAATTTTTATAGTTATTCATTAAAAAAATTAAAAATTAAAAGGATTTCCCACTCATATTGCTTCACATTTTCTACTGTTAACAATGAATGTATTTAATGAATGTGAAAAACTATTCTCAAAGACTCAGACTGGATTAAAACAGAAACATAAAACATTATTACATAGTAAAAATTCAGAAACAACCTTATGTATGCTGATCCATTAATTACGGTATCTACATAAAATGTAATATTACACAGAGAAATATTAGCACCATTAAATAAAGGAGTAGTATTACTAGCTCCATATAAGATATGAAAAGATGTCCATGAAATACAAAACAATAAAATGAAGTTGCTATATTGTGCATACTGTATCATCAATTCTGTTTTAAAAAACCAGCAAATATGTATTATACTACACATACATACAAATTTTTATAAATGCACAGAAAATGTATAGGATAACCACAACAGTTATAGTAATGCTTACCTCTAGAATTGCACTAATATTTTTTGTTTTTTAAAAATAACTTTGGATTGCTACTGAAAAAATGTATGTTTTCAAGAATACATCCATTGCATACAATGGAGACATACTTATTTCAAAGCAGATGTGTGTTTTTTTATTTTACCTTGCTAGACCACCATAATCAAGTCCTTCTTCTCCTCTAAATATTACATATAATCGCCTTCTCAAGTCATAGGGTTTTAATGCCATAATCTAATTAAAAACAAAAACATGGATACTTAAAACACTCATATACAGCATAAGCTTCTTCCAAAACAATTCAATTTAAATTTCATCTGCATTTCCAAAGTTACACAGTTCCTTATCTCATACAACAATGCCTTCAACTGGGGATCAGCTGATGTGTTCCATGAACTAGTAGATATATTATACCTTACTCTATTAAGCTTTCTGTGATTCACCTTCTAAAATCTCTTTCCCCTCTTCTACTATCAAATGGTAGTTCTACTTTGGGTTAGTGGCAAGAAAGAGTGACACAGAAAGCTTTTAAGTTTATAAAATATTCCTTCCCCTGTTGCTCCTCAAATTTTACCAAAATCTTGTAAAAAGTGATTTGCAAATTTTTCAACATTTGATGAAAAGCAAAAGAGCTTGTTTTGGGCCCTGCTTATACCACTATTCCATTTCTCAGTACTAAAGGAACTCAGCTAAAGCAAAGGATTTATACAATACGTAAACCCAATTTTCATAATCCTTAAAAGCTTACAGTAGGATTCTAGCAAACAGGCTTTACTTCTGGATAACAATCACTTCCACCACACATGTCAAAACCAAAGCCAAGACCGCCATGTCTGGGAGACAGCAGAGCTCACCAGCAGGACTTCGCCTCATAGGCAGTCACGCTTGTCAAACAGACCCTGCTTCTCCCCACACCAAAGAACAAAGCAAAATAAAATCTTTCATGAATCTGGATGATATACACTTACTACAAGAAAGCTCAAACAGCTTATAACAAGCTAGGAATTTATTAAAACTCAAACCAAAAAAGTTTTGATAACAGCTGTATTACGTATCTTGCCCAAATTCCAACAGCTAGTAAAGTTAGGATTTGAACATCTCTAATTTTTGAGTGCCGCTATTACATTTTGGCTTGTTTATGTAAAAATCGCTGTGTACCTGTATACACAGGGACTTTCAGTTCATCACTGTAATACTTAGTGTGTGTATGGGGGGGGGAGAATGAGAGACTTAGGAAAATTCTCCACAACATCAGAAAAAAAGAACTAATAATATTTTGATTTTTAATCTGTAAATATTCTGCAGATCATTCAGGAAAGGCAGAAACATTAGATTTAATTCATTCACCAAAAATGTTTACTGAAAACCTGCTATGTGCAAGGCACTATTCTAGATACTGAGCATAACAGCAATAAATGAAGTAGCTGGTGTTCCCATGGGAGCTCTAGTAAGGGAAACAAAATGGGTCACGTGGTGCTGTGTGTTACTGAAAAGAATACATAAAGGGCTAGAATGGGACTATGAGGGAGGTGAGCAGGGACTCCCATCTTAACTAGTGTGGCTCAAACGAGGTCTCTCTGGGATCCTAATCTTTAAACTGAAAATCTTTAAACTGAAACCTATAGGAGGACAATGAACATTAGGATTACTGAAGGGATACTGATTTAATTTTAATTTGGTAGTATTATCAAGACTTAAGTTTGAGTTAATGAAGTCGTAGAAAAGTAACTGTCAGAATGTGTCAACTTGTTCCAGAAGCCTTTTAAGCTTCATTTAAAATGGACTTAATGGTAGCCGTTATCTCAAAGGAATGTTGTGAGGATGAATTAAATGAAATGATACTCATAAGATGCCAGTGCCAAACACATGGCAATCAGTTGCTACATGATGGGGTTTATTATGACTATTATTATTAGGGACACTCAGTAAGTGGCAGTCATGGTTTAAAATTTCTAAACCCTAACTCCCTTTATATATATAGAATATAATTGTTTCTTCTGATAAAATCTTCCTTACCTGTTGGAAGGAATCTTCAAATAGTGTCTGCCTGGATACATTGATCTTTACATGACTGGGTAGTGCATTAGACTAAAAACAAAAATAATACCATGATATCATGTATGGTGCAGTAAAGGTAAGTATAAAGATAAGACTAAATGGTTATGAACATAAGATTTATTTACCACTGTAGTACCTGGCACAAATAACGGAAGTGGGCAAGTTTCCATCTAAAGCTGCGTTCATAAGCAATCTGTGGACCACCTTTAGTTCTAAAGGAAAAAAACAAACAAACATATATTAATCTGAAATAAAATTGGATATTTAATATTCAGTATGAAACTGGAGTATACCAGAGTCCTAGAAATGACCACAGGAAAGTTACTTGCTGGGACAGCAGATAACATTTGGTGGGCCAAGAGGCTTGTGCAGCTCGGACACACACAAAGAGCAAGATTGCATGCATGTATGGGTCTTTTGTAAAGAAGTCAGTTAAATGAAATATTAAGTTTATTACTGACTATTAAAAAAAAAAAACCAACTCTGATAATACTTAAAACTAAGGAGGACAGAAGCTCTAGGTAGAAAAGAACAAGAAAAGAAATTCTATCATAACTTATACCTAACCTCAAACTGAAAGAAACATTGCTGACATGTATGCAAAGCAAAAGTAATTTCTAAGAACAAGTGACATCCAGGTCACACAGCTCAACTGATCGCTGAGGGAAGAGGCAGAGTGGGTGGTATGGGGGGACAGGTTCAATTCACATTGAGAAGGCCTAGGTATTCTGCCTTTTGAGGGAGAACCTAAGATACAAGCACAAAGACCTTTCATGATCTTAGGGAACATTTTGGAATGGATGGAAAATGTTCTCTTATGTTGTTAGGTTCAAGTGAATTTATTGAACAAATATCTGTGAAATATATAGTATTACCTGACATTCTTCTAGCCAATGAGAGTGTTATTTGTTAATAAAATAGGTAACAAAACCTGTTTTTGTGGAGGTTATATACCAGTGAAGGGGACAGACAAGATACAAAATAAAGAAGTAAACTATACATGCAGTGTGTTAGAAGAGGATAATTTTTTTTTTTTTTAAGATTTTATTTATTTGACACAAAGAGGTAACAAGCAGGCAGAGAGGCAGGCATAGAGAGGGGAGGGAACCAGGCTCCTGGCTAAACAGAGAGCCTGACGCAGGGCTCAATCCCAGGACCCCGAGACCATGACCAGAGCCGAAGGCAGAAGCTCAACCCTCTAAGCCACCCAGGCACCCCAGAAGGGAGTAAATGTTTTATCACTCCTGCTCCTCAAAGAGGAGGAGGGGGAAGGGAGAGAGAAGGGAGAGAGAAACAGAAAGGCAGTGTAAAAAAGACATGGAGTGGTACAGTGAGAAGTTTAAATTTCTGAAATGGTGAACAGTGCTGAGTTCACGGGCAAATTAATATTTGAGCAAAAACAGGAAAGGTATTATGTCATGTACATATTTGGGGAAAGAGCAGAATAAAAGCTACGACCCAGAGGTAAAAGCCCAGGTGCTTGAAGTATAGCTAGGGGGCCCGTGAAGCTGAAGGAGAGTGAATGAGGGGAGAAAACAGAGATGAAATTGAAGCGGTAACAGGTCACATTCTATAAGGCTGTGGAGGCCACTGTGAGGACTCTCCTTTTCACTCCGAGATGGGAAATCACTGAGAAGTTTTTGTGTGAAGGAATGACTTTATACTCAATAGAGGGAGAAAAAAAAAAGTCAATCCTGTTGCTTTAAGAATTACACTGTAAGAGGTGTGGTAGAAAGCAGACAGACAGAGGCACCACTCCAGCTGACCATGTGGTGGCAGTGGATATGGTAAGACCTACGTGGATTCTGGACATACTCTCAAGCTGAGGTAGCTAGAAATGTATTGTGTCAAATGCTCCTAAATTAAATGAGACAGGAACACAACTAACCCCTGAATTAACAATTAACAATGGTGATGGAGATCACTGGTGTCCTTAACAAATTCAGGGTCAGTGGAACTTCCTTATAGTCTGTTTGAAAGAGAAATTAGAAACAGCAATGTAGAAATAATGCTTTCAGGTACTTTTTCTTTAAAGGCCAGTAATAATAAGAATTTTCAAAGAATTAATTTAGAAGGTAAAATGTTGTGTTTTTATTTGTTTTTTCATCTAGGAGAAATACCAGTTGATGAGATTTAATTCAGTAGAAGAAAAACTGATGATGGAGGATAGCAAGATGGTAACTGCTGGAGCAATTAAATGGGAAAGAAGGGGGAAATATCCAGAGTGCCAGCAAAGGGACTGGTCTTTGATAGGAACATTGACAGTTCATCTACAGGATCAAAAAGGAAAACAGATGCTGGGAGGTGGGCAGATGTGACAGTAGGAATAAGCAAAACAAACAAAAAACAAAAAACCCTTTTATGGTTGCTTCTATTTTCTTTGTGATGCAAAGATATCACACTTAAGAGTTTAAGGATGAAGGTGAGCTCTATTTTAACATATTTTTATCTGGAAAATTCAAATGTGTTAACATCTCATTCCTTTATGAACTGTAGTACCATAATATGCAGTTAAGAGCACAGACTCTGTGAACAGACTGCCTTGGTCTGAAACCAGCTCCATTCCCTTCTGTCTGGTTTTGCACAAGTTAGTTATGCTCCATAAGTCTCAGTTTCGGCACTGAAAAAGGGAAAATAATAGTATCTCTCTCAAGGGGTCGTTGGGAGATAAAATGAGTAGTTTATACAACACTCGTAGAGTACTATGCTGCACATAGCAATCACGAGAGAAATATTTGCTAGCGTTACTATTAACACATTACGTGCTACAAATTCCTTCTCTAGTAATGTAAAGCAAAAATGGGTATACCAGGCTATTACTTACATAGGTTTTCTTGATCCACAAAGTACAATCTGTTGCTAAACTTGAGGCTAAATTTTTAGTATATGTGCTGCAGAAGTGAGCATTTGAAGCTAAATTTTTATGTCCTCATTAAATAGCATTTAAGACTTCAGGTTTTCACTTACACAGATGATTTCCCATTGCGAGGATCTTTGAATGTTGTAGTTCTTGTATTATGATCAACAAAGTACCTAACACCTTCCCGAGTATACCTAATTTCCCAGCCTTCTGGCAGGGGTTCTTCATTCTGTAAGCTAAAAGATAACATTACAGTCAGAAGGTGAGTATCTTCTAGGTACTAAAAACATTAGAATCAAGATTTACTTGATTTTATCCATAGATCTATGTAAGATGACTTAGTGAAGGGCTTAGTACGCACATACCCTTGAGTTCTGGGATCTTCCCACTGGGTTGTTTTTGTGTTATGATTCACAAAGTAAACCCTGTCGGTTGAATCCACTCTTTTTTCTAAAAAATAGAGTGAGCAGAGCATTTAATCACTCTTTACTAAATATACCTTCAGACATTTTTATCAACAACATATCAGCTTACCCCAGCCTGGTGGCAAAGGCCCATATGGGTCATTTTCTGCAGCTAACATTGAAGCCTGATTGGAGAAATGGTTGGAGGGAAAAATAAAAACATTAATATAAAAGCAGAGATAAACTAAATACTTTGTAGAACAATATTTTATAGTAATTTTCTAAAAAATATAATAAAGGAATGTAAATAGAGTGATTTCAAGATACAAAGTACATTTAAAAATGTCATGAGTTAAGAGGGGCCCATCAGTTGATAAAATCATTAATTTTTCTAGGATGATTTAGAAATAATATACTGAGATTAATATTTTAATTCTTTAAACATTTTAATTTAATTAGATTTCAATCTAATAATTAATTTTTAATTTGTTTAGCCCTTCTATAATAACTTGTTGGGAGTGAAGTGAGAAGAGCATATAGAAAATTATGGTGTTTAAATGAAAAATATTACTTGTTTAAAATTACAACAATAATCACAGTTCCCTTTAAGACACACCTATTAATAAAATCAACATTAAAATCCAGTATCATCTTTGTAAACTTTTATCTTAGTATTAGTATCTTTTATATATTCATAAATAAACATTCATGCCTACATATATTGCCCAGAAATATATTCAGAAGAAAATATAAACATTGCACTATCAATTTAAAAGAACGACAAATGTAAAAATCATCACCTGAAAAATTACATCTTAATGACAGTTATACATAATATTTTATAACCTTTTAATAGATGCTAATTTTACCTAATATCCACTTCCCACACCTCCGTCCATGACACTCAAATCACTGTTTTGTTCGAGACAGCAATGTGTCCGTCTAATATTCCACTCCCAGCCTTTCTCACAGTTGAGTTGGCAGAATGACCAAGTCTAGTCAGCGAGTACTGGTTGAAGTCCCTGGTAAGGACACCCCTTTACAAGTAAAAAGGCAGGGCTTGCAAGATAAAAGCCATCTGCCCTTCTCACTCCCTTTTCCCCATCTTCTTTTGTACGGTGGGGAATGAAGCCCATGAAGCATGGTAATGATGCACAAAGAATTGGGTTAACAGGTGACATTACTGAGCTGATGTATGCATTAGCCGGGACTTTCATCCCAGACTTGTGCTATACTTAGATAATTACAACTCAACCCATTTAAGGATGTTCTCTGCAGAACACACTTCTACTACATCCCTATGACCCGATTCTGCCCTGTTTCTGCGAGGCTTTCATATATACAGCTAAGATGACCCAGAACAAAAGCACACAGTACCTAATTTCTTGTTTACTACATACAGCAACAGTGAAATCTTACTACAGATTTCTGTACAAATTACCAAAGAACCAGCTGGTGGCAGCAGGAAATGCTATGTAAGCTGGGTTGGCCCCCTCCCTCTCTGCTGGTTATAGATCACCAGGAGAATGGGTCAACCTGCAAATGAGAACTTATTATTTAACCAGTGAAGAAAATGGAGCTGAAAGAGCCAGCCTGAGGCAAGATAATGGAAAAGAGTTATTTAAGTTTTCTTTTTTGTGTCTTTCCTATTTCCTCCCTATCTGCTAGCCTCTATGTTTCAGGTTTTCAAGTTGCCTCAAAACACTCTCTAGAGTTGTCTGGTACTTAAAATTTATATTTTCCACTTCCTGTGATCAAACCTGTTTAATGAAGATTTCCCTTTACCCCACGTCTTCTTGTGGATGTTTGCTTTGGCAATAAATGGATGATCAATAGGTCAAATTTTCAAATAGCTTAGATATTTTGGACAACACTATCTCCAATCCCAGGAATATCTCTGGTAGGTCAAACACATTAAGCTGTTTCTGACAATGTGGAATGGGAATCAGAACAGCTGGAAAAGGGCAAGACTGGTCTTAAATAAAATCAGGAGCAAACAAAATGATTATAATTAAAGGCAAAGAACTGGGAATTAGTAAAGCCATATTGTTCGATTAAGAAATTTCACTTACAAACTACCACTTAAAAAAGACAAAAGCTGTAATATTGCTAGTAAACCAGAATTTTAAAAAAAACTTAGTATGTATGTATATCAGAATTATTTATTAAAGAGTAAATAAAAAAATACCTTGCAGTGCAGTCTATAACATTTAAAAATCACCAAAGTAGAAAAGAGCAAATGCCTGGAGGAAAGAGCTGTATGAACATCTTACAATCTGCTATTACCGAATAGAGGTATCTCTGGTTGAACTGTTGCATAGCTCCTTGCAATTGGTTCCGCTGAGACTGCCACTGCTCAAAGTTTCGAACAGACTCCATGGTAGGCCGCTGCCAGGTGGTTGTTCTGGTGTTATGATCCACATAATAAACTCTGCCACGATCATCAACTCTTCTTTCCCAACTGCCACAAACAAAACAAGCATTAATAAAAATTAAACAGAAACTGGTAAGTATTTAGTTAATACTTCACTCATATAATTTAAAAATCAGAGGCAGAACATATCTTTAAAATTTTGAATATGTAACCTGCTTTTTGGGGGCTAAATTGCCTTCCATTCTACCACTATATGATTTCTGAGAACTATCTAAAAAAGGGGCCAAAGACTGAAAAGTCCCAGTTATCAATCTGGCTACCCTTTCTCTTTTTCTGGTTAAGAAGCTACTGAGTGCTCACTGTACACCTAGCAATCTGCCCCTTAGCACCTGCCCAAGTTCAGGGCTGTAACTTGATTCTTACAGGTCTTTAACCTTCCAGCCGTTATCTGGTTGCTGAACACAAATGCAGATGCAATCATGTCATCCCACCTATCAGAGCTCTCCCACATGACATTAAAATGAAACCCTTCACCATTTCAGCCTCCTCTACCCTAAGATCTTTCAAGGGAGCTACATGAGAGTCAAATAACTACTTGCTGGTCCCAAGTATATCGTATGTTTCCCTTTATCATCTCTTTGTCTGAATATTCCCTCAAAACAAAATGCTCTTTCCTATTTCACCACCAACTGAAGTTCTCCCCCACCCTCCCAGTTTCAGAGAACTGTAAGTCAATTTGTGCCATTGATCTTGTTACATAGCTTATTCAAGGGACAAGGCAAGCCTAGAGAGTTCTCCTACTTGCCCCATCTCAGCTCCCTTGCAAACACTTCTTCTCTGTGCCATTAACTCATACAGTGATTTAAAAATCCTTTCAGCAATAAGTCGCACAAAAATAACATTTATGCTTTGAATTTTCTGGACTTTAAGTTACATCTGGAAGGACAGATATTCTGAGTGAGCAGCAAAGACAATAAGGAAGATACTGTAGGAACTGGCAAAGTGGGTTTTTTTTTCTATGTACATATATATGCATGTATTTAGAAGATTTTATTTATTTATTTATTTGAGAGCGGAGGGCGAGGGGCAGAGGGAAAAAGCAGGCTCCCTACTGAGCAGGGTGCCTGATGCAGGGCTCTATTCCAGGACCCCAGGATCATGACATGAGCCAAAGGCAGATGCTCAGCAGACTGAGCCACCAGGTGCCCCTCAGATAGTGTCTGAGAAGTATATAAATAATATAATTCGAATAGCTATCAGCACAATAGATATAAGGAGTTAAGAACACAAATAAAAAGGAAGGTCTGTTTGTGAATGATCATGAATGACAGCCTAACAAGCATGAATTTATTTAGCATGTAATAGAAATGTTTTTATTCATTTAACTAAAGCCATAATGTGATACAATTTTACTTAGAGTAATCTTTTAGATAACTTTGAAGCACTTTCGCATCTCTTGTATCATTAAACGTCATGTAACATACCTTAGATCGCTATCTCTGGAGAACCATACATACAAATTTTCCTAAATACACCTTTCATTCCTTAAAAACTAATGACAAGCACTAAAAGTGGATCAAAATGACAAGTACTCTCAGTAACTCTTGCCAGTGTTTGACAATCTCTTGATGAAGCCCCTTCAGACTAACTGTAGAAGAGATACAATATAACAAATCTTATTAACTGAAATTATTCACAGAAGTAAATGAAGGAAACAGAACATGCACAATGAAAGAATCATTAATAAGTAAGTTTAAGAAATCACATGTATGATAAAACACAACTGGAGATGTATAAAGCTGTCACATTACCCTGGAGGTAAAGGTTGTGGCCTCTCCCATGTAGTCGTTCGAGTATTATGATCCACGTAGTAAGTTCTACCATGAGGATCTTTTCTCTGTTCCCACCTTTAACAAAAATGCAAAACAAAAATATACGATAACTAAGACAATCTGAAAAATCATTCCTTATATATAATCAGGAAAATTACAAGTCTTACTTTAAAAGGATACATATACACACACACCTTATATATATATGTATATATATATATAAGGATACATATACACACACACCTTATATATATATGTATATATATGTATATATATATATACACACACACATATATATATATATGTATATATATACACACTCCACACACACATAAAAGTTTCTTTTCCCAATTATTAGTACCCTTTAAGTTCTTATTCCTTTTCTATTAACAGTATTGGAAACTCAATAAATATGGTCAAGAAAGGAAGATAAAGTATTACCTAAAATTTTAAAATGTTACTAATTTATATCATAGAAAATTTATCATCAGAAAAGACAAATGTAGGTAGGGGTGCCCGAGTAGCTCAGTAGTTTAAACGGCTGCCTTCGACACAGGTCATGATCTCAGGGTCCTGGGACTGAGCCTCGCATTGGGCTCCCTGCTCAGCAGGGAGTCTGCTTCTCCCTCTCCCTCTGCCATTCCTCCTGTTCATGCTCTGCCTCTCTAATTAATTAATTAATTAAAGACAAGTTTGATCAAAAGTAGAGGAATTTCCAGCCCAGTATCACACTCAAGGCACAAAATGTTAATGAGGTAATTATCCACTTTTGCTGGTAATTTAAAAAACATACATCTAAAATATTTTAGGAGAAACTGCATTAAAGAAGTATGGGGTGAGGGGCACCTGGGTGGCTCAGTGGGTTAAAGCCTCTGCCTTCAGCTCAGGTCATGATCTCAGGGTCCTGGGATCGAGCCCCGCATCAGGCTCTCTGCTCAGTGGGGAGCCTGCTTCCTCCTCTTCTCTCTCTCTCTGCCTGCCTCTCTGCCTATTTGTGATCTCTATCAAATGAATAAATAAAATCTTTAAAAAAAAAAAAAAAAAAAAAAGTATGGGGTGAAATTGCTCCACAATAATTCTTCTATATGCATTCAGTGTCTTTTTGTATACAACTATCTCCCTCTTGTTTTTGGTGAAACTCCTCAGTTTTTGGACAGCCCAATTTCATCTTTTTCTGTTCCATCTCAAAGACTCAATCTCTTATTTTCCCCACTCTTGTTTTCTCCTCTGTGATTCCCGTTTCCTAGAAGAAAAATGTTAAATATAAAATATAAATACCTGCTTATTTCTGATTGTAACATTCTTGTTTTCAATTGAAAGTAGAAGAAATGGAAGTATTTTTCTTTCTCTTAAACCCAGGGGCCCAATCTAATTTTTCTTTTTGGATTGGAGAGGTCTTTAATAATTAAACCCCCCTTTTTTATTTAAAGATATTTATTTTATAGAGAGAAACAGCAGAACAGGTGGAGGGGCACAGAGGGAGAGAGAATCTAAAGTAGACTCCCCACTGAGCATGGAGCCTGACACAGGGCTGGGTCTCATGACCTTAGCCAAACTCAAATCAGACACTCAACTAATTGAGCCACCCAAGTACCCCTAAATTATTTTCTTACACAACAATTATACATACTAAAGGTATTCCCTAAGCAAGGTGCACACATGTATGCATACTTTAACGTAAAAAAGGCATGTAAAAAAATTAATAGTTTGCTTAAGCTGCATCCAGTAAACATAAGTTACAAAATGCTTCAAAACTAACTCGGGATCATGTAAGTTATTAAATTTAGATTGCATTTAATCTCCCTCAACATAAGTTGCCTAATAGCTTCCTGTGTTGATTCTGAGAACTCCAATGCCATTCTGGTAAGTATGAGATCTGCTTCCAGTCCCTTTTTAAAATCTCTGGAAATTTAAAAAAACTTTTTCTTTGGCCCCAACGTACTAAAATTTTCACAACAAGGCATCTTAATACAGATTTATTTTCACTCATTATCCTGAATTTTGGTGGGCCCTTTTAATAAGAAAATTTATGCCCCTCATATTTGTTGGGGTTTTAAGGACTTCCTCCCATTTTCTCTCTTTCTGGAACTTTTCTTACCGGACCCTTTGAACTGGTACTCTAAATTTTCAATTTTATTTCTTTTATTTTAAAAATCTATCTTTTTGTTCTGTTTATTAGAAAATTTCTTTACCTTTATTACCCAAATCTTCCAATGAATTAGATTTCTAAGAGCTTTTGGTTCTTGAGGTATTCTGCTTTTACAACACCTCCTTCTTCTTCTTTTTCTTCTTCTTCCTTTTTTTTTTAAAGATTTTATTTATTTATTTGACACTCAGAGATCACAAGTAGACAGAGAGGCAGGCAGAGAGAGAGGAGGAAGCAGACTCCCCACTGAGCAGAGAGCACGATGCGGGGCTCGATCCCAGGACCCTGGGATCATGACCTGAGCCGAAGGCAGAGGCTTTAACCCACTGAGCCACGGAGGCGCCCCAACACCTCCTTCTTTAATATATGTTCTATCTACTCGTATGTCTCTGAAAATATGAAAACGGGCCTTTGTGTGGCTGGGCGCAGATTGTAGGACTGACTAAAGAAGTAGAGAACTGGGGCTCCTGGGTAGCTCAGTGGGTTGAGCCGCTGCCTTCAGCTCGGGTCATGATCTCAGGGTCCTGGGATCGAGCCCCACATCGGGTTCTCTGCTCGGCAGGGAGCCTGCTTCCTTCTCTCTCTCTCTGCCTGCCTCTCTGCCTACTTGTGATCTCTCTCTATGTGTCAACTAAATAAATAAATCTTTAAAAAAAAAAAAAGAAGAAGAAGTAGAGAACAAGGCTATTTCGTTGGAGGACAAATAGGTATCAGTATTTTTAGTCTTTTTAGGATGGGGGGGTTTCAATAGAAGATAATTTCAGTCTGGGTGAGAAGGTAAAATCCGGTGTCAATATTCTGGGATTTGAGTAGGTAAGAATGCTGGGGTTTGCAAACTCACTTATAACTTTATTCACTTACTAATCTCCTAAAGGTCACTTATGTCCCAATTTAGCACCCTCAAGTGTGCCTGGTGTTCCCAAAGGTAGAGAACTTCCAGAGAAACCACCTATAGGCAAGATACTAGTCCTGGCTGCAGGGAGGGGAATTAAGGATTTATTTCTCAAAGTGACTTTCAATCTTGCTCTTTGTAGTGTCATTTTTTTTTTCTTCCAAGATTTTATTTATTTATTTGAGAGAGAGACAGGGAGAGAGAACATGCGTGAGGAGAAGGGCAGAGAAAAAAGCAAACTCCCTGTGGAGCTGGGAGCCCGATGAGGGACTCGATCCCGGGACCCCGAGATCATGACCTGAGCCGAAGGCAGTTGTCCAACCAACTGAGCCACCCAGGCGTCCCCGTAGTGCCATCTTTACTACCACTTCCTACCATATCTGATCGTGCCAATGCAGAGACCAGGCCTGTCCCCCTCGCAGGCCAGAATTCAGTTCTCCTGGGTTTGCTAGGTCAGCTCCACTTAATCATTTTCCAGATGACCACAACCTCATGAGAACCTGCATAGAAGCATCCAACTAAGCCACCTCCAGATTCCTAATCCTCAGAAACTATTTAAGATGGTATGTTTTGTTGTTTTAAACTGCTAAATTTGGGGATAATTTGTTAAACAATAATACACACAAGGAAATACTATAAATACATTCAACTCTTGATCTCAGCTCTAGTCTTGAGTTCAGGCCCCATGTTGGGCCCTACACTTGGTGTGCAACTACTTAAAAACGAATCATTAAGAACACTGAAAAGAATTAAGGTAAACCTACATATTTAGAGCAACAATCTTCATGAAGGTTTAGGTCTAAGTCTATATTGCTCATCAGTGTAAAAATAGCACAGTGCCTGCAAAAGTGCTTAATAAATACTAAGTATGTGCTAAATGTGAGTTGTACTGACATGGACATACAACTAAATTTTACAAAGCACTACCAGGTATTTACCTACAGGCTACAAAAGCATCTGGGTGGTTCATTCGGTAAGCATTTGACTCTTGATCTTGGTTCAGGTCATGACCTCAGAGGGCCAAGATCAAGACCCACACTCGCTCTACGTTGGGCATGGAGACTGCTTAGGATTCTCTCTACCTCTGCCCCACCCAATACTCATACTTCCTCTAAAACAAAAACAGAATTGAGGGAATACATACATCCTGATGTTTATAGCAGCATTATCAACAATAGCCAAATTATGGAACAAGTCCAAATGTCCACTGACTGATGAGTGAATAAAGAGGAAGTAGTAAATATACACAATGGAATATTACTCAGCTATCAAAAAGAGTGAAATCTTGACATCTATAACAGCGTGGACGGAGTTAAGATGATATTAGGCTGGGTGAAATAAGTCAGTCACAGAAAGACAAATACCACATGATGTCACTCATATGTGGAATTTAAGAAACAACTGTCTCCAGACCACAGTGGGGGAAAGGAGAGGCAAACCAGAAAACACTCTTAATTACAGAGAACAAACTGAGGGTTACTGGAGGGGAGGTGGGGCAGAATAGGTTAAGTGGCTGATGGGTATTAAGGTGGGGACTGTTGTGATGAGTGCTGGGTGTTACATGTAAGTGATGAATTACTAAATTTTGTACCTGAAACTAATACTACACTGTATGTTAACTAACTGGAATTTAAATAAAAACTTGGAGAAAAATAAAAAGGCAAGTAAAAAACTCTGTGCAGAGTATTTTCTTAAAATTATACAAGTATATACATAACAGTTATATACTGTTATATACATAACAGTAATTTACATAGCTACTCACTACTACTGACATAGCTACTCACTAAGCTCTTCACCTATCTCTCCTCATAGAACCTGTCACTATATGACATTATGTAATAGGTTGCATATGCAAGGCCCCAGGCTGATCAGCCTGCTGTTACACATACTTCACAGCATCAGAGGCTTGGCCTCTCTTGGCCCTCTAAACACCCTCTGACACAGAAGAGCTCTTAAATACTTACTACTGGAATAATATATAGACACCATTCTCTGAGTGTTTTTTTTTATGACTTAAAATATTTAACTTGGTCCATGTCTTTGCTTGTGAGCAGGAATACATTATACTATTAGGGGTAAAAAATAAACATAACCAAGTGTTCCATTTATATAATGAGCTAGGAAGCTCTATTCTAGTTTTATCTCGGGCAAACTGCAAATATTTCCAATTTAACATTCAATAAATATTCAGTACTCACGTTGGAGCCCAAAGTTGGGCTCAATCTCACATCCCTGAGATCATGACCTGAGCTGAAATCAAGAGCCGGACACTTAACTGACTGAGCCACCCAGGCATCCCTAGCCAACTGTTTTTAATTTTTCCAAAATAGGGGTTCACTTCCAAATTTCAGTGTTTTTGCTCCTAACAGAATTTATCTTTCCCAAACTTTTTCTGTAAAGTGCCAGATAGGAAGTATTTTAGGCTATGCAGGTGAAAAGGCAAAATCAATAATATTATGTAGGTTCTTACATAGTAAGAGCAAAAACTCCTGTCATGCCCCACCTCATTTTTCCAACAGCTGGTCCAAGAAGAGATTAACTTGCTGAGCTGTCACTCCCAAAGTGAGATTCTACCTCTTGGGGCACAACAGTTGTCACAACGGAGTCCCTAATGTGTAGGTGGTAACCAAGGCCTTGGGCAGCAACGATGGAAGAAGGTACTGGTAGGGGAAGGGGTGGCGCAGAGCAAAGGATGATACTCTGGATTGGTCTGGGTGACTCACAGTGACAGCCTGCTAAAGCTATACCCATGGGTCCTAGAAAAGAGGTGGGCTGGAATTGACAAGAGATAAAAATATCCCAATAGTGGAAATTCATGAATACTTCCCAGTAGGTACAAGTTACTTGGCTGAATGAGACTTCACAATAAAATTCTTTAATTTTATGGATCTACATGCTCATTTATAACTGCCACACATCTCTTCAACCGTAATACTCACCTTTCTAGTATTTAGGTATAGTCTCTCTCTCACTAGAACATTATATATAAATTTTCAAAATCTACTACTGAACTAAGACCTTGCTTTGAAAAGAGTGAATGTGGAAGAATTTGGTGAAATGTATTATAATAAAAATTACCACATTTAGTTACTGAATGAATAACTATTGGTTTCAAACTTGGATAATGGAAGACCTGCTTTCTCATAAACTACAAAGACAGTTACCTCATTCTCTCCTCTACTGCTAACCACTGTGTCCACAGACTCCTCACATCAGAACCTGATTACCCTTTAAAGTCTCTCCAATTTAACAAATAAACAAACTTTAAAATCTCCCATTTTATAAAACAAAAACTAACCCTCAGTTCTCTATCTCCTCTTGCACGTTTCCACCAACCAAGCATTCCTTACTCTGTGTGTTCACTGGTGAGAAAGCTTTACATACTAGCTCTCTTTAAATGTTTTCTACACACTTCTAACCCCCGCATTCACCCCATCACAGAGCATTCTGAATACAGCTCTATTTCCCAGAAACTGCTTTATCAAAGGTCAACAATAAATCATCTCTTTGTTGTTAAATTCAATCTGTGCCTTTCAGTTCTTATCTTACTTGAAATTTTTAGTAGTTTTTGACCTTGTTAATCATTTCCTCAGAAGCATTTACAAGCCAAGCCAGGTTCTTTGCCCAGTTGCTCACTCACTCAAGATCATTTAATCAGGAACATATTTAACAAAATTTATTGAGTACCTGCTATGTGGCAGGCATGGTTTTAGGAACGAGAAGTAGAGAAATGGACAAAATAAAGCCCCTTCCATTCCAGTGGAGAGAAAATGGACAAGACACAACTATATGTCAGTGGTGATTAAAGTATCATAAAGAAAAATAATAAAAGTTATGCTGATTAGAATAACCCTACTCCAAAGTGTTCATGCTGATTTCACCTATATTAAGTTCTGTAACAGGGAAAACTGATCTTCCATCTATAGTGGAAAAAAAATCAGTGACTGTTGAAAAGGTACTTATAGAACTTTCTGGGATGATGGTAATATTCAGTATCTTGCTAAGGGTTTGGGTTAACCAATGTATGTGTTCGTCAGAACCTATGAAAATGATATAATTAAGACTCATGCATTTCCTTCTATGTAAACTCTACCTAAAAAAACTTTAAAAATACTGAACTCTAGGGATGCCTGGATGGCTCAGTTGGTAAAGAGGCTGCCTTTGGCTCAGGTCATGATCCCATGGTCCTGGGATTGAGTCCCACATTGGGCTCCTTGCTCAGCAGGGAGCCTACTTCTCCCTCTGCCACTCTGTCTGCCATCTGTCTGCCTGTGTGCTTGCTCTCTTCTCTCTCTCTCTCTCTCTGACAAATAAATAAATAAAATCTTTAAAAATACTGAACTCTAGAGTTAATGATATACAAGCTGAAGTACTGAGGGGCAAAATGTACTGCTGTCTGCACATCACTGAACTGCATCCAGGGGTACAGGCCTGTGATTCATCAATCTTACACAATTCACAGCACTCATCATAGCACATACCCTCCCCAATGTCCATCACTCAGCCACCCCATCCTCTCCACCTCCCTCCCCTCCAGCAACCCTCATCTATCTCCTGAGATTAAGACTCTCTTGCGGTTTTGTCTTCTTTCACTTTTCCCTCCCTTCCCCTATGATCCTCTGTCTTGTTTCTCAAATTCCTCCTATCAGTGAGGTCATATGAAAACTGTTTTTCTCTGACCGACATATTTCGCTTAGGATAACAGCCTCCTGTTCCATCCACACTGTTGCAGGTGGCCAAGATTTCATGGATTTTTGATGGCTGCATAATATCCCACCGTAAAAAAATACATCTTCTTTATTATTCATCTGCTGATGGACATCTAGGCTCTTAAAAGTTAGATGGACAGAGATGCAGACGCAGGATATCAAGCAAACAGTAAAAGGTCAATTACAGAATCTACTGGTAGACATAGGGGTGTTCACTGTTAAATTCTTTAAATTTTTCTACAGGTTTACAAATTTTCCTAGCGAAAAGCTGGGGAAAAATTAGGCAGGGTAAGGGGATGGGTGCAGAGGGGCCTGATTTAACCAGGGGGAACCAGAAAAGGCCCCTGGAGTAAGGTAACATTTGAGCAAAGACCTGAATAAGTCATGCAGGTATCAGAGGAGTAACCTTCCACACAGAAGTCTGAGCAAATGCAAAGGTCTTTGGGTGAGATAATGCTTTGCCTAAAACTCAAGTGTCATCTCCAGACTGAAATACTCTTCTTTCAGAACACTCGTGATTCCACTGGTAATTAGCTATACAGCTGAGTAAGTTAAAAGAAAGGAAACACAGGGAACTAGGAAAGATTTCTGAGGAAAGAGAGATGATGATGTAAATCTGAAAACTGCTAACTTGGACAATTACACAAAGACCTGCCTAAGCCAGAAGAATCAACTTTGGTTCCACGCCTCTAGTCTACTACCTCCTCACAACTAATCACCTTACAAAACCAGCATCCACCTAGCTATTTTAAGTTTTCACCTGGATCAAAAGTTTCTACACTTTTCTTTTTTTAAAAGCAACTTTTTTTTTTTTTAAAGATTTTATTTATTTATTTGAGAGGGAAAGAGCACGTGAGCAAGGGTGAGGAGCAGAGGGAGAAGGACAAGCAGACTCTACACTTAGCATGGAGTCTGATGCAAACCCAGGACCCTGAGATCATGGCCTGAGCTGAAACCAAGAGTCAGATTCTTAATCAACTGAGCCACCCAGGCACCCTGGCTTCTAAACTTTTTTGATGACAGTTCACAGAATAAGAAATATGTATTACATAAATATCTCTGTGTATACTAGACTGCTATTTATTTGTTATTTATACACACAAAACCACACCAGAAAAATAAACTTTCTGGAAACAATGTTTACTCATATTACAACTAACACTTCAGTATTTCCTATTCTGGTCTACACTGACTTGCTTCAATTATGTGTTCAAATGCTGGCCATAATCTGCTAATGGGGTACAGCCTACAACTTGAAAATCACTTATCTAGGTTACCACAAAAGTCTAACACAAACATCACATATGGTGGCCTACAGGCCATGTTGAAGCATTTATTTGGACTCCAGAGAATTAAGTTTCTGAGCTTATTATCATTTTAAATCGTAATGCCTGCTTCTCTCATTTATAAACCAGCCTGGCTGCTATCCTAACTTGTCTCCTTGACTCCTAAAAATCTGTACCACTGCTAGAAGGAAATGGCCTAACTAAAACGCAAAAAGGACAATGCCATGACCCTGCTTAAAATGCATTATAATGTTCATTCATGGTTTTCAGGAAAATACTCCCACACTCTTAGAAAAGTATATGAAATTCTTCATAGGACTGCTTACTCTTTAGTACTGCATATGTCAACTTCCTCGAATGCTGAACTCAAGCTGTAACAAAATACTATTTCCTGAATTCTACTTACACATTTTTATGGATGCCTGAGATCTGAACAGGAGTTGGCTCTACTGAGAATGAAGCCTTTTACCACCAGCACTTACATTATTACTTTGCTAACTCCTAACCCTCTTTTAGACATCCACTTAACATCACCTCTTTCAGAAAGTATTCTTTGGTCTCAATAGTGTAGGCTACTCCCTTCAAAGATCTCTCTGTGTATGTTCCCACCCACAGCCTGCTCAACTTAGGTCTAGCCCAGCTTCAACTGTACAGTATAGCTGCTGCTTACTTATCTTTACCCTCCTATCAGACCATGAGGTTCTTAACAGCTTCTTAAATGTACCTGTCACAGTGGCAGAAACATGGAACTAGGATAAATGATTAAAATGCCAAAGACTGAAAACAAAAACAAGGAGAGATTTTTGAGAGAGGTTTGAAATGCTGGCAGGAAAAGGGGGGATTTCCAGAAGCAGTTGAAAATGAACTCTGAAAAAGGTCTGGCTCAGACATACAGATGTGACAGTTACATTGATGGGAAAGCATGACCGCCAACAGAGGAAGACAAACATGCAGACAGAACAACAAAGGCTAAAAGACCACTACTAGGCAGTAGGCAAAATAAGATGCGGCAGCAAAGAACACTGAGAAAAACAGTTCAGAAAATAAGACAGGGCCATGAACACAATGACTATGATGAGAAACGGAGGACAGTAAGATTAAGACTTCTAGCAGTACAGTTTCCACAGCTCCAAGATGAACCATGCTGACTGCTGAGAGCTGTGAGGGAAAGCACTGCATCCATACGTCTATCATGGCACTGTCCACCTGTACTGCATCTACGGTTGTAAGTCTGAGCCACGAGAAATAAACTTTTTGAAGTCAGAGACAAGGAATGATTAAGTCATATTAGTATCATCAAAGCCAAGTAAAGAGTAAAAAAAACTTGTTCAGTAAATCTAGGAGAGATTACCAAATGGAATACACACATAGAATAATTCTTTAAAGGAAATTTGGGGAAGCTAGATATTTTCAATGGGAAAATTTAAAGGGAACTAAGAATTATTAAGCAGCAATGAAAACCTGAGTTTGTAACAGAGGTAATCAGCAGAGTTAGGTGACTTTTCCCAGCACTCAGTGCTAACTGAAAAAAAGGATGGCTATATTGGGCCCTGGGGAGCAGACCATAAGGGAAGCTAGAGAACTGAGGTAATTATGTAGTATTATGGTCATTCTTCCCTGGAAGTAAAAATAAACCAAGAATCAAATCAAGTGTTGTCTTGCCCATTAACATTAGGTTTTATCTTTCCCCTTCATACTGCACATACTTCATTAGTAATTGTTCTCAGTTTTAAAAAGTACTTAGTTTGTGGCAAGTAAATTATATCAATTAAATTCCAACTTTGATTTCAAATTACTAAACAGTGGAAAAATTTTATATACATGTTCAACAGTCATATTATTAAAAAGCTGCTATTCAAATGTAAGTCAAACTTCTAAAACATGTATTTAACATACCCTGATGGCAACGTTTCTGTGTTGGTACTTCCAGACTGCTGCCGTACAGGTTCCCCACACCCATCTGGCTGTCTTAATTTGGCTGCCTCAAAAGCAGAATTATTTCCAGAATTAGAGGCAGCAAGGTCTAAAGTACTTCTCGTTTCAGATCCAAATGCTGCACTGTTAGAAAGAATACATTCATTGTTTTCTGAGGAAGTCAGTATTTCTTGAACTGGAGGATCTTCAACAGTAGTATTAGTGCAATTTGAAGACAAGGCATTTTCTTCAGATACTATTGCAGTACCCGTGGTGGAAGCATTATCGGTTGGTGCAGATGAGGATGATTCTCCATTAACTGAAAAGGGAAAAATCAGTAAGATAAACTATCAAAGAATGACAAAGGAAACAACTCACCACTTGTACTTATTTGGTACCTAATTTACTCTGAGTAATGTATCAGGTAC
The DNA here is from genome assembly GCF_011764305.1 of Mustela putorius furo. Lineage (NCBI taxonomy): Eukaryota > Metazoa > Chordata > Mammalia > Carnivora > Mustelidae > Mustela > Mustela putorius. Next base: position 7,331,269 of record NW_025421999.1, read on the forward strand.
TGATGAAAATAAAATAAGATTGTATTTTTTCTTGCTCACATTTTAAATTTTTTTTTTAAGATTTTATTTATTTATTTGTCAGGGATAGAGGGAGAGGGAGCGAGCGAGCACAGGCAGAGGCAGAGGGAGAAGCAGGCTCCCTGTCGAGCAAGGAGCCCGATGTGGGACTCGATCCCAGGACACTGGGATCATGACCTGAGCCAAAGGCAGCGCTTAACCAACTGAGCCACCCAGGCGTCCCCTTGCTCACATTTTAGAGATGAACATATAAATAATAAAAATTTAAGAATAAAGTTGACCCTGGAACAACACAGGTTTGAACTATGTGGGTCCACGTACATGCAGATTTTTTCCAATTAATATAGTACAACTCTTCATGATTTTAACGTTTTCTCTACCTTACTGTACTGTTAGAATACAGTATATAAGATATATACAAAATAAGTGTCAATTGACTGTTTATATTACCGGTGAGGCTTGACAGTCAACAACAGACTCTTAGTAGTTAAATCTGTTGGGGGGACTCCAAAGTTACACAAAGACTTTCAGTTGGCAGGGGTTAAGGGGTGGGGTGACTGGGTGATGTTGGTGCTCCAAATCCCTTGTTGCTCAAGGGTCAACTGTGTGTATACATACACTAATAGCTTTAACTTAAGGAAAAGAGAAACCAACATGAGGATAACATGTTCTTCCTGCAAATCATCAATTTTCGAAGTCTGCATGGTTTATATAAAAACTTTAAATGATCCCTTTCAATCTCCCTTTTCATATGCAAATGGAGTGAATATCAAACAGGTAGCTGATATCAAAAATGCCAATGGGGGAAACACACAGCAGCATTAATTTAGTACTACAGGGGACTGCCAGAAAGATCCAGGAATTCATTCTACACTTTCTGAAGAAATGACTCAGTACTGGGATCCACTAATACAATTTTCTTAATATTCTTTTTAAATGTGATTGATGAATTTCAATTATGTATCACTACTAAAGTGAGCCAAATTAAAACTATAAAGAGAATAGATTATTGGCCAAAATGAAAGAAAATTCCACATAAAATTCTAATTGAAATGGGGGAGGAAGACCTAATTAAGAGTACTGGACTCATCAGGTAGATTTTTAAAGAAAGAAAAAGATTTAAACACTGGAAAGGAAATGTATATTAAAGGAATCAAACTATAATTACAAGATAAACAAGAGAATGAATTAAGTTCTGTCCAAATATGGGGGAGAGAATGGCTTCGGAAGAAAAAAAAAAAACAACAAATAAAATACTTACAGTTAATCTGTATCAAACACTGTTAGATAACACAGAGAAATGAAAAGAGAATGTGCAGAGAGAGACTAAGTTCTGGTATCCTGTATATGATGCTCACTTAAGAGAATTATTTCATTTAATACTCTTCAACAGTACAGAAATCTCCAAAACTGGAAAAGCTTAGCAGTAGTCTCTTCAAAGCAAAATAACACTAAATGGAAAAGAGGAATAACTGAGAAAAGATAATCCAGCCCAAGAAGAGAGTCATAAACCTTTATGCATACTAAAACACAACACACAATACACAAACTGTTAGCAACAAAGGAAGAAAATGAAATATTAAATAGCACCATTCAGTTGTTCATGGCAGAAACTTCTCTCCTACAATAATAATTCAACAGTAAGTGCTCTCAGCTCTTCTATTTGGACCACCACCTCCTGGTCCATCATTTTCTGCTTTTAATACCGGCAACAGCCTCTTAATTTTAGTCTGCCTGCTTTTTCTCTTGCCCAACAACTCATTCTCCAAATGACAGCCCAAAGAAATCATTTCCAAAACATGTAACTGATCTTTTCACTCCCCTACTTAAACACACCAGTGAATTCCTACTACTACCAGAATTCCGAACTCTTTAACCACAGCCTATACAGACTACATTACTCTGCTCCACAGCTATCCTTGATTTCTCACAATGGCCTTCCTTCTGTTCCTTGAACAGAACGAACCCCTTCCCATTCTGAAGATGTGCACTTGCAGTTCCCATGGTCTCTGAAATATCTCATGACTGGCTTCTCCTCATCATTTAGAGTTAATGCTCAACTACATCTTCAGAAAGCACTTGAGGCAGTGCTTGAGTACCTTATTTAATGCTGTTCCTAACCTGTTTAGTTTCTCTTGTTCTGAAATCATTTTATGTATTTGTTTTTATTTCTTTTCATTAAACTCAGAGGGTGAAAACTTTATCAGACTTGTTTACTCCTGTATCCCCCAACTGTTACAAAAGGCCTGGCATATGAAAACAATAAATATTTGTTGAGTCAATAAATTAATGACAATTCATAAAGGAAGAAATGAACTGAACATATCTCCCTCAAAACTATGCAGATTAAAGAGTGTTAGTAGAAATGTTAAGTTCATGAAGATTTAATAACACGATATATCTGACTTAAATTATAGTTAAAAAGTTTCTTACATACATATTCTATCCAAACACTAAAAATTTTTAGAAAAACTGACATGTCGAAGACCAAAAGAAAATCCCTAATTACACAATAAGGAGGACACATCCTAACTACCAATACACTAGAAACAAGTAGGATGCCTGGGTGGCTCAGTGGGTCAGGCGTCTGCTCAGCGGGAAGCCTATTTCTCCCTCTGCCTGACATTCTCCCTGCTTATGCACGTTCTCTCTCTGATAAATTAAAACAAACTAGAAATAAACAATATAAATACAACATATTAAAACGTTTACCTAAACTCTGACATAAGTTGCTAAACACTTTTTAAGGGTTATCTTATTTGGTCTTCAAAGAACAATGCTGAGACAGATACCAGCTTTATTCCCATTTTACTAGTTGAGAAAACTGATACTTTTACGTCCATAAAAATTATAGTTCTCCCCCAATCTAGAATCAATTTCCTTAAACAATAAACTACTGAGTTAAAGAGGAAATAATAATGAAGTTATAAACTTTAGGGAAATTAAGGGCAATGAAAACACTTGTATCAAATGCTAGTGGACAAAGCCAAAGAAATATCCAAAGATACAAGAAAGAATGGCAATAAATGAGCTTAACAGTCAATTCCAAAGCCAGGCAGGAAAAGTGGTACAAGGAATTAAAAGAACAGTAAAACATATCAGAATTTCCAAATTTACCTGCTAAGAATCAGTTGAGACCTTGCTGAAACTATAGATCTCAGTTTCCATTCTAGACTTACAGGATTTCTGGGGGAAGCCTCTAAGGAAGGGTCTGAGAATCTGTTATTTTATTTTATTTTTTTTGAAGATTTTACTTATGTATTTGACAGAGAGAGATCACAAGTAGGCAGAGAGAGAGAGAGGGGGAAACAGGCTCCCCACTAAGCAGAGAGCCTGATGCCGGGCTCCATCCCAGGACCCTGAGCTCTCGACCCAAGCTGAAGGCAGAGGCTTTTACCCACTGAGCCACGCAGGTGACCCTGAGAATCTCTATTTTTAACAAATGCTTCAGATGATTCTTACCAGTAAATTTGGAGAAACCATTAAGTATACCTGAGTTTTATAAAGAAAACCACAGTATGAATAACATTAGGAATGCCACAAACCACTTTATATCACTAAGTCTCAAATACATAAACTACAGGGCACCTGGCTGGCTCAGTTGGTAGAGCATGCGCCTCTTGACGCCTGAGCCCCACTTTGAGTGCAAACATTGCTTTAAAAAGAAAAAAAAAAAATCTTAAAAAAAAAAAAACCTAAGCTTTGAAATACATTAACTGAATCAAAAGAAAGAAAAATTGAAAAGACTCCTCATAGGGCACCTGGCGGCTCAGTTGGTGGGGCAAGTTGACTCAATCTCAGAGTTTGAGCTTGAGCCACAGAGTGGGTGCAGTGATTACTTAAAAATAAAATCCTTAAAAAGAAAAGAAAAAAGAAAAAGACTCATCACAATAGAAATGAAAAAGTGATGTAAGATCTAATATCATTCCACCGAAGAGCACAAGACTCAGAATTTTGAACAGATCACTCCCATGTTACTTAAAATAGTGCATTGGGGGGCACCTGGGTGGCTCAGTGAGTTAAAGCCTCTGCCTTTGGCTCAGGTCATGATCACAGAGTCCTTGGATCAAGCCCCACATGGGGCTCTCTGCTCAGCAGGGACTCTGCTTCCCCCTCTCTCTCTGCCTACCTCTCTGCCTACTTGCGACCTCTCTCCTGTCAAATAAATAAAATCTTTTTAAAATAAATAAATAAATAAATAAGATAGTACATTAGGGAAGAAAAAGAAAAATTCAGTTTCTTAATTTATTATGGGGGAGTAATACAGCTCTAAGGCTGAGGAATAAGAGGAATCAAGAGAATTAGTAATTTTGGTTATCCATCAGAAACCCACAGTAAGCATCATATATTATGACATTAGGAGAATTTAAGACATTAGGAAAATTTCCATTAAGGTCAGAAACAAACCAAAATCAGAAACAAGGAGGATCATAATCACCACTCCAATACTGCTGGGAAAAATATTGGAAATAAAATGATGAAACTCATTCACAGAGGTTAAGTTTATTTAGAACACTACAAAAATCAACTGAAAAACTCTTAGTACCATTTGGCCGAAATATTTTAACACAATAACCCTATGCAAGTTCAACATTAAAATTACACTCAAGACCTATCTAAACAAACCAGAAAACATTACTAAGAGACATTTTAAAACACAGAATGGATGGAGAGAGACATAATCTTCTTTGGATGGGAAGATTCAGCACTGTTAAAAAAAAAATACTAATAACAATTAACTCCTTAAAATGCAAATACTGGTAAGGAAGGAGAGCAAGAGGAATTCTCAATCATTGCTAGTGGGAAAACAAAAAGGTAGAGCCACTTTGGAAGACAGTTTTGCAGTTTCTTACAAAAATAACCATACTCTTATTATATAATCCAGCAGACACAGTCCTCAGTGCAGTTAAAGTAAAAAATTTATGTCCACACAATAACCTGCACATCAATATTTGTATCAGCTCTCTATATAATTGCCCAAACCTAGAAGCAACCAAGAGGATAAGCAAATAAGAGTATATCCACAAAACAGAGGATTATTCAGCAGTCCCAGAAATGAGGTATCAAGCAATGAAAAGATATCAAGGAGGCTGAAGTGCGTATTGCTAAGCGAACGAAGAATCCTAACTATGTGACATTCTGAAAAAAGCTGAACTATAGAGACATTAAAAAGATGAGTGGTTCCTAGGAGTGTAGGGAATTAAACAGGTGGCACTCAGGGGATTTGGGGAATGGTAAAACGCTTCTGTATGATACTGTACTGTTGGGTACATGACAGCCATTTCTTTGCTTTGCTTTATTTATTTTTAAAGTAGGCTCCACGCCCCAGGGTGGAGCCCAACACAGGGCATGAACTCACTACCCTGATATCAAGACTTGATGTGAAATCAAGAGTTGAGCATTTAACCCACTGATCTACCCAAGGGCCCCAACAACATGCATTTCTTAAATGTCACAAAACCCACATAACACAAAGTGTGAGCCTTGATGTAAACTATGGGCTATAGTTCATAATAATGTATTTATACTGGTTCATTAATTATAACATATATACCACAGTAATGCAAAATGTTAATAGGGACAATTCTGAGTGGGCATATCTTTTTTTTTTTTTAATTTATTTGACAGATAGAGATCACAAGTAGGGAGAGGCAGGCAGAGAGAGAGGGGGAAGCTGGCTCCCTGCCGAGCAGAGAGCCCGATGTGGGGCTCGATCCCAGGACCCTGAGATCACGACCTGAGCAGAAGGCAGAGGCTTTAACCCACTGAGCCACCCAGGCACCCCGAGTGGGCATATCTTTGATTGGAGAAATTACTTTTGATATGTATCTGTGGTTCTCAACTGCAGACAAATTTGTCCGCCACTCCAAAGACATTTTAGCCATGTCACAGCTAGGGGAAGGAGAGGATATTACTAGTGTCTAGAGGGTACAGATCAGGAATGTGTAATACATTAAGACAGCCACCCACAACACAGAATTATCTGGCCCAAGATGTCTTAAGCCCAATAGGGCTTAAGTTGAGCAACTGTGATGTGTATATAAACAGCCAGCAAGCAGAGCCCTGCAAAATAAACATCTGTCTACGCTAGCTGCGAAATAAATACCTGTCAACAAATGATGAAAGGATGAGTGAAAGGACAAACTACCAGAAAGGCAAAAAGGAAAGGGAAGGCAGAGAGAGAAACAGAGGGAGGGAAGTCAAGATCATAGACTCTTTGCTCGTGAAAGAATGTGGAAAATTTTATGTAAGCTAGTATTTAAAAATGTGTGACAGGTAGAATAGAAGTTCATGCAAAGCATTTCCTTCTCTACAGATATAAGACCATACCAACTGACTTGGGTGGTTTTGTTTATTTTTTTTTTAAGTTTTTGTACATTTTTTAAAAAAGATTTTATTTATTTGTTTATTTAGTGAGACAGAGAGAGAGTGAGTACTGGGGGGCGGGGGCAGAGGGAGAGGGACACCCAAGCAGACCACAGGCTAAGTGCAGACAAGGGCTTGATTCTAGGACCTTTGAGACCACCACCAGAGGAGAAGTCAAGAGTCGAATGTTCAACCAACTGACTGAGTCACCCAGGTGCCACCCACTAACTTGGTTTCTTAATGAATGCATCCCAATCCTTACTTTCAGCTGTTATGACATTTTGTTTACAAGACTTATCACCCTACTTTCCTGTTTAATCCTTGAGAAGCTTCCCTTGTCTTTTATGATAGGCCCCTCTCAAAGCACCATGCATCTGTCCTTACTACAACTGTTCGAGTGAAGCAGAAAAAGGCAGAAATGCTGGAATCCTTGAGTTCATTTTTAGTCCCTTTTAAAGGTGTGACAAAGAACTGCTTCTATATATGAACCTTAAGCTTCTTTAAAGTCAATTCATGCAAATGTTCGAGGGGGCCTTTAGTGGTGGTGTGGTTCTTTATCGTGACTGCAGTGGCAGCTCCATGAAGCCAGACATGATAAACTGCACAAAACTAAAGGCACACACAATGCAAATATAACTGGTGAAATGCAGATTTTGTCAATGCCAATTTCCTGATTTTAATAGTGTATTATAGTTATATACTGTATGTTAACATTGGGGGAGGCTGGTGAAAGAAACATGGGACCTGCCTGTACATTTTTGGGAAACTTTCTATAATTATCCCAAAAGCTATAAACAAAAGTTTAACAAACATGAAATCAGTTAGTTCTGCCTAAAACTTACCATACTGAGCACACTGATCTATTTTATTAATAAGAGAATAATTATGTATTAGAATAAGTCATTTTGTACTAGAAGTTTTGGGACAGTGGGAAGTTGCGAAGAAAACTATTTTTATTAAGTACCTACCACCATTCAAAGACTATGGTAGATATTTTAGAATATCTCATTTGGCATTCGAAAAAAATCCTACCAGGTAGTTAAGTATTACCTTCTTTTTATAAATGGAAGAGCTAAATTTTGATATGAAATTTGTCCAAGATCACACAGTTAACACATTAAATGATAGACCTGGGATTTGAACAAAGTCCTATTAGAGAATCTAATCTCTTCAATCATGACTGTTTCCTTTCCTAGCTTAAAATAACTAATATTTACAGCAATAAAACTTACAAATGGACCCTGTTAATCAAAACCCAAATGCACAGGAGGGAGGAAAAAAAATCCCCCCCAAAAGTCCTCTTGTATAATACCATCTCCGGTAAAATGAAATTATTTGTCTTAAAATTCCTTAGCACAGGCCCACAATCCCTTATCTGAAAACCCTGGGGCTGAGTATATTCCAGAATCTGTAAGTCTTCAGAATTTAGAAAATTAATATGGCACATTTGTTCTATATTACATTACTATGTGAGCAGATTTTGGGAACTATACATTGTCATCACACTGTAATATTTCTGTGGCAAAATAGAGAGATACACCACGCATGATAAACTATGAATACCTTTAAAACATTTCTAGTCATTTTGCCATCAAAGGAGTTTACCAAAACATTCTTTTGGTTTTAAAGATTTTAGGACTTCGAACTGTAACTAAGGGATTAAAACATGTAACATGTTATACACAGAACATGCACACTCCTACTCCATACCCACACTCCAACATGAAAACTGATTTTAAAGTTCTTGATTAAAAGAGGAATACAATTTTTGCACTTATGTCTTAAAGACTACTACCCCATTCCTTGAGAAGTACCTGAATTCATCCTCCTAAGAGATGACTGATCACACAAAACACACTGGCAGAATGGTTGCTACCAACAGAGAAGGTTCCGGAAGTCTTTGTAAACTGGCCAATAGAATGACAGATGGGATTGTTTTGTCAGATGCCACCAACAATTATCAGAGGAGGTGAAAACACAATCACGAAGTTGGATAAGGGAATATAAGTTGAAGCCTATCACAGTATGAAAGATGAAAAGTACAACTTTGCGACACTATAAAAATCACACACATCAAAGTGGAGCAGAGGGCAGAGAGCTTAGAGAGCTCTTCTACTCCCTACTGTTACCTCTCTATTCCTCAATTCCTCCTGGGAGAAAGGGAAAGACTTTAGTATCTATTTCAATTATTATGGTGAGCATTAAATCAGTAAATAGACATATAGTGTTTAGAACATATATAGCACAAATATTAGAGATCATGATTGTCCAGGGTTTCCATGCATTTAATGTGAATGTTGTGGCAATTACTTACAATGGAGCCTTCAACTCTAGTTCCTTTGTGTTTTAACTTCACCTTGAAATTTCAGGCAAGGATAAATAAGAGAAGAATGGGCCTACAATTACCTGACAAGCCATGGAATGAAAATACACACACACACACACACACACACACACACACATGAATGATCCTTATTTATACCTCTGGGGAAATATAAATATCCCCAGCTTCTAATATTATAGCAATGGGTGGGGGGGGGGCCTCGGTAAGTATTCCCTCCTTTTGCATTAGCATCTGAATATACCCAAACACTAAACTATGCAACTAACCAGTGGTCAATAGATATTTTCACCAATCTACTCAAATAGCTAAATATTTTAGGAAGAAAAGCTAACTTACCAAATTCCACAGAGTTTAAATGGAGGATGATGACAAGAATGAAACACAGTGGTCATACAAGCCTTTCTGAAATGAGCATTCATCATTCTTATATATTTCATGAATCAGGAGTGAACTTAGTAAGTAACTGGCCCTTTATCTAATTACTTCCAGAAATATCTGTGGTATAAGCCCAAGAATCTAATTATAAGTGCATGCTTAGTGAAATGTACTACTACTTCTAAACTGAATATGTATTTGGAATACCCTCCTAAATAATCTGGAAAAATTGAAATTATTCAAAAATATTTCAGGTACTGTGATCTTTAAATTCCTAGCATAGACTTAAAGATTAAGAAAGAATATGCAGTAGGAAGTGTAGGCACAGGTTCATAAAGTTTAATTTAGTTTTCATTTAAGAAACACATCATATGAGCGTCTGCGTGGCTCAGCCCCTGGATGTCTGCCTTTGGCTCGGGTCATGGTCCCAGAGTCCTGGGATTGAGCCCCATATCAGGCTCCCTGATCAGTGGGAAGCCTGCTTCTCTCTCTCCCACTCCCCCTGCTTGTGTTCTCTCTCTCACTGTCTCTCTCTGTCAAATAAATAAAATCTTAAAAAAAAAACAAACCCAAAAACAGAAACAATGAGTCATAAATCACCATGCTTACCAGTGTCATTGGCAGGCTCAGATGTGAGTGGTTTTGGAGCTGGTGTGGCTTTGGGTCTGGCAGCAACCTGAGACGGAGATGAAGGTGTGCTGTCTCCATTAACTACATATGAACAGCATGAGTTTTGAACTAGACTGCTTGTGGGTGCATGATTATCTGTCCCATTAGTACCTTCAACAGCCAACCTTTAAAAAAAAAATAAAAAAGATGCTTTCTTTAACAAGTAGAATTAAATAACTTTCCATCAGAATTGTCATTAAGATTTACCAAATTCTTAATATTCAAACAAAGTGAAAGGTAACAAGAGTAATGAACAAATGATATAGCATGCTTTTATTACATTAAAGTTTACATTACTTTCAGTTCCAAGTGTATCCACACTGGCAGGTAACTGTACACTCAGATACACAAATACACTAAATCAAAATGAATTCAGTCCCTCACAGTAATGACCAAGTCATACATTTTAAATATTTAAGTCTAAGATTAATCTTTTTTTTAGAATGCTCTAAAAGTATTTTCAAAAAGCTTATGGAACTTTAAAAAATCAATTCCAACCTACTGTAATTTTATAGAATCCTGGAAAATAAACTGAAAGGTCTTCAAATATTGATTAAAAATTACAATGTACTGGCACTAAAATAATGAGCACATGAGAATCAGAAAAGCTAAATATTATATTGCAGAGTTAGAAGAATCTATAGTATATATGAACTGCAAATAAGTAAATAAATCTCCAATTACAAAATCAAACATTTTAAATCTTATTGGCAGTGGACAGAGAGTTGGGCGATATCACGTAAGTTAACCATTTCTCCAAATACACAGGCTACCCTATATGCACCCCTCCACAAAGCAGCCTTAATGTTTTTTTAAAAGACATAAATCAGGAACACCTGGGTGGCTCAGTAGGTTGAATGTCTGCCTTCAGCTCAGGTCATGGTTCTGAGGTCCTAGGATCAAGCCGCCCCGCACTGGGCTCCCTGCTCTGTGGGGAGCCTGCTTTTACCTTTTTCTCTGCCTGCACTTGTGCTCTATCAAATAAATAAAATCTTTAAATAAATAAATAAATCAGATCAGATCAGATCATGTCCGTAAGCCCTGCCCATCTTCCTCAAATCTATTTCTCTCCAAAGTTCCCTCTTGCTCACCTTGCAACAGATATACTATGTATCAATTTTAATGACTATGAAAACATGCTGTAAAGTTTTCAAATGTTTATGAAAAATTATTATACATAGGCAGTAATATTATAATGATTACAGGATTATAAAAAAAGGTTAAATATTATATTCTAGAGCTGGAAGAATTTGTAGAGCATAAATTAACTAAAAATAAACCCAAGGTCTTTGTACTTGCTATGCCCTCTACCTAGAATAATGCTCTTCTGTCAGAACTCTGCATGGATAGTACATTTTTGGCTTTTTAATTGTAATTCAAATGACATTTCTTTAGAGATGATTCCCCCGACATTTCTTTTTAAAATAGGCTCCCTTCCATTCCTGTCACCTTGTCCTATTTCAAGGACTTCACAGTTCTTATCACTATTTCCAATTAGTTAATTTATTTCTTCACTAGTTTACTATCTACTTTCTCCCACCAGAATGCAATTTCACAGGAATAGGGCCAGTACAAACATGTGAAAAGTATCTGATGAAAAATTAACAAATGAATAAATGCCACTCTCCCTTCCTTTGTCACTTATATATCTGGAAAGGGAGGTCTTCAGGAAGTTCGGACAGGTGAAGTCTGAAGGAAGCTCCCAAGTGATTCCTATGATTTACACAGCCCTCCCCCGCCACTCAGCAAGAATCAGTGATCCAGGAGTCTAAAAGAACGCATGTGAAGTTCTCCTGGTGCTGTAGATCTAATCTTTCCTTCAAAATGCCTTACCATATGCAGTAAACAACATTAGGTTTCAGACCGGTGACGATTCAAGCTCCTTTACCCATCTAAAATTGTATTTCAAAAATTATAAAAACAGATGTGATTATAGATACATAAAAACAAAAAAAATATTTTAATCTACCTAATTTTTCCACCCTTTTACTTCTTAATTTTCTCATATGCTAAGTAAATATATTTATTTAAGCCAAGTATATTTTCAGAAGATACATTCATCTATTCAAGTACTCTTAAGAAATTTAGGAATAATGATGTTACTAATTCTGTGTATTAATAGAAGCAACACTTTGTCATAAACAGTATTTTTTTTTTTGAAGATTTTATTTATTTTAGAGAGAGAGAGAGAACACAAGCCAGGGGAGAAGGAGAAGCAGGCTCCCCACTGAGGAGGGAGCCCAATGTGCGGCTAGATCCCAGGATCCTGGGATCATGACCTGAGTCAAAGGCAGATGCTTAACTGACTGAGCCACCCAGGTGCCCTATTTATTTATTTTTTTTAAAGATTTTATTTATTTGTCAGAAAGAGAGAGCACAAGCAGAGTGAACAGCAGGCTGAGGGAAAAGCAGGCTCCCTGTTGAGCAAGGAGCCTGATGAGGGACTTGATCCCAGGACCCTTGGGCTCATGTCCTGAGCTGAAGGGAGACACTTAACCAACTGAGCCACCCAGGCATCTCCAGAAAGTTTTTTATTTACTGTCATCAAATGTGAATACAAGGGAGTTTCTGAGATGGCAGGGTGAGTTCTGAGGAAAGACTATAATCTGTGGAGCATGTATCTTATAGTGATCTGCAGGAAGCTGCCAACTGAGACAGCAAAAAGATATCCATTTTCCACATCAAAAAGATATCCATTTTCCACATCAAAAAGATATCCATTTTCCACATTATCTGAGTCTATCTATTTACTGATAAAAATATGCCTAAATACAGATTTTAAGAAGCCATTACCAATAAAAAAAGAATGAAGGACTGATACATACTATAACATGGATGAACCTTATGCTAATTAAGAACAGCCAGTAAGAGAAGGCAAAATATTGTATGAGTCTATTCTTAAGAAATGGCCAGAATAGTCAAAGCCACTTGGGACAGAAAATAGATTAGTGGTGCCAGGAGATGGGAGGAGAGAGGAACGAGGAGAGACAGCACATGAGTACAGTCTCCTTTTGAGGGTGATGAGAATTTCTGAAATTAGATAGTGGTGATGTACCAAAATCTACTGAAGTATATATTTTAAAAGGGTAAACCTTTTGGTGTATGTATTATTATCTCAATGAAGTTCTTATTTCTTTAAAAACTACTTAAAACAAAAAAAAAAACTACTTTAGAAACTACAGTCATTTCTTTAAAAATTTTACAAGAATTCAAACAAAAAGTTTAGATAGAATTTTTAAATTCTATGGCAAACTTTAAACTAAAGTTAAAATGTAAAGCTTTATAATATGGAAAATGTTACATTACCTTGCCACAAATACTAAAATAAAATATTCTACCTGGAGGTTGGTCTTGTTGAAGGGTCTCCATTTTCATGTAAGGCATCACCATTTTGCTGTATTTCTACTGAACAACAAGAAAGCAAGCAAGCAGGTTTTTATATACGTCTTGCTGGGGTTTTTTCCTCTTCAAATTTTAAGAACACATAAAATTATCTTACTGGTTGGAGATGAGCTGCAATTTGTTAGATTTTCTTGCTCAATCACCAGTCCATCGAGCACAACTGTTAATTCACCAGTTTGCACTATGCCATTCTTGTTTTCCAAAGAAAGTTTTAATTGTTCTTTCACGCTTTCCACTAGGGAAAAAAAAAATCTTAAGTTAAAAGCTTTTGCCACATACAAAATGATATGTTAGAAATCAAAACTACACATCAAGAATTAGTCTAGTTCAGTACTTGATGGCTACATGTGGGAAGAATTATTCCACTTTTAACTGTAGACCCTTCTATATGGTATCAGGCTCACTTCCCTTTCACACCAAGTTGAAAAACTCCTTGTCCCTCACCCATGCTCTCAATGTCATCTTTAATTGCTCCTCTGCACTGTATAAAGCACAGAGAACATATAAATATATGCAGATAATGTACACAACAATTATCTAAACTTACTCTTCAGTCCATAAGACTTGTGGTTAAGGCAAAATTTCTGCATGGAAGTCGGGCAGTCTGGTTACTGATTCTAGCCCTGAAGCTTTGAGTGAGTAGTCAAACTATAAAAAAGCCTCAGTTCCAGTCATTATAAAATGGAGATAATAAAGGCATCAAACTAAAAAGGACTGTCGAAAGGCCTAAGTGCAAAACCACACAAAGTTCTTCGTACCACACCTGATACATGTTAAGCACCCAATAAATTATAAAATACTATGACAATAGTTTATTATTTTTTTTCATAGAAGACCAAATATTTCCTTCCTGTTTTAGGATTCCTAGCTCTTACTTAAACTCAAGGTCATTTTCCTCTGACTTCTATTCCACAGAAATGTAAGTTTTTACTGATCCCTTTACAATTACTTCAGTCTGATATGTATTTTTTTTTTTTTCAGTCTGATATTTACTGGCTCTGTCTGCAGCTTCTTGAACCATGGAACATAGTTCTTCTTAGATTATGCCCTTAACTTTGTTCTTTCCTATATTGAACAAATTTGAGTCTCCCCACAATGATCAAAATATCCAGCATAAACATACTAATTATCCAAATACAGAAAAGAAAAAAAAAATCTGGAGCCACTATAATCACTGGACAGAAATTCTTTGCAAAAAATTTAAGAACCATATAATAAAAGAAGACCTTTTAGATTACCTACCTCAAACTTTATACATCATAAACCTCATTTCTACTGCACATCACAAAAATATTAATAAAGGCGATTAGAGACTAGACAAAATACAAAAGTGTGGGGAAAAAAAAACTACAAAAGCATGAATTTCATCTTTACCTAGACTCTAATAATCTATATCTGAAGAAAACTACACTGACCACCATTCTATTTCATTTTTGTCATCACTTTTATTTAAAGTATCTGGAATATAGAGATTTAGTTCTTGTTCCTAAAATATTTAGCTTGAGTAGATTCTTAAAGAATACTCTTTCCAAAATCCCTTTAGCATACATCTTGGTGGTAAATTCTCTCTTATCTTAATCTGAATCTCATCTTTAAAAGATTTGTTGAGCACACTATTTTATACTGATGATAATCTCTCACTTTTTGAGGATATTTTTACCACTATCATCTTCTTTTACTGCTAATTCTGTAATTCTAATTTATAAATCCATCCAAATCACCTCTTTCTCTAAAGCTGTTTTTTGTCTTTAGGGTCATGCATTTCACTTGCTGAAATCATGACTTTATCATTTTGCTTTGGATATAATGGACTGAAGAATTTATTTTTCACTGGTATTCAAATATAGTCATTAACTCGTAAAATACCTCCTCTACTCCATCCTCTATTGCAGGGCTTAGCAAACTGGCTGCAGGCCAAATCTGACCACCTACCTATGTTTTTGAATAGTTTTATTTGAACACAGTCACGTTCATGCATTTACATATCTTCTACGCCTGCTTTCCCACTACAATGGAAGAGCTGAGTATGTACAAAGAGACTGTATTACCTGCAAGGCTTAAATATTTACTATCTTAGCCATTTAAAGAAAGTATTTGCCAACCCCTGCTTACAATGGCTTCTTCTTAAAATTTATAATCTTTGGTGGTGGGTTCATTCTCTGATATTAGACTAAGAGTAGTATTTGGGCTTTAGT
This sequence comes from Mustela putorius furo, assembly GCF_011764305.1. Classification (NCBI taxonomy): domain Eukaryota; kingdom Metazoa; phylum Chordata; class Mammalia; order Carnivora; family Mustelidae; genus Mustela; species Mustela putorius. Next base: position 7,346,638 of record NW_025421999.1, read on the forward strand.
ACTGTCAGGGTCTGTTTCTAATTCTGTCAGTGGTTTGAGGGCACCCCCGAGGGTCTAGACTACAGGAGTCCAAGCTCAGCTCCCTTATCTGATTAGCCAAAAGCTCAGTATCCTGAAAACTGCTATCAGCATTTCCAGTCTATAAGATTTTCCTTGCCTTTATTTATTATTATTATTATTATTATTTTATTTTATTTATTTTTGGGGGGGGAAGAAGAGGGCCTTGAAGAACGCTTTGTCTCTGTAAAAATCGTTAATGCCACAAAAATTTGTTCTATCCGGGACATATTTGCTCTGCTCCGCAGGAGGCTGTTTACAAAACCAAGACTTTCACAATTCTAACGACTGGATATATTCACAATTCTGGAATACTGGGATATAACATTTCTGAGTCCTAAAATTCAGAGGAGTATCACATAAATAATTCCCATCTACACATGCATGTATGTATGTTGGCAGGGGGAATAAGAGTATTATTCTAACATATAAACAAACCAATTCAGACATACTCATCTATTCAATATATAAATGCCCAATGTGTACCAGATACTATAATGAAAAAGCAGGATAAACACTGACCAGCCTAAAGTAAACCTCCGTACCATTACTCCACTTAATTCTTTTAATAGATTTATCACCAGAATTTTGGGGGAGGAGGTGGAGAGGACCTGACCTTCCCAACTAAACTGAAGTCTCTGAAAGAGCAGAAATTGTGTCTATCTAATTTAGTGATGTATCCTCAGTACCTGACAGAGGTAGGTGCTTAATAAATGGTTTGTTTGTTTGTTTTTTTAAGATTTATTTATTTGACAGAAGGAGATCACAAGTAGGCAGACAAGCAGGCAGAGAGAGAGGAGGAAGCAGGCTCCCTGCTGAGCAGAGAGGCCCAGGCAGGGCTGGATCCCAAGACTCTGGGATCATGACCTGAGCCAAAGGCAGAGGCTTTAACCCACTGAGCCACGCAGGCGCCCAAAGTTCTAAAAAATTATTAAGAAAGGACTGTCCTCAGGAAACTTACAATTTTACAACTTTTAATCTATAATCTGATTTTTCCTCTTCGACATTCTTTCTTAGTTTTAGTAGGGCAAAGAACAATCTAAGCCTCTGAGAAGCTAGGTATACAATTAGATGATTTATTCTTCTATCACCAATTTGTAAAACAAACAAACAAACAAACAAACTTACACATTCTTTCCCCAAGGAAAATAAAGTATCTCCAAAAATTTGTTTTTTAAGGTGTTTCACATATTTAGATTTAACTCAGTCATATTCTGAAGCCATTTTAAAAAACTACTACTATCTATTACTAAGTAAAAAATTACCCTTAAGTTTAGTCACTAAAAGTAACAACAATCATTTATTACGGTTCAGTTTCTGAAAGCTAGAATTTTGAGAGGGGATAGAAAATCTGCTTAAATGATGGCTCATACACATAGCTAACAAGCTGAGTGCTGAGAGCTGAGAAGAGGACTCAGCTCCTCTCCATTTAGGTGTTTCTATAGAGCTTCTTGGATCTTCACAATGGTAATTTCTAGGTATATAATCCAAGAGACCAAGGCAAATACTGGAATGTCTTTTATGACCAAGCATAGGAGGTCCTTTACCATTACTTGTTTTTTTTTTTTTTTTTAGATTTTATTTATTAATTTGACAGACGGAATCTCAAGTAGGCAGAGAGGCAGGCAGAGAGAGAGGGGAGGAAGCAGGCTCCCCACCGAGCAGAGAGCCGGATGTGGGGCTCGATCCCAGGACCCTGGGATCATGACCCAAGCCAAAGGCAGCGGCTTAACCCACTGAGCCACCCAGGAGCCCTGGTCCTATACCAGGCAACGAGACAGCTATGCATAGCTGGAAGCTTCAAACTGCTCACTCCCTCTGACCTAGTCATTTCAAAAAAAGAACTCGCAACTTAGCAAACTAAACAAATTAGTATTACCTAAGTAAGACGAAAGCAAATTTTTAAATAAAATTAAATTTGACTTATGCTCTGTCCTCTGTCATAAATGACACATTTCTCTGCTTCGTCTCCCTACCATTCAATGTAAAGGGATAATTTTCAAATTATCTGATTACTGTAAATCACTTGGGACATAATTCAATTAAAAGTGAACTTAATGGATTTCAAAATGCTTTCCTCAACAAAGCTAAGTTCTTGGTTCTACTAAGACCATAAACAAACAAACAAAAACCTAACACAGTGTAGTCCCCAGGATTTGAGTGGCAGCTATCTGACTTCTCCCTCAGGTGTTTAAAGTGGCTCCATCAGACTCAAAATTGAAATACAAGACCAAGTTCTATACACACTCTGATATGGATATTAGTTATGCTGCTCTTACATTTTTCACCCACGAATGGTGACAAAGATTCTCTCCTTAAGCAAACTCCAATCAGACTCCTCGGAGTCATCTTCTTGAGTGGGCCTCAACCTTGGCCTATTAAAAACTGCAAATGCTCAGCACAAATGATCTCATCCATCACTTCTCCCCACATTAAAAAACCTGAACACACACTAACAGAGCTGTAACAACGCAAGGATGATTATAGCCCCACTTATATTGCCTACCTGAGAAAATTCAGGGCTGTTAAAAAAAAATTTCATGTTTGTTCCAGTCTACACCTGTGAGAGGACTCGGACACCCTGACCTTAGAGCATTTACTAAAAAGGGCTTACAATGGTGAATTCTTCCACTCTCCCTTTGTGATCTACAGCTTACCCATTGAACAACGCAGGGTTCAGGGGCACTGACTCCTGGTGCAGTTGAAAATCCCCCTTTAACTTTTGACTCCCCCCAAATTTAATTATTAACAGCCTACAGATAACCAGATGCCTTACTGATAACAGAAACAGTCAGTGAACATATATTTAAAATGCTATATATGTATTATATACTGTATTCTTATAATAAATTAAGCCAGAGAAAAGAAAAATATAACCAAGAAAACCATAAAGAAGAGAAAATGTATTTATGGTACTGTAATGTAAAAAATCCAAAAATATAAGGGAACCTGTACCATCCAAACCTGTGTTGTTCAAGGGGCAACTGTAATGTTATCCTCTGTAACTTGGGAGTGTCTTTGTCCATGATGTGAAAGCCACTCCTCGGGACTGTAATCATCAGGAAGGCTAGGGCTTAGGACTCACTGTCTATGTGGGAGAAGAGAATTCCAACCAGCAGAAAAAAAACTGGCCTATCACATTTATACCAATAAACCCTTCATCATTTTTTACTTCTCTGACTCTACTTAGCTTCCACCCTTACCCTGCCACTTCCTCATTGTCCCTTTGAAATGCCCAGTTACCATTACTGCTATACAAATACAAATTTAGTTCAGTTCAAGCTGGACCGTCTTCCTTATTGCAACAGTGTATTACTGATTAAAATCTGTCCTTATCATTTTAACTAGTATCATGCTTTACCTTTAATAATGGAGGGATTCTTCTTTCACAGTTTAAGAAATAGTGGGATTAAGAGAAAGAAATGTATCTCAGATATCAGTATCCACGGCTGATGACATACCACATACCTCTGCATAGCCAATTAGATAACTTCTATAATTTAGAATGGCATCCACATGATCTAAAAACATAACTAAAGGTTGGAGTGCAAATGAGGGCTTAAACCTACATAACTTCTCAGACAATGTATCAGAGGACTGCATAAGCAAAAACTCTGGTCATTATCCAACCAGGTTATGACAAGAAAAAAAAAATGAAGGTTCAGGCTTGCCTGGATTTAAATGTGAAGAAATGAAAGAACTTCCCTAGTAAGTTTCTACTGGGTATTTTTGGGGAAAATATAAGATGATTTTAGGTTGGTTTAGTTGTGGGTTTTAAGACTTTAACAACTTAAAACAACCATGAAGGCCAAAGAAGTATCTTCAAAACTGGGAGATATATCTATTCAAATCAATTAAGCCTCTACTCTCACCTCAAATTTATCAGGAGAAGGGATAGAAAAACATGAATTTGTGAGAAGAAAATGTCAGGGCCTTAAGTACAGAAGAAATTAGGCCATAAATTTGAAGAGGGACAATGTCTAAGTGCCAAACCAAGAGGCTAAAACAAAGGCACCCAAGAATTTTGTCAATTATGAATGCATTTTTAAATTCTACAAGGCTACCTTGAACTACACTAACTTTCTTTTATTCTAATTAAAATTAAAAGCTAAGGTTCAGAAAACCAGTGTTCTAGTCAAAACTTCTGTTCTTGAGCAAGCCACTTACATTAAAAGTTACTTAATAAATGAGTCACTTGGATTAATGCCCAAAGGGTTCTTTTACCTTTAAAGCACTATGATTCACAAGCTTTAAATTTACTTACCTTCTGTTATAGGCTGAGCTATGTTCTGCTACCCTGCCCCCCAATTCATATTTTTAAGTCCTAACCCCTGGTACCTCAGGAGGTGACTCAATTTGGAAATAGCATCTTTGAAAAGGTAATTAAAATGAGGTGCCTCTTCCAATAATGACTGGTGTCCTTTTACAAGGAAGAAATTCTGATATAGACACATGCACGGAGGGAAGAAAATGTGAAGATATAAGAAGATGGCCATCTATAAACCAAAAGAGAGAAGTCCTCTGAAGATACCAACACTGCTGACATCTTTTTTTTTTTTTTTTAAGATTTTATTTATTTATTTGACAGAGATCACAAGTAGGCAGAGAGAGAGAAGGAAGCAGGCTCCCTGCTGAGCAGAGAGCCCGATGCGGGACTCGATCCCAGGACCCTGAGATCATGACCTGAGCCGAAGGCAGCGGCTTAACCCACTGAGCCACCCAGGCGCCCATTGCTGACATCTTGATTTCAACCTTCTAATGGCCAGAATTGTGAGAAGGTACACTTGCTATTTAAGACACGCAGTCTTTGGTGTTTGGGTATGACAGCTCAGGCAAACTAATATACCTTTCAATAATTAAAAAAAAAAAAAAAAAAAAAAAGATGGACTGCCAGGGGTGTATAGGATGCTACTACTAGCATTTCTGAAACCATCAACTTCAAACATGTATGAATGTTTACAAAATTTTATTTTTCCTCTGAGCATATTCTGCTCAATTAAATTCTAAGAAATAACTTCAAGTTAATACAATTTACAAAAGTTTCCTTTTAAAGAATACTGACATTCTGACCTTCCTACAATATTACTTTGGCAGATAAATATCATAATCTTTGTAAGAAAGATAATTTTGCAAAGAATACCACTGAATGATAAGGGAAATGCACATAATATTAAGAGAGCTAAACACAACATGATACTGAATGAAGTCCCAACTGTTATACTCATGTACACACAAACAAAATTCATCAAACTGTTAGCAATTATCATCTCTGGGTTGTGAGTTATAAGACATAATTATGTGTACTAAAAAAGAGGTGCCATGCATAGCTAAACACAAGACCACTCCTTCAAGTTAAGGAGAGACAGCTATATTGATTTACTCATAGAAATTAATGAACAGAGAAGGTCTAGCAAAACATTCTAAACACAGAAGGTCGAGCAAAATGAGAAGACAGGAATATGCTCTAAAAAAGAAAGAAACAAAGCCTCACAAAAAATCTAAATGAAATGGAAACAACCAATCTACCTGATAAAGAGTTCAAAATAATGATCATAAAGATGTTCACTGGACTTGAGAGGAAAGTGGATGAACTTACTGAAAATTTCAACAAGACATAGGAAATATAAAGAAGGACCAATCTGGGATGAAGAATACAAAAAAACCCCAAAACACAAAATATATACTAGAGAGAATAAACAATTACATAATGCAGAAGAATGAATCAGTGATATGGAAGGACGGGTAATACCACCCATGCTAAACAAAAAAAAGAAAAAAAAAAGAATTTTTTACAAATGAGGATAAGTTATGGGATCTCTTAGATAAGGTAAACAAACATTTACATTAGAGAAGTCCCAGGAGAAGAGGAAGAAAGAGACTGAAAACTTCATTTGAGAAATAATGGCTGAGAACTTCTCTAACCTGGGGACACAAATAAGACACTGAGGTTCAGGGAGCACAGAGTTCCAAAGAAGATGACCCAAAAGGGTCCACACACCACAACATAATAAAACATATCAAAGATCAAAGATAAAGAAAAATAAAACATATCAAAGATCAAAGATAAAAATTTAAAAGCAGAAGAGAGAAGCAAAGTAGTCATGTATAGAAGCCACAAGGCTATCAGTTGATTTTTTTTTTTTCAGAAGAAACTTTGCAGACCATTAATTAATAAATAAATAATATTTTACTCTTTTTTTAATTCAAAGTGCTGAAAGGGAAAAAATCTACAAGTAAGAATATTGTACCTGGCAAGGTTATTAATCAGAATAGAAGAGTTTCCCAGACAAACAAAAGTTAAAAGAATTTATCACCACTAAACTGGCCTAATAAGAAATTTCACAAAGACTTCTTTAAATCAAAAAGATAAGACTATAATTACAAGTAAGAAAATTATGAACAAAAGGTGTAAAATATGGTAATATATACATGAAACCTGGAAGGGAGCATTAAAAAAAAAAAGTTCTTTTAGAATGTGTTTCAACGGGGCGCCTGGGTGGCTCAGTGGGTTGAAGCCTCTGCCTTCCACTCAGGTCATGATCCCAGGGTCCTGGGATTGAGCCCCGCATCTGGCTCTCTGCTCAACGGGGAGCCTGCTTCCTCCTCTCTCTCTTTGCCTGCCTCTCTCTGCCTACTTGTGATCTCTGTCAAATAAATAAATAAAATCTTAAAAAAAAAAAAAAAAGGATGTGTTTCAACATAAGTGACCATCAATTTAATATACAGGCTGCTATGTACTTTGGATTTAATTGTGAACCTCACAGTAACCACAAACCCAAAAACTAATAGCTACACAAAAAACCGAGAGGAAGAAAGCCAAGCATAACCTAAAGAAATACATGAAAATAGAGACTAAACAAAACAAAACAAGCAAACAACAACTTCAACAAAAGGAATAGATCAAAAATCTAAATGCTGGTTCTTGGGGCACCTGGGTGGCTCAGTGGGTTAAGCCTCTGCCTTTGGCTCAGGTCCTGATCTCAAGTTCCTGAAATGGAGCCCCACAATGGGCTCTCTGCTCAGTGGGGAGCCTGCTTCCCCCTCTCTCTCTGCCTGCCTCTCTGCCTGCTTGTGATCTCTCTCTCTCTCTCTGTCAAATAAATAAATAAATAAAATCTTCAAAAAAACAAAAGCAAAAACTAAATGCTGCTTCTTTGGAAAGATAAAACTGCCAGACTCACCAGGGGAAAAAAAGAGTAAAATCACAAATGAAAGAGAAGTAACAACCAACTCCAGAAAAATACAAAGGATTAAGAGAGACTACTAAAAAAATTATATGCCAACAAATTAGACAACTTAGAAGAAATGGATAAATTCCTAGAAACACCATCTTCCAAAACTCAATGAGGAAGAAACAGAAAATCAGAACAGAACAATTTCTAGTAACAAAATTGAACTGGTAATCAAAAAACTCCCAATAAACAAAATCAAGAACCATAGGGATTCATAGGTGAACTCTATCAAACATTTAAAGAAGAGGTAATACCTATTCTCCTCAAACTACTCAAAAAAAAAAAAAAACAAAAAAAAAAAACAGAAGAGGGGGGAAAACTTCCAATTTCATTCCATAGGCTAGAATTACCCTAATACCAAAACCAAAGACACTATGAAAAAAGAAAGGTCAACATCCCTGATGAAGACAGATGCAAAAATCCTCGACAAAATACTAGGAAACGGCATTCAATAAAACATTAAAAGGATCATTCACCACTATCAAGTGGGATTTACTCCAGGGTGGTAGGGATGGTTCAATATTCACAGATTTGTCAATATGATATACCACATTAACAAAATGAAACATAAAAACCATATGATTACCTCAATATATGTAGAAAATGCATATGACAAAATTCAATATACATTAATAAAAACTAAACCAAGTGTGTTTAGAGGGAACATACCTCACTATAATAAAGGCCATATATGAAAAACCCACTTAACATCATACCCAAGGTGAAAAACCGAGAGCTTTTCCTCTAAGATCGGAACAAGACAAGGATGTCCACTCTTGCCACAACATAATATTTAAAATCCTTGCTACAGCAATCGGACAAGGGGAAAAAAAAAGGTAAGAAAGTAAAAAAGTAATGATAAGAAAGAAGCTAAATTGTCACCATTTGCAGATGATAGGATACTACACACAGAAAACCCTAAAGACTCCACCAAAAAACTATCACAACTAGTAAATGAATGCAGTAAAGCTTCAGGACACAAAACTATTATACAGAAATCTGTTGCATTTCTATACACTAAAAATGAAGTAGCAGAAAGAGATATTAGGAAAATAATTCCATTTACAATTGCACCAAAATAATAAAGTATCTAGGAATAAACTTAACCAAGGAGGTAAAAAGACTGATATTGTGAAAACTATAAAACACTGATGAAAGAACTGAAGATGACACAAATGGAGAGACATACCATGCTCATGGATTGGAAGAATACTGTTAAGATATCCATACTACCCAATGCAATCTATAGATTTAATGCAGTCCTTACCAACAGTATTTTCACAGAACTAAAACAAACATTCCTAAAATCTGTATGGAACCATAAAAGACCTCAAACACCCAAAGCAATCTTGAAAAAGAAGAACAAAGCAGACGTACCATAATCACAGACTTCAAGATATATTACAAAGCTATAATCGAAACAGTATGGTTCTGGCACAAAAACAGACACATTGATCAATGAAACAGAACAGAAAGCCCAGAAATAAACCCATTCTTATATGGTCAATTAATTAGTCTATGATCAATGAGGCAAGATATACTAGGGAAAAGATAGTCTTTTCAAAAAATGGTGCTGGAAAAACTGGACAACTACATCCATAAGAATGAAACTGAACCACTTTCTAATACCACACACAAAAATAAATTCAAAATGAATTAAAGTCCTAAATGTGAGGCCTGAGAACTCCCAGAAAGAACTCCCAGAAGAAAACATAAGCAGTTACTGCTTTGACACTGGCCATAGCAACACTTTTCTAGAAAAGGAAAACAAACAAACTACTGGGACTACCACCAAAATAAAAAGCTTTTGCACAGCAAACAATCAACAAAACAGTCTACCAAATGGGAGGAGATATTGGAAATGATATATCCAATGAGGGACTGATATCCAATATACATAAACTTATAAAAAAAAAAAACAAGTAATCTGATTAAAATGGTCAAAGGACCTAAGTAGACATTTTTCCAAAGAAAATGTACAGAAAGCTAACAGACACATGTAAAGATGCTCAATATCACTAATCATCAGGGAAATACAAAGCAAAACCATAATGAAATATCACCTCAGCCTTGTCAAATGGCTTTAAAAACAAGAAGTAACAAGTGTTATAAGGATGTGGAGAAAAAGGAACCTTTATGCACTGTTGTGGGAATGTAAACTGATGCAGCTGCTGTGGAAAACAGTACAGAGACTCACCAAAAAATTAAAAACAGAATTACCATATGATCCAATAACTCTACTATAGGGCAATTACACAAAGAAAACAAAAACACTAATTTATTTTATTTTTTTTACAAAAACACTAATTTTTTTTTTTTGTAAGATTTTATTTATTTATTTGACAGAGATCACAAGTAGGCAGAGAAACAGGCAGAGGAGGAAGCACGCTCCCGGATGAACAGAAAGCCCGATGTGGGGCTCGATCCCAGGACCCCGGAATCATGACCTGAGATGAAGGCAGAGGCCTTAACCCACTGAGCCACCCAGGCACCCCCAAAAACACTAATTTAAAAAGATACATATACCCTTATGTTTACTGAAGTATTATTTGAAACAGCCATGATACAGAAACCATCTGTGTCCATCAACAGACAAATGGATAAAGAAAATGTGGTAATAAACAACAGAATAGTACTCAGCCATAAAAAAGAATGAGATCTTGCCATATGTAACATGGATAGACCTACAGGTTAGTATGCTAAATGAAACAAGACAAAGAAAGACAAACACCATATGATTTCACTTATAGTGGAAATCTAAAAAAAACAAACAAAAAAGGAGAAACAGACCCATAAATATGGAGAACAAACTGATAGTTGCCAGAGGGGAAGGGATGGGGATGGGCAAAACTGAGTGAAGGGTAGCGGGAGGCACAGGCTCCAAGCTATGAAATGAGTAAGGCACAGATAAAAAGGTACAGCACAGGGAATACACTCAGTGGTACTGAAACAGCATTGCATAGTGACAGATGGTAGCTGCAATAGTGGTGAATATAGCATAATTTACAGACTTGCTAACATTACTATATATACATCTAAAACTAACATAATATTGTGTGTCAACTATACTTGTTTAAAAAGGGGGGGGGGGCCTCATGTAAATGCTTAATCCAGGGCAGAAACAGCATATAAACTGGCTAAACCAAACATTTAATTCTGAAATAACAGAAGTTAACTGAGGTATTGTGTATTTACACCAATAATGCTATAAAGCCAAGAAAAAAAATACACAGCAACCATAAGACCAGGAAAGGTATTACATGCCTTTAAGACATTTCTATAACCAAGATGAACTACATGAACAGAAGCCATGGCACAGCAGAGAATTAAACTTTCACTGCTTCAAAAGAATTTTTTTTTTTTTAAAATCTGTGTATATAAAAATTAGTATGGCTTTTACATTTTTTGACTCATAACTCTTTATGTCCAAAAACTACATCAAAAACAACAAAAATTTTTTTTAAATCCCCTTATTATTTAAAACATTAGCATTTTTACCTGTAACTCAGCATACCTTTAGGAATGAGAAAATTTCTAAGAAAATAAGATGAACAGAGGCATTGGTTTGAGTGAAACTGCCTAAATGTCAAAAAATATGAGATTAGTTGAATCATAAACTGGAACTCTGGCTTTTAATCTTTGGATCACACAATATTTTTAAAAAATCGTTAAAAACAATAAACTCTCACCCCAGAATTATAAAAGTATGTAGACCTCCCAATTTTTGCATACAATGATAGATTTACAAATAAGTGAAGCTTAAACCATTTTACCCAGGCTAGAAAAATGTCATTATCTGGAATCATATTCATATTAAATTATTAGATGAAAAAAAGCAGGGGATAAATGAGTAGATACAAAGAAAAATATGTTTATATCTATGAACAGAAAAGAGACAGGAGACTAAGTTATTAGGAATGCTTAATCTTGGATAGTGGAATAACAATTTATTTGCCTCTGTAATTTTGTATATTCTCTGTATTTTCTATAATCAACTAGTTATTAGTAAGAAAATTTAAGAGTTAGAATTTATTTTGTACAAATTATCAAACAAGTTAAGAGTACTCAGATTATGATCATTTTTTAAGTTTTAAACTACATAATTAGTAAATAATAAATCATTCTTATCACTGGCAACAGGGTACTCATGGATGACTAAGACCATTTTGTAAAATCTGTTAGAGAAAGGCCAGAGGTATGTACTTCCTATTTCAAACAGAGCCACAAACTCTATTAAGAGCAATAACAGGCAATAACTAAAGTTCTCTTTTATAAATACAAAACTATTTTTGCTTTTGGACTTCAGAATACTTTGAAAAGTACCTAAAATAAATTTTTAAAGAAACAAAGATTAGAACTTACATTTTCTATTGTGTATTAACAGAGCTTGTTTCAGATCTATTGTTGCTCTTCCTAATAAAGCATCGGCTTTTAAAGTATAATGACTCCAAACTCGAAATTCCAATGTAGACTGTGGGGTCACATGTCTGTAAGGGTAAAATTATAACAAAAATACAGGAATATTACATTTATTTCAGTAATTTTTAAAAAGCCATGAATTCAGTTTTGAGAAAAAATATTGTATGAAACAGCAAACTATCTGAATTATAAATAAAACCAATTATTTCCCTTCAAGTGCATTAGGACTTCAATAACTAGGTAAGAATTCCTATAATCACAAAACCAAAACACCGTGAATAGGTAAGAGTCTTGTTGAGATTTCACAGTAACACTAGTTCTATCTGAACATACTCCTAAATATTTAAGAGAACTGATGATGTTATTTTTAATAATTTTACTATATAAAATTTATAACATTATCTTTTAGGAAGGACAAAAATTAACAGTGATTTTGTCTTTTTTTACAAGACAGTAACAGAAAATATGGCTGTATGGAATAATTCAGTTAATAAACCAAAAAGCAAGAATTACAATGCTTCCTCTCTAAAGAAAACAAAACTAACCAAAAATCTTTTCATACTTAAAATTGTCTATTCACACTGGAAAATAACACTACTTACTTCCAGATTATCCTACAACTACAACAGAAGACCAACCAAAAGCATTCTAAGGGAGCATACGCTGCCCCCCGCCTTTTGGAAATCCTACATTCTCTATACAAGGTACTTACACGGTTAGCTGTTCATCCCATTTTGGATTAGAAGAACTACTGGATTTTGCTGTTTTCTTAATTTCTCCATCTACAATTACTTCTGTATAAACTGCTGTTCCAAACCAGTTCTTTTTTCTTTTTAGTTTGGCACTAGAAACTAACAGAAACATGATAACCACTAGTGAATATAGGTGCACCAAAAGTAGTACTTTGTAGGAATCAATCAATAAAAATGAACTGTGGGGGAGCCTGGGTGGCTGAGTCAACTGACTGTCTTTGGCTCAGGTCACGATCCTGGAGCCCTGGGATTGAGGCCCATCTCGGGATCCCTGCTCAGGGGGGGAGTTTGCTTCTCCCTCTCTTGTGCTCTCTCTCTCAAATATAAAAAATCTTAAAAAAAAAAAAAAAAAAAAAAAAAAGAAAAGAAAAAAAAAAGAACTGTGTTTCTTAAGCAACTTAAACTCTTTTCATTGGAGAATGAAGAAACAATACAAAAGGCTATTGATAATGCCTGAGAACCACTTGAATTTTTAACAGTTTTACTGAAATGTAATTCATATACCATGTAATTCACCCATTTAACTTGTACAATTCAATGGTTTTAATATACTCACAGTTATGCAACCATCACCACAAGCAACTTTAAAAACATATTCATCATCCTAAAAAGAAACCCCAGTCACCACATTTCTACCTAGTCCCCCCATCAGCCCTAGGCAACCAACAGGTACTCTCTCTCTCTCTCTCTAGATTTGCCTAAATAGGGACGTTTCACAGAAATGGATTCACACAACACATGGTCTTCTGTTACTGGCTTCTGTCACTCAGTATGATTTCAAGGTTCAACCATGTTGTAGCATGTATCAGTACTTTAATCCTTTTACTAACAAATAATATTCCCACTGTATGGGTATACTTTTTATTTACTGATTCATCAGTTGAGAGAGATCTGGGTTGTTTCTACTTTTTGTCTATTGTGTGTAATACTGCTCAACATTTGTGCACAATTTTTTATGTGGACATGTATTTTCATTTCTTTTGGCATACATTTGGGAGTGGAACTGCTGGGTATAATAACTCTGTGGAATAATGCCAGACTGATTTCCAAAATAGCGGTACCATTTGACATGCCCACCAGCAGGGTATAAGAATGCCAAATTCTCTACATCCTTGCCAACAATCTGAATTTAATACTTAACTGCATCAAACCTCGAAAGAAGTATTTTCAGATTCAACATACCTATAAACCTCTCTGTCAGGTAGTGTTTCATACTTGCCTACTGAAAATTAGATAAACTTCAGCAATTTCAAAAAAATGCTTTACCAGGCTGGGGCGCCTGGGTGGCTCAGTGGGTTAAGCCGCTGCCTTCGGCTCAGGTCATGATCTCAGGGTCCTGGGATCGAGTCCCACATTGGGCTCTCTGCTCAGCGGGGAGCCTGCTTCCTCCTCTCTCTCTGCTTGCCTCTCTGCCTACTTGTGATCTCTCTCTGTCAAATAAATAAATAAAATCTTTAAAAAAAAAAAATGCTTTACCAGGAAAGTTCGTTTCCAAAAAGGGGGAAGTACTTGCTTTTTCAAATAAAAACATTAATTTCAAAATGTCATTTGAGAAATTAATCACAACCATTCATGAAGTGAATTTTATATCAGATTTGCCTGATTTGGAGGAAGACCTGTTTAATTTAGGCTAAACAATTACTTTTAAATATTATTTTTGCAACTACTAATTAAAATGAGTACAAATTTTCAGGGCAAAGTACTGACTACCAAGCAGCAGTAACAACTTACCAAGATCACCTCTACAGTCTATTACTTATGAATACTGCGAGTCTGAGAAAGGGGAATACCCTTCCCCTTCCATGCCATGCCTGTATCACATGCTGAAGTAGGAACATAAGCTAATGTAGGCGTCTAGTCTATGATGAAAGAACAGTAACACAGTCACATGAAGAAATCACTGAAATATGAAGTGATAAATGCTGCAGCAGAAGAAGAGTATTTGAAATACAGTAGCGTCTTCAATTAATTTTTCTTCTTTTCAGAAGAGAAAAAGAGGGTGGGAGAGCGGGACACACAGGGAGAGAGAAAATATCCTAAGCAGGCTCCAGACCCAGCATGGAGCATGACGCAAGGCTTAATCCATTTCACAACCCTGAGATCATGACCTGAGCCCAAATCAAGAACTGGATGCTTAACTGACTGAGCTACCCAAGTGCCCTAGAGTCTTCAATTAATATCCCAAGAATAGAAAGAGAGACTCAAAAGAAAATACTGTATTTAAGAACTAGCAACTATTATTCTATTTATTATTAATTACTACATGTATTAACTCTTCTGAGTTAATTGCAGATACATTCAAAATATATCCACTGTATACCTTTTATTGGCGAAGTCTTCAATAATACTAGGCATCGGCAAGGTAAGGAAAGTGATTATTAAAATTTTTAATTTCACACAAAAATGTATAATATGATGGCAAAAAAATGTACATATAAGTAACTAAAATGCTACAATTTTAAGTAAAGATAAACCTTATTAATTCAAATAAGAATCCTAGTTAGTGAAGTAAATAGGATAAACTTCATTTTCTCATTTATTAAGTTGCCTTTGTGTTATACACAAAATGTCATTATATAAATACCAAAAATCTATCAGAGAGTTCTGTATATGTGTATGAAAAGAGAGAATTTAAGAATCCCACTCACAGTATCACCTGCCCTCAAAAAAAAAAAAAACCTAGTAATAATCTTAATAAATGTATAGGATCTACATGAAGATAACTATAAAACTTCACTGATGGACATAAAAAACTTAAAGGGAAAGACATGATATATTCCTGGATTTGAAGTTTTACACTGAAATATTTCAATTATCTCTAATTTAACAAATTATTTTTAAGTGACCTAAATGAAAACATTAACATGGTTTTGAGGGAGGTTTTTGGGGGCACAACAGAGGAAAAGGGAAGGAGACTCTCAAATTCAAATGAAAGGTAAAGAAAATTCAAGAATAGTGAAGATATATTTTAAATTACCAAGTAATGAGAGATCTTTCCCAATATACTTTTTAAGTAGTATACAACAGAAAAAAATAAAGTACTATAAAATGGAAGTTATTAAAACAGTCTGACTATGATGTAAGGACAGAAATGAAGAGAATAAGATATTTGTGTATGACAATGGTGGTATTTCACATCAATGGGAAAAAACAGATTATTCCATAAATGTTGAAGCATTTGAAAAGAGTAAAGTTAAATTCATAATTCACTATATTCATACAAAAATATGATACATATGAGCACAATTAAATTTAAAAAATGATAGTAAGGTACTAGGAGACATAATACCTAAACAAATCATGAATGTAAATGTAAGAGTCCATTAATTTTTCAATCTCAAGTCTGTTTTAACATGCCTTGCATTTCCTGCAGAAAGCCTGAAATCCCAACTACTAAGGTTGATACTCGTCTGGGTGCTATTATGTTTATGTGCATGCTTCATTCCAGTATTAATACCATATTATGGTAGGTAGCTTTCTCTTCTATTTTCTTCTGTTACACTTTTCCTGCTCTGCATGATCAATGTTCATGATCTTATTATTGCCAAATCAGTTATGGGTTAAAAATAGGAATAAAAATAAATCAGCTAATAGAGTAACTCAGTTTACAGACCATAACCTGCCAGACTGCAATAGCAGAAGGGCCTTAGTCATGGTACTGATTATTCTAAAAGTAAAAGAAATATCAATACAAAAAAAGGAAGGAAGGAAGAAAGATAAATCAACACAGAGGTCACTGTTCTCTAATAAAAGGAGCCACAACTTAGGAGTCCAAAAATCTTGGTTGCTTTCCTATTACTAACAGAAGGAACTTACTCTGATTCTTGGTCTTAACTGGAAAAACAGTAAATATTTATTCCAAAAGGTACTGTTAAATCAGTAAGACTAGATTTTAAGGTGCTTTGTATTTAAAAAAAAAAAAAAATCAGTTCAACAAAATGAAAGAAAAGTAAAGACAAGAAGAGAAGGGAGAAAAGCCTAAAATCTTGTACCATCTAGCATATGTCCCAGTTCAGTTTCCCAAGAGCAACACTGTATTTCAAAGGAGAACAGTAAACGACACTCAAAAAGATAAATACCATACACTGGCACTACTTGCACTTCTCTGGTCCACACCTATTTACCAACTGGTTCTCTAGACTTCTGGTGATTCCATGAGCTACCTGGTAGCTGCTCAGTAAGTTTCAATTCAGTCAGATCAGGTTTTTGTTACTTCAACTAAGAACTCACAGAAAGGTCAAAACCAGGAAGAAAGTTACACATCAGGTAAGGTGGCCACAGGTAGGTCCTGCACACATAACACTGAAAACCAAAAATGTGGCTCTAAGCCTCTTATATCGAACAAAAGAAGAAATATCAGGAATTATGTAAGCAGTTAAGTGGAATACATAACAGAATCATGCAGGGAATTACTTCAAAATATACATCCCAACAGTTGACTGAAAATGAAATACAATAACCCTTAAACCTGGCTCAACCTCACTCATAATGAGAGAAGAGATAGTTACAATGACACTACCTTAAATACCACTTTTTACCTGTCAACAAACCAAAGCTTGATAACATACTCTGATGAGGCTATGGGGAAATAGGCACTCTCTTAGATAGCTGGGAACAGAAAACGGTACAGATCTTATAGAGAGGAATATGGCAATAACTGGCAATATTACATGTGTTTACTCCTTGACTCAGCAATCTCATTCTTGGATTCTATCCTAATGAAACATGAGCAAAAACAAGAAATGGCATTTGCATAAAGCTATTTATTGTAGTACTATTTGTAACAGCAAAAGAGTAGAACCATGATGTCCATCAACAGAAGACTGGTTGAATTAGCTTTGGTACATCTATTTAACAGAGTATTTATTGTGCAGCAACAAAAAGGTATATAGCCTACTATCGAGCAAACCTCAGGAGATTACTACTGTTACATGGAATAGTCAGGTGCAGAAAAGTACCTTAAGTGCCAGGCTGTGAGGAGATGTATGAATATATATATTGTACACATCTCCTTATATTTTCAAAAAGCAATGGGAAAATAAACCGAAACTAATAAAAATGTTTATGTAGGTTTTTAGGTAATGGGGAGAGGTGGAAGGGATGGCATGGAGTAACCAGGCCTCTTCAAATGTACCTTGATTTAACAGTTTTAACTCCAGAGCTATATAAATGTTTTCTTTACATGCAACAGACAAAACTAAATAAAAATAAATGAAAGCAATAAACCTAACCGATTATGCAGTTGGTGGTAAAACCAAGTGGAAAATTACATTAGAAGTTACTTTCTTTTTTTTTTTTTTTTTTTTTTTTTTTTTTTTAAAGATTTTATTTATTCATTTGAGAGAGAGACAGTGAGAGAGAGAGCATGAGCGAGAAGAAGGTCAGAGGAAGAAGCAGACTCCCCATGGAGCTGGGAGCCCGATGCGGGACTCGATCCCGGAACTCCAGGATCACGACCTGAGCCGAAGGCAGTCGTCGAACCAACTGAGCCACCCAGGCGTCCCACATTAGAAGTTACTTTCAAATGTGCGATTCTGACTATACATCCTGGAAAGGCGGGGGGGGGGGGGACCCTCACAAAGAACTCTTAAGCTGCAGTGAGTGGGCCTGCTGTTTTCAGTAATTTTAACATTGCCAATGTGTGTGTGTGTGTTTCAGGATAACACAGATACAATTATGTTATTGTCATTTGGAATTAAGATTTCTGGGCTAAGAGAAAAACAACAAATACAAAGTCAAATAAGATAAAAATATCTCTTTTCTCCTTTTAATGGAACATAGTATTTAGAGACTACAGCTGATTTTGAACTATCAGCATGAACTCAGGATTTGTTTTTTCCTTCTAAGACAATAAACATTTCCTAGCTCTGGTCACTGAAAATTCCTAGAGACCTCACAGCAGTAAGTACCACAGGAATTACAGTCTTCCCACTCTGGCTTCAATCCCACCCCTCCCGAGACAAATATAATTTCTAGTATTTTTAAGCACAGAGCTGCATAAACAACCCTCCTTTTTTTTATTTTTTTTTTTTTACATCCACATGGTTGTATACAATGCACACTACTCTATACCTTTGACTTAACAATACTATCTTAGAACTTGGCTCCTTTGGGCACATATATTTATTTCGTTGTCTAACTAGGATTCCATTGCCAGTCTCTCGCTATTACAAACTTTCTCCCTTTCTTCCCCCACCCCTCCAGTATATACTCTACCTCCAGGTTATTTCTTTTTTTTTAATCTTACAGGTATTTATATTGTTTATATATAATGAATGAATTATCTGATGTCTCCTAACCAAGACTCTCCCATCTTCTGCAAATGTTCCTTCTCCCTCTAATATTTTCTGCATTGAGATGAATTTTGACTCCTCCAGGAGTTAAAACTGTTATGTCCTGTGAGTTCTTCTCTTCCCCTGTTTTCCTGTGTCTGCAGGCCATCCAGATCCCAAGCAGACTAAAGACACCTTCCTCTCAGTTCTCACTGCATCAAGTTAATAGTCACTCTGCATGGCAATTCTCCACATAAAACAAACTGTCTCAACACTATACAGTAAATTCCTGGAGAACTAGAGCCTTGTGTTTTCATACATGTAATGCCACTTAAGTATTTTCCAATGATTGGATGCGTGAATAGATGCAAAAAGCCTTCAGCATCCTTCTCTATCCTAATAACCATTTAAGGACCAGTTCAAAGATGCTTATTCTAATACCCAAATTCTCCCACCACCAAAGAGGATGTATCTTCTCTTCATCCAGCACAGGTACAATAAATATTTACTGAATAAATGAAAAACAAAATTTTGAGAAGTTTCTATCTTTAAGGCCTGTTGCAACAAATACATCACAGTATGAATCTAAAAGAAAAGATAACTGCGGAGTAAGTTTACTCAATTAGGTCTCAAAAAAGTTTTATCAGGGAATCACTATTTTAAGTTATTATGAACATAACTTACCAGTTACCTGTAATTGTAACCTTCCACTGTGGTTATTACTAGTATCAGACCGTGGTGAAGCAGTGGCCATGTCCCAATATTCAGCTTATACCTATTAAAAAGTTAATTTATTCATGTGTTAGATAAGAGTATAACTTTCAATATGATTAAAACTGTTTGAGTCAATTAAGAAAACAAACCTAATATAATATTTTCAACTCATCAAATGATATATTCACAGCTGTCCTCCATTTAAAATTATAACTTCGTGCTAAAGCATTACAGAAGAATATGGCCAATGAAAAATATCTGGGTCAATTTGAACAAAATACATAATGATGCTAAGAATCCCGCATTACGTGTCCGTTTATTTATTTATTTATTTTTATTAGGTTCAGTTAGCAACTGCATAGTACATCATTAGTTTTTGATGTAGCATTAAAGAGTTCATTGGTTGCATATTAACAGCCAGTGCTCATCACAACACATGCCCTCCTTAATACTCAGCACCCAGCTACCCCACCCCCAACCCCTCTCTTCTTGACTTACAAATATACAATTTTTACATATTATATACTGTATTTATTTATTTAGTTGCTAGATTACTTATCTGAACCACCTAAGTAAATTGCCCCTCCATCTTTTAATACTTCAGTGTATACTACCTTATAAAAATATGCTCTTTAACAACAGAACAATGATCAAATTCAGGAATTTAACTAGTACGGTAGTACTATTCTCTATTATATAACCCACATTCTGTAATTTCATCAACTGTTCCAAATGTTTTATCATACTTTTTCACCACAGTATTTAGTTCAGATTTATATACTGCATTAGTTGTCATGTCCCCAGTAAATTTTACACGTTTCTTTTTATCAATAATTTTTTTCATGTTCTGCTCCCTTCCTCAACTTCAATTTTTACTTTTTAAATAAAATACAAAGTAGCTGAGCGACTTTGTCTTTCTTCCTCATGACAAATTTTAAAGCTAAAACTTCTAACCCCCCTTAACCCACTAAAGGATGAAGTGGAACATTCTGCCCAAGACTGAGAAATACTAATGAATATAACATCTGTCTTGTTTTTCCCTGTTTGTAGTATCTTCTATGCTCCATTTAGATCCTTCCCCCAAATTCAGGAATCTAATACTTTAAAATCATTACATTCTCTTATTTGTAGTTGCATATATTATGTGACTGTATAAATGCATTTGTGTGTATAAAAAGATGAAGTAGCATAATATTTGATCAAGTAATTCTAGTTAATACAAATTCACAGATTGTGAAATGTGATTCAGACCAATGCTGTCATTCTGCAGATGAGAAAACCAGCTCAAAGATTACATCACTTGCAGATACCTCAGATATCATGTGCATATGAGAAAAGCAATGGGAACAGAAGCTTTAGGTGATCAATGGACAATGAAGAAAATCAATGGAAACTGAAGGTTTTCAATTTCAAGCAGCTGGTATACTAAATATTTTGAAAGGTCCTCCTGCTTCAGTGTAAAAGATCCTGAATAAATTAAAACCAGTGTAATTTATTTCTGAACACTGCTATGTTCTCAAGAAGTATAAGAAAAGTATCAAGCGTATACCCACCCCATGTAATAGCAGCAAAAATGCTTTTTTTAACTGAGTTGAAAAAGAAGAGGACAGTGAGTAGTGGTAAGTGAAAAAAAATTTTTTTTTAACTAGAGTATTGCCCTGGATGTGCAAGCTGATAGTAGTACTGGGATCGAGAGAGAAAGCATTGGGCCTGCTCCAAGGTAAGGGAGCTGAGACTCCCACAAGAAGCAAAAGCCTGGGACGCCTGGGTGGCTCAGTTGGTTGGATGACTGCCTTCGGCTCAGGTCATGATCCCGGAGTCCCGGGATCGAGTCCCGCATCAGGCTCCCAGCTCCATGGGGAGTCTGCTTCTCCCTCTGACCTTCTCCTCGCTCATGCTCTCTCTCACTGTCTCTCTCTCTCAAATAAATAAATAAAATCTTTAAAAAAAAAAAAAAAGAAGCAAAAGCCTAAATCAGCTGTAACCTGTAACACAAAGGAAGCATATAAATGACGCTTGCAGGAAAGCACCCCAATTTCAGCCACTAGGGTTATCCGAAAAAAAGAGCAACCAATTATGAGCCTACAGTTAAAAAAAAAAAAAATCAAACTTAAAAGAAAACAAGCCACCACAACTGAGCAGAAACAAGAAATAATAATTTCTGTACCCTACATGGATTTTTATATATTATAATTATTAAGTATAAACTTTTAAAAAATTTAGTTTTAGCAACAAAAGATAAAACATGGTCAAGCAAATAGAAAAATGGCATTGCATATTTGAAGAAGAGTCAGAATTTAACTCTTCTTTTTTAAAGATTTTATTTATCTATTTGAGAGAGAGAGCATGTTCAGGGGGAAGAGGTAGAGGGAGAAGCAGACTCCTTCCATACCCCATGTCCCTCCCAATCAGGAAGCCCAGCACCCTGGAATCATGACCTGAGCTGAAGGCAGACATTTAAAAGACTGAGCCACCCAGGCACCCCTGTTTTAACTCTTTATTTTTGAAATAGTTTCAGATTTACAGGGAAGTTGTGACGATAACAGAATTCTCACATATCGCAGCTTCCCCCACTATTAACATCTCACATTAGTATGCCACATTTGTCATAATTAATGAGCCAATGTCAATATGATTATTAATTAAATTCCAGGGTTTTTTTTCCAGATTAAATAGAACTTGAGAGAATCAGCAGATCTGAATATAAATCTGAAAAAGTCATTTATTAAATAGTACTGAAATAAAGAGATGGAAAAAGCAAAGGAAGGCTAAAAGACATGAAGCTAATTGGACGTATATTTCTACTTATATCCCTGGAAATGAAAAAAGAAGAGGTCACACTAGGAGAGAAAATGACTTAATTCCCTACAAACAATGAAAGACATTTATCCACAATTCAAAGAAATACAGCATATATATGTTATGTGTATATATACATTCATATATGCATCCACATATACATATACACATATACATATATATGTATATATATGTATAAATAAATAAAAGGTGGGATAAACAAAGATATTCACAGGTGGCCACAGAGCAGGGAAAATGTGGGACACCAAAAAAGAACCAGGATAAAAAGCAGTCAGAGAAAAGACACTGCACACCAAACAAGCGACTCGTGTGATAGCAGAATTCTCAACAGCAACAATGAAGGCGCAGAAGGTAGAGAACAAGCTTATCTACAAAGAACTGAGTCAAAAATTATTCAACCACCAAAATTCTCTTTGGGGAATATGAAAGGCATTAAAACATTGCCAGAAAAACCAATACAGAGTTTATCAACAATAGACCTTTAAGAAAGCCTAAAGAACATGTTTCATAAAAGAACAAAATTACCACAGAAGGATTCTCTAACAGGCAAAAAGGGAAAGATGAGTGAAGAAACTGGTAAGCATACAAGTATATCTAAATAAATTTTGTCTGAATAAAGTAGCAACTTCTTATTACAGTATTTAAAGAAAGCTAGTATAAACCATTAATATATGGAACAATGAATAGAAGCATATAAAAGAAGGGGCAGGGTAGGGGAGAAAAGGATAGGAGTTAACTGTGTAAATCCTTGCATTGTTCAGCAGAAGGATTACAATCTGCTTTAATTTTAGACCGTAATGCATTCCCAGCAGAATTCCAAGGGTAATCATAAAATTATAGAAATAGACTATAATTTCCAAGCTAGTAGTGTAGAAGAAAAATTTAAAAAACTAACAACTCAATCCATCCAAAAAGTCTAGACAAGAAAAAAAAGCATAAATAACCAAAACTATCAGAAAGCACAAAGTAAGAGAGTCCAAACATCGAAATAATCACAACAAATACACAGATACATTCAAAAGAGAAGAGATACCTATCAAGTAAAGATACAGATCAGATGATAGCAAAATATGGAAAACCGACAAATATAACAGAAAGCTGGGATCAGTGGTAATAGCAGACAAACGGCATTATTAAGGAGAACAAAGAAAATGATACAACATGCAAATAAGTAGACCTAAAACTGTAAATTTGCATGCTTAAAAAAAAAATGCTTCCTCACATAGTGGCCTCAGCAAGAAAGATGGGGAAGGCTATCTCCCTAACAGTCTTCCTGGCTGAGGATGGCAGCACTGGTGGGGGAAGCATATCTGTCCTCAAACTAGTAAGCCAGAGTGATCTGGAAGATGTTTCAACCACGTGGCACAGTAATGATGACAATATGTATAAGGCACCTCCAACTGACCACTGCTCCATAGGCTGCCTGGCAAGCTAGTATCAAGCAGAGCTATCTTGCCAAACTGCTGCTTCTCTAGGGAACACAACTTGTGATGACACGACTGAAGTCCACATTAAGGAATTCTTAAGAGAATTAAATATCAGTAGAGTGCATTTACCATATGAACCCAGCAAATCAGAGAGGTTGAAAGGTTTGACTGCGTCGAGTTTGAAAACCTGCCTTCCTTGCTTGGTACCCTGAGCCTCAATAAAGAGTCTCTGGTTAACAAAATTCCAATGGACATTCTTGACCAAGCTCAAGATAAAGACAAAGATACTGGGGCACCTGGGTGGCTCAGTGGGTTAAGCCGCTGCCTTCAGCTCAGTTCATGATCCCAGAGTCCTGGGATGGAGTCCCGCATCTGCTGAGCAGAGAGCCCGCTTCCCCCTTGCTCTCTCTGTGCTGCTCTGCCTACTTGTGATCTCTCTCTGTGTCAAAGAAATGAATAAAATCTTAAAAAAAAAAAAAAAAAAAAGACAAGGATGCTCATTTTCTTGACGGAGCAAGGAATTGGGATTCTCACAAAATACCCAAACAGACAGCCTGGGTGACTATCTACCTAGAAGAGGTGATGATAGCTTTGAAGGCAAACATCATGATTATTATGGAGGCCAGGACTGCTATGATTACTAACATGATTACTAACAGAGACTATGATTGAGGGTATGACTCCAGGAAAAACAGCAGCAGAAGTATATGTGGTAGTAGGTACAACACGAATGATGACTACAGAGGAAGTGGGACCACCAGGAAGACCAATATGATAGACATGATGTTCAGCTGAGGAGCTCCAAAGATGATTATTCTGGGGATGATTAAAGATGTGATGACAGAGATCATCCTAAGAACCAAACTGAATCTAACGCTTCAGAGTACTCCTAAGGAAGAAGACTCCTTGGCTACTACCTCCCAGTCTAGTCAAGCAGCTTCTATGTTTGGAGCAGCAAGGCCTATTAACCCAGCTATAAGAGAACAATAAGTTGAAAAGCAGCTCCAGGAAGAACAGGAGAAATCGGAGCATCAGCTAGATGAACTAGAATGACAGCCTTAGAAGAGACACTTGAACTGGCAAAGTGAAAAAACTCGGGAATAAGAATGGTCAAGGGCAGGAAGTTTCTCATCTCAAACTGGGACCTCAGCTACATCAGCAGTCAGAACAGGAGGCACAAAGGAGAGAAAGTGAGAAATCCGGAAAATGAAATACTCGTACAGCAGAAGACTGCCACTCTCCAACTTCTCATCTTCCCAAACCCACCCAGCTGCTAAAGGTAATGCTGCCCCTTCCATCAAAAGTGGATGCTTGGGTGAAGTGAAGTGTTAATTCTTAAGCTTGATTTCAGAGCTCAAACAGAACAGCAATCTCCTATAAAGGACTAGAGGAAAGTAGCTCCAGCTCAACCATCTCAGGAAGATCAACCTGGAAAGGTAAAAATAAACTAGATGGGGTGAGTGTCCAAAAAGGTAGAAGCGGGAAGTCCATCAGGGCCCCAGATATGAAGGGAACAAAGACAAATGGAAGGAGTCTGAAAGGAAACATGGCAAAAGGGATCAAAATTCCAAATCTGGGGGCACCCGGGTAGCTCAATCAGTTGTGTTTTTTGTTTTTTTTTAAAGATTTTATTTATTTATTTGACAGACAGAGATTACAAGTAGACAGAGAAGCAGGCAAAGAGAGGAAGGGAAGCAGGCCCCTGCTGAGCAGAGAGCCCGATGTGGGACTCGATCCCAGGACCCTGAGATCATGACCTGAGCTGAAGGCAGCGGCTTAACCCACTGAGCCACCCAGGCGCCCCAGTTAAGTGTCTTGATCTCATCGTTGTTAAGTTTGAGCCCTGTGTTGGGCTCCACATAGGCTTGGAGCCCACGCAAAAAAAAAAAAAAAAAAAAGAGAGAGAGAGAGAGAGAAAGGAAGAAAGGAAAAAAAAGGTCCAAATCTGCACCTGAGCCAACTGAGGAACCCAGCCTCTAAGTTCGGTACTCTAAGTATGTCACTCTCCAAGCTGATGGATTAGGTTAAAATGAGGGGGAAGTTTATAAAGAATAGACCTCCACATCCTGCACTTTTTTCCTACTCTCTAGCTACTCTGAAACATTCCTGAGCAAATCAAGTATCTACCCAAACAAGACAAAATATCCAGACAAATTCAACATTTCGGTGAGGGGAGAAAAGCCTCAAAGGATTTTTGTAGCTACAGAAAGAAATTTACAAACTGGCATTGTTGTGGATGATTTCAATACACTCTAATTTTTCATAGGTTAAATAAACCAAAACATTTTAAAAAAAATGAACAAGCAGGACTTAACAAACATATACAGAACCTTATACCCAGCTATTAGAAAATAAACATTCTTTTCAAGCATAGATGAACATACAGAAAGTGAATACATACTGGGACATAATGAAAATCTCACTGAATTCAAAGAATATGTATAATGTTGTTCTGAGGCGTGTGACCAAATACAAAACAGAACAAAAAACACAGTAATAGGGGGTACCTGGGTGGCTCAGTTGGTTTAAGGCTTGCCTTTGGCTCAGGTCATAATCCCAGGGTCCTGGGATCCAACCCTGCATTGGGCTCCCTGCCCAGCAGGGAGTCTACTTTTCTGCCTCCCTCTGCCCCCCACTTGCATGCACATGCGTACACACTCACACACTCTCTCTCAAACAAATAAAATCTTTTAAAAAAGCAATAATGGAAGATAATTTTAAAAACACAAATAGAAAATAAAACTTCTAAATATTTCATGGGTCACAAGAAGCCATGCTGCAAAAAATTTTTTAAATATTAAGAGCTAAAGGTATCACAAAAAAATTTGTAGGATACAACAAAAGTTAACTTAGAGGCAAATCTATGGCCTTAAAGATTTACACTAGGAATAGAAAGGCTGAAAATTAGTAAGTTAATGGCCAGTTTGTTTAAGCTAGAAAGAAATCAACAGCGTAAACCCCAGAAAAGTACAGAATAATAAAGAAATGAAACTAATGAAGTAGAAGAAAGGTAACACAGGATTAACAAAAGGGAGCCTGGGTGGCTCAGTCAGCTGCTCATTGGACTCCTGATTACAGCTTGGTTGGTGATCTTGGAGTAATGGTATTGAGCTCTGCTTTGGGCTCCGTGCTCAGCAGAGTCTGCTTAGGTTTCTCTCTCTCCCTCTCCCACCCCCCCTGCTCACACACATGCTCTGAAATAAATAAAATCTAAAAGAGAAAAAGGAAAAAAGAAAAAAAATGAAAAAAATTAACGAAGTTTGAATTTTTAGGAAACACTAAAACAAATAAATGCCTGACAAGACTGATGAAATGTAAATAAAACAAAACAAAACAGGGACCCCAAAAGAGACCCAAGGTACGTATGGATATCCTCATGTAACAGATGTAACAATACAGATCTGAGGAATAAAAGGGACAACTAAACAGTACTAAAATTATCTACATGGAAAAACTAAATTGGATCCTCACATCATACACAAAATCAATTCAAGATGGATTAGTGATGTACATATGAAAGACAAACTTCAAAATTTTTAGAAGAAATTTGACCAGAAAACTCAAAAAAAATTTTGTGCCCTGCCAGGAAAGGATTTTTTAAACAAGTATACCAACCAAAAAAGAAGTGTGAGTATTTTGACTACATGGAAACCAAGAACTTCTGTTTATCATAAAACATAATAAAGCAAATGAAAAAGATAGCTACAAACGGGAAGATATTTATAAAACACAAAGCTGACTAAAGACTTGTATTTAAACTATATGAGAAAGTCTACAAAAGCAGGACATAAGGCCTCTGCCTTCAGCTCAGATCATGATCTCCGGGATCTGGGATGAAGCCCCGCATCAGACTCTCTGCTCAGCGGCGAGCCTGCTTCCTCCTCTTTCTCTGCCTACTTGTGATCTCTGTCTGTCGAATAAATAAATAAAATCTTAGGGGCTCCTGGGTGGCTCAGTGGGTTAAGCCGCTGCCTTTGGCTCAGGTCATGATCTCAGGGTCCTGGGATCAAGTCCCGCATCGGGCTCTCTGCTCAGCAGGGAGCCTGCTTCCTTCTCTCTCTCTCTCTCTGCCTGCCTCTCAGTGTACTTGTGATTTCTCTCTGTCAAATAAATAAATAAAATCTTTCAAAAAATAAATAAATAAATAAATAAAATCTTAAAAAAAAAAGGCAGGATAAAAACACAAGTAGTCAAATGGGCAAAAAAACTTGAACAGAAATTTTATAGATCAAGGAAACTTCTAAGGACAATTAGTATAAGAAAAGATGGAGAATCACATAGTTAATCAGTGAAATACAAGTTAAAACCACATGAGATGTTATTTTTAAACTCACCAGAAAAATAAACAAACTCACTCAGATGATAAAAACTAGAAATGTTGACAGTACCAAAAAATGGCCCAAAAAAGGGCAAAGAAGGTATTCTTACAGACTGCTATTAGTTATTTAAATTGGTAAAATCCTCCTAGCAGGTGTTAAAATTGGTACAGTTGCTGGAAAACAACTAGAAAATCTCTAGGTCATTCAATGAGCAATTCTAGGTACAGAATACAGAAATTTTGTAATTGTGTGCCAAATATAAGCATACTTAAAAATAACAACAGCAAAAAATACTCAAATGTCCAGTGGTTGTAAAATGGTTAAATGAATTAGGCTGACTTACACAATGGAACACCATACAGCAGTGAGAATGAACTATAGCTGTAGGCAACATCAATGGGTCTTAGAAACATGATAGTGAATGAAACAAAATACAAATACAAATACAAATGGAGTTCTGAGTATTAACATCTTCCCCTCACTCAGTCCCACCTCTAAGATTTAACATTCTACACTGAGGTCATCAAGAAATGTTTCCAACTCTTAAACACAAAGAAGAAAGAAATGAATTATTTTGGCAGTCATCATGACCTCATCTTTTCCCATGCATTTCCTTTGAAAATACCACAATTCCATGATTGAGTAAGAAATTCAGATACATGGAAACATTGTGGATCCTGAATCTCAAATGCTTATACAATTAACAAACAACTGAATGAAACCCACTAAAGAAATGCTGAGGTCCAAAGGGCAATAGAATGACATGCTGTCACTCTTCCAAGGAGTACACTGTGAATCTCATCGAAACATTTCTGCACAAACTAAGAAAACTAGTGTATGGAAATACTTCTGCTGTATTTCTACATTGTGCATAAAGCACTTTATTTTGTATGTGGCACAGCAATAACCATACAGTCCAAAAATAAGTCACCACCACTATTTTGTTGTAAATTAGGATGGGCACACTGAAAATTTTTCTATGTATTCTTTTATGATACCACCTGAATGTTTCGTTTGGAACGTATAAAGATTTGTAGGTCCTCCTCTATAATAAAATACCATTTGTATGAAGTTTACAAAAGCTATAAAGAATTATTAAACTCAGAACAAAAAAAAAACCTTTGTGGTATTATAATTTTAAAAAGAGGATATAAAAAATCCAGAACAGCAGTTACTTCAGGGGTTGGGGAAAAATAGGAACATGCGGTTACAGAGGTGCTCACAGGTAGCTCTTCAACTGTATTGGTACACCCAGTTAGTTCTTAAGTAGTTAGTTCCCAAATGTTTCTTTTTATTATTAACTTCCGTATGTTACACATAATCCGACATGTTCAAATTACAGAATTTTTTAAAATTTCAAGAATACATGGAAGGCAAGGATGTAGATAAAGTGCAGATCATTGGGACGCCTGGGTGGCTCAGTTGGTTAAGCAGCTGCCTTCGGCTCAGGTCATGATCCCAGCATCCTGGGATCGAGTCCTGCATCGGGCTCCTTGCTCGGCAGGGAGCCTGCTTCTCCCTCTGCCTCTGCCTGCCATTCTGTCCGCCTGTGCTCGCTCTCTCCCCCTCTCTCTCTGACAAATAAATAAATAGAATCTTTAAAAAAAAATTTTTTTAAAAAGTGCAGATCATTAATTCATCAAGTGTGATGGTAGGGGAATACGTCTACAGCCTGTGTAGGAAAAGAAGGAAAGGACATAGCTTTCACACAGATGATGTGATTAGTCATCCAAGAAAAAGACAATTCTTCCTCTGAATGAAGGACGAGGGATCTAAGGAAAGGCAAAGATATTAATTCACTTGGAGATAGATTAAAGAAAATTGAGGAACTTTATTACCGAATTAGAAAGGTTAACTGCTGGAGAATAAAGAAGATAAATAAGCACAGGGTTTGTTATTTTGAGTACATGCTTCTGATCATCAGTAACTGCAACTTTAAACTGCAAAATACAACAGAGACTGTTCAAAATTGGTACCTTTTTGTCCTAAAAGGGAAGGAACAAAGCAAATAAAATAATCAAATTCAACATACAATTAGTTCCCATACTCCACTTAATAAGATGAAGTTGTGTGACACTTAAAATACAATGTACTGCTATATATATTCATTAATCTGGCATTACAATAACGCAGTATGAGTAGGGAGGCACTGTTCCCTCACTTTACAGATGAGGAAATGGTGCCTAAATATAGACTACTTTAAGTCTATAGTCATATTTTTTATGACAATATAGGTCTAGAGAATTAACTATCAATATATGGAGTCTGAGTGCTAAATAAGCTAAATCTTAGTTAAAATCTTAGTTAAAAAAGAAGTTGTTCATCACTTACTATGTACCAGGAACTGTGCTAGACACTGGGGATATAAAGATGAGTAAGACACGATTCCTTCTTTCAAGGAGCTCATAGTCTAGTGAGGAGACAAACCTGTAAACAAATAAATAGCTTTCAGTGTTAACAGTTACTGAAACAAATGTGAAATGTTAAGTAGTACATCTGGGGCACATAAGAAAAAGTGGATAATCCAAATTACAGGAATCAGAAAAGGGTTCACAGAAGATAACCAATTTTTGAATGAACTGTGTCTTCAAGTATAATTCTTTAAGAGAAAACTACAGAAGCCATGGAGCATTCAGGGAGCTATTGGAATACCTGAAAAAAGGATATTAAAGGATATTATCAAGGGATAAGGCTAACACAGCAATCTAAATTGTAGAGGATCCTATGGGAATAGTTTATACAGCATTCAAAATATAACAAGCATAGTAGTTTGAAGTTTATCATAGAAATATCTGATAGGGGGGCGCCTGGGTGGCTCAGTGGGTTAAGCCGCTGCCTTCGGCTCAGTTCATGATCTCAGAGTCCTGGAATCGAGTCCCGCATCCGGCTCTCTGCTCAGCGGAGAGCCTGCTTCCCTCTCTCTCTCTCTGCCTGCCTCTCCATCTACTTGTGATTTCTCTCTGTCAAATAAATAAATAAAATCTTTAAAAAAAAAAAAAAAGAAATATCTGATAGGTAACAATGGGTTTCAACAACGAGAATCACATTTCAGAAAAGTAACTTTGGCAGCAGCAGGGTTACATTTAAAATACTGAGTTTCCTGAGTTTCTCTAACCAGAGCAGGTAGCATGAGGGAAAAAACTCACTAAATATGAAAGATCTTTGACTAGATGGTTTTGGGACAGCTGAGAGTTAGAAAGGATTCTGAGCAACTAAAATTTACCACTTCACTATCTGGGTTAAGGTGCCATAACCAGGACAGGGAGAAGAGGAGCAAATTGTGCGAGACAATACAGTACGAAGTTTAGAAGCCAACTTCTCAGTCTTACTATTTTGATTTCATCTCCTATTCTACCCCTTAACAACTGTGTGACCAACTATGGCAAAAGGAAAAGCCAAAGTCTGAGTTTTAACGAACTTTTGAGCAAAGTGGTTATTCATCCAAATGAATTTAGAACATAAACTATGCCCAGAGGATATGGCCAGTTATATGTAAGCTGATTCTGTCCAGCTCAAGCCTTTAAAAATGCCACAGAATTGTCTAAGAGTTATTATTCAACCGCAAAGAACAGGGAGTCCTGAATACAGATGCTTAACTATGTTTCAGTCCTCCAAGGTTATAGGCCTATAGATGTACCTTATATATAAGATGTACCTTAATTGCCTACTTACTTCAAGTCAGGCTTTTTTTCTTTTTTTAAAGATTTCATTTACTTATTTGTTAGAGAGAGAGACCACGCACATACAAGCAGGAGGAATAGCAGGCGGAGATAGAGGGAAAGTAGGCTCCCTGCTGAGCAAGGATTCAGATGCAGGACTCAGTCCCAAGACCCAGGAACATGACCTGAGCCGAAGGCAGGCACTTAACCAACTGAGCCACCCAGGTGTCCCAAGATGGCTTTCTTTCTTTCTTTTTTTTTTTTTTAAATTTTATTTGACAGAGATCACAAGTAGACAGAGAGGCAGGCAGAGAGAAGTGGGGGGTGAAGGGGGAGAGGTAAGCAGGCTCCCTGCTGAGCAGAGAGCCCAATGCAGGGCTCAATCCCAGGACCCTGAGATCATGACCCGAGCCAAAGGCAGAGGCTTAACCCACTGAGCCAGCCACCCAGGTGCCCCAACCAACCCACTGAGCCACCTAGGCGCCTCTGGCTTTCTTAAGTAAAGAACACTTTTACTTTCAGAAGCAATAGTAAGAAAAAAGACCAACAAATCTGATCCATTTTGCATGCTATGCATGGGATCAAGAGTTGGAAAAGCCAGAAAACTACTGTCACATATCTACCTGCCTGAATCAATTTCACACTTAATGGACTGCCTAGTTTGTAAAGCGGGCATGATAAGGACATAAAAATGGTGGAAGACAAAAATCCCAACTTCAGTACTTAGTCTAGTTTTGAAGACAATATTAATACATAGTAAAATTTTAGAAACAAGACAGAATGGTACAGAATCAGGTGCTAGAGATGTTCCATCTAATGAATGTGGAACTTGGAGGATTAGAAAGCCTGCAGTTAAGCAAAGCTATTGTATCAATGGCACAAAATTTAAAACTCAATGAAAGTGGCCAATATACAAATGAAAAAAGCAGCTTTCCTGCCCTAAAATACCCAAGATTTAGCAACTCTAAAGCAGAAAACAAGTATTTCCTGAAAGTACAGACTACAAAGTAGGGGACTTAATTTTAATAATATAGGAATGTTGCTTCTTTTTTTAAAGAGTTTATTTATTTATTTGACAGAGAGAGAGATCACAAGTAGGCAGAGAGGCAGGCAGAGAGAGAGAGAGGAGGAAGCAGGCTCCCTGCTGTGCAGAGAGTCTGATGCAGGACTCCATCCCAGGATCCTGAGATCCTGATCTGAGCCGAAGGCAGCGGCCTAACCCACTGAGCCACCCAGGCGCCCAGGAATGTTGCTTCTATATAGAGATCATTTATAAAAAGATATTGTTGATCATTTCAATTCATTTATAAAAGGGGACAGTAAATGAGAAGGTGACTGACTTATTCAGATTTGCCAGGACCATCCACATTTTAGTTCTGTTCCCACACAAACCTCTCACTTCAGGGCACACCATGGTATTTGGTAACCTTAGTAAACAGTATAATGGCTCTAACTGTGTAAGCAGCTTTTTTGATGTATCTCAAAGAGATTTTTCTGTGGAATCGTGTTATAATAATAAGGCATCATCCTGTTAGATTTTGTATTTTTGGATGACCTAAATATTCAGAAAGGAAAAATCAATTTTACAGGGACAACAACTCATGAGCAGTCTTCAATATCACACCACTGGGCCTATATGTTAGGGGAAGGGAAAAAGAAGGAGCAAGGCTTTTAGCCCTCCAAATAATCACCACTGTGGTCTCCTAAAGATCCAAAAGCATTTCCAACTTCCTGAATAGCTTCTTAATACTCAGGCCCATAGTTCTTCTCCACACCACACACCATCATCCTTACTCTTGTCTCGGCATGTATTCCAACAACTCTAGGGCCTTGTATTCCACTAACCAATCTCATTCCATAGGCCAGCAGCTGGCTCAAAAGCTCTACCACCGCACACTCCCTTTACAATCTGTCCACTTAACTCAGGGTCTCCAGTCTCTCCAGCTCTTCTTTGTTCTACCAGCACCTAGTGGCAGTATCATCGCTACCCTATGTTTTCACAGCTCTTTGCAGTTTCAAAAAACAAGCCAGCTGTTTCTTAAAAAGTTTACTCATCCACACCGACCTAAGTTATCACTGATTAATCCTCTTAAACGCAAAACAGAGGAACATCACCCTCCTGATAATTTTCAAATGCCACTATGTTGGGGGGGAAGAAAAATAAAACACTTTTAAACTTTGTCATTCCAGTGACTTACAAAGCAACTGCAGTATCTATCAGACAAAGGACAAATAAAGATGGGCATCCACAGGTACTTTGTAAATTCTGACTATGGTCTGGGTATCTATCTTACTCTAAAAACGCTTACTAATCACAGGCTCTAATAAACTCACCTTTCCTCCATCCTTCTGCACTTTCAGTCAATTTTAAAGTTCCTTTTAGTGAACTATATTATGGCACTTCCTCACAGAAGGAACACAGTAAGTTTTTTTTTTTTAAATAATGAAAAAAATGTATTTATCATCAAAATGCCAAACTTCCTAAATCACTCTCTCCAGCTCTTATTATATATCTCCACTCAATTTCAGATTTTCAACCAGATGAGGTAAATACATTAATTTTCCCCCAACTTTTTGGTTCTGTTTTCACTCATTCTCCAATTTTTACCTTACTTTTCAGCAACATAAATCTAGACTTCTTGGGATACCTGGGTGGCTCAGTAGGTTAAGCAGCTGCCTTTGGATCAGGTCATGATCCCAGGATCCTGGGATTGAGTCCCCTATCAGGCTACTTGCTCTGTGAGGAGCCTACTTCTCCCTCTCCCTCTATCTGCCATTCCCCCTGCTTATGCTCACGCTCTCTCTCTGACAAATAAAATCTTTAAAAACAAATAAACAACAACAACAACAACAAAAAACAAAAACAAATCTAGATCTCTTTTCCTGACTTTCTTCTTCCAGATATTTCACATCTTCCCTTTCATAAATTTACCCTATTTTAAAATCTCAATTTCTTGTGTACAGTGAGTTACAGTCAACTGTATCTTTTAAGTGTTACTCCTTGCAGTTACACAGAAAACTTGCTTTACCATAAACTGATCTAAAAGTTTACCTCTCATTAATGTTATCTGACACTTCAAGCTAACAAGCAAAAATAAATACAAATCTTACACTGAAATACCATATACCACCATTTTAATTTCCTGATAAGCACTAAATCTTGATCCATCTGCAGATTCCCTGTCTATTGTCAATTTTAACCATTTCCAAACTATGTGAACTCTCTGCTCTCAAAATTACTCTATGACTAATATAAACACTGGTTATACAGTTAATACAAACTTCTTTCCCCTCCTCAAATCAACATTCACACTGCTACTGTATATCCTTACTGAGAGAGTCAAAAGCCTTGCTAAATCCAACCTATGCCTCCTCAAATTACCATGGCACAAACCCTAATGAACTGCTGCCCATTAAATTCCTGCAATTACTTCCTCAATGTTCTTCACACAAAAATTACTCTATTAAAATCATGTCCAGTAGCTAGTCAAACTACTTAATTCTTTTTCTCACTCTAGTTAGTTCTAATCAAGTTACTTCTTGATTCTGGTTACTTCAAATTCCATCTATTTCCCTGCCTTCAAAACACCCTTGCATTGCACCCAGCAAGACTCCAGTCACAGCACAAACATGATCACAGTAACTTAACCTGCTTTTCTTATCAAGATGCTTGCCTTCAATTGATGAGAAATAGTTACAAAATAGTTACTTATCCACAGCAAAATTAACCACCCATCCTTCCAAGCAAAAGGAGTTTCATATAAACTTCCAGCCAGCAAAACTTCTAGGGTCTGTTGGCCTATACAGAATGCAAATTCCCTCCCAAAAAGGTAATAAATAATTAATAATAGGATCTGGGCAGCAGACTAGAGGTTCAACTAACAATAATGATGACACACCGAAATAAAGGCCAGTCCAGAGGATCAAATAGCAAAGATACTTATATTCTGAACTGAGAGAAGTGCCAGTTTCGCTCTTTTCCAAGTCTGAGGTTAACAATTAAAAAAAAATTACACTTATTTCAAGGGCGCCTGGGTGTCTTAGTCGTTGTTGAGCATCTGCTTTTGGCTTGGGTCACGATCCCAGAGTCCTGGGATTGAGCCCCACATCGGGCTCCCTGCTCAGCAGGGGAGGCTGCTTCTCCCTCTCCCTCTGCCTCTTGCGTGTTCTCCCTCTCTCTCCCCTTTACTTTCTCAAATAAGTAAGTTAAAATCTTCCAAAAAAAAAAAGTACACTTATTGCAAACTTAATTGACTCTGAACATCTAGCAACATTTGAAGTTATAAGAAACAAAATCAAGTCCTGTGAACAACTGAACTGTCACTTATAGAAGCCTTTCAGTCTATTTGGTAGTCCAGTTATTTCTAATGAGGTGGGGAAAGTAACAAACTATTGAAAATAAGAAGCTATCATTTACCAAAGTCTAGTTTGAATTTGGATTTTAATTTCTATTCCCACGTTTACTAAGTGGCAGATAGTGATTAAGAGTGTACATTCTGCAGCCAGACTGCCTAAACGCGAATTCGGGCTCCACTTGACTACTACATTCAACTTTTGGCAAGCTTCTTTACCTCACAAGTGCCTCAGTTTTTAAATCTATAAAATGAATTCAAACCTACCATCTTATGAGTTAATAAGTTAATACTGACAAAGTGCTAAGAAAAGTACTTAGCACACAATAAACAAACTACATATTGGGGATTTCTTTTAACAATTTTTCTGAATTAAGTCATTCAGCATATATATACAGACATGTTTTCAGGTAATGTGTTAAACAACAGGAATACAGAAATCATCTGAGATACACTCATTGCTCTCAGTGAGTTTATAATTTAGCAGTGGAAATAGACAAGGAAATCAGCAGCATTAAGCTCACTGACAGGGTTGTACAGAGGACTACAGAAGTACAGAAGAGGAGCATCTAAATCAGATTTGTTGGGAAGAGGTGAAGAAATGTCAGGAAAGGCTTCTGAGAGATGGTAACAGTAAGACAGGAAAAAAGAGAAAACTGTCCACTGTACAATATGGATTTTAGTAGGCATTTTTTAGGGCAATTTTAACAGAGTGGTAGGACCAAAAGCCAATGGCTTAAGAAACCTCTATTTAGATGTTTAACTGTAAAAGAAAAAAAAAGATACAGAATTAAAGTGAGGTATTCATAGGTTTGTTTTTGATGGAAGATGGAAGAGACTTGAACATATTTTCAGACAGGAAGAAGCTGAAGTCACAGAACAAATGACAAGAGCTCTAAGAAGGCAGGGCTGTTGAGATTTAACAGAGGTATACACATAAATAGCCTGCACTGCGGCTAGACAGAGAAAAGAAACAGGTGAGAATGAAAATTATCTCCACAAGTGTCTGAGAAGAAAGTTAAGGAGGTTTTACCTACCAGCTTCCTCACTGAGGGAGGCAATCTTTGAGACACTAGGAATACAATACATTACCTGTTATAATAGCATATGGCTAGATAAGACAAAACAGCAGAGACTTGGGTCCAGGGGAGTATCAGTAACAATCCCAGACATGCGAATTTTTTTCCATTTCATTTTTAATAGTTCGTATTTAGAACTAGTCCTGCGTCAGAATCCTTGCTCAGCAAGGAGCTTCCTACTCCCTCTGCCTGACGCTCCCCCTGCTTGTGCTTGTGCTTGTGTACAGTCTCTCTGACAAATAAATAAATAAAATCGAAGCAATGACACTAATTATTGGAGCCATTTAGAGCACAGGTTCCAGAAGAGAACAGGGCATACTCTAGCTACTATCGAACTACTCCTTGTTATTTAAATGCATCATGTATATATATGCTTTCTGCCACCTTCATCCATTAAAATTCAGCTACAGAAAATAAGGTAATTGGTATTCTCCAGAAAAACTCTTTACCCCAAACTCATTAATGACACATATTTCTAATCTACTACCAGTTTTCCCCAACCTGGTTGCATGAAGAATCATCTGGGGAACTCTGCTGGTAGTTTGAGGTGATGCTCACAAAACATTTGGGTACTCTCAACCCTGATCTACATAATTTCTAATCATGATTCAGCTCAAGTGTAATCTCTCCAATTTTTGACTAGTTAGCTGCTACATGTTTCACAGCACTGTAACCATGTTTATTTCTTTATCTCCTTTATTACACAATAAATTTCTTTATTACAACTCACCTTTATAATTCCAGCCCCAGCCTGGTACTCAACCCTTACTAAACACTCAATAAATGTATGTTCAATGAAGAATCACAATTATAAAAAATTAACCCTATAGAATTGGTTAGGGTGGTTAGACTTAAAAAAAAAACAAAAACCAAAAAACCCACATAGCACAAAACTAAAACTTTAA
Source organism: Mustela putorius furo (assembly GCF_011764305.1). Lineage (NCBI taxonomy): Eukaryota > Metazoa > Chordata > Mammalia > Carnivora > Mustelidae > Mustela > Mustela putorius. Next base: position 7,384,645 of record NW_025421999.1, read on the forward strand.
CATTCTATAAAGAAAAATCCTGTGGGCGCCTGGGTGGCTCAGTGGGTTAAGCCGCTGCCTTCTGCTCATGTCATGATCTCAGGGTCCTGGGATGGAGTCCCGCATTGGGCTCTCTGTTCAGCAGGGAGCCTGCTTCCCTTCCTCTCTCTCTGCCTGCCTCTCTGCCTACTTGTGATCTTTCTCTGTCAAATAAATAAATAAAAATCTTAAAAAAAAAAAAAAGAAAAAGAAAAAGAAAAATCCTGTAAGACCTTATAAACCACCTATACCCTATCCCATCTTTGCCCTTCTAATTCTGGGCTTGTCTAAGTCCATGTCCACCTTACCAATGTGATTTCATTGCCACAACCCACAATAGCAGCACAATATAAAAATATCCAATACAAAAATAAAGCATAAATGTCACCTAAAATACCCATTTGATTTATTAAATACTTAAACATCCAAATGTATAAAAACAAGAGAAAGCTCAACTTTCAGGTTTAAACTTGAAAACTTCTAGCCCTAACATGCAAAATAATTCAGAAGTCATATGCTAATGCCCAAATTATATACCAGTTAGACCCTAAAAGTCTACGGAGATGTTTGCTTAGAACACAGTACAAATTTTCTCACAGAAATTTTATAAATGGTGGTAAAATAACAAGACCAAGCCACAAAAGCCTACCAGACCCATAATAGATGAACCACTTGTACTGTACAAGGAAACCTATTGTTCCACAGAGATGTTTCTGAGGTTCCACAAACACTTATTTGTGTGTATATGCACTATCACTGCAAAAATTCCAAAATAAATTTCTGACACTGAAAAAGTACTGAGAGCATTTTGCGTAGTGCCTGGCACACAGTAAAAACTCAAAAAATTACAGCTATTTTTATCCAGAATCCTTGTTTTCTACCTTTTGTGTTCCTCAAAACAGCTTTATTTTTCTTACTGCATCTGCATTCTAGATCGTAAATTCCAAGAGTGCAGGACAAATCTTCACCATTGTATCTACCCTCCCTACCAAAAAGCCTGCAACACAAAAGTGTTTAATACTTGCTTGCTAATGAAGGTTAATTAGTATCAACCAAACCTCAAAAACAACTGAATAACCTCAGGGTTAAAATGAAATAGCCTTGTTTAGTTTTTAGGTACACTTTTAAGTGAACTACTGAACTTCTCGATTTATTTTTTCACCTTTAATATTATTATCAAAGTGAAAAAAAAGTGTAAACATTCATGTTGAAAATATTCCTCTAGGGGCACCTGGGTGGCTCAGTGGGTTAAAGCCTCTGCTTTAACCTCTGCTTTTTCCATCCTGGGATGGAGCCCTGCATCAGGCTCTCTGTCAACAGGGAGCTTGCTTGCTTCCCTTCCTCTCTCTCTGCCTGCCTCTCTGCCTACTTTGTGATCTCTGTCAAATAAATAAATAAAATCTTAAAAAAAAAAAAGAAAGAAAGAAAGAAAATATTCCTAGTAATCCAGCTTAGAAAAGTACTGCTCAAGGCAACCGTCTCACTAAATGGCACAGTGAGACAGGCCACCTAAATTTCTCTGGGGTTTGGTAATCCTATTAAATGATAGAGCACAAAACATATTGAGATTTTTCCAGCTTACAAATGCTTATCTAAAAACACTGCATATTTCATGAAAACATAAGAGTAAAGTCATCCATAATCTTTGCACCAAACCAACCCACAAGTGTTTCCATTTTTAAAATAGTATTATTTTCCTCCAAAAACCTTTTTTTTTTTTTTTACAAAGTTACAATCCAAGTATACAAATCATTTGTTTTCTACTCCCCACCCCATTTATAGTAAGAACTGCCTATTACAAACTTGATTGAACCCTTGGCCAACTTCAGAGAAAGCTTATGATCGTTAAAAGTGTTGCTACTTTTCTAGAAGGCCACAAGATGGGGATGTTGTTCCATAAAATGCACCTTTAAAAAATATATAATTAAATGCATTATACCAACTTCCCCAAAAATGAAATGAACAGTTTTCCTCTACTGGAAGTAAGAAATATAAAAAATCTTTGTACTTTGTTTACTACAAAACAATAGTGTGGACAAAAACATTCATGAAGTTTAGCAGGAATTATTCTAATTAAGCTGAAGAGTTATGGTCCTTAAAAATAAAACAAAAACAGAGGACTCTGGCACGATTTCTGTAACTTTTATCACATCAATCCTTCCGTCTCTCCTTGCTCTATCCTCTTCCTCCTCAGGTCATAATAAAAAAATGAAACACATTTTGCTTATGCATTTACTAAATTTATTTTTCATAATTATTCTTAGTTTCAGGAGATGATTCTTATTTTTGTTTTAAAAGAATTGACATTAATATTTATTTACATCAACAAAGGAAAATTACACCAGAATGTTATCAGTAATGAGAATGAGACAGTTTTTCTAAAATGTGTTATTATTTCTCAGTTTCTCATAATATGCAATATTATGTTTACAACAGCAAAATACCAAAACTTTTCCAACACAACATTTCTGTATTTGGTAATTTTTTCCCCCATGTCTTAGTGGATATCAGCAGAAAACATCTCCCACTCCTGTGCTGCTTTATTCAATTAACAAAATAAAATTAAAGTAACACCGAGCCATCTTAAAACTAAAGTTCCACGCTCACAGAATCAACGTTCAGTAATAAAAAGAGCTGTGTAAACACTCACTAAGCAGAAGTCTAAGATGAGAGTATAATTACCTGGGGCCATCTGCACTACATGAGTGTCTCAGTGAGGCAGAAATATAGCCAGTCTTAAACCTGGAATCTGAATCAGGTCTTTGAGTCCAAAACTAGTAAGAATACCATAACCATCTATCTGACTCCTATTATTTATCAAAATAATATATTCATAATTTATCAAAATATTTATCAAAATTTTTACCAAAAAAACCATCTCTAATATTTTCAATTATCCTAGAGTCAATTATCCCTACTGACAAATGAAGAAAATTAGGTTTTAAGAATTTAAGTAAATTGCTGAGGGCCATAAAACCAGTGAAAGGATTTTGAACCCAGATCTCCTGGGCCCAAAGCCAATGATCTTTTTACTATTTTTTAACTACAAAAACAGAATATAAAAAACAAAATGCTAAGCTAAACCTATGCCTTGAACTGAGCATTTTACTGTATCAATCTGACAGTACTATTCTCTTATGTTAATCACTTAAACAACTTCATAATAGGATGATTTGTGGGGTTTTTAAGTTAGTCATTAAAAATGCTTTTCCTAAAAATTGACAAAGAACAAGTAGTCTAAAAAAGATAATGTATAAAACATAAACACTCTAACAATTAAAGAGGTAAGCTGTTGGGATCATGATTCATAAATTCTGGGAAAAACATCCAAGGTACATAACATTCTTACTTTTGCAAGGATCAAACTTAATGTAATTATATTATGTACAATCTCAGATTTCAAAATGACACAAACATTTCCATAAATAATTGGTTGGTTGTTTCAAAGCATGGTATTTTAATAGCATTAATACTTGCTTTCCAGACTTGTTTCCTTTGAATCCAGTAATTTTTTAACATTTGGTATTCTTCAAATACACAGTATTTGCTACATCTCATGGAAGTTTAGAGACGAAGCTGAGAGGCAATTAAAAAAGACTTACTCAGAGACCCAAAGCTTCTCAATGTCAGGCCAAACCCAGGCCAGCTGATGAGGCTCGTGTTCTGCACTGCATTGCTCACTAGGATATTATGACGCAAAGTTCATGCCAAAATATTTCCTGATTGTTTTTTAATACATGAAAGATTCTAATTTACTAACACTTAACTAGCCATGGAAATTTGCAAATTCTTCAATTCCAAATTCCTAGTGTGAGAAGAGCATCTTGGAGTAATGTAATACAGAGAATATCTTTTAGGGGCAGACAGACATAGGTCCAAACTTCAACTCTACGATTTGTTTATAATTAACCTGAGTCTCAGTTTTCTTTTCTGTAAAATGAGGATACAGAAATGAATTTTGAGAAGGGGAAAGGAAGTGTTACTATTAACTCTAGGAAACTAGAACTGTTTCTAAAATCTGGAATATAGAGGTGTGCAATGGGTATTCATTTCCTAACACCATCCCATCACCACCATCATTCTAGTCACACTCTCAATACTCTGAAGCAGAAGAACTCCAGTATTTTTCTACCTTCCTTCCACAATTGTAGAGGAGAGCAGATTAAGACAGACAGTTGTTAAGAAAGGCTGGTTTCAGTCACATGGCCATGCTGCAAAATGCTATGTAGCAACCCCTCCTCATACCTGCAGTAAGGATCAGATCAAAATATCACTTGAGAATATAGTACTGCTAAATGTTTTGTTATAAATACACACAACTTCCGGTTTTTAAAGCTACAAGTAACTGATACACAATGTTAGTTTACTACTCACAAATATTCTTCCTAAGAAGTTAAGCAGACTGCTAAATACAAACTTTCACAACATATCCCCACTCTTAAGAGAAAAATATCAGAATCCAAAATACCCAGAACTGTCCAAAATAAGAAAATCAACTGAACAACTAAAACTTTACTCCTAGAATAATGTAATTTTTCTCAGGTTTAAAATATGGTAAAAATACAGGACCAGTCATCTATCCACAAATCCAAAACCCAGAAAGCTATAAAAACATAAAATTACTTCATAACTCATTTGAAGGCATAAAGTAAACTGACCTGGACCACTTAACAGCAAAATCTGACTGATGTGTAGCTTTTTATTGCCTTATTTATCTACACTTTAACATCTGCCAAAGACAATACAGAGTGCTGCCAGAGAGTTCACTGGGGTTTACCCAACATAATATATGGAGTGCTTTACCTTTCTAAATTAAAAAAATAAATTCTGAAACCCATTTCATTGTATTGTGAACACATCCCAGTGAATATTCATTTAATTCTAAGTGCTAGGTTTAAGTCACACAATAAATCTATCAATTAGGTATTAGTACTACTACTTTACATATGAATACCTAGTTTACATATTATTAAACAAGGGCTTAATCCAAGGTTAATCTGACCAAGATCATTTAGCCAACAAAGAATGTTGAAAACTCGGGACCCCTAGGTGGCTCAGTGGGTTACTCCTCTACCTTCGGCTCAGGTCATGATCTCAGGGTTCTGGGATCGAGTCCTGCATGGGGTTCTCAGCGGGGAGCCTGCTTCCCATCTCTTTCTGCCTGTCTACTTGTGATCTCTGACAAATAAATAAATAAAATCTTAAAAAAAAAAAAAAAGAAGAATGTGAGAACTCAAATTTAAGTATGTCTCACTTTAAGGCCTAAAGCAATTAAAAAGCCAACATTTTAGAGGAAAATTAAATCACAAAGAAAGTTTAAGTTACAATAACCAAAACTTTTAACTTAGAACAATGAAATTCCTGAGTATAATGTGCACTTTCCATCCTGGGTATTTAAATCTAAACACTGACACCTTATTTAACAGCTCACAGGACAAAGAGAGATTAGTTTATTGTTGTTTCTCCTCCCCAAAGCACTAGCCACAAAGTCAGTGAAAACAAACCCAAAAGCAATATGCTCTTCAAATGCCAACTAATCCTTTCCAGTCAAATTTAGAAAGAATCATGGATCTGGTGTGTTTGGTGTGTTTGGTTTGTTTGTTTGGTTTTTTACCATTTTTATCACAATATACTAAACACAATACAAATATAATTGATACAAACATAGGTAAAGTTTTTCCAGGATAGCTCAAACATAGGATCTGCTGTTTCACTCTCAGATATGGTCACGGGACTGAGAAAGGCTTAAGTGACATAGACCCAGGCTGTCACCATCACTGCTCTAAGCAAGTTAGAGAAAACAAGCATCAACTTTTTTTTCCTGGTTAATCAATTTAAAATTTAAGATTTAAAATTTAAATTTTTTCTCACAATGTTTTTCATAAGTCAATGCCCTTAAACTAAGCAATGGCTTTCTCCCCACAAGAGACAGATTATGGCCCCCAGCAAACCTACTTTCTACCCAAAAGACCAAATTCTAAAGTAGATACACTTTAATCAGAATCTGTTTTGAGTAGATTATTTAGCTAAGTGAAAAAGCAATCAGATTATTTGATAATCACAGTATCTAATTTAACTGTTTCAGCAGACTTTTTTTTAGAAGAGTATCTTTACTCAAAAGAGTATTTTCTTTTGAAGAAGCATGGGGAAATTTTCTTGAACAAGGAAGCCTGATGGATGCCTCTTGCAGGATTACTTCTGCCTACTTCTTATATAATCACTCTGTATCAGGTTTCTATAGTTTGTTTGGATCAAGTCCTTGGCAATTATCTTAAGCCTCTTTAAACATTTGAAAGGTTCAGATGTTAAGCTCCCTTTGTTTACACTATACATGTGTGTTTACAGAACACTGTAGCTCAAAAAATGGACTGGGAGAACACTAGAACCCCAAATTACTGATTCGGTTTCCAAGAGCAGTTCTCAAACTAGTATGTATAAAATCATCTGAGGTATTTGTTAAAAATGAAGACTCCTGAGCTACACTATCAAGGACTATACCAGTTCTCAAACATTCAGGCATCTTGCTTTTTAACAAATATCCCAGATGACTGTGATGCAGAGACTGCACACTGAAAAACTGTTCTATACTGTAATTCATACAGTGATGGTGTTAACAAATTCTAGATCCCAAACTGCACAGCCAAACCATTACTAGCTGACAGACTACCAGCCACGTTGAGTCAGTATCCTTCTCAGATTGATTCCTAACGTTTTAGCACCCATTTTTTAGGTTAAGAGGTGAAATTAGAGATGCAGCTCTGACAATGCCAAAGTTAAGTTACAACTATCTCTGACTGAAATGAGTGGCTCACAGAAAAAGTGGATTACTTGTTTGAATTTTAACTTATTAATAATAATGAAAAGCTGTAAGAATGATCTAAGAGCTGCTTACATCCCAAGGACCTGCCTTCCTGCTTTACAAACATTATTTCAATTAATCCTTACAAAAATTCAGAAAGAAAAATATTCTCTACATTTTACAGAAGAAACTGAAGTAATACTGTGTTTAAGCAGCATGGACAAGCTCTGCCTGACTTTAAAGCTACAGCACTTAACACATGCCAGGATGCCTTTAGTTCTACAACTTTTAGAGTACAGTGATCTAGTTTATTACTTCTATGGTAAAGTATGTCCGGGGCCAGAGAATCCTACTTCAAGTCAGGAATCAACAGTTTGTTTCTACCCATTTTATTTAATCATAATTATGGGTTTACTAGACAGCTATCAAAAGAACTTAGTTAAATTAAAAGAAAAAGTTATTACACCTACAATTCTGTTAATGCTAGTACATTTTTAAACTACTCTGTAACTACCATATAACTTGGGGCAGGGAAGAGTCATAAAGAAACACCTTAAGGTAATTCTATCTGTCCCCTTCCTTGTGCCCCAGCCTTTCCTATTTATATAAATCGTGTTCCTCAGTACATCCAATTACCAAACTCCTCCCCACAACAGCACACATATTATTTCCAGAAATTTGCAAAGATATTTGTACTAGAATGCAGGGGTTCATTGCTAAGTTATATATGAAATGCTTCAAATCTACCTAAATTCTTTAAATGAAATATATTAATCTATTATTCCACTCAGAAGCTATAATGTAATAATAATGTAACATTCATTTTCTTCATTCCAGTTAGCCATAACATTACACAGTACATAACTTCGGCTGGGGGGGGGCACTACTGAGACTAAGATAAACTGATCAAGTGATTAGGATAAAGTGAGAGAAACCCAGCTAAGCAATCAATGAATCTACCTATTCCTGGTAAGGATGAGCATTATGTTATGCCTCACATTTCCCTAAGGACAGAGAAGTTACATCCCATTTTCCACAAGAGTCTTCTTTCCACTATGACTCCTCTCCAAGGAAAAGTGGCTCATACCTCTAAGACACTGCAAACAGAAAATAGTATTTGTGAGGCACTAGGTTGCTCAAGGGTTGTCAAGGCCAGAGTGACTGGCCAAGGAGCTCTGCTATCCTAAGTGTCACATAATCATAAGGACAAGGGGGATGGGCCTCTGCCCACCCACAGCCCACTCTGCACAGACTGCTGACTGCAGTATTTGTCTCATTCAATCTGTGAGACTTGGATAAATCACTACTACAGAGCAGCCCGAAGTGTGGGCCCTGCAATTTTTTTAGACCCCAATGCCCTCAAGCAGGTCAAGTCAATCCTGCCCCATTATGGTAGCATATAAGGTTAAACCCAGAGGTCCAAAATTTTCTTTTCTACCCAACGAGACAGTGCCAGCTACTTCCAACTATGTAATAAGCCAAATATGCTATTATTTGAATTCAGACTCCACTTTCCCTCTGACAAGCCTAGGCTCAAAATACCAAAAGTACTAGGCAGCTTAAAATCTCAGCTTCATGAAGTTTTCTAGGTGCCCCATTTTTGGTGTAATACAGGTGTTTGGGTTAATCTTCAGATTCTCATACTTCTCTAGTCCTTTTCTCTTGAATATGGAATGGACCTGTGAACTGCTTTCACCAACAGAATGTGGCAAAAATGATGCTGTGCCCAAAAAAGGCCTGGTTGCTTTTTTTTTTTGCCCTGTTGAGTCCTAAGCCACTATGCAAGGCCAGCAACACTGCTGGAAAGGCCACTTAGGAGGCAGGACCCTGAAACTCTAAGAAATATGGAGTAAGAGAAAAAAAGAGAGAAGACCAGCTCCCAGCTGAACTATAGCTGAAAGCAGCCTTTAGAGTGACCACCAGCAAAACCCAAACTGCTCCAATCAGTCCAGCCTAGGAGAGCAGAACTATAAGCAAATAAGACAGCTGTTTTAAGTCACTTACTTTTAGGTTGTTACACAGCAATAAATGACCAAAACAATGTTTACCTGGTTCCTTTTGCTTTTGCATAATTTATTCAAAACTCATAGAAAAGGAGAGATTTAAGTAATTACAACTCCAAACATTCATACAAACTCAGAAGATAAAAGTCTTACGCCTTTTTAAATGTTAGTGACCATACCAAACTCTTGAGTTTCAAAAGGACAGGCTTCATGTTTGTCCTCTCAGCACTGGACCCCAGCACCCAGCACAATACCTGGCATGTAATAGGCACAGCAGGCGGTGTTACGAACGAACAATAGGTTTAAGGAATGTCAAGACAAATGTTAGTCCTCCTTATAACTTAGGAGTTATCTGGCATATGGTTTTACACAATATGTTCCAAAATTGTTTAATCATGTGTATACTAAGAGTTTTGTAATGGCAAATCATTTTTTTAATGATAAAGCTCTTTACGTAATAGTAAAAATCATGAAATACCATGATACAAACTTTTGGAAATCACATCCTGATGAAATGTTCCAAAAATACCAATTTCCATTGAGTAGGCTTTTATAAGCAGATTTTCAGAAGGAAATTAAAACTTACATTTCACCCATGTACTTTTTCAGATAAGAAATCAACTTCTGCTCTTTTCTTGATGGGAGGATAACTAATTTGTGATAAATGCTTAAAATTTCAAAATTATCCACCAACAGCCACTGTAATGAGGTTACCATTTTAACACACTCCTCATATATCACCTTCAGTTAAATTCCCATTGTAGATGAAGTGTTAGCAAAAAAATAAATAAATAAATAAAAATTTACTACTTCTCAGCTATCATGAGAATCAGATGAGAAAGTCTATATAGCCATTATGGAAAAATGTCAAATGCCATACAAATATAAGATATGATATTCTTCGTAATGTCAGCAATGAATAGAAAAATCATTTGTGTATGTGCTTTTGCTAGACATTTTTCTACCATTAAGTATTACCAACTAGTTCCTTCAACACTACTATACAGGCCAATTTATTGGTTTTTCCACTACTTGTTATTACATCACATTTTTATAGAAAGAGTAAAAAGACCCCAGTCTTTCTAATAATTATGGAATCAAAGTTTTTAGAGCTATAAAAGATACTAAGTAATAACTTGCTCAAGTTCCCTACTAGGAAGATAATCTTATAGGTGGAGAAAAGTCAATTATTTACTAATCAAATTATGCTTTAACCCCTTAATCCAATGAAGAAAAGCAGTGACTAGGACCCTGTACTTCATTTCTTTTATGAAGTTTCCATTTTTATTTGATAAGGCTTCATAAATGAAGTCAAAGGATGGCTCTTAAGTAAGGCATACATAAAAACAAAAAATACAATAAAGATAAAAATGTTTAAGATTTCTTATTTCACCTTTCCCCTTTCCCCCAAACCCAAACTAAGATACAAAGGAAATATAAATAAATACAAAGGAAATAAATATAGTTATTGCTATATGCACTCCATACACCCAATTCATGTCTCCTCTCAGCTCTCCTGCATATGGAAAACAAGAAGGGTATAGAAAGTCCATTGAAAAATCAAAGGCCCAGGAATCACAAAATGTGAAAACTGAAAGGAACCTCCGGGATAATTCAGTCTTACTGATGAGGTCACTTAAAGTCAATAACTATATATAACAGATGTTAAATCATATACCTTCTTATAAAAAAAAAAAACAATCATTGTCAATTAGCTCTTAATTCCACTTTACCCACTTGCTAACTGAAATACTTAGGGCAAATCATTTAACTTCTTGGTCTAGTTTGTTATATAATAGCAAATAATGTACCATTGTCAAAATTCTTTGTAAACTGTATACCACAGCACAAATGTAAAGAGATACTGTATCTAAGTGTATATAAGGTATGTCTCTACAGTAGGGGACATCAGCAAATGGAAGAATTTGAAGATTCTATTTTTTTAAAAAGCCTCCAGTAATTCTGAGACCTGCTCTTAGCCCAACCCACTGACTCACGGGTTCATGAACGAGCTTCAAGAGGGTTCACGGACTTTCCTAAAATTACATCCAGAAAGCATAGGTGCATATGGAAATTTTCCAGGCCAGATTTTTTTTTAGTTTCACCAAAAATTAGTAAACACCAAAAGGCTAAAAACTACTACTGTAAAGTAACACTGATGTGCCAAAGATAAAGCTTCCACTGATATTGCTCAAAATGGTACCATTCTTTTTTTACACCCAAGGGTTTTTTGTTTTTTTGTTTTTAAAGACTTTATTTGACAGGCAGAGATCACAAGTAGACCAGGTGGAGCGAGAAGAAGGGAAGCAGGCTCCCCACTGAGCAGAGAGCATGATGTGGGGCTCGGATCACAGGACCCTGGGATCATTACCTTAGCTGAAGGCAGAGGCTTTAACCCACTGAGCCACTCAGGCGCCCCAAAATGGTACCATTCTTTTCCCAACCTGGATCAGAATCTCAGTTATTTTTACTTTCTTCATTTTCTCTCTCATCATCAAATTCTCTCCATTCAATTTCCTTCCTTCTTTCTATTCCTAGTATTATAGCCACAGTTCCAACCCTCATTACTTTTGACCACAGCAATCAAGAAGTCTTTCTGAGGGCACCTGGGTGACTCAGTGGGTTAAAGCCTCTGCCTTCAGCTCAGGTCATGATCCCGGGGTCCTAGGATAGAGCCCCGCATCGGGCTCTCTGCTAGGTGGGGAGCCTGCTTCCTCCTCTCTCTCTGCCTGCCTCTCTGCCTACTTGTGATCTCTGTCTGTCAAATAAATAAAAATCTTTAAAAAAAAATCTTTCTGCCTCCAGATTTCTACTTCAATTCACATCACACATTGCTGCCAAATTAATCCTCTGAAAACAAAAGTTTAATAAGTCACAACTCAAAAATCATCTGTAAAACCCCCAACACCTACTAAATCCAAGATCATTAGCCTGGCATTAAAAGCAATCATAAACTCGTTCAAACTTCTACTTCAAGTTTTATCATCCTTTGTTAGTACAAATACTTTTTGTTTCATCCGAGTATAATACCCAATGTATAAACTGTACGCTCTAATCTCTTAGTCCCTTATCTTTGCTTGCATTACCGTTCTCAGCTTATAGAAAGTCACGGTCATCCTTCAAAACAAAGGTTTCGTAAGCCAGCAGCTCTCTGAATCCCTTCTTACCTCCCCTTGCCAAGTAAGATGGGAGCTCTACCCCTTCTGAATTTGAATTCTATATGAAACTTAACTATGTACTAAAAGATAAATAAGCCATTTGTGTATAGTCCTACCTAACTATTCTGGGAAGGCAGAAACTGCTATAATCCTTAATATTCCCCCAAACACCTCACACAGTCATGCAGTAGATGCTTAATAATTGTGAAAGGAAGTAAAAGATATTTCAGCCTTCGTGGGGTAAACAGCAAAGATTACGATCGCTCTGAAGGCAGAGAATTTCTTTGCGACAACCTCCATCATCCCAGGCTTCCAAAAAAACATAACCCTTACTTACTGCTTTTTAATTCCTGGTATTGGATGTTTTATAAACAGTTTTGCATTTTAAGGGAAGAACTATTTGAAAACCTTAATAAGCTACATACCAAATAACTAGTCTACATACTTTACACTTCTCAATTTGAGTAGCTCCAAACACTTGGCTACTAAGTTTTCAGCTTAAAAAAAAAATACTACTTATGAAAAGCGATGAATTTGCAGTCACAGCTAATTATCTGCTTTATGGTCAAAAACAAATCACATGAATAAAAGAATGCCTTTATTTTTTCAAAAGGAGCATTTTGCTTGTATAGTACACAGAGCCGTACTTAGCGAGACAGGTAAAGTGGATTTACACATATGGATGAATTCTTGCACAAACCCGCATGCAGTGTACACCAGCCACTTCAGGTAAATACCAAAGGGGGCAAAAAGCTAACTTTGGACATTATTCTTTCCCACTATTAACAGTACCTTTTTAAAGCAGAAACTCAAATCTCTTTGCACATAAGCCTACACAAAAAGCTAAAAACTTACCAAGCAGAAAAAGAAAGCCACATCGAGCCCCTGGAAAATATTTTAACCTGGAAGAGCAAGGATGTCAAAATAATAGATACTCGTCTTTGGTAAGGAAGGTTTCATGTAATTACAGGAGCATAGGACGCTCAACTCCAAACGATGGAGTAAAGAAAGGACTGATCATTTAAAGGCTGTAAAAACAATGGGCAAACTACAAAATCAAAACATTTTTTTTTTAAAGATGAAAGAAGGTCCAAATCACAGATGAGATAAAGACTAGTAAAAACTGCAAGGTCACTGGAACCTACCAGGTCACAAAGGTGGAGGTGGGGGTTGTGGCGGGGGTGGGGGGTGGTGACTGCAGAGTCAGTGAAGCAGGAGTGACAAAAACACGTCAGAAAAATACGTTCTAAGGCTGGGAGTCTTTGGTTTGGGACGGCGAAATTGCGGTGAAAGTCAGGGCACGGGCAGTTAAGTCCATACAGTGCTGTTTTTTGGAGAGGCGTTAGGGAAAGGAAGAGAAGGTAGACGGAACGCTAAGACCAGGCTAAGGAAGCTTGAGAACCGCGGCTGCAGAGTCACGGAAACACTTCGCTCCAGTATCATTAGCTCGGGCCTGTGTCAGGGCCAACTCGGGGCAAGACCCGTGACCCCACCCCAGAAAACTCCCGGCCCCTGGGCTGGAGAAGGTAGCCAGGGCGGCGCAGACCGTCCCCGACCCTCAGAGGGTCCCGCCCCGGGGCGGACCGTGCCGGGCTTACCCGCACCGCCGCTAAGGCTCTGGGCCGGCGCCCCCACCCCACCGCGCCCCCCGCTCGCCGCCGCGGCGTCCTTACCCGGCGCAAAGCTGTCGGCTCCCGGCGGTCGGGCGGCCACAGCAGCGGCGCCTCCTCCAGCGGCGGGCGCCCTCACCCTTCCGCGCCCAAGATCGCCATCTCGCAGCAGGCGCGGCGGCGGCGGCGGCAGCAGCCACCCAGGCGTCGGCCCCGGCAGCCCAGGCCGCCTGCAGCCACTTGGAACCCGCTGGCCGCGCTCGGCGACACCCGACCCTCCCCCCACCCCCACCCCGGCCACGCGCCACCCCCAGCAGACCCCACACCTCCCTCCTCAGCAGCGCGCCGCGTGCTCCCGTCGACGGCACCGCGCCGCGAGCGCGCGCCTTCCCGCCGGCCCCGCACCGCGCGCTGTGCCGCGGCCGCCTAAAACCAACTCCGGACGCGGAATCCGGCTTCCCGCGAGCATGCGCAGCGAGGGCGCCCCGATGATGCTTTTGGAAAACTCCGCTCCTCCGGGTCTTCGGAGCGGTCGAGGAGAGGTGGAGGGCCAGCCAATGGGAGAGGGGGGCGGGGCCAAAACCTGTGGAAGGGGCGGGGCCGCGGCTGAGATTTGGGAAGAGGCATTTCTAAGGCGGAGGTGGGTGCTGTTGACTTAACTTTCTGGTTCAGACAGAACCGGTGGATGACTTGACCGCAAGTAAAGTCCTCGGGCACTGGCGTTCTTTTCTTGAATGCTTTACAGCAAAATTAGGCTGTGAATAAATAGTCCTTAACCTGAGTATTTGACTTAGTACCCACTGCAAGATTAAATAGTGCATTTAACAGATGGCCATGCCGGAAGACTTCCATTTTATTTCTATTAGTAATCAAAACGTTCACTCCCTCTACCCCTATATGAATACAATGCTAAAACTAATACTAAACAAGTACATGTGTCAGTGCAACAAGTCATATGGCAATACCATTAAAAAGGGTCTATTATCCTCATTTATACAAACGAGTCAACTAGTCTCTAGAAGTATTTTTGGTTCTGTCTGTTGCTTTTAGAAGAAAGGCCACACTGCAGGTAGAAATCAGTGGTGACCACATTACTCACCAGATAACCTGGGCTTCTACTTCAGAAATGATAAACGCCATCAAGCACAGCTTCCTACAATTTTAGCCCAACTGCCTCACCCAAGCCCCACAAATTACCTAGTTTTAATTCTCTCTCGAAGACTGGGTGTCCCTGCTCCTCTCCAAGGCGAACCTCTTTACTGTCCACTACCTCCCTCAGCACGATCATGTTTTAATTCTTTTCTGTCTTAAAATTTTCCTTGACTTTAAAACCTTTCTATTTCTTTTTCCATCCTAATTAAGCTCTTGAAAGAATTGCATACCAAGAACAGCATCAACACCCCATGAATAATTGTAAGATTCAATAAATAACTTTTTTTTAAAGATTTTATTTATTTATTTGAGAGGAAGAGTGACCGTGAGGGAGAGAAAAAGCATGAGCAGCAGCTGGGGGTGGTGGTGCTGGGGGCATGGAGCGGGTGGAGATGCAGGGATGGAGGGTGGAGAGGGTGGAAGTGGGGACGGGGAGTGGAAGGAAGCATAGGCAGAAGTACACCGCCCACCCAGCAGGGAGCTGGATGCTGGGCTCCGTCCCTGGACTCTAGAATCATGACCTGAACCAAAGGCAGACGCTTAACCTGAGCCACCCAGGTGTCCCGGAATAAAAAACTCTTGAGTGAATGTAAGTTCTCTTACTCTCTGTTCCATCAGTTTTTGCACTCAATTCAGACCAGGGTTCAATGCATACCATGTCCACTATGATTATTCTAAAATGCACATCTGAGTATGTCGCTTCACTGCTTAAAATCTTTCACTGGTTCTTCCGAACTTTCAAGAGAAGGATTAACATGATCTTCAAGGCCACTAGACTCTTGCATGCTCAGTCCCTCCATCTTTCAGAACTGTTTTCAGAGTTCTCTGATTGTGTTCACTGATCTCTGTTTTAATGAATATTGTTTCCTCTAACCCTCTCCTCACTGTTTTGTTTGCCCCCTCCCTTTAAAAATGAATTCAAGAATCTCAAATAGAACACACACATACTCCGCAGAGATCTGCACGCTATCTCCAAAATGCCTACAGGCCTCCTTCCACTTCTGGCTCACTTTCAGGTCCTCTGAGTCCTCAGTTTCCCCGCAGTTCTGTTCCATTCAGAAGCTCCTAATAGTCACCTAGGCCCCTAAACTGACAGTCATTGTTGAGCCCGCTTTTCATTCTTAAATATTTCTTTGGTTTCAAATGAATACTGTTATAAATAACTATCTTTTTATTAAATCATTGTATCCTTACATGTTACCTTGAGTTTAAATCCTTTAAAGTAATTAGAGGTGTGAACAATTTTAGCCCTGTCGAAACATATTGGCAAGCTGCCTTCCAGAAGGAACACAGGCTTCGGTATCACATTGCCTGGTATCAAAATGCAGCCCTGCCCCTCAGGAAGGCCACATTCAGACTTTCACGGGTCCCAGATTCCTTTACCTTTGTGGGCCTCTTCCTCCATAAAATAATATTAAAAATTATATTTATAACTACACTGATATAAAAACAAATACATTAATATTATACATGAAAACATTTTCTTCAGCCATTCCCTTCTGATTTTAAAAGAAATATAAAAATTTTCATGGACCCTAAAAGTAAGGTAAGCCTGAGGTACTGAACTTACTAACTATTAGATAAGTCAGTTCTGCTGACCTATAAACTATGAGATTTGGCCAAATTCCTTAATCTGACAGTGCCTCAACCAGAAAATTGGTATAATGCTACCACATGATGTTGAAACAGAAAGCAAATGAATTGCTACAAATAAAATATCTAGAATTACGTGACACATAATAAATAACTGTTGTTATATTGTCATTATCAATTTTCCTACAGCACTGTTTGAGAGTATGATTGTCCTTTACTGTGCCCAGGAAATCATGGTATATTTTGATACGTACAAATATGGCATTCTACTGTTAGTCCATTGTTCATTTCCTTATTGGAGTAGTCAAAAAAGGCAACTTATATATAATATATTGATCCCAGATGAAATGATTGGCCTTTTCCTTTTTTGTTGTCTTCTGTTATTTAATGCTTCACAAGTCCTTTCTCATTCTGAGATCATATCATTATCTGTCTTTATTTTTTTCTATTTATTTGGTGATTTCACCTTTTTCATTAAACAATTTAATCCTTTCAGATTCATTTGGAATGATGATCTATTTTTTATTTTCTCTAAGTAGCCTGTGATCTTCCTTAGCTTGTTTGTTAAAGAATCCTTCTCCACATATTCTAAAATATGTCTACATATTTATTCCTATTCCCTCCTTTAAAAAGTAGAGACTAATTCCCTCCCAAGTGAATGTAAGTTGTACTTAGTGACTTGCTTCAAATGTGTACAATATAGCAGAAGTGACAGACTGTCACTTCCAAGAGAAGGCCTTTAAAAGGTATTGTGGCTCCTCCCTACTCTCTCTCCGATCACTTGTTCTGGGGAAGGCAGTTACCATATCATGAGGACATGTCAGATAACTTTATCAGATGCCCACATGGCAAGGAACAGAATATCCTGCCAAATAACAGCAAGGATCTGAGCCTCCTGCCAATCTCCATGTGATTGAGTGATCTTGGAAGCAGTTTCTCCAGCCCCAGTCAGGCATTTAGATGATGCAGACATTTTGATTTCAACCCCATTAGAAAAGTTGAACCAGATCCTCCACCTAAGTCACTCGCAAATATCTTCCCCATCATAACTAACTGTCAGATAATAAATGTTTATTGTTTTGATCCACCAAATTTGGGGGATAATTTGTTACACAGCAATAGATAACAAATACACTAACCCAGTGGTTTTCAACTGGGGACAATTTTGCATGCCAGGGGACATTTGGTAATATTATATTTTTGATTGTCACAACTGATGGGGAGGTAGGGGCAGAGATTTCCATTGCCATCTTGTGGGTAGAAACCAGAGAGTGCTGCATTTCTTTCAGTGCATAAGACAGTACACACACACACACACCCCACACACCCCTGCAGCAATGAAGAATTATCAGACTCAAATGGCAATATAGTGCCAAAGGTGAGAAACCTCACAGTAACTTGTTTTCCCTGCACCTTAAAATTTCCCTTTCTCACATGTACTTATGAAAGAGGTGGGTTTGCTTCATATCCTTTGTTCATTTGGGTGCTGCTTTACCTTATTTTATCCCCAGTCCTAGGCTTTCTGCTTTCTGCCACTGGATAATAATTTTACTTTTTCAAGAATTTGGTATAAATGAAATAATTTACTATGTACTTTTCTGTGTCTTGCTTCTTTAGTTAGGCATATTTTAGAGATTTATTCATATTGTTGTGTGTAGCAATATTCCTTCTTTACTGTTTACTACTATTCTATTGTATGGATTTGCCAAATTTTTTAAATGTTTGTTCTATTCATGGACATTTTGTTTGTTTCTTATTTTTGGTTATTATGACTAAAGATTCCATGACCATGTGGTTAAAATTCTTTGTGTTGACATATGTTTTCTTTTTCTTGGGTAAATAATGCCTAGGAGTAGAATTGCTGGGTCATGGGAAGTACATATTTAGCCTTATAAGAAATTGTCAACCTGCTTTCCAAAGTGGTTGTATCGTTTTACATTCTTACCAGCAATGTATGTTCTAGTTGTTCCATTTCCTCTCTAACACTTAGTAATGTTAGTCCTTTCTGATCTTAGCCATCAGTGGATGTGTATTGGTCATTGTGTCATTGTGTTTTCTCTTGTATTTCCCTGATAACTAATGATGTTGAGCATCTTTTCATTTACTTATGGGTCATTTGTATATTTTCTCTTGTGAAGTTTCTGTTCAAATCATTTCCCCATTTCAAATTGTTTTTGTCTATTCTACGTGTAATTCTATATACCAGTCCTTCATGAGGTACGTATGTGTAAAATCTTTTCTCCCAGATTGTGTCTTACTATGGTGGCCTAACTACATATACAAACACATGCCTCTCCAAGATGAACTTCATTGATCCTGGCCTCCTGGTATCAATACTCTTGTAGAGCCCCCTCCCCTCCTTGAAATGATGATATGTAACTTCTGAGGCTAGGTCATAAAAGAGATTGCAGCATCAATCTTGCCCTCCTGGAGTGCTTGATCTAGAGAAAGCCAGTATTTTGAAAGAGAGGAACTAAGGCCTGTTGATAAACAGGTAAGAGCAACTTGCCTTCTCGTGTCACAACTGTGACACTCTAAGCCAGAATCGGCCAGCCACACAAGTCACAGACTCTTGATCCACAAACACTGTGAGAGATAATAGTTTATTTCTGTTTTCAGCCACTATTTTTTGAAGAATTTTTTACACAGAAACAGATAAATTTGCATTTTCATTTGTTAGCAATGTCTTTTAAAGAATAGAAGTTTTTAATTTATAAGTTGTTTGTTTTGTGGCTTATGTTTTCTATGACATATTTAAGAAATTTCACCCACTCCAGGATAATGAAGATTTTTAATCTTTCTTCTTGAATTTTATACTTTGAGCTTTTATCTTTGAGTCTATAATGCATTTAAGATCAATTTTTGCATATGGTGTGAGGTAAGAGTCAATATTAATTCTTTTCCAAATAGATACACAGTTTCAACACCATTTATTGAAAAGATAATTCTTTCCTCATTGAACCACTTTGCCAATTTTAGTAAAAATTCATTGTCTATTTCAGGACTCTATTCCATTTCATTTAACTATATGTCTGTCTTTATGCAATTATCACACTATATTGATTAACTGTAATTTTTAGAATGTCTTGAAAGTCAGGAAGTATAAATAGTCCAAGTTTGTTCTTTTTTCTCACAATAATTTTGACTCTTCCAGGTTCTTTGCATTTCCGTATGACTGTTAGTTAACTCATTAATTTTTTTTTAAACACACCTTGAGGGGTTTTCTTGGGATTGTGAATATGTAGATCAATTTAGGAAGAATTGACCTCTTAACAATATTTAGTCTTCCAATCCCCAGACATAGATCTCAGTTTATTTAGATGGCCTCTAAATTCTCTTAGCAATATTTTGTATTTTTTATAGTATTGGTATTGCATACACTTATCCTTAAGTATTTCACGCTTTTGATGCTATTATAACTGTTATATTTTTAAGATTTTATTTATTTATTTGTCAGAGAGAGTGAGCACTGGCAGTCAGAGTGGCAGACAGAGGCAGAGGGAAAAGCAGGCTCCCCGCCGAGCAAGGAGCCAGATGTGGGACTTGATCCCAGGACGTTGGGATCATGACCAGAGCTGAAGCCCAAGGCTTTAGCCCATTGAACCACCCAGGCACCCCCATTCTGTACGCTTTTATTTCTTTTTCTTGCACTGACTAGCACATCCAGCAGGGTGCTGAACAGAAATGGTGAGAAAGGACATCCTTGCCTTTGCCCTGACTTTAAGAAAACCATTCAGTGTTTACCAGTAAGTATTATGTTATCCTTATTTATTTATTTATTTATTTTTTTATTTATGCCCTTACCAGGTTGAGGAAATTCCC
Organism: Mustela putorius furo; assembly: GCF_011764305.1. Lineage (NCBI taxonomy): Eukaryota > Metazoa > Chordata > Mammalia > Carnivora > Mustelidae > Mustela > Mustela putorius. The sequence continues at coordinate 7,404,800 of NW_025421999.1, forward strand.
TTCTTTGCCTGTTTGCTGAGAGTTCTTATGATGAATAAGTGTTAAGTTTTATCATATGCTTCAGGAGGGAGCATCTGTTGAGATGAACTATTGATGGATTCATCTTGGTATGAACCCATCTTGATATGATGGGTTAAGTTGATTGATTTTTCAAGTGTTAAAACAACCTTACATTCTTGAAATAAACTACCTTGACCATCGTGTATTAGACATTTTATTTGTGGCTAGGTCTTATTTGCTAAACTTTAAAAGATTTGAAGCAATCTAAGTTCATTAAACATATTGGTGTAGTTTTTTTTGTTATGTCTTTGTCTAGGTTTATTATCAGGGTAAAGCTGGCCTAATAAAATAAGCTTGGGAATGTAGACTCCTTATCTAATTTTGAAAGAAATTGTGTAAAATTTTTATTATTTATTTCTTAAGTGTTTGAGAGATTTTACCAGTGAAGCTATCTGGGGCAGGAGTTTTCTTTCTATGAGAGTTTTAATTATGAATTTAATTTGTTTGTAGATAAAATACAATTCAAATTTTCATATCTTCTTGTACTGGTCTTGGTGTTTTGTGTCTTTCAAGATATTTTTCTATTTCATTTAAGTTGTCAGCTTGTTGACCTAAATTTTTTCATAATATTACTGTATTATTCTTTCATATTTATAGGAATATAGCAGTGTCTTATCTTTTATTCCTAATATTAGTATTTTGTGTCTTCTTTTTTACTTTATCAGTTTAGATAAAGATCTTTCAGTTTGACTGATCTCTTTAAAACAAAGCTTTGGTTTCATTAATTTGTCCATTTTCTGTTTCATTTGTTTTAGCTTTCACCTTTTTTATTGCCATATTTAGACTTATTTGGGGTTTATTTGCTCTTTCTTTTAAAGTGTATATTTGTCCTGGGAACTGACCTTTTTTTTTTTTTTTTTAAGATTTTATTTATTTACTTGACAGACAGAGATCACAAGCAGGTAGAGAGAGAGGAGGAAGGTGTGTCCCTGCTGAACAGAGAGCCTGATGCGGGGCTCGATCCCAGCACCCTGGGATCCTGACTTGAGCTGAAGGCAGAGGCTTTAACCCACTGAGCCACCCAGGTGCCCCTCCCCCACCTTTTTAAAAGTTTTTATTTATTTTTTTAGTAATCTCTACCCCTAACATGAGGTTCAAAATCAGGACCCTGAGATCAAGTGTGGCATGCTCTTCTGACTAAGCCAACCAGGCACCATGGGACCTTAATTCTTTTCGGGCATTAGCATGTAGAGCATAAATTTCCTTCTGTACACTGTTTTAGCTTAATCCCCCCAATTTTGATATATTTTATTTTTGTTTGTCCTAAATATTTTCTTATATTTTATGTGATTCCTTTTTTGACCCATGAAGTATTAGGACGTATGTTGCATAATTTTCAAATATTTGGGAACTTACCAGATATCTTTTTGTCATTGTTTTCTAATTTAATTCTATTATGGTCAGAGAACGTGCTCTATTATTTCTATCTTTTTAAATCATTGATACTTGTTTTATCCCTCAGCTTCTCAGTGAATTTTTCATTTGCACATGAATAATATATTTTCTGCTATTGTGGGGGAGAATGAAAGTTGTTCTATACATGGTTATTTGGTCAAGTTGAATGATAATATTTTTCAAGCTTCCTATAGCTTTCGTGAATTTTATCTACTTGCTACTATCATTTATTAAGAGGAATATTGAAATCTCTCACTGTAATTGTGGAAACACCATTTTTGCCTTTGTGTTCTATTAGTTATTCATGTATTTTAAAGGTCTGTTATTAGATGTATATATATTTAGGATTATTTTTTCTTCCTTATCATTACAAAATTTTCTTCATAATCTGTTAGTATTATTTGTTTTGAATTAATAATAATATTGATTTATCCACTTCAGTTTTCTTAATGATTAGTGTTTGAGTAATACCTTTTTCCATATTTTACCTTTAACGTATCCTTATCTTTATATTTCAAAGTAGTTTTGTTGTAGACAGCATTGGTTGAAACTTAACTTTTTTATCCAGTCAGGACAATCTCTGCCTTTTAATTGAAGTGTTCAGACCATTTAAATGTAATGATTATTGATATAATTAGCTTTACATTTGTCTTTTAAAACTTATTTTATTTTTATACCATCTCTTCTTGTTTCTTTTCTTTTTTTTTTCCGCGTTGCAATGGATTAGATGAATTTTTCCAAAAGATTTATTTATTCATTTTATTTTTTATTTTTTAAAGATTTTATTTATTTATTTGACAGACAGAGATCACAAGCAGGCAGAGAGGCAGACAGAGAGAGAGAGGAGGAAGCAGGCTCCCTGCTGAGCAGAGAGACCGACGCGGGTCCCGATCCCAGGACCCCGGGATCATGACCTGAGCCGAAGGCAGAGGCTTCAACCCACTGAGCCTCCCAGGCGCCCCTATTTATTCATTTTAAAGAGAGAGACAAGAGTGGGAGGGGCACAAGGGGAGGGAGAGAGAATCCCAAGCAGACTCTGTAACAAGCACAGAGTCTGCTTGGGATTCCATGTGGAGCTTGATTCCATGACCTTGAGACCACGATCCCAGCTGAAATCGAAAGTCCGAAGCTTAACCGACTGCCCCACCCAGGTGCCCCTAGATGAGTATTTTCTAATATTCCATTGTATCTCCACTACTGACTTATTACCTATAGCTCTTAGTAGTTTTTTATTGTTTGTTTTAGGACTTATAGAATGCATCTTTAACTTACACAGTCTAACTCCGAATACTATTATACCACTTCATATTTAATGTAAGAACTTTATGGCAGTGTACTTCAACTTTTCCCTTCTTTTTCTTAGTGCTGTTGTTGTTTTAAGTTGAAGTACTACACGTTGTATCCTCTATAGTACATTACTAGCATTTTTACTTTAGAAGAATCACTTTTTTAAATAAAAAAGTTTTATATTTTTGCACATATATATTTTTCCAATGATATTCATTTCTAAAAGTTTTTTTTCAAGTAAGGTTTTTTTTTTTAAAGATTTTATTTATTTATTAGAGAGATGGAGAGAGAGAGCACAGCAGAACAGCAAGCAGAGGAAGAGAGAGAAGCAGGCTCCCCACTGAGCGGGGAGGTCGATGTGGGGTTCGATTCTAGGACCTCGGGATCATGACCTGAGCCGAAGGCAGCCGCTTAACTGACAGAGCCACCCAGGCACCCCTGAACAATATTCATTTCTTTAAGTGGGTCTGTATTACAAGTTGATTCAATTTCCTTTAGCCTAAAGGTATTCCTTTTATATTTCTGGTAGTAAAGTTCTACTGATAATAATTATCTCAGATTTTATTTGTAAAAAAAAGTTTTATTTCACTTTCATTTTTTTAAGGAATTTTTTTGCTAGGTAAAGAATTCTACTTTGATTATTTTTTTTCCTTCAGTTTTTTAAAGATGTACTTTGTCTTCTGGCCTGCAGTTTCTGATGAAAGTTCTGAAATAATTTAACATTTTTGTTTCTCTTGTTGTTGGTTTTCTGCTCCTTTTATGTTGTTATTGTTTCCTTAAAAAAATTTTTTTTATCAGTGGTTTTGAACAATCCGATTAGTACATACCTTTATGTGATTAATCCTCCATGAGATTCACTGGGCTTCTTGGATTTATGGGGTTTTATGTTTTATCATATTTAGAAAAGTTTTGGCTGTTATTTTTTCAAATGCTGTTTCTACTTCCTGTTGATCTCCCTTCTGGGACTCCAATTGCATATATTGTAATTAAATATGTATTACATCATTACTGTTTAGTTTCCCCCCGACCCCGATAGGTCACTGAGGCTCTGCTTTTGTTGTTGATATTTTAATTTGTTCGTTTTTAGAGACTTCTTTTTTCTTTTTGCACTTCAGTTTGGGTGGTTTCCATTGCTCTGTCTTGAGTTTAACTTTTCTTTTGTGGTACCTAATCAACTGTTAAGACCATCTAGTATAGTTCCTATTTCAGATACTATATTTTTCAACCCTAGGAAGTACATTTGGTATTTTAAAAAATATTTTCCCTGTCTTCATTATATTTATTTTTCCTTTAAATTCTTGTACATGTTTATAATAATTCTTTTATCATTCTTGTCTGCTAATTCCATCATTTATATTATTTCATAATTTTTTTTCTATGACAGATTATTCTTCTGCTGTGAGAAACATATTTGTGCTTCTTTGCATGTCTAGTAATAGCTGCCTGCTGAACCTTGTCAGTGTGTGCTTTGTTGAGTGCTGCTTTGTGTGTTCTTTAAGAATGCTAGATTTCAAAATTTGTCATACTAGATAAGTTATTTCATAATCAGCTAGGTTCTTTTGAGTCTTGTTTTTAAGCTTTTTTTGGTGAGCTGATGTAGAGTAGACTGTACTCTGGGTATTCAAAAAGGCTCATAGAATCTGGCTGGCCAGACTCAAACACCTCTAAGCTGTTTGTGAACTTTGAGAATTATTCACTTTACAGCTCTCTGGTCCATTTTTTTGTCTGGCCTTGGAGAGTTTCACCTTATGCATGTGTTAATTATATTCAATAACAGTCTCAAGTCACCATGCAGGATTTAATATCTTTTCTTCATGTTGTTTTCTCCTCTCTAGCTCTCTACCCCACCAAGTCTAGTAATCTTCCCAAACTATATTATCTTTCTCTTCAACTCAGGGGGTTAATTTTACCTTAATATCCAGTCTTTCCCTACTGCTACTCCTGAAGCAGTGCAATTCCCAAGCATAAATCTTCCAGTCTAAAGCAGTGCTCTGGGGCCCCAGAAGTTCCATTCATGTTAGTCTTGGTCCTCCAAGTCTAGTAGAATTGTCTCAGAAGGTGAGGTAAGCTTGGTACTCAGTCTACTGTGGCCATGAAAACTCCAATACCTTCTGTTGTGGTGGCTATTTCACCAGTGTCATTTACACAATCTTAATTCGTTTTATAATCCAGGACATGGATATGGATATGATCAATCTCACACAAACATACATTTCCATACATGCATGCATATACAGCCAAACACAAGTATGCACACATGTGGACAAAATGTATTATCAGAGGCTATAAATATATATTTAAAACATTAATTTAGTAATAGTGACTAACAGTTTTTGAGAATTTATTATGAGCCAGGAACTGTAAAAGAAAAACAACAACAACAACAACAACAACAGACCAGTTTATATGCATTATTTCGTTTTCCTCTTATGAACTACAAACATTAGAGAATTTGGGTAATTTGTACAAAGTCTTTCATCCAGTAACAGATGAAGTCAAACTTGAGTACAGGCATCCTAACTTTAGAGGAGGGGCTGGTAAACTATGGTGGGCAAACTGATACCCATTTTTGTAAGTAAAGTTCTGTACCAAGACAGGCATATGCTCATTCTCTTTTGTATTCTCTGTGGCTACTTTTGAGCTACAATAGAGTTGAGTAGTTGCAACATAGACTGTATAGTATACAAAGCCTAAAATATTTATTAACTAACCCAGGGCAGGATAAGTTTACTGACCTTGTTCTAAAACACAAATTAGGGATGCCTGGGTGGCTCAGTTGGTTAAGTATCTGCCCTTGGCTCTGGTCATGATCCCAGGGTCATGCGATCAAGTCCTGCATCAGGCTCCTTGCAAGGAGCCTTCTTCTCCCTCTGCCTACCACTCTCCCTAACTGTGCTCTCTCTTTTTGACAAATAAATATATAAAACCTTTTAAAAATACACAAATTAATTATTCCATCATTTCAAGGTCATTTCCCCTGCTACTTTGAGGTAGTTTTTCATGTCATTTTGCTGACCATGTAAATTCTCTTCATTCATTTTTCTCTGAGTTCCAAATACATTTTTCAGCATACCAAAAATAGTGCATCACGAAGATGTATGCCCCTCACTTAAAAAATGGCTATCTCCATCCTCTAGAATGAAAAGTTTCTAAGAGCTGATGTTTTGTCTACTGTGTTCACTACAGTATCCTCAGTGCCTAAGACAGAGCCTAGCATAGAGTAGGTCCTAGGCAGAATAACTCTTAATGATGATCCCTTGACTATACAAATTATTATCTGATTAAACTCTAAGATAGGATTTTATCCCTCCCTAGATAAACCTATAATAAAAGGTGGTTTTTTATACTTCCTTTTCCCACTGATTCATAACGCCAACTTTAAAAATTATTATTATCAAAGGCTGAATTGCCACATGTACTAGTTAACCCAGTTGTCAGTTAAGGTTGGCCTACCCTTTGATATTTAAATAAAATTGGCTCCAACCCCTTAGTCAACATTCTATGAGAAATCCAATCTCCCTCTTACAAATTCTCCGAATCTCCAAAAGAATTTATTTACATGGTCTCTTCTGGCTTTGTGAATCAGCTTCTAATTAACTTCTGCTTTTACATACATCTCATCCCACATGGCTGGCCTCTTCTCTGCTTCCCACCAGACATGAATCTCAAGATTTTTTTTTTGGATTCCTTCTCACTACTCCCACCCCCTTAAAAAAGAAAATCTCACTCTTGAGAGTTATCCTCTGTGTGCAGCATTCTTCATTGACAGTTAGAGGGAAACAAAGGGGATCTTCATGCAGCAATACAAACAATTTAAAATCGATCTTAAGAATCACAAAATTCTACTACTGACACTAATATTACACTATACATTAACTAACTGGAATTTAAATAAAAACTTGAAAAAGCAAAGTTAAATAAATAACATTGATCTTAAAAACTCCCTGTTGTCTTAAAGCCTTCGGCCAATCTACAGCCAGAAATTTCTCATTGGCCACCTCTCTCGACAAGCATGTGAGAGTTTTCCTCTATTTACTCTCTTTTCATACAAGGTTTTCATTTTTGATTTTTGGGGCAGAGTAATGTGTCTTTCTTTTTGTTCCATTATCTTCTTCCAGCCTAGGCCCCAAGGCTCTTACCTTTTACCCTTGTGCAATATATTAAGATATCTTTCTCAACAAAAGGATATCTTTCCCAAGAGAAATTCTAGTGTGAAATGTTAAAATTAGTTTTTTTCCATTTCATTAAACAATAATCTATTTCTGGGCCATCTACTCTCTTCCTTTTATCTGTCTTTCTATTTTTGCAATCATTAATATCACACTTTTAATTACTATAGCTATGGTATATAGTTTACTACCTATATGCAGGGTTAATATACCAAATGCTTAACAACAGGTAAAGCACAAAAATGCACCATATGAACTAAGCAATCACAACAGAGCGCTGACAGAGATCACAAAGCATAATCATAAGGGTACGTACAGGCTACCTTTAAGGGAAATGTTCGTCATTACTCTTCATTTTCAAAATTTCTAGTTTTTTTCTCACATACTGGTTATTATCAGTTATATGTGTCATTTTGTCTAATTAAAAAAAAAACAAAACTCATCAGGTTTGCAGTTGGGATTGCAATAACAACAAAAACATTCTCCTGATCTCTGAGAAGGCCAGGGAGGCTGAAGGCTGAATCAATGACCAATGACTGATGATTTAGTCAATCCTGTCTATACAGTGAAGTTTCCATAAAAACCCAAAGAACAAAATTGGAGAGCTTCGGGGTTGGTGAACACATGAAGAGTTGAGGAGAGTGGTCCATTGGAAGAGGGCGTGGAGACTCCACACCCCTTTCCATATACCTTGCCCTATGTGTCTCCTCCATCTGGCAACTCCTGAGTTATATTCTTTTGAAATAAACCGGTAAAGTGTTTTTCAAAGTTTTGTGAGCCATTCCAGCATATTAATCAAACCCAAAGAGGGAATCTGGGAACTTCCTATCTCTAGCCAATAGGTTAGAAAAACAGGTGACATCCTGTACTTGGGACCAGCAGCTGTAGAGGAGCAGGGGTCAGTCTTATAGGGCTCGCCTCATAAACTATGGGCTCTGATGCTATCTCCAGGTAAATAATCTCAGAACTGAGTTAAATTGTCAGATACTCTGTCAGTGTCCTCTGAGAACTGGAGATTTGCTTGGTGCTGAAAATAAAACACACACCAGGATTGTATTAATAGGTTACCTTATTGTGATATATCTTTGCATTCCTGGATTCTTCTTTTCTTGTTTGTTGTGTTTTTATATTAAACAATCTGTTGAAATCCCTTGACACATAGGCTACCCTCTTCTGAGAGGCCGCAGAGTGCATGGAATAATTACGGCCTCAACTGAGGGCCTTTTTTTTTTCCCCCAATAACACTAACATTGGTCAATAGCTGAGCAGAACAATGATGGGTTCTGGAGCCAAAGATACTCATTTAAAAATTAGCCTGTAGCTTAGGAGATGGCCTGGAATAAAGACTTTGCCAACACCCTCCTGAAGAGTGATGGCAGAATTAGACACTGTTGAGAGAGATATAGGTAACCGGATGACATGGAAACAGAGAGTCTTCACAGAAAGACATAGTAATCAAAAGTCAAGAGGTAAAAGTAAAAACAGATAGAGGGAAGTGACAGTGAGACAGAAACAGTCATCGCAGAAGCAGAGGTAAGTTTAGCTCTACGGGAGAGAACCTAGAATAGAAAGCACTTTCTTTCTTGGTGCTGAGGGACAACAGGGTAAACCAGACAGCCGCTGGATCACTGTAGTTATAAGAGACACTGAGCACCAGTGGATCTTGAAAGGCATTTCAGTTTTTCAGGAAGCCTGACCATATGACTGTTGAGAGATTGTTTTGCATAGGTCTTCCATATCCACAGAAGTTACCTACGTAAGGCTTTTTTTCTGCCAGAAAAACCTAACTCATGCATTGTTTTCTTAAAGTATTGCAAAGTATAATTTTCTAGTTTAAGCAATTTTTTTTCCAGTATTCATTTGGAAGCTTTGGCTCTAATATTTCATGTGTGTATGTGCTTACGTGCATGTACACACTCTCTTGGTAGGTTAAATAAGTATTTTCTGTTACATCGATTTCCTTCTTTAGTGGACCCCTTGTATTACCTGTCTTAACAGGTTTACTTTGCTGGATTTCACAAAATCAGTTGTAGTTTATAATTGCTATTATTGCATAGTTTTCCTTTACCCTTATATTTGATAAAAGTATATCAGATGGAGAATTTATTTTAAAAAACCTATAGCTTTGTGAAACTGAATGCCAAATTCCAAATAAAATTCAAAACTTTAAAACACTGTAGTTGGGGTGTTTGGGTGGCTCAGTCAGGCAAGTGGCTGCCTTCGGCTTGGGTCATGGTCCTTGGGTCCTGGGATTGAGCCCCACGTCAGAGTCCCTGCTCATCGGGGAGCCTGCTTCTCCTTCTGTACCCCCGGCCTTGTGTGCATGCTCTTGCTTTCTGTATCTCAAATAAAGAAAGAAAATCTTTTAAAAAAATAAATAAATAAAAACTGTAGTATATTTCTTAGAAAACTCTACTTTCTGAAGTATTCAGAATTCTTTATATGGAAATGTCATGCAATTTTTCAATGTAATATCATGGTAGGTTCAAGAATCCAGGTGCCCATAGATTGGTTGTCTTAATGACCCCACTTAATGACTTCTTTGAATCCACAATGTTTTTCCTATAACTTTAAAGTTCCACTTCACCGTGACTCTATGTTTGGGCATGTGACTTGTTTTGGTCAATAGGATGTTAGCCAACATGACACAAACAGAGGCTTTGTAGAAAGGTGCATGTGCTTTTCTGTTGCCTTTTTGCATGATTGGCCCTAGTCACTCTTCCCCTCTGCCATGCTATGAGTACATGTCCAGCTGCTCTGCAGAAAGGATATGGCAGACATGAGGAATAGGGCTAAGTTATTTCAGACATCTGAGCTTGGGCCATCCTGGTTCATCCAATTGCCAGCCAATCCTCAGATACATCAGGAAATCCAGATGAGATCAGAAGAAATTTCCAGCTAAACCTATTCAATATCAACAACCTGTATTTTTTATTTAGTGAACTAAATAAATGTTTATTATTTTAAGACACTGAGTTTTGGTGGTTGGTTATGAAACATTATTGTGACAACAGATAATACAAAGATACCAATGTAATAATTAACCAGTGAAAGGACCTCACTATGTATACCTCACTATGTATCTGATGTACCAAGTCAAAGATAATATTCACAGATGGTATTTTCATACACCCATAATTCTTTTTGTATTGTGTTTCTGGAAAAATTCATTTATTACCCCAGGAGTGGTAATGGTACAGAGAATGTTCCCCTGTAGCACTTTAGCAGCATTTTAGACGTGAGACTTGCCAAAAAAGAAGTGTGACTTTGTTTATTATGCAGTCTTTTAGTACTTGAAGTGTTAAGAAGATAAATAGATTTCATGCGATCAGGATGGTAAAGATACGTTACTTTCTCTACCTCAAATTCTCATGTGAATTTAAGTTGTCGGTGAAAAGAAATGAGAATGTAATCAGGTTTGTGAATGCTTGTAGCTATGATTTTTCCTGATGATGAGCAGATTGTAGAATGCCTTTTAAAGAAAGCTTGGAAATACACGTGGTCAGGTGAAGTCCTACTCTTATATTAGACAGATAGCTCTTTCAAAATAAGAGTAAGAGTTTCAGCTCCAGTTAACAAACGTTTATTGATCATCTATTCTGTACCAGGCATTATAAATACAAAATCAGTGAAAATTAGCCTCTGCTCTAGAGGCACTTCGAGTTCAGAAAAGAGACAAATAAATCACAATAGACAAATAAATGCTATTGTAAGTACAATGATGGTCACACACACAAAGGTGGTTGAGGGGGTATCAAAGGGTGAGTGGGGGCTGTGCTTGTCCAAAAATGTTAGAGGATAAGTATATTTAGAGAAGTAAAAAAAAAAAAAGCCTTAAGTGGGAAAGTCTTTCAGCAAGGAGCAAAGCATGAACAATGATCCAGAGTGCAGAAAAGTCTCAGTTATGCAGGAAACCACAGAACATAATGTGGGAACTGGAAGTTACACAAATGTGACCAAAATACATATGTATGCCAAAATACAATCAAATACTTGTTAGGTATTTGCTTGTGTTATTAAATATGCAATTATTTTTGGTAGTAGAGATTTTTGTTTCATTTTACATATTGGAAAAATAATCTTTATGCCTTTTAATACCTTCTACATATCTGTAAACTCCATGTGGACAGAGAACAAGTTTATTTTACTCCTCTGCATCCCAGCAACAGTACAGTGCCTGAAATTTCATAGGAATTCAGGACGTATTTGTTGAGCTGTGGCCATTGTCAAAATCCAACAGAAACTTATCTTTTAAATTATTCTTTTTAATTTACTCATAGAGTACTTTTCTTGAACAATTTGTCTCAAGTTGTCTTCAATAAAAGTTTTATCTTCTGTTTTATAATTCTCCCTATTTTTGGATTTTTAAAATATATGCTGTCAGTATTGGTTTTCTCCCCATACATTCAACTATGTATTCATCCAAGATAGACTTACTGACTACCTGGTTATGAGCCAGCATTGTGCTACACCCCTGGGTGGAGTAATAACAAGTAGTAACAAGTCTACTTGTGGTCTGAGCCTCAGTGGGACTTACTTTCCAGTGAGGAAAACAGACCAATATTGAATAAATAATTTATAAGCACATTGGATGTTACATATAAAATTGAAGAGTTTTATGAGAGTGTGTAACAGCTTCTTTTTGCCTCTATTCAATATGGATTATTATATAATGATTATATAGTGTGTTTATCATATTTTTAGTTTGTGTTCTCCACTTTCTGTATTGCTATGCCACAGTTGTAATTAATGTGTGGTACATAGAAAATGCACTGTAAACATTATTTGATGGAATGAATGAGTGAAAAGAATAAATGAATTTTATTAGAGCCATGATCCATAGTTTACTGGTTTAATTTCTGTGTAAAATGAGGTTATTAGTCAAATCTATTTTGTTATCTGATTTTAGTCAACAAATGTTCATTGGAGGTTTATTTAAGTTATGCGGCAGATGTGGGGAATTCAAAGAAGAACAGTAAGTCTCCTGCCTTTGCAGAAATTGTAATTCGGGCAAACAAGATAATAGCATATGAGAAGCTAAACATTTAGCACAAGAAAACATACATATCATGTATCTTCTAGACAAAGGCTTGTGCTGGGTAATGTGAAGAATAAAAGAAAAGAGTATACCATGACTCCCTGTTACTTATAATTTAGGTAAGGAGACAAGACAAATATATTTACAATGAAAATAATACCAAACAGTAAATGATACATTCTGGTGCTCAAGAGGTAAGATTCTCAGGGCTTTAGCAGATGGAAATCATCCAAAGTGTTAGCACGTTTTTTCACTCAACCAAACATTAGAACAGTAAATCCAAAGTGAGGTATATGTATTTTAGGAGAGCACTAGGCTATCCATTGTACTTTGGGAAAAAATATTAAAACTTCTAGTTATTTAAAAATAATTTAAAAGAAACGAGTCCTTCCTAACACTTAATTAAAAAGATTGACAACGGGCCATCATGGTCTGTAGCTTGTGAATGTCTGGTGTTAGGATTCAACCTCGTATCACATGGGAGCAAAGTAGTGGGAATTGCATTCCCCAGAACAATGGGGCACCTCCTCCCATTTCTTCATCATGAGGTTATCTGCGTTGTTATAAGTTCTACCTAAACTAACATTCATGAAATGGACAAATGACTTAAAAAATCCTTCAAAGGAACAGCAGATAAAATTAATAATATAAGCACAATTGGACTAAAAAGAAAATCTTAGCAGTGACACTTTTCTTTGTGAACATGCTTTTTGGCAATTACAGTATTAAGCAAGATTTATTCAGATATAATAAAAAGTCACCTCCCCTCGTGTTCAAAGTTATGATGAAACTATTTGAAGTGTGGATTTTTTTTTGTTATTGCTAATGAAGATCCATGATAGCTCATGATAGCTCATGATTAGCAAGACATTAAAAAACTAAGCATCCAAAACATAAGGACAAACTTTTGCAATTTTTCCAGAAGTTTTCAAAGTCAAGAATTACTCAATCTGGCATTTAGTGAAACTTTACTAAACTCAATAACAAATAAGTTTACTTATTTAAAAAGACCACTTGGGCTTTCCACACCACACAGGGAGGGCTCCCTGTGGCATTGTCTTAAATTAAAGGGAATCTTTCACAATATCTGGAGCCCCTGATGTCCTGTAAATGAAGAAGGAGAATGTCCTCAAATTCCTTGCATCAGGAACCCACTCAGCTGGCACCAACCTTGATTTCCAAATGGAACAGTGCATCTGCAAGAGGAAATGTGATGGCATCTCTATCATAAATCTGAAGAGAAGCTGGGAGAAGCTCCTGCTGGCAGCTTGTACCACCGTTGCCCTTGAAAACCTGGCTCTTGTCAATTTCATATCATCCAGGGATACTGGCCAGTGAGCTGAAATGCCCTGCTGCTTCCAGAGCCACTATTCCTGCTGGCCGCTTAGTTCCTGTAGACTTCACTAGGCAGAGCCAGGCAGCCTCTGGGAGCTGAGACTTCAGATGGTTACTGATCCCAGGGCTGCCCACCAGCCTCTCACAGAGGCATCTTACATTAACCTGCCTACAGTCGCTCTGTGTAACACAGACCCTCCTCAGCATTGTGTGGACATGGCCGCTCCTTGCAACAACAAAGGGGCTCACTCAGTGGGTCTGATGTGGTGCATACTAGGCTGGGAAGTTCTATGCACGTGTGGCACCATTTCCCACGAACACTCTTTGGAAATTACACCTGATCTCTAGTTCTACAGAGATCTTGAAGAGATGGAAAAGGAAGAGCAGGCTACTGCTGGCGAGATTGTGACCGAGGAGGAATTTCAAGGTGAATGGACTGCTCCAGCTCACGAATTCACCGGTACTCCACCTGAAGTCCAAGACTGGTGTGAGGGCGTGCAGGCACCCTCTGTGCTGATTCAGCAGTTCCCTACTGAAAACTGAAGTGCTCAGCCGTTTTCTGAAGGCTTCTCCCACTGCTCAGGCCTCTGAAAGGGTAGGAACGAGCACTAAGTGGTCCTAAGCTGCTCTTCTGCAAAGGCAAACAATGTGGAAATAAGGCTGATGAAAAATAAATATTTTCTTAAAGAAAAAAAAAAAAAAGACCATTTGGAAAACTGATTTCCCTTCCAAAGTGAATAAGACTGGAATAATTCACGAAGCAATAAGCCACACTAACATCCATTTTCCTTTGTCACCAGTGTTGGAAGATACATAGAAAACACTGCCAAAGCTGAAGACTTTGAGAAACAGGTAAGACAAATTATATAGCATTAGAATTTATGTCATGATAGAGCTGGGTGAATATATTGGCATTTCTAGTCTGTCTCAGATTCTATTGGCTAGATTGTATTTCAAAAAAAAAATTCATGATTGATCATAGTTTTGTGCCTCTAAAAGAAGAATTTACTGTACGCCTAAAGCTCATATTGTATGCTAACTAACTGGAATTGAAAGAAAAAACTTTAAAGAAAAAGAAGAATTTACTGGAAAAGGTAAATTCTCAGCAGTAAGAAAAGGCTTACTGAATTTCTTTTAAAAATGTTTTATGGGAAACACATATTGTGATGGAGCTGATGCTTTGTCTGCAGTTGAAAATTCAAAAATATTTTAAGTAATGTTTTTATATGTGAATTCTCTTAACTGCATCATTGATAAACAAACTTTTCTTTCATCAGAGAAACTGAAGCCAGAAGCGCATCAACATTAGTTCTTAATTTCAAAAAAACATGAGCCTTTAAAATATTGTCAAATATTTACATGACTTAATGAAATAGGAAATAACAATAATATTTGCAACCATAGAGAATTTACTGGTTATTTTATTGAAAAATACTTAAAACTGCTGTTGAATTTAAAGACAAATTTACAAAAAGGTTTTTAAAACTTGCTGACCCTTTCCCTGATAACAAAATATTTATCAATAAAGTGCTACTTAACAAATATTTAAAAACAAGCATGCCTATTCTTTAAGTATTATTAAAGTAAAGAAAACTTTTTTTTTTTCAGTAAATGAGAAAGTAAACAATTTGGGGGGAAATGGTCTTATGGAAAAGGTATTTGAAAAACAAGTGTTTGAAAATATTTTTATTAATATGTGATATTGTGGCTAAAAAATGATGCAAGTATGTCACTTCTAAGGATATATTGACATACAATATAATATTAATTTCAGGTGTATAACAGTGATTAGACATTTGTATACATTACAAAATGATCACCACAGGAAGTCCAGTTACCATGCATCGTACAAATACAATATTATTAACTATATTCCCCATGCTGTACATTATATTCCTGTAACTTATTTATTTTACAACTGGAAGTTGTAAATTCTCTCCTTGAGCACCCCTCCTCCTGGTAACTATCAGTCTGTTCTCTGTAACTATAAGTTTGGGTTTTGTTTTGTATTGTTTGTTTCATTTTTTAGATTCCACATGTAAGTGAAATCATGTGGTATTTGTCTTTATATGTCTAACTTATTTTGCTTAGCATAGTACCCTCTAGGTCCATCCATGTTGTCACAAATACAATCTTTGAAATAGAATTTTCTACCCTATCTAAACATTATCCAAATGAAGTTTTGAATCTTTTTACCTTTTTTTTTTTTTTTTTTTTAAACACAATGCCTACATCAAGATGACCTCAAGGAGAACTGAACTTCCTGTTTGAATTTCAACAAAAAGTTTTATGTAATTAGTGCCTGGGCATAAAAAAATGAACATTGTACTTAAATAACTAAAGATTAAGTTATACTTTGTCCATTTGAAGTATTTTTTTCATCTATGGTAGCCATTAAAATTAAGCATTACATCAATTGAATCTAGAATCCAAACCCTCAAAATATTCTATCATTAAATATTATAACAAGGTTAAAAGAAGATGATCTTACAAAGTAAGAGCAAAAAAACTTCATGTTATTGATAAACATAATAAAATATCACTTTAGTTTAAAAATATTTGCTTTATTATCATCTAATCTTTCTCTTTTTTTCCCTTCTGGTTGTGAGTGTACATAAAATATCAGTTTAAAATACATGCATTCAAATTTGTAAATAATGTGTACACAAATTTACTGTCTGTCATTTAGTAGAGGTATGGGTTCAAATATTTTCTACTGTTCAAGATATGTGATAAAAGAATTGTAAATCATTGGATTGGTAAAAGGGATGTAAAGGCCTTCTAGATGTACTCTGATGGAGTAACATGATATAATTGGGGAAAAAAACAGAAGCAATATAAAAAATTCTAATATTATAAAATGGAAAAAGGTGGGAGTAATTTAGTGTAGAGATTAAGTTTTACACTTTTCAAAACCCTCTTGTAACACAACTATGTTCATTTCAGTTCAACATTTGTTGGGCACCTAGTGTGCTCTGCTTGGCCCTGGCAATGAAAAGATGAATTAGATGGGGTGTTCTGTCCAGAGATGCCCTCTGTCTAATGGGGAAAACAGAGGTGTGTGACCATATGAAGTAGTGGAATCATGTGAATTAACAAGGAATTTCCATAAAGTGTTGTAAGCAGTATACAAGGGGGTTCTATGAATAATATAAGATGATATCTAGTGAAGTCTGATGGGATAGGGCTAGAGAAGGCTTCCTGGTAGAGGTGGTGCCTAAACTAAACTTTTTTGAGAGTACATTAGAGAATAGTATAATTGATTCAAAATGAGGAATTTGAATAGATTAGAAAGTATTCATGATGTTGTTTCATTTTGTTTAATGAGGCAGAAAAATCTGCAAGGCAATTTATTAAGATTTCTGTCTTTATAAGCCATTTTAAGTTTTCATTGCTGGAGGTATAAACTTCGATTATCTGGAACATTCTTCCGACTACATTTGTGCCAAATCAATAATATACTTTCTTTTACTCTTCCTCATTCAGTCAACAATTCTTGAATACTGTGGTATTTCAGGCACCTGTTTCAGGCATCAAGCGAGGTGTCCAGGAATATGCAGTCAAATAAGGCAGTGCTTCTGTCTTTAAGGTACTTAAAGTAGATTGCAGTTGTTCTTGCTAACAACTTCTGTTAGATCAAGATTTACAAGATGTCTGTCTTCAGCGTGTCTACAATTCAGTTTGCCTTTGGGAAGTGGAAATATTTAGAATATTTAGAATTACATTCTCACTAACAACAGACATTTAAAGCATTCATGTAAGTTGGAAACACGAGATTCTTTATGAATAGTCATTGGCCTGGAAAGTATGACCTCATTGGTAGTTGTGGGTGATGACTGTACTTTATAGCATCACTAAACTTGTTGGCTAATCATTGCCTACCTCACCCTGCCTTCCATCTAAGAAAAACTCTCCCCTGACCACACCCATGGTTGCCATGTTTGTAGCACGGGTCTTAACATCCTTATCTCTAGGGTGTCACCACAGCTGACTGGACAGATAACTTGGTGAAAAACAGCCCAAAGCACATTTGGGCCAAAGATGTTATGCTTTGAATGCTTAGAGGTAGAGTCTTGAATGCAATATCCAAACTCAGGGCCTGCTAGTTGGCAGAGAAAAACTACCCATTAGTACCCAAAAATGTCAACCATCTGAGAGGTATACCTATGGGCACAGGTAGAAGTAGTGCAGGTAGCATGGGAATAATTTCCGATGATTTATTAGGCCAGGGCAGTGATCATTACACCGAAGAATCTGAGATACCCTGAAATGCCTATGTAGCTTCTGACTCCAAGGATACTTGCCTAGTGTGCTGAGAAAAACCTTCCCAATAGACCAGGTGAAAGGAAGTTTATCTGAATGCTGTGTGGGACTCTCACATAATCCAACTGTAGATAGTATGATCAGGCCTCATAACTGCTGGAAAAAACAACTTCAGAGAAGCCACCTTTTAAAAATTTTTTCTCTCAGGCAGCACCATTTCTCTTCTCTGTGTCTTTCTATCCGTACCAACATTTCTTTCTCCTTTAGGCAGCCAGGTTTATTTCAAAAGGCTCTTAGTTTCTGTTCCTGAGTAACTTCAGTTTAACATGAGCCTCTGTCCTACCCTGGAGCCATTTTGGCACAGATGTGCTAGCCCTCCTTTAGTTACCACTACTGTTTTCTAAGTCAGACTTTTCTGTCACTTCGTTTGAATTCTTGTGCCCTGAGGTATGCCTCTGAGACGGTCGATATTTTCTCTGCCAATCAGCAATCTTGGTTTGGATATCTTACTCAGGACCCTCCGCTACCAGGTATTCAAAGCATAACATCGCAACCTCAGTTGGCAAAATATCCTAGGTAGTATAGATTTCAAAAGCCTTGCTGGAGCATTTGTGAGAATAGGCAGGTTGGCAAAAGTCCTGGATGCTGGCACAGGGAAAGCAAAGACCAGCTTCTGCTGGGATGTCATCATTGTGCAGCATGTCAGTAGCAAGTTTCATCCAAGTTACAACTAGACCGAGTTAGGTCCAGGATAGGATTAGGCAAGCTTGCCATGTTGCTGAAAGAAAGCAGGATAGTCTAGGTAGGGCAGTAGAGAAAGGAGGTGAGGCTCAAGGTTAAGTGGAATTTGATATCAACAACACGAAGGCAGTCAAGAAAACTAAGCCGGCGGTAAATCAGGGCATGGTTGGAGGGAGCAGTTATTTTAGTCAGGAGCATCTGCTGAAAGAGGCCTATAATTTCAGAGCAGCTCAGAGCTATTGGACAGCAGTTGCTTCTGGATCATGAAGAGCCTTTTGTAGCCAGTGTAGGTCTAGGAGCCTTCAGGGCTGTTGTCCCATAGGGATGAATACACTGTCTTCTGCACAGACTTGGGTTTTGAGTGGTCCGTGATCCCCATAGGGGCTCTGATGGGTCACACCCCAATGAAGCCAGTCTGGCACCTTGAAGAGGATTTTATTCTACTGATTGTCAAGGTCACTCCCTGTTACATCACCTTAGTTTAGTTTCTTGACAGCGCTTATCACCCGTCAGAAAATCCTGTTTCTGTGCTTGTTGTCCTGTCTCCCCCTAGGAAAATATAAATTCCTTTAGAGCAGAGACATTAATCTGTACCCCCCCCACAACCTCCCCGCCACCCATTGCTGTGTTCTTAGCACCTTGAACAATATTTGGCTCTTGGTATGTTCTCAGTAAATATTTATTGAGTAAATAAACAAAAGTCCATGAACTTGGTGACATGGTCATGAGCTAAGGGCCTGGACAACAGTCCAAGCCCTGGTGATCCTGTCAGTTCTTGATTAAACTGTCTACGTTTTAAACATACTTGTTAAACTTAACTGAGTGCCAACAACTGTCACCGACCTCCCACCGCATCCACACCCAAATTCTGTCCTCAACTCTGATTTTGCAAATGTTCTGAGAAGAAAAAATGTGACTGTGCCGTTCTGGTAAGAAATCACATCTACTTGTTTCTGTTGAACAAGCCCTTGGCCACAAACATTTTCTGTTTTTCAGCCTCCTTCTGAGGTGACTCTCCAGTACCTACTTCCCCCTTCCCCATTTTCTCTCTTTCTTCTCGATAAAACAAAGTCCTCAGTTCTAATAGGCCATAAACAATCTCTGTATTGCGGAACTGTGAGTGAGCATATTTTCAGGAAACAGCTGAAATTTCTCCATGTACTTTGCTTTTTTGAAAAACAGCCGCATGGCTCAACATGTGTCCAGCCCATATTTACTAATTAGCAAACAGCCTCCCACTGAGTCAGCCTCCTTCCTCTCTCCGTTTCCTTTTCCTTTCTTAGAAGATTGTTTGCATGCATACAACTTGGCCCAGCACTTTTTGACATGTAGTGTAACAATGTTCATGAGCATGAACACTGTCCTCTTGAAATACACATTTCTTTCGATGGTGTAATCAAAGTGAAAATAGCATTCTGTGAACAAAAGTTAGTTTTGCTGATACCAAGAGATCATCTACTTTATATCATGATCATGATGTGATCTCTTTCTTTGAAAGCAGGATGCTAGAATAAATTCTATTAAGTTGCATAATGAAATAATGAGCTTTAAAACTCAGAAATGAAATTTTCATTAGTGATTAAGTCAATTGACAGTTATTTATTGAACGTCTACTATATAAAATGGTCTGAGATGTGTACTCAGCATACAAAGAAAGATGACTGTGTCTGGGAGTTGAAAAATCTATGTGGTAAAATAAGATGCTACGTTACCTCATTGGCATCTCAAACTTAATGTGTCCAGAACTGAGCCACTCGTATCTTTTTTAGAACCTTTTTTAGTGTTCCTTATTTCAATAAGTGGCTCATAATCTAGTAGAAGAAATAGATAAAAATCAATATTTATGAAACAGTATTAATGCTTTCATGGAGTTAAGCATAAGATATATATGTTTAAGAAGGCACTAAATGCAGTGAAACGTGAAAGTCAGTGTTCTTCGTCAGGGAAGGATATCCTGTGATAATTTAAAAATAGATTAAAGCAGGGGCGCCTGGGTGGTTCAGTGCTTTAAGCCTCTGCCTTCAGCTCAGGTCATGATCCTAGGATCCTGGGATTGAGCCCCACATCGGGCTCTCTGCGCAGTGGCTTCCCCTGCCCCCCAGCCTGCATCTCTGCCTACTTGTGATCTCTGCCTGTCAAATAAATAAATACAATCTTTAAAAAAATAAAACTAGATTAAAGCGTGCATCACTGGTGATTCTTTTTAAGATTTTTATTTATTTCTTTGAGAGAGAGAGAGAGAGAGAGAAAGCACACAAGCAGGGGGAGCTGCAGAGAGAGGGAGAAGGGGGCTCCTGATGTGGGACTTGATTCCGGGACCCCGAGATCATGACCTGAGACGAAGGCAGAAGCTCAACCAACTGAGCACCCAGGCGCCCCAGTGATTCTTTTTAAATATATTTTTTTCTTCTCTGCAATTCTGTGTCTGTCTCATGGGCTAACAGAATTATCCCCTCAATAACATGGGTCACTTTTTTGTGTGTCTTTGCCTGAGAATTTAGTGCCTTTCTGACTGATGTATTTTCCTTACAAAAACTGAATTAAACTGCCACCAAAAAGGGCCAGTTGCTTATATTATTCACAAAGTTTAAAGTTCCCTCTTCTCCAAAAAATAGATAAGTAATAAAATATTAAAAATTAAAATAAAAAATGCTGCAGTAAAATTAACAAATTAATTAACAAATAATGAAGTTCCCTCGTATTTAGCTATGACTGTATCATAATGACTATGGTGGCAACCATTTTGATTATCATATCCACTTATTTGCTTTGATAAATTATCTGTATTTTGCAAATCTCCTTTGGACTGCATAATTAGTGACAGGACTGTTAAAACCAAAGACCCAGTTTTTTGTTGTAATAGATTTTATGATTTGTCTTCTGTTTGAAAAGACAACTTTAGTTCTATGATACTGAAAGAATATATTCAGAACCTCAATATAAAGAATTATTTGCAATTCAACTAATTGTAAAACATATTGTGATAATGTAGTCTAGGTCTAATTTTCCAGTGCACTGGTGTATAGCATATATAGGCCTTATTCAATATAAGGTCTCTGTAATTCAGTGCAAAATATTTTCTCATGAGAGGGGAGGTGGTTCCTGGAGCAGTTAGGCAAAGATCATTATGAGTCTCTTGACAAGAAGATTAGTTTTTATTTTTGTGGATTTATTCATGCATACAGGTGAGATTGAGGAAAAAAAAACTAATCAATTGCTAATGAAATAGTGTTCTCTAGTAGGCAATAGTCAGTTTCAGATTAAACAATAATTAGTAGAATAGAGGACTGCCTGTGAAAATTAAGATCTTCTCTCTGGTAGACATAAACCCATCTCCTATCATTTTCAGAATTTTGTCTTCATTCTTTTTTTTTTTTTTTTTTTTTTAAAGATTTTATTTATTTGTCACAGAGAGAGAGAGGGGGAGAGAGGGAGCACAGGCAGACAGTATGGCAGGCAGAGGCAGAGGGAGAAGCAGGCTCCCTGCTGAGCAAGGAGCCCGATGTGGGACTCGATCCCAGGACGCTGGGATCATGACCTGAGCCGAAGGCAGCTGCTTAACCAACTGAGCCACCCAGGCGTCCCTGTCTTCATTCTTTTGAGACTGGAAAACTTTTTGGTATTCAAAGTCCTGGTAGATAGGAATATTTGAAAGGAAACGAAGAGCATCCCATGGGTTCCTAATTATAAAAAGATAAGTGTACAAAAATCTAGAGGCCTGAAAAAGATAGTTGGGAAAAGTTGTTTTATTAGGTGATAACTTGAAGTAATTTAATGGTTAATATTTGTTATATGTATATTATATACCAGACATTCACAAGAGTAACTTTACATGGACTATCATGTTTACTCTTTATATAAATCCAACCTTTAAAGATGATCCCCTTTCAAAGTGGAGGAAAATAATCTTAGAAGTGTGGAGGTTTGAACCAACAAATCCTTTGGGCTTTGCCTTTAAAACATTTCCAGAATTGGGCCACTTTTACCACCTTCATCACTGTTGTCTAAACCATCTTCATTTAACACCTGACCATTGCAACAGCTTTCAAATAGTCTGTTCTTCACATTGCATTCAGAAAAATATTTTTTAAACTGATATAAGATCAGGTCACATTTTGCTCAAAACTCCCCAAAGATTTTCCATCTAAAATAAAATATAGGGGCATCTGGGTGGCTCAGTGGGTTGAGCCTCTGCCTTCCGCTCCGGTCATGATCTCAGGGTCCTGGATTAGAGCCCCGGATTGGGCTCTGCTCAGTAGGGAGCCTGCTTCCCCCTCTTTCTCTGCCTGCCTTTCTGCCTACTTGTGATCTCTATCTCTCTCTCTGTCAAATAAATAAATAAAATCTTTAAAAATTAATAATAAAATCTAAACTCTTTACTAAAACCTCTGCTACATGGTTCCATGCTTTATAGGTGCCCCTATATTACAAAAGCACAAAACTAGATTTCTGAAAGGACACACGGGCAATCTTTATCTCTGAGGAGCCAGATCTCACCACTGGCACAACACAGCCCCATCGTAAACATACACTCTTAAAACTTACATATTCAGGCCCCAAGGAAATGTCTGTCCACATTTTTTAACCTGTGTCTTCAAAATGAAAGGCAACTTGTTGCCGAGAGTGCTGTGAATATTTGCGGATTGTGCTGTTGCCAACATCTGAGACTGAAGTGACTTCAAAAGGCAGTGGAAGAATTTTAAGACTCATTAACTTCTCAAATCCTTTCTCTCAGCTAGCATGGATACAATAAATTCTTGCATAATGAAACACTACTTCCCAATAGTGCCCTGCATCGTTTTCCTGTTCCAATTTATGGTTCAGAAAAATGACATATGGGACCTGAGGAACAATAATTGCATATGGGGCCTGAGAGATATTTGCAATATTAAATAATTTATATTAATTCTAAATTTGTATAGAGAACTAAATATAATTTACAAAGCATGATACTAGTTCATTACATTGGCTTTAGACATAAAATGTAAAGTTGCAATAGTTTTTTTTTGACAAAAATTTAATAAGATTTCATTAAAACTTTGAAAAATAAAACTCAAATGTTATCTTTACTTATGTAATATTAATTAAAAATTTTATGTTCATTAATCATAATTTTCAATTTTGCCCTTTAAAGTTAAAGGGTAATTCTAAACATTTTAGAAAAAATAGAACACTTTTAAAAACATGAAAGAAAATAATTTTAATTTTTATATTTATTTTATTTTTGGATAAAATGTAAATTCAAATTATGAGAACATTGAATACAATTATGTATTTTTTATTCTTTAGGTCTTTAAGGATGAGGACAAGTTGAAAGCATGATAGAAATTAAAAAATGCAAAACTGGGGGCGCCTGGGTGGCTCAGTGGGTTAAGCTGCTGCCTTCGGCTCAGGTCATGATCTCAGGGTCCTGGGATTGAGCCCTGCATGGGGTTCTCTGCTCAGCTGGGAGCCTGTTTCCCCCTCTCAGTCTCTGCCTGCCTCTCTGCCTACTTGTGGTCTGTCTGTCAAATAAATAAATAAATAAAATCTTAAAAAAAAAAAAACAAAGCTGATCCTCCAAAATAAAAGGAACCTGAAAAGAAAGATGAAATAGGAAAACCAAAAAAGCAGACTGCTTAAATTTTTAAAAACTAGAAACAATAAGTCAAGTACAACCCACATAAAATTTATGAAAACACATTATAAATTATTTAATAAAGAATTAATTAACGATCAAAACAATAAAAACAAATAGGGAAATTATTCTTATCAAATTCACAATTTATACATGTCATTAATCTGTGCAACTTCATAATCTTCATATTCTTTGCTAAATGAAGGTTTAGTTACTAATTAAAACAAAGACAATATAGGTGGTCCTCCCTTTGTACTCTTGCTATGATTTCATAAATGTTAATAATAATGGGTTAAATAAATAAATGTTTATTTATTTATATAAATAAATAATGGGTTATAAATAAATGGGTTATAAATAAATAATGGGTCAAATAAATAAATAAATGTTCATAAATGTTTGTTATTTTTCTTCACTGAATTTATCATGGAATGGCATATAATATATGACATATAATATATGCCATATATTATATAATGTATAATATATAATATAATGGAAAAATGTATTTATTTGCTTATGGTATGTTTCCCGGGACATTTTAAGTTCAACAAGAGCAAGAAATTTGTTTTCTTCATATTGCCATCTATTCACAATTCCCAAACAATGTCTGTCACAAAGTTTGGGTTCAAGAAATTTTTCTTTAATGTAGAACGGTCTTAAGTACTATATTGCATTCCTTGGATAGGGCTGTGTTATCCTCTGAGAAGATATTGGGGAAAATGAAAACAAAGTTCAAATCACAGTATTCGCTGGTATTACAGCAAACATTTTAGCCTACCCTTCTATTGTTATTATTAAAACTCAGTGATCACTAACTGCTTATTTAGTCTTACCATTAACCTAGTACTAACGATGTGCAAAATACTATCTTGGGTGGTGTGAATTTAAAGAAAAGTAAGACATGAGACACATTTTTGTTGATTCTATTAGTGTCAAAATACTTGCTGTCCCTCCTTTCTGGATCTGTCTTGACGGGGGAAGCCTACTTCCCCACCCACTGATGTCATGCTTGCTCAAGTGCTGTGCTTTGGCCAGTAAAATGTGGGTAGCAGTGACTTATGTCAATTCCAAGCAGAATCATTGAATCATCCCATGGTTCCACTCTTACTCTTTTATCTCTACCACTGATTGGCCTGTCCCAAATAAAGGCACCTCTTTCAGCCTATATCCTGGAATGAAAATGACCTTAGGCAGAATAGAAGCTAAACTGCAGAAAGTATGTACCATGAGCAAGAAATAAGCCTTTGTTGTTCAAAGCCAGTGGTGTCCTAGAGTTGGCTTGTACTGGCTTGTGGGAAATGATTGTACTCTTCTCCTCCCAATTCTGCATTAGGTAATACCACATTAGTAGCTTAAAATTGGCCAAGGTGAGAGTATTTACATTTTGGAAATTGCCAAATACTACAAATCAAGACTTTGATTCCTGGAGAGCTTGTTGTTAAAAGTTTATCAATACTCCAATGTTTAGTTGCTAATACTTGAGGTTGTTTGTTACCACTTCACAACTTTGCCTAAGTCGTCTGTTACGGTGTTCTCAAACAGTTTACAATCTGTGGTAGACATTCATAGGCCAAAAATAGAATAACATTATAGTAAGATCTACCTTAAGACAAGAATAAGATTTTGTGTGTGTCAGGAATTGTGAATGATCTGAGATTTTATCCTTCTTGCAAGCTCACAGATTAGCCTGCCAATTTCATGGATGTTGGCAGAGGACATGGGACTCCTGGATCAGAGACAAAGGACTATTACTCACAGCAAAAAAAGCAGCATAAGCTTCATGTTTATGTGTGGTTTCCCTTGTTCCCAAAGTCACAAGGGAAGTGGAATAGCCCAGGTAATTGTACAGGCAATGAGCTTCTGTCACTGCTAAGGAAAACTAAATCTTTTTAAATGCACTGCAAACAAACCTCCCCAGCTTTTGCCCTGAGGGAAACATTATCTTTATTATGCTTGACAATAAACAAACCTGCCTTCTCTAGAGGAAGACACCACTACTATCTTCCAAGGCTGTTTGTTATACAAAATTCTTTTTTTTTTTTTAATATTGATTTATTTAGTTGACAGACAGAGATCACAAGTAAGCAGAGAGGCAGGTGGGGCGGGGGGAGTAGCAGGCTCCCCGCTGAGCAGAGAGCCCGATGTGGGGCTCGATCCCAGGACCCTGGGATCATGACCTGAGCTGAAGGCAGAGATTTTAACCCACTGAACCACCCAGGTGCCCCTGTTAAAGACAAACCAGAACAGAAGTCATCAGTGACTC
This sequence comes from Mustela putorius furo, assembly GCF_011764305.1. NCBI lineage: Eukaryota > Metazoa > Chordata > Mammalia > Carnivora > Mustelidae > Mustela > Mustela putorius. The sequence continues at coordinate 7,430,971 of NW_025421999.1, forward strand.
TGCACACCAGTGCAAAATTCTTGAAAGACAAACCAGAACAGAAGTCATCAGTGACTCTGCACACCAGTGCAAAAGTTTGAGAGACGAGGGTGCCTGGGTGGCTCAGTGGGTTAAGTCTCTGCCTTTGGCTCAGGTCATGATCTCAGGGTCCTGGGACTGAGCCCTGTATTGGGGGGTGGGTATCTCTGCTCAGCAGGAAGCCTGCTTCCCCCTCTTTCTCTCCCTGCCTCTCTGCCTAGTTGTGATCTCTCTCTCTGTCAAATAAATAAAGCTTTAAAAAAATATATATGAGAGACCCCTAGAGAATGGTCTCCTTGAATAAATACAATCCCTGAAGAGTACCTAACTTTGACAAGAAGGTTTTCATGGTCCCCCATTTTAGCATATTTCTAGGGTCTCTCTTTAAGAGTAACACATGGTATTTTTCTCCCCCTCTTTGCTTTGCTTTTCTGTGTCCTAGACCTTGGTGAGATCTTCAAACCTAACTGGTCATTAAACTTAGTGAAATAAAAATTGAGGTGTTAATAATGGATGGTGGTTTAAAAAATTTTTTTTAATTGGGTGATAGTGAAGTTTGCTGAATGATAGGGTACCAAAGCTCCTGAGGAAGGAGGGGACCCAAGAGGGTTGCCTGGGGATGGTGTTTTTGTTGCTTCCCTGAGTGAGAGTATAAATAAGGCTAAGTCAGTCTCAGACCCTGCTGTCAGTTCTACTTGAGGAAAATCCCAGATTTTTCACTCACTAGCCATTAAAACCATGGACAGTTTTAAGTAAAATAATGTATGTGCTGTGGAAGAATCCTTGTGTAATATTAACAGAGACATTCTGTGTTCTTGCTATTTCCTGGGATTTACCTACTGGCCCTGGGCTTCCCCATTAGAATCAATATAGAGATGGAGGATTCAGCCTAGATTTACAAAGTATTGCTTAACTTTATGTTTCCAAATGGCCAGTTAAAATCTATAATAGAGACACTAACCTGAGAGCCAGAAAATCAGGCTGGAGAAACCGTACTTTCACGGTGGACGCCTTTGAACACCACAGGAAGGCATTGAGTTGGGCCTTCCCCATCTCACACCACTAATGGAGAAAGGATAAAATCAAGGGAGAGGTTGAAAGTTTATACTGACTGAGATTAAATTCTGAATTGACTTCTTTTAAAATTAGAAGTGCCTGGAATTACTTCGGGCATGTTTTAGATTTTTCCTCAATTAGTGGACATAGGTGCTTACAGACTGATTTGTATTCAATTCTAGAAAAAGAAATGAAGCATTTTTGGAGCATCGGAGAGCACTTTGACTGGAAAATTTCAAATCTGCTCCCTATGGGAGGTGTTGGTTCATTGTCATATAGAATGCGTTCAATTAGCATTATTTGTTGTTACTAATAGTATTATGCGTGTAAATTTACAAAGCTTTGGGAACAGCTGAAAAGTATTTGAAATCTGGCTCAGGTGTACCCTGCTTAGTGCCTTCCTTTAGTGTTGCTTCAGTCCTCTCACTCCCTTATTTAGAAACTACTTCTCTCTAAAGTGTTAATTGACAGATTTACTCATCCCAGGAATGTTTTCCAGTTGCATAAGACAACAAAACACAAAAGCCCTTCTGGATACAGAAAGAATGCACATCTAATTATGGGGTACAAAATCTGAGACTAGCCGTGGAGATATTTTGGGGTAGAGGAGAGGGCTTGCTTTTATCAAATTATATGCCTACTTTGTTTTTTTTTCCCCCATGCTTCACAGTTTAGTGCAGGATTCTCAAAGCACCATATCAAAGAGAGGGTAATAGTGGAGATTTATGTTTTTGCTGGCAGGCTTTAAGGAGAATTATTTTGGCCAGATTTCCAAATTTCCTCTCTACACTCTACCCTTTCACAGGCCTGAAATTATACCATTTGGTGTCGATCTTGTTCAACTGTGAGTAACAATAGACACAAATATATTACTTGTGTTTTTCATCACTGGTGCTTTCCTGCCTTGAGATTCGTCCAAGGAAACGTATTGGTACTTATATTGGCTCCACAGGAAATCCCATAAATGATCATTCTGCTTTGGTCAGCAAAATGTTTAGTCTGATTGTCGTAGTTCCAAAAAAGGGACACTGCTTTATCAATCTAATTCTTAAACATTAATATTTGGACGAATATTCTTTATTTGACAGAGATCACAAGTAGGCAGAGAGGCAGGCAGGGGTTGCGGGGGGCGGGAAGCAGGCTCCCTGTTGAGCAGAGAGCCTGATGCGGAACTCGATGCCAGGACCCTGTGGACCAATATTCTTTAAAAAATAACCTATAATGTCCCCTTGAAAATTAGTATTAGCCAGCAACTTAATATTAGCTCATTTTCCCACCCATTAGATCATTTGCTATTTCTCATATCTTTGGGAGAGGATATATAAAAAGATATCTGGGTTGTGATAAATAGCATTTTTTAAAAGCTGTTTTTATTCTATTGTTGAGAATGACTTTATTTCTGCTTGACTTTGAGCCTATTGATCAAGTCTCCATAGATATATTTTAATCTTTGTTTTTTTCCTTTTTCTAGTTTTTTTTTTTTTAATTTATTTGAAGTGTTTTCAATTTTATTCCACTTAGTTTGGAAAAATCACTTAATATTTAAAGTTATTATTGAATGCTTCCCTCTCTGAAGTGTCTGGAAATGGATTCTCTAAATTTTACATAAAGATAAATCCTTGGTGAAACCGTTGATGTGAAAGTTCTATACACTTCTTTATTTTAAAGAGTGAGATCATATATGTATATACCTAAACCATTGTTAAACAGTAAAATTTAATTGAGTACATTTGAAGATCTAATAGATCTAATTTGAAGGTCTAATTTATTCAGTGATTCATGAATTGGGCAGCATACCATCTAGCAAATAGAAAGGAACTCCAAGGAACTGTACAAAATGGAAGGCTTTTTATAGGTAGAAGAAAGTAGGAAAAGGGAGCTTCCCCCACAAAATGGATTGATTGTTTCAGGCAACGTCACCTTCCTATTGGGGACAGCAGTGGTCTACCCAGCATATTACCTCACTAATGCTGACCAGGTAATTCCAGACCGACTAGTTAAAGTTTACATTCCTGGGACAGGCAGAAACTCAGTTAAGTTAGGTATTAATTCTTTGTTTGCTGACATGGGGCTTAGAGCAGGTGACTCCATTTTGGGGCTGTGGTCCTTTTTTGTTTTAACAATATATAGTGTCAAGCATATGGTGGTAACTTTTTTTTTTTTTTAATTTTTTAAAGATGTTATTTGTTTGACAGAGAGAGGAAGCACAAGTAGGGGGAGCAGCAGGCAGAAGAAGAAGGAGCAGCAGACCTCCTGCAGAGCAGGGGGAACCCGATATGGGACTTGATCCCAGGATTCTGGGATCATGACCTGAGTCATGAAGGCAGTGGCTTAACCAACTTTAACCCACTGAGCCACCCAGGCGCCCCCCCCCCATACAATTATAAATAAATACATACTTAGAGCTATTTTATCCTTGTAGATTACTAACATTAAGCCCCAAATTATTTCGTATGATATAAATTACATAGTTGCTCCCATCAATTCAACATCAGTTTCAGATTCAGACGTGGAAATAACAAACAAGGAGAGTGAGAGAGAACATCTCAGAATGAGGAGGACGGTTATAATTCTATAGCATACCTAGCTTGTATAGTTCCAGTGATGGGGAATACTCTATTTTCACAATCACATTTCAAATTGGTGATAAATTGCTGAGGTCTAGGGTGCCTGGGTGGCTCAGTGGGTTAAGCTTCAGCCTTCGGCTCGGGTCATGATATCAGGGTCCTGGGATCTAGTCCTGCATCGGGCTCTCTGCTCAGCAGGGGTTCTGCTTCCCTCCTCCTCTTTCTGCCTGCCTCTCTGCCTACTTGTGTTTTCTCAGATTGGTGAGGTCTAATGATTTTTTAATTTAAATAGTTGAGGGCAATCATCGTCATGCTTCTTAGTCCACATTTCTCTAGGCTAGTCATTCCAAATTTCTCTGTAAAATGTCTACCTTTTTTTTTTTTAAGATTTTATTTATTTATTTGACAGAGAGAGAGAGATCATAAGTAGGCAGAGAGGCAGGCAGAGAGAGAGGGGGAAGCAGGTTCTCTGCTGAGCAGAGAGCCCGATGTGGGGCTTGATCCCAGGACCCAGAGGTTAGGACCTGAGCCAGAGGCAGAGGCTTAAACCACTGAGCTACCCAGGTACCCCCAAATGTCTACTTTTGATCTGATTTATCAACCTGCTCAATTTTCTTCATACTATACACTTTTTAAATGTGTCATGCCCAAGAACAGATGCAGTTTCTTCAGATACAATCTGACAAAGGAAGTGTAGAGCAGGACTGTATCTTTGCTAATTCTAGATAATAAGGGTTCTGACCCTCAGTTCATGTATAGGTTCTTAGATTTCATAAATCTTTTACAAAATATATAGCCTAATTGTTAAATTAATCAAAGTTAGCAAATAAGGCCTCCCATGGAATATCTTCTTTCAGAAAAATATAGAAATTAGATAATCATGTCAGAAAAGAGAAATATAAAATTAGTCTTGGAGGGAAGTAAAGTAAATTTGCAATATGAATTGCCTATTGTATTTTAAAATAAGCCCTCACAGAAAATTTGTTCAGTAAATTCGTTGTCTTCAAATTCTGTCTGTACAGATTCTGAACATTCATGTTTGTTCAGGGAGCCATGGTTATGTTGAGTGGTGTGAGGTTTGGAGCCAGGGTTTTTAAATACATATCCCCTTGAGGACCTGAGGGAAGAGATTTAATTGCTACACTTTCCTAGATGGGGCTAATAGCGTTTCCAGCAATACCCATATTTGTTGTCTAGATTACTCTACTGATCTGTGTACCATGCTTTGAAGATAAAATGTAACAGACACCCTGACTCTGGGGTAAAGTACATCTTTAATGACTGGTTTGTCAACATATAATTAAAAAAAAAAAAAAAAAAGAGGTGGTATCTTGTGAGCTTCAGTATTGGTTTAAAATTGTCTGGGGAGAACAGAATTGGGTTTTCCAAGTTTTTCAATTAAATTCCACATTTGTTGCTGTGGATCCCCTGGTGTCACAGATGCTTGTCTCCACAGGCAGAAACTCATTGACACAATAGAGTTTGGACTACAAGCGAAGTAAAAGATTTTAGACTCAGACCTAGTAAAGGAGTATTATTACATACTGTTATCTGTTATCATGATTTGATGGCAGCCAACAGAAATTAACCTCAGTTAACTTAAGGAAAGTCAACTTATTGGAAAGATATGGGACATTATCCTGAAGAACTGGACTTGAGAATGGGCAAGAACTGAGGACACACATTCAATGGGCTCATGGGAGGAATTGTCTTCTCTGGATGCTATTGACCCAATGGGATGCATTCTCTTCATTTTTAGAGTTTATGATTCTCTGTTCAAGATTCTGTTTGGTTAAACTTGTTTATGGAAGAAGTATGACCCTAATAACTATCCTCTAGATCGATGGTTCTCAAGTATTTTTGTTCTTCTTCTTTTTGTTTTTTTTAAAGATTTTATTTGACAGAGAGAGAGATCACAAGTAGGCAGAGAGGCAGGTGGAGAGAGAGGGGGAAGCAGGCTCCCTGCTGAGCAGAGAGGCTTATCAAGTTTTTTGTTCTTAAGAACCCTTTACACTCTTACAGATTATTGAGGACTCCAAAGAACTTCTGTTAATATGGATTATATTCATTTATATTTATTGTATTATAAGATAAAAGTGAGACATTAAAAAAATTCATTTATTAATTTATTTAAAATATCACTATGGGCTTATTACATGTTAACATAGATAGCATGCTTTGGTGAAAAACCATTGTATTGTCCCAACAACAAACTAGAAATATTTGGCTTGATGGAAGACAGATGAATTCTCATATCTATTCTCTATTCAGTCTTTTGCAGTATACTGTTTCAGTTGAAATATATGAAGAAAGTTTGGTTTTGCACAAATAGTTAAAAAAACAGAGGAGTTTTTTTTTTTCTTTTTTTAAAGATTCCATTTATTCATTTGACAGAGAGAGACACAGTGAGAGAAGGAACACAGGCAGGGGGAGTGAGAGAGGGAGAAGCAGGCTCCCCACCAAACAGGGAGCCTGATGCGGGGCTCGATCCCAGGACCCTGAGATCATGAACTGAGCTGAAGGCAGACGCTTAACACCTGAGCCACCCAGGCACCCCAAAACAGAGGAGTATTTTTAAAGCCTTTCCTAGTTAATTGTAGAAAAATTATGTAAAGCTGTATAATAGAGACAATAATCAGAAAGCCTGAAGACTAATCTAGTGAAGCAATACCTCTGTGGAGACTTTGAGGACCAGAAGAAGGCATTGGAATGGGACATCTGCTCCTTATGCCTCTTTTGCATAAAGCTGTATAAAACATCCCCTTGGCCCATCACAATCTTTCTCACACCATTACTGGGAATGACATAAAATCAAAGCAAAATTGAGAGTCTTGCACTGGCCAAGATTAAATTTTGAATTTACTTCCTTTAAAATCAGAAGTATCTGAGTTGAACATGGTCACATGGAGGGTTTTCAAGCCTTATATAGTGAACCCATTCTAGTGTGCCCACTTCTCTAAGCCTTTCGATCTCTTCTTCCATTAAAATGACATAGCAGAACAGGCATCTTTAGTTTGTTTAATAATAAGGGACATCTTTTTTTTTTTTTTTTTTTTTTTTTTTTTTTTTTTTTTTTCCCCTAAGCTCCCAGGAACTATCCCAGGAGTATACTAGAACACTTACCCATTACCTGACCAAGATGTTTAGTTCTGCATTATGAAAGAATGTCTCCAAATTGACAAACACCCATATTCAGTTTAATATTCCATCTCTTTTGATGTGACACTCTCCAGATACACCCACTTCCTCAGTTCGTGCTGAACATATTAGCCAGATCCTCTAGCCACTTCAGCATATACCTTCTCTCCACCCTCAGCAGGCCCTGCACTTCTCCAGTCTGGTTATATAGAGATTTGACCCTAGTTATGTGTCTGTAGCCAGGGAGGTGGAGGCAGATCTTGAGGAGGACAATATGGTCGTCTAAAACTTCTGGAGTTCTCCATGTAGGTTTCAAGCAAGGAAGTGAAAGTGGATCTATCTTCCAGTAGGAGAATGTAGGTCAATTCTGTGGACCCAAAGGGTTCAGGTCAATTTAGAGGTTTAAGGTTCTGAAGTGCATCTACCCAGATATCCCCATCCCAAATTTTGGTTCTACTTCCCCATCGGACCTAGACTTTGTCACAGGAGATTTGCCAGAATGAGAATTTTGCCTTCTCTGTGCTTCTACCACTTTACAATCAAATCCTGTATCTACTGTTCAATGTTTCAACAACAGGAAGTGAAGTTATCTCTAAAGACAGGCAAGGAGTGAGGTGCCTCAGTGGTGTAGTCGGTTAAGTGTCCAGCTCTGGGTTTCAGTTCTGGTCCTGATCTCAGGACTGTGAGATCATGCCCTGAGCTGGGCTCCATGCTCTGTGAGGAGTCTGCTTGAGATTTTTTTCCTCTCTCTCTCCTTCTTCCCCTTCCTCCTAAAACAAATAAATAAATTAAAAAAAAATTACAGCCAAGGAGGTCCTTTAACTTTCATGTTTTGCTTTAAGTTATAGATTAATAGATCTGAGACTGTTAGGTTTTCTTTCTAGCCAATTGATAACACTAAGCAATTCATTCTAATCTTTTCATCTGCTGTTTCTTTAATGCTTCTCAAATGCCCAAAACATAGCACCAGCTTTCATATGCCCTTAGAAGTCTTTACAGTTTACCGAAGGTGAAACTTCACAACAGCAGCGTTATAGCAAGCCAGTGACTCTGAATGCTTCACATGTAACCCATGATGTGTCCTCATTGCCGTTTAGCAGGGAAGAGTTCCAACTCCAGAATCTCATCCTTAGAGGCTTCTTAGGATCATATCCTAGAACACAGAACCTGAGTCTGAGGATCTTACTGATGTGATTTGCTGCAGGAATATGCTCAGAATAAGGAAGGAAGGAGGCAGAATAGGGCAGTGTGTAAAAAGCTAAGCAAAACTGGTTTCAACTTCAGTCTCCCCTAGGGGAGCTCTACAGCAGAAATTGTGTCATCATGTCTCCTTTCTAAAAATATCCTTCTAGGCAAGGTGGTTCTACTTTGGCTGAGGGTGACATTCTGGAGAAGGAAACAGCCATTAGTTGTGATCATCCAGTAACAAAAATTATAAAGGTTATTGGCAACAATATTTACCAGTGCTTAGAAGGCATAATAGCACAATATTGCTAAAACCAATTACAGAGAGGAAAAACGTCTCTGGTTTTCTATACATTACAATTTTTTGGAAAAATTATAATATTTGAGATCTCCTTCTGCTTCTTCATTTACTTTTTCTCTCCACTCTTCATCGCTATTATGAACATCTCTGCAAAAAAACTGAGCAAACTCAGTGTGTTATTTTATAAACATTCACAGTATTATTTTTTGCACAGTGACCACTTTCACCAAAACAGTGTTATCAACCAATACAAACACTTCCACTCTGGAAGAACTCCATGAGATTTTATTAGTAGCATTAAAGAAAGAAGAAAAATTATTTAATAGACTTTCTCTCTCACTCTCTTAACCTACTCCTTTCTTCTTTTTTTCTACTGTCTCCTCTCTTTTCTTTTTTCCCTTCCCTTCACTCTCTTTTTCCTTTTCTTCCTTCCTTCTTTCCTTTATTCTTCTATCTTAACCTCTAACCTTTAATCTTGCTTTTACTTGGTTCATTCTATGATGCAATGTGACTTTTTTCCATATATAAATGTTTTCTCCCCAGGTGTTTTCTTTCTGACATTATCGGTCTTTGAACAAGACAGGTTTTCTCTCATGATTTAAGAGCTCTTACCAGCATGCTATGAAACAGATGATATATAGGGAGAATTTCCAGATTTTCAACTTCTAACTACTTTTTTAAAATATCTCTACTGGACAAAATGAATGTTTTTGGAGTATATGCTAGCTACTACAATTGTACGTTTTTAGTCCAGCCAAAAGGAAGGGATAAGAACAAAATAAGGTAATTAACTTTTATCATGTAGAAATTTTTTTCTGTAATTATGTAATATCAATACCTTATGTTTTAATTCCATGGTACTGTACTGGTTTGCTAGTCTGCCATAACAAAGTACCACAGACTGGGTTGCTGAAACAACAGAAATAAATTTAACCAAGGAGGTAATAGATCTGTACACTGAAAACTGTAAAATGTCAATGAAAAAAATTGAAGAGGACACAAATAAATACAAATCTATTCCATGTTAATGGATCAGAAGAATTAATATTGTTAAAATGTCCATACTACATTAAATGCAATCTAATTACAAAAGACATTATTGCAAACATTGCAAAATTCCAAAGACATTCCTATAGAACAAATAACCCTAAAATTTGTATGCATCTTAAAATGACCCTGAAAAGCCAAAGCAATACTGAGAAAGAAGAACAAAGCTTGAGGTATATTTCTTGATTTCAGACTATACTACAAAGCTACAGTAACCAAAACAGTGTGGTACTCTAATCAAAAAAGACATACAGATCAATGGAGCAGAAGAGAGAGCCCAGAAATGAACCCATGCATATATGGTTAAATACATCTCAACAAAGGAGTTAAGTATATGTAATGGAGAAAGAATAGTCTTCAATAAATAGTGTTTGGAAAACTGGATAGCCACATGCAGAATGATGAAATTGGAGTTCCATTTCACATTATACACAAAAATTAATTCAAAAGGTATTAAAGACAATTAAAATTTTTTTAAAATTTTTGTTTCATAAAACTTTTAGAAGAAAATATAGAGAGTCAGCTCCTTGACATTGGTCTCGGCAATGATTTTTTTAGATTTGATACCAAAACCAAAGGGGAACAAAAGCAAAAATAAACAAGGGGGACTACCTCAGTCTACATATCTTCTGCACAGAAAAAGAAACCAGCAACAACATGAAAAGACAATCTGTGTAGTCGGAGAAAATATTTGCAAACCACTAATTCAAGAAGGGGGTTAACATCCAAAATATAAAAGAAAATCCTACAACTTACAGCAAAAACTAAATAACTCAATTTTTAAAAGGGGCAAAGAATTTGAATAGACATACAAATGGCCAACAAGTATATGAAAAGGTGTTCAACATCACAGATCTTCAGGAGAATAGGAATCAAAGCCACAAAGAATTATTACCTCACCTGTTAGGATATCTAGTATAAAAAAAATACAATAACAAAGGTGGAGAGAAAGGACCTCTTGTACACTGGTGGGAATGAAAATTGGTGCAACTACATTCATGCAACCAATATAAACTGATGCAGTAAGAAGTTTCCTCAAGAAATTAAAACTGCCATATGATCCAGTAATCCCACTTCTAGGTATATATCCAAAGGAAATGAAACCATTGTCTTGAAGAGGTATCTGTACTCCCATGCATGGTAGCATTTTCACAACAACCAAGGGAACGATCTTAGTGTTGTTCACCAACGGATGAACGAATAAAGAAAATTTGGTATACATACAATGGAATATTCTTTAACCTTATCAAAGAAAGAAGTCCTGTCTCTGACCTTCTGAGAGCTCAGATGGGCCTTACCTACAGCTCAGATCCCATTTTTTCAGCATCCTTTTTGCCTTCTTGCTGTGCCAACAGGAAAGGGAGATCCAGCTTTCCATCCCTACCATCTTCTGCTTGCCTCCATGACTGCCCAAGTCTCTGAAGAAAGACAGGTAATATTTCACTTTTCCTTCTGTATTTTGGGCACTTTCTCATAGTGGAATTCCCTGATTTGAGACAGCATTGCTCAAAGAAAACAAATAACAAAAAATTTGCAAGCAGCTAGGATGTTCAGGTCCCAGCCCACTTTGTAACAGTTCACAGTTAAGTTCTGAGGATCTAATGTATAACATGGTAAGCATAGTTAATACTGTATTGTACAAGAGAAATTTTCTAAGAGACAACTTTCATGTTCTCACTAAAAAAATATATGAAAAAAAATTAATATGGGTGTTCATGGTAAAGAATGCTCACTTCCATTTGTAGAAGGTTTTATGGAGAAGATGGCAACTTAAGCTGAGTTTTGAAAAATGATCTTGAAGAGATCATTTTAGCCAGAGCAAACAATAGAAGGGAGGCTGTGGAAACAGGAAAAACAAAACAAAACAACAGGATATGTACTGAAATTGGCATTTAACCCAAGCACACAATAATATAGGGCATCTAAACGCCACGGAAATGACTAAAACCCTGAAGAAAGTGTGCGATGAAGGAGACAAAGGGAAGATACAGATCCAGCTGAGACACTAGACAATTATGTTCAGAGAGAACTAGTCTAGTTCCATGAAGGAAGGTCAAAGGAGTCACATGCCACAGAGAAATTAAAGAGGCTGAAATAGGAAGAGGGCATTTGGGATTGCTCTGAGATTACTAGTGATCTCTGAGAATGAAGGAGAAGGAAGCCACATTGCACGGATTACATGGTAGAAAGAGGGAGTTATTTTTGTGACATTTGTGATGAAAGAAAGGCATGATAAGATGGTAATTTGAGGGGAGAGCAGAATGAAGAAAACTTCCATAATAACAGTAAATCTTTCTGGCTGCAATCAGAGCCAATTTCTTCTTGTTCCACTGTTAGATGGGGCAGGATGGAAGTCAACATCACTTTCCCTAAAGACCGTTTTAGAAAAGTTATTAATAAGCAAGTTATCCTCTAGTCTGTTCCCCACTACTGTTATTTCAGTAGAAATGAATCTGTCAGAGAGCTGCAGTTGGAAAAATGTCAGTGTTCACTGCTGGCATGGATGGTATTTCTCATTTGAAATAAAATGTTTCCTCTACAAGGATAATGTAAAGGCAGTTAGGATTGAAATTAAAAAGAAAAAAAGAAAAGAATTTATTCTATTGTCCCTTAGGTTCAAGCTTTAAGGATAGATGATAATGTTTAAACATTAAAAATAAACATTAAAAAGAAATAAAATGTTTTTCCCTTTATCAACAATAGTTCTAAGTTATTTCTTCTTACAAGTTTGCTTTCGAAAGATTATATACTGAAGATTAATAGAAACACATGTGAAAATCAGTAATTCCTGATATCCTTGTGGGTATTTAATGTAAAGTCAGTTTGAAAATGAGTCTTTAAGGTAATGACAATTGGATAGAGCAGTGTTTTAGAGTCCCTGTTAAGTAGAGAACATGGACAAAAAATAAGAAAGTACACCACAGAAATCTCAAACGTAAGAACATATATTAAGAACAAGAGTAACATATCTGAGGAAGAAAAGGAAATTTGGAAAAGAGAGAGATAAGGAAGTAGGAAATTAGTAATTTCCTAAATAAAACTCTAAACTTATTTACTTCTCTACTATAAACACCGAAAGAAAATTCCTTTGAATACGTGACTATTACCTCTTCAGTGAATGCTTAACAAACATTTTGATGTTTCTTAAATGTTCTCAAACATTTGTTTGAGTAAGTTTATGTGACACTCTATTATGGCTTTTTAGTTTTATTTCTGTTCTTAAATTATGTGAAGAGTAAAATATGTTGGATTTTAATGATCTAGCCATGTTAGGAACATGTTCAACTAGACAAAAGCAGGATTGATTTTTTCTGGTAACAAAATTTGAAAACATTATGTATGAATAATTATCAATTAGCTTTCAAGAAGAATGAATAGTGAATAGAAAGTAATTTTTATGTAGTACAAGAGTTTTATTTGGATGCGGAAATAAAAGTATAAAGTATAGTGAATAAAATATGACTTGTGTTACTTTTGTTTAAAATGCCTACTCTTTTTAAAAAATATTTTTATAAAATTTTAAGTTTTTTAATTAACATCTAAAGTATTATTAGCCCCAGAGGTACAGGTCTGTGAATCGCCAGGATTACACTTCATAGCTCTCACCATAGCACATACCTTCCCCAATGTCCATAACCCCACCACCCTCTCCCTACCTGCTTCCCCCCAGCAACCCTCAGTTTGTTTTGTGAGATTAAGAGTCTCTTACGGTTTGTCTCCCTCCCAATCCCATCTTGTTTCATTTATTCTTTTCCTACCCCCGAACCCCCCACATTGCATCTCCACTTCCTCATATCAGGGAGATCATGTGATAGTTGTCTTTCTCCAATTGACTTATTTCTCTAAGCATAATACCCTCTAGTTCCATCCACGATGTCGCAAATGGCAAGATTTCATTTCTTTTGATGGCTGCATAGTATTCCATAGTATATATATACCACATCTTCTTTATCCATTCATCTGTCGATGGACATCTAGATTCTTTCCATAGTTTGGCTGTTGTGGACATTGCTGTTATAAACATTTGGGTGCATGTGCCCCTTTGGGTCGCTACATTTGTATCCTTAGGGTAAATACCCAAGAGTTAGACCAATTTGGGTCATAGTTAAATTTTTAGTTAAATTAGTTAAATTTTTAGAAGTTTAGTATAGTCTTTGAGGGCACCTGGGTGGTGCAGTTGGTTAAGCATCTGCCTTTGGCTCAGGTCATGATCCCAGGGGCTTATATAGTCTTTAATTCTACTTTTGTATGCTTATTAATATATAATCTCTATTGAGTGCTAACTGTATGCTACACACTTTCCTAGGCACTGGGATCTCTTAAGTGAAAAAATAGATTAATATCTTTGTTTTCATAGAACTTATATCTTAGTAGAAAGAAAGAGACAAATAGTGAATATAGCAAATAAGTAAATTATGTTAAGTATTCTTTTTTAAAAAAGCAGGATGAAGGGAATGAGAAAAAGGACAAAGTTTGGGTGACAGCTTCAAGTGTGGGTAGGGGTCACAAGAGGTTTTATAGGGAAAGTGACTTTTGAGAAAAATCTTCAGTGAGGTAAGAGATGAAGTCATGTGAGATATCTCGAGGAAGAGTATTCCAGACTTAGAAAACAACCAGTGCAGTGTACCTCAGGCTGGAATGTGCCTGAAATTTTGAGGAAAAGCAAGGAGACAAGTGTGGCTGAAATAAAGAGAGGACGGAGTGAGAAGGCGGTAAGTACTAAAGAAAAAAATCAGAGGTGCACAAAAGATTTATGTGTATTGACGCCCAATAATGGGTATTATTGAAAAAATTAGAGTGTCAACATGTGATGGAATATTACACATCCCATGTTTATGTAAAATATTTAACGACCTAATAAAATGCTAATAACTTAATGGTAACTGAGACATGCTGTATAACATATAAATATAATTATAGAATAGATTTACTTATGGATATATAATGATACCAAATGTAAGAGTAATGATTTGTTGTTCATGTTATTATGGGCAATTTTTATTTATACTGTATTTTTAAATTATTTATACATCATTTTTTTACTTTGGAAAAGCTATTTCCAATCAGATTTTCCCCAAATTTAAAAAAATGCTGGAGTGAATGTTTTCAAACAACGAATGACATCAAAGAGCTGTGAATGGCAGCTATAATGTTGAGCAAACTAGTCTGTGGTAATTTGTACAGTTGTTCAGCAAGTACTCACCCCCTCTCCCCCTCATACTGTAGGCGGAATATACTTCAGCAATCCCAGGATATTGGGTTTGGCCATGTGACTTGCTTTGACCAATGGAATGTTAGTAGTCATGATGTAAATGGAACTTTAAATGGGCTTGGTTCTTAATTTGGCTTGGTCCTGATATTCCAGTTAGGTGCCTTGAGGGGAGCACACCTTTGGTAGATCAAACATGTAAAACAAACCTGAACTTACCTTGCAGTCTGCACCCAAGCCAGAAGCAGAGCCACCCAGAAAAGCCCAGTTTAAACAGATGAAATGCCATTGACCTATAGATCTTTGGGCAAAGAGTAAGTGCTTGTTTCTGTAAGCCATCGAATTTGGTTTGGTTTGTTATGTAGTGTTACTGTAGCAGTAACTAATATATACACAGTGTGTTTTTTATTGGTCAACTTATCTAAAACCATAATAAATAAAGAGAAGATTGAAAAGAAAAGATACAAGGTTATTATTCTTGTAGATTTTTATACATGGCACATAATCTGAATGGTGAACTTTTTGTTTACGCATTACTTCATTAATGGATTTGAATATTAATCTAATATGTAAGTAACTTCTGGTAGCAAGGGCGGGGTAAATTAGGCTACTATCAATTTGTGTAGAATCACTGTGGTTGCCAAGAGTGGCCTGAATACCAATCTTCTTAGCATCAGAATTCAATTTCTCGGGATACCTGGGTGGCTCAGTCGATTAAGTGTCTGCCTTCGGCTCAGGTCATGATCCCAGGGTCCTGGGACTAAGTCCGGCTTCAGGCTTCTTGCTCAGCGGGGAGCCTGCTTCTGCCTCTGCCTGCTGTTCTCCCTGCTCGTGCTCTTTCTCTTGCTCTCTCTCTCTGACAAATAAATAAAAATAAATAAAATCTCAAGCAGAGAGAGTCAATTATCATATGGTTTCACTTATTTGTGGAGCATAACAAAAAGCATGGAGGACATGGGGAGTTAGAGAGAAGGGGGTTGGAGTAAATTGGAAGGGGAGGTGAATCATGAGAGACTATGGACTCCGAAAAACAATCTGAGGGGTTTGAAGTGGCGGGGTGGGGGGTGGGGGTGGGAGGTCGGGGTACCAGGTGGTGGGTATTATAGAGGGCACAGATTGCATGGAGCACTGGGTGTGGTGAAAAAATAATGATACTGTTATGCTGAAAATAAATAAATTTTAAAAAATTAAATAAAATAAATAAAATCTTAAAAAAAAAAAAAAAGGATTCAACTTCTCCCTGTGTCCAGTTTGTCTCCATTATTCTTCCACGGGGGCTGCTCCTGAGATCACCCAGCTGTGAACCTCCTGCATGCAAATCCCAGGGCCCTGGGAGCAAGTTCCACACAGGGGTCCCTGCTCAGAGGAGAGCCTGCTTCTCCTTCCACCTCTGCCCTTCCTCCCTGCTCATGTGCTCATACTCCTTCTCTCTCTCTCTGACAAATAAATAAATAAATAAAGTCTTAAAAAAAAGCTTTACCCCAGATGTCTTTCTACAAATATATATATATATACATATATATATATACATATGGACACATAGGAATATAAATTGGTGGCAACAACTTTTTAATGAGATTATAGTCTAAATGAAAATATTTAATTTAAAGTTGAGGTCAAGAGATATGAAAATGCTGGGATATTGTAAGAGATTTCTCTAAGCTTGCAAGAGATAATAAAACACATTAAGAAGTTGGAGTCATTCTTAAAAATTATTTCCATTTTAAGCAGTATCGATTGAAGTCCTTGCAGTGGGAAATGAGGTAATTTCTAACAATAGCTAACACTTATTGAGTGATTACAATGCCTTAAGTGTAGTAAGCCGTATCATCCCTGAAACAAGCTCAAGAGGTGGAGGTATCATCCCTGTTTTTAATTTTTTTACATTCTTATTTATTTATTTATTTAAAAGATTTTATTTATTTATTTGACAGAAAGAGATCACAGGTAGGCAGAGAGAGGAAGGGAAGCAGGCTCCCTGCTGAGCAGAGAGCCCGATGTGGGGCTTGATCCCAGGCCTCTGGGATCATGATCTGAGCCAAAGGCAGAGGCTTTAACCCACTGAGCCACCCAGGCACCCCTCATCCCTGTTTTTTTTTTTTTTTTTTTTTAAGATTTTATTTATTTATTTGTCAGAGAGAGCGAGCGCGAGTGAACACAGGCAGACAGCATGGCAGGCAGAGTCAGAGGGAGAATCAGGCTCCCTGCGGAGCAAGGAGCCCGATGTGGGACTCGATCCCATGACACTGGGATCATGACCTGAGCTGAAGGCAGCTGCTTAACCAACTGAGCCACCCAGGTGTCCCTCATCCCTGTTTTTTAGATGAGAAAACTAAGCTAAGGAAAACTCACATAATTGCCCAGGGCCACACTATTAAGAAAGCAGCAAGGCTAGAATTCTGATCTGAGCCCAGAGCCTGGGTCCCAACTCCTACTTGTCTCCTTTCACATTAGTGCCTGCATCCCCTCAGGTCAGTGGAACTTATTTTGCACAGCCAGACTATATAACTTCTATCGTTTTACCTGCCATTGCTTTTTGACCATACTATTTAGTATTTATTCTGTAGTTAGGTGGATTTCATTCCATCCCTGGTCTCTTTACATGGCTTTTGCATTTCTGAGATGAGTAGTTGGATTTTGGGGTGTGTGTGTGTGTGTGTGTGTGTGTTTCTTCTTCTCTTTCTCCTCCTTCTTCTCCTTCTTTTGCCCAGTAAGAGCCTAGGAGTCCTATATTCCTAGAATTCCTTCAAATTTGTATGGTCTGTTTGATGTTCTGACATCCTGATTGAGTATAATCTTCTTAGGGTGTATGTTTTTTTTCTTTTTCCTTTAGAAAATTTCTTCATATATTTCTCCCCTATGTTTTGGCTTGGATCACGCTGTTCCTCGATTTTTTTTCTTTTTCCTTTGCAGAGATTTTTTGTTTTCTGCCTGAGGCCTGAAGAATTTCCTCTTTTCCTCACTTTTCCTTTCTTTGTTTTTCTTTCTCTATCCTCTCCCTTTTTTCTTCTGTGTTCTTTATTTTTAAAATATAATGATTGTACTAAGCTATGACTTAATTAGTGGTAATCAGATCGATTCAGTGTGCTGGAATCATTCTTTATTTGAAGGTTACTTGTTGGTAATAATTCTTTGAAGGCTTTTGGTTGCATTTGTTAAGTTCTCTAGGTTCAGGAAGCTTTCTGTTGAATTGTGGGTGTTTATGCTCCTTATCTATTTATTTATATTTGATTGTTTCAATACCAACCACCCCTTTCTTATTTTTTAATCTGGTGATTGATTTTATGGGTGACTTGCTCAAATTTTTTGTCTATTTCAGTAATCCAATTTTCATCTCTGTCTATTCTATTTCTAATTTATCTGTAATGATGCTGTTTTGGCCCTCAATTCAATGCTTATAATCTCTTATTTATTCTCCTATTCTTCTCTTATCATTTTGGGGTGCTTTATTTTGTTGTTGTTCTTATTTTATTTATTAACATAGTAGACTGTCTTCCCATTTCTCTTCACCTTACTTTTGTTTGGATACTATATCTTTGATCTATTATATTTAATTTTTGATTCTCTTTCCACTGTCCCTAAAAGGAGTTGACTTTCTTTTCTGTGATACAATGTAGAGGTGGTTTTTTTTTTTTTTTCCCCTCCAGCACAAGGCATACTGGGAGGGGGAAAGGGATTACTCAGAGGAAATGGTATCTAGTATTTGTAACAATACCTAAGCTGTGCTCTCATATCTTGTTTTCTTAATGTTCTGTACTGGGTTTATCTATTAGGATAAGCTATCTGCTGTAAGAAGTATTTCTCCAACCTTGGATATTTAATATAATAAAAGTTTATAATAGTTCACTTATGTTCTAGTCCAATGAGGATATTGTGGGGGAAAAGGACCATAGTTGTTGAGGAACTAAAATCCTTTTATCCTGTGAGGCTATCATTCTCAGCCTGTGACTTTTATGGTCATTATGGAAAGGAAAGAGAAAATAGAGGATCTGCTATAGGTCTGGAAGTGGCATTTGTAACTTTTACCACATTCCACTGGCTGAGTCTCAGGTTCATGGCCCCAAGATAGTTGCAAAGTGGCTTGGAGATGGAGAGAAAATGTGTGTTCCAGAGGAGCAGTAGATGGATTTGTTGAACACAGGTTTACTCCCTGCTTTGGTAACCATAAAATCATTGTAAGAAGTGAGTACCATCAGGCCGCTGATCCATTCTTCCATCCGGTGTGACTCATTGTGGTTAGTTTCCCCTACAAAACCAGTTTCTCCCATCACTTGTTTCTATGACAAAATAAGATGACTCACTTAGCTTTACTCCACAAGCTAAGTATTGGAGTATTAGAGAGAATTCTCAGGTATTTGTGGACTCAGTAGTAGAAGGGTAAGACATAAAACTTCAAGAGCTATCATAACATCAACAAGCCCCAAAGGCCTTACGGTGAGTTCTGCTCTTGCCAGACAGAAATGATTCCCACCTAACGGGAGAGGTTTCTCACCTGACCAGTTCCTCTGTCAGCTGGACCAGCTGCACTACACCTAGTCCTCAACCTAATGAATTTTACTTCCATGTTAGTCTGCAAAATTTTTCAAACAAGCCAATCACATCCTCCAGTGAGAAGCAGAAGACGCCTCATCTACTTGTTACTTCCACAAGTTATCTTGGTTCCCTCTGCTCCTGAGTGTAATCCCTGTGTGACCCCCGCAGGGCATGTGGAGTCCTCCTCCCCTGGGGTGTGAGTTACATGACTAATGAACTGCTATCATTCTCATTTCGCCATGGTTAGGAGTCGTGTGTTCAGCCATTTCACACTATTTAGGGCGAAGGATCCCTCTTTTACTAATGAGATGAATAGGAAATGGTCAGAACAGGAGAGCTAGGAGTCTTACTGTATGAGTTTGCCCAATTTTGCTTCGGCATCTTGAGTTTTTCTTCCTTCTCATCATTTTTGTTAAGAACACAATATTAGAGGGCACCTGTTTTATTGTCTAGTTTAGTTTCTAGCTTTATTTATTTATTTATTTTTTAGTTCAACTAGTCAAATGCTAGGGAGACAGTTTTGAAACTATTTTGTTTTGTTTCAAAATTCTTTATAGACAATGATTTTGCAGAAAAGTGTAGAAGGACAATGTGTAGAAGGAAGGGTATCCAGGAGCAACCAGCATCAATGTCATTATTGGACATGAACAATAAGTGGGAAAGGAAGAAACTCTAAGTAAGAATGAGACTATTTGAAAAAAAAAAAAAAAAGGAATGAGACTATCTGACTATCTGTATACTGCATTCGAAAGAGAACAAAAACACCTCATAAACCTTTAAAAACCGAACTCAGTGAAGTTATTAGAGTGTCTGAACCATATGATGTCATTTTAATTTCATCATGCTGAAAATTTTTATGTTTTTGTGAGAGGACAATATATCAATGCCATCAAAGATAAACTGGGGCTACTGAGCTCCTGAGAGCACCAGACAGAGCAAACACACCCCTGGGAAACTCTGCATCCTAGGATCTAACTCTGCTTCTGAAGAACAGTTATGCAGCCAGTCATGCAGAAGACTTTGAATCGCACGAATGAATCACTCTTGAATTAACTCCCTGTATTTCTTCTTAACCATATAGCAAGTAGAATAGGTACCTTCTTAAGTGGTACTCTGAGAATTCCTACTCCAAAATGTCAACCTATCAACTTACAATTTCCATCTTAGCCTTCATACCTTAGGGTCTGCAACACTATGGAGTATTACGCCTCCATCAGAAAGGACGAATACCCAACTTTTGTAGCAACATGGACAGGACTGGAAGAGATTATGCTGAGTGAAATAAGTCAAGCAGAGAGAGTCAATTATCATATGGTTTCACTTATTTGTGGAGCATAACAAATAGCATGGAGGACATGGGGAGATAGAGAGGAGAAGGGAGTTGGGGGAAATTGGAAGGGGAGGTGAACCATGAGAGACTATGGACTCTGAAAAACAATCTGAAGGGTTTGAAGGGGTGGGGGTTGGGAGGTTGGGGGAACCAGGTGGTGGGTATTGGAGAGGGCACGGATTGCATGGAGCACTGGGTGTGGTGCAAAAACAAGGAATACTGTTATGCTGAAAAAAAACAAAACAAAAACTGTTTGGTCTTCAGTACCTCAAAGGATAAGGAGGATTTCAACAGAAAGAATGAGTAGTTAACAATGGCTTTATTATGGAGAATTATTGGCTAAAAAGTTATTGACTTAAACTAGTCAGGGCAAGATGCTCTAATTATAAGCTGTGTCAAGTACCTAAGATAATAATAATAATAATAATAGCTAATATGTGTGAGGCAATTACAAAGTATTAGGTCTATTGCTAAGAATGCAACATAAATTATCATATCTAATGCATCAGCAAAAAGTTAGATGCTTTTATTGTCTATATTTTGCAGATAAAGAAGCTGGGGCTTAGAGAGGTTGAGGAAAGAGACATGAGCATATAACTAACAAGTTCTGTGACTGAGAATCTCACCTTAGATTTCTAACTCTGCTGTCAGAGTTCTTAACCTATGCTCTGTGAGTATCATGGGCTGTAGGAAAGAACATCTGAAACAAAGATTACTTAGGCTGCCTGCTTCAAAAATGTTTTATCTTGGGGGCGCCTGGGTGGCTCAGTGGTTAAGCCTCTGACTTCAGCCCAGGTCATGATCTCAGGGTCCTGGGATTGAGCCCCACATTGGGCTCTCTGCTCAGCAGGGAGCCTGCTTCCCCCTCTCTCTCTGTCTGCCTCTCTGCCTTCTTGTGATCTCTATCAAGTAAATAAACAAAAAAATCTTTAAAAAAATGTTTTATCTTGGATTCTAACTTAATTGCTAATTTATTCATCCAACCATTATTTGTTGCCCACTAACTTTGGTCTTGAGACTGTGTTAGATATTGTGAATATAAACACAAATGGAAGTGAATCCCTTCCAGCAAGCAGTTCATGGCCCTGTGGAATGGTTAGAAAATGAAACATCTTGGGTTTTTCTATGTATTCTTCTGTAGAAATTGATAAAAGGAGTTAATTACAAGACAACAAACTTCACATTTTTCATTAAAAAAAAAGAAAATAAAGAATTGAAAATACAGCATGGTAAGGAGCATGTAGGGACAAGCAAAGAGTGGTAGGGACCCTACAGCTAGCACTGAGGAGGCTTTTATGACTGGCAGTGGGGGCACTACACTATGATTCTTCCTTCTTTAGAAATTCTAAGAGGTACAGTATTGTCTCTCCCTTTCTTCTTTGCTATTCTTTGTCCCACTCTTTCATCAAATAGTGAACATAATTAAATGAAAATGACCATGAAAGCCATACAATGGTTAAGAGTCAAGTTCACAGAACACCTGGGTGGCTCCAGTAACCACACCAGTTGGTTAAATATCTGCTTTTTGCTCAGGTCATGATCTCAGGGTCCTGGGATGGAGTCCCATATCAGGCTTTTTTTTTTTTTTTAAGATTTTATTTATTTATTTGACAGACGGAGATCACAAGCAGGCAGAGAGGGAGGAGGAAGCAGGCTCCCTGCTGAGCAGACAGCCCAAGCGGGGCCGGATCCCAGGACCCTGAGATCATGACCTGAGCCGAAGGCAGAGGCTTTAACCCACTGAGCCACCCAGGCACCCCCCAAATCAGGCTTTTTGCTCAGTGGCGTATCTGCTTCTCCTTCTGCCCATCCCTCCTGCTCCTTCTCTCTCTCTCTCTCTCTCAAATAAATAAATGAATAAAACTTAAAAAAAAAAGTCAAGTTCACATTGATTTGGACACATTTGCTCCAAGTTTCAAGTGTTCATAGAAAATGAGAATATTAAGCAATCCCATTTTTTCTTTTTAGGAGCAGGAAGAAAATGTATCCCTAAAGATTGTTAGTAAGGGGAAGGTAGGGAGAACTTGGATTTGGATTCTCTTTTAGTTGAAATGTGACCTTCAAGAAACCTCTGATAACCACAGAAAATAGTTTTTACTAAATAGCTTCACTGTCTGTCTCTTGTTTTTCAAAGAAAAAAAAAATCATCCCTGCAATCATTTCTTGGAATTGTCTTGATTTTTCAGCAATTTAAATTCTAACGTAGTCCTGTGCAGAGAATATGACTATAGTTTGAGTGTATATGTGTGTAGGTGCTGATAATTTTGCATTTTCTTTGGGGGTGGAAAAGGAAAATAATTTAAGCTGAGAAAATTCTTAAATATTCATTTTTAAAAATTTATTAAAGAACTTTGTTAAACCATTGTCAAAAAAATACTGTGTGACTTTGCTCTAGTTACTTAACCTCTCAGAACCTCATGTTTTCTCACTTGTACTTCTTAGGTTTGCTCGGAATATTAAATGAGATAGTGACATTGATTTCAAACCATCTTTCCTGTTATTTTCAACATAGCCTTCATCACCTATTGATACATTGTTTATCAGTTTGTTTGCTTTCTCCCCACTAGTAAATACTTTATATCCAGAAAAGCCTGGATAGTATCTATTGTCTTCATTACCATAACCCATGTACAAAGAATAGTATTGGGCACTTAGTAACTAACTAAATAAATGAATACATGATGGCAAAGCACTTAGTACAGTGTCTAGCTCATAGTACACATTCAATAAAGATGAGCTTTTATGATCATCATTGTTTCCTGACATACATTTGCATTTTAAAAGTAGCAAAGCTAACCTGAGTTAAGGAGATTTAGCTAATGGTTGTCTTGTGCGTCCTTGTTATTTCTGCCTGGTCCTCTTTCTTTGTTAGTCTTTGTTTTTGACTGCATTTTAATGTATTAGGTGAAAGGTTTACTTTTCACACTGATATTTAAGAATTAAAGAAAATGCCTGACACAGAATGATTCAACACCAGAAGGCTAAGTCCTTAATTATATGGTTGAGATAGCGGCTGAAACAGCAGCACCAGCAGTGGAGGAATTTGGGGGAGGGGAAGAAAGAAAGCTCAGAACTATCCAGAGGAAAATTGTTGGTGCAAGCATCTCTTTTTATTCTTCACCCACACCACACACCTCTCAAATCACACCAGTGACCTGCTACATTCAGACTGTCACACAGCTGGATGATGTGTTATAGGTTAACAACCTAAACACTTTCTAGCATGAGATTTGATGACTTGTGTTGCCTTGAACAAAATCTCCTTAAGCACATGCTGGGTTGGGGGAGCAAGTAAGTGGCCATAATTGTGACACACACATGGGGTTTGATGGCTCACGAATGCTCCTTCCCTTTAACCAAAATTTGGACAAAGATGCCCTCTGAAATCAACTCCTTTTAATCAATTTCATTGTAGAATCTCAGAGGTAGTTTAAGTTGCTTTAGGTCATTAACCCAGATGTTGTTCTCTGTATCATCAGAGAAATATGCAGATACCAATGATCATGCCTCCATACGATCCGTGTATAATATTTTCCCTACAGGATATGTTTCATTTACTTTCAGCATTCTTTCAATTATATTTCATTTTGTTTTGATGAAAATCATTGATTTATAATTGCTATCAAAGGCTTCTTTATCAGATGTAGCTGATGAATTGCTACCAGAGCAGGAAGCTATAAAACAACAACAACACAGCTTTGTGAGGATGGCCCATGTTCCCAATAAAGATTAAATGTCTGCTAGATCAATAATGGTGAAAATACTAGAATACATTATTTCTGAAATGAGATACTATGTAAATGTGCCTAAATTCATACTTTGTCTATTATAGGTTCATACTATTTTAAACAATGTGTATTTCTTTAATAATGATCTGCATGATTGTTCCATTAAATAAAAGAGTTGTTCATATTCGGTCCTTTCTTCCTCTATTTTCACTATTGAATTTGCAAATTATGCTTAATTTAGAGGAAATAATTACAATAAAATAAAATGCTCTCTTCAGCTTTCCTGAACGTTTCTACTGATACTATTTTGAAGATGAGGGTAATGCCATATACCCAATCAACATTTTTGCTCTATTTTATCCCTGGGAGAAGGCTGATACATTAGGATATTTATATCTATTTTCTTCCTGTGTGCATTAAAAAAAAAAATCTGAAAAGCCTTATAGAAATAATGTTATTTTGTGTGTGACTCGGGTTAAAATAACACTCATATCAATTTCCTGTTCAAGTACCATAATTATATGGCAAAACTTGATTTTTGTAATTTAAAGTTTATTGTTGTTATCCCCCTTTTTGCAGATTCAGTCTCACAGCATCAAATTCACAATGTCTGGCAGCTATTTAAATAACAAATGAGAATAATCATAGAGCAGGATTATCATCTCTTTCATTCTAGATATCAAACTTCCCTTAATTGCTTTAGAAGCCTCATAAACAATTGAGTCCCATGTAACATTGTTTTATAAGTAAAACGCATTAGTCTTTTACATGTTTCTCTCTTGTCAAATCACTCGCTCTGGGGGAGCCGGCTGCCACATCCTGAGGGATCTTCAGAATCTCTAGGGAGAAGCCTACATGGTAAAGAACCGAGGTCTTTGGCCAATAGCCAGTGAGGACTGAGGCCTCTGCCAACAGTGACATGAGTGACCTTGGAAGTGAGTCCATGAGCCCCAGCCAAACTTCCAGATAATTGCAGCCCTACTGACATCTTGACAGCAGCTTCATTAGAGACCCTGACCAACAACCACACAGCTAAGTTGCTCTTGAATTCTGAGTGGCAGAAAAAGAGGTAATACGTATTTGTTGTTTTAAACCACTCAGTGCTGGGGTAATAAGTTATGCAGTAATGATGACTAATGTCATCTAGCACCAACAAGAGGCGGCTGTGATAGAAATGGTGGTGTGGCATGTTTGAGTAAAAAAGAGCATGAACTAGTTCACCCCCCTGCCCAAATCATTTTGGTTAGGAATTAGATTCGAGAGAGGAGCTTAGTGCTAAGGTTATGGAGCCTATGTTAGGGTCTGTGGGGTGGACTAGCATGCTAAGGCAAGAGCCTCCATGTTATACCAGCTGAGGACAATATGGAAGACATTGGAGATAGAGGCAAAGCCCAAAGTCAAGTAGCCCAAGCTTTACCAGACTGCAGTCACACATGAGAGAGCTCAGAACACCCTTCCTCTCCCACAGGCACAAGACAAATCTCTCAGGAACTTATAAAATCTCAAAAACGTTACATAGCGGGGGCACTTGGGTGGCACAGTTTGTTGAGTGTCCAACTCTTGGGTTTCAACTTACGTCATGACTTTGGGGTCATTGGATTGAGCCCCACATCAGGCTCTGTGTGAAGTCTGTTTGAGATTCTCTCACCCTCTCCCTCTGCCCCTACCCCCACTCTCTCTCTCTCAAATAAATAGATAAATACATCTTAAAACAACAACAACAATTTACACAGGGGTATAGGGGACAAGGGCAAGAGAGAGCTGAGAGTCATAAGAGACTGATTTTTTTTTTTAAAGATTATTTATTTATTTATTTATTTGACGGAGAGAAATCACAAGCAGGCAGAGAGGCAGGCAGAGGGAGGGGGGTAGCAAGCTCCCTGCTGAGCAGAGAACCCCATGTAGGGCTCGATCCAGGACCCTGGGATCATGACCTGAGCTGAATGCAGAGGCTTTAACCCACTGAGCCACCCAGGTGCCCCAAGAGACTGAGTTTTAAACTGAAAGTGATTAAGTGACCTTGAATTTGTAAGAAAGAACTTTCCACCAAAGAAGCAAATTAGGGCTTGAGAGTAAAATTAATTTCAGTTGTAGAGAAATAAAACTTATTTGCAGACTTTTGCAATATTTGTAGTTACAAAACTTCACACCTGCTATTTCACAATTGATAGGGACACCTTTATTTTAGAGCAGGATAAAAGAAAAAGATCATTGTTATCACAGAAGAGCAATGCCAATTTTCTTTCTTCAGAGGGAATATGTATCTGAAATTATTTGGGGGAAATAAGTAATTTTGGAGAACATGATCTCTTGCTTTCTGCTAATGGTGGCTAATACTTATGATGTACTCACAATGTTCCAGAGAGTTGTTCTCACCATTTTACAGATACTAAACTCATTCTGCACTAACAACAAATCTATTCTGTGCTTATTACCATCAGCCCCATTTAAAATAGGGAAACAAGAGGCACCTGGGTGTCTCAGTGGGTTAAGCCTCTGCCTTCGGCTCGGGTCATGATTTCGAGGTCCTGGATCTAGTCCCGCATTGAGCTTTCTGCTCGGCGGGAGCCTGCTTTCTCTTCTCTCTCTCTCTGCCTGCCTCTCTGCCCACTTGTGATCTCTCTCTGTCAAATAAATAAATAAATTCTTTAAAAATAAAATAAAATAAAATAAAATAAAATAAAATAAAATAAAATAAAATGGGGAAACAAAGGCACAGAAGAGCAAGGAAACTGCCAAGGGTCCTAGCCTGTCTGGTTCTGGACTCTATGAACTTAACCACTGCCTTCTCATGCTCCCCAAGGTGTATCTTCTATTTCTTCAAAGACTTTGTTTCTGGGACATCAAGTTTATGCTGAGCATTTTGACTAAGTTGGAAAAATGTAAGATTTGAACTCAGAATGTGAGTCCTCCTGATGACACTAGACAAAGAGCTTTTTGGCTGGTCTCTAAAACTGCACTCATCTGTATGCACAGTTATTTATGGAGATTATTCCAATAGTATCTGGATTTCACTTTAAAGGTGAATAGCATTAGGTGTCCTGGCTGTGGCGTGAAGAGCCACACGGATCTTTAAGGACTGGCTTGTAAACATGTAATCAGAAGATCTGGCGTTGCCTGAGAATCCAGAGCAGGTTTTAAATAGCTTACAAAGAGCTCAGCTGGTCTTTCCAAGTCCAAGTTATCAAAAATAGTTTCCTAGTTTATGTGTGTGACCTTCCCTGGCCACAGACACGGAGCCACAAAGACTATTCTGCCTTTGCCCTCTCTGGATGCAAGAGCAAACGCATGACTTTTTCAAATATGAGCTATAGTTTAAAAATCACAAACATGGAGTGAGCATAGAGCCCTGTGAGGCCCATGGATTTCCCTGAATTCAGTAAAACCCCTCTCTCTCTACAAAATACCTCTAAGGTAAAGAATAAGTCCTTGGTGGCCAGGTCCTGCCTCCATCAGAATATTTAGCCAGAAACAGAGACCACCATGGAGAGAGGCTTGAAGATTCGTCTATAGACAACTTGAGAATCTCTAATATTATTCATTAATTCATTTTACCTGTCTTGTCTAAAAATTTCCTGGAAGAAGCATTAATATGATCCAATGGCTTTTCTCCCTTCTTGTTAGTCCTGGAAAGATAGTTTCCAATGTTTCTGAATCTATTTTGTGAGCTTTCCCCCTGAGAACAGTTCTGACCAACATCTCTATGTGAAGCCAGTGGAGAAGAAGAAAAATGATTGCAATGCTGAGATATTTTCTAGAATGCTAGTCATGTAGAAATACTATAAAACAAGATAAAGAAATGACATAAAAATAGAAATAAATATACAAAATACTTAGGGAGCCACACTTTGGCACTATTCGCCACTTAAAAAAATAATGCTACTTTGCTCCAGAAAAAAAAAAAAAGTGTTTCAGTGTTCTTTTCTGTAAAGGGACTTCTAAGTTGCCACCTGGTAGAACTTGGTATATTCCTATGAAATCATGGGTTTCGATCTTCTAATATTGTTAATCAACATGGGATTGGATTTAATTTTCTAGGTAAGTTGGTTGGAATTTAACACTGTTTATTTGGCCCATAGCTATTTTCCTGGTAGAACAGATGTTGAAGGAAAACAAGTTCTCCTAGAAAGAGGTTTGTAACACTAGGTATGATTGACATTTTGGGTATAATACAAAGTAGAAACCTAAAGGTTAACCTACTTCCTTGAGTAGTTAGTTCTTTTGAAATAAATTTCTTATAATTTATTATGGAGCTGTTGAACACGATTTACTTCATAATTAGGATCTTAGGACAAAGAATTAAAAACAGATCTTAAAAAACTATTGCTAACAACTGTTGGTAGGATGACCCAACAGTTTTTCCTACCCATGGAGTTGGAGAATTTTCAAGAATTTCCTTGATTCTCTCACAAAAGAAACATGAGAGCTAGCACTGCCACTCTCCTTTTCCTGGTTTCGGGTGCTATGTCAATGCTCTAGCAGGCATCTTGTGACTGTTAGGAACCTTAACAGGGGTAAGCCATGGAACTGATGTCTACCTCAGTTTTCCTCTGATGCAAGAAAAAAAGATGGCTGTTTTCAAAAGCCACTCAGCTTTCCTATAAGTTGATGTGTATGTATTCCTAGTTCATACAATAAAATATAATTATACCAAATATGGTTATACCAAAGACTTAGAAGATGGTGATATTGAAGCCAAACTGGACAGTGTCCCATTTTTTTTCAACGCAATGAAAAAATTTCAAGACCAATTTCAAAACTGAAAAGTGCATCTCGTAGTTTCCCCTTTCCATTTACCATCTTTGTCTTTATAAGTCTAATTGCAAGTACCACCTCATGTGATCTGGAGAAACTGTATGTATTTTATACAGGTGGTGGTCTTTATATATTAGCCATTTCCCTTTAAAGATCATTATAGATCAATATAAAAACTTCTACTTTGAAAGAATTCTTGAGATTTGAATAGTACAAATTTAATTAATAACAAAAGGATGAATTAGATCTCCTTTCCTCCCCATCCTTTCCTCTCTATTTCATTTTCTCCACCTCTTTCCTTCCTCTCAGTGCTTTTCTTTATTTAGTCTTCTCATTATCCATGCTTCTATCTTTCTTAGAATACCAGTGCAATGTGATATATTTTTCACAAAGAATATCGATATTATTCTTAGTATTTATGAGCTTCAAGACAGATATTTTGTCCTTATGCATTTTGTGGGGGGTTTTGCCAATATGTTACACAACAGAGCCAGTAGTGAAAATGTTTTTAAAATACTTAGTTTCAAATAATTTTCCCCCATTTTATTTCTGTAGAAATACAATCCTTGTTTGAAGTACATGCCGTTACATCACAGTCGTGGATGTTTTGCCCAAGCCAAAATATGAGATCACAAGTGATAATTACATTGGATTATTTGCCAATATTTTTCCACTCATGTGTACAAAAATACCGTGTATTTCAATGTTATACCTACTGGCTAAATGATGTAACTCCATCAGTGTCTGAGAAAAAAGATAGGATTAAGTAATATAATTTGGTATGTTTAAATGTTTTAAACAGAACAGGATCAGAAAACATGCTTAATGCTGAGTAAAACATACTGAAAGCAAGCCTATACCATTTCCTTGCATGAGAATGGTAACTTAGTATTATTAATAAGAAAAACAAAACAGAACACATTTTCCAGTTTTCACAAAATTCAAGAAAACATAGAATAATGCATTGAAACAATGTTTCTCTGCCCACATTAATCTAAAAACCTGAACAGACATTATTTAACCAGAATCCAAAGTTCAGGGGCAAGACTGTTGAAAGATCTCTAATTTTAAAATCACTGTTTGTAGAAGTAAACCTTTGTTCCCAGTCTGTAAATTATTAAAATGAGTATGTAATGAGTTCCCAGGTCTCCTCATTAAATCTTCTTGTACATGCAATGAGCTGTTTCCTGGTACATCTCACTCTCTGGTACTTCATTACTAGTGATGGTGTTGGCACTTCTAGATTTATTTGCAAAGGATACACAGGGATTCAATGACTGCCAGCACTTATCTTCATGCAAATTATAGGCCAACTGTTCTGCCACATTCTCTGAAAGTTAAAGTTTGAGAACCTCAGTGGAAGGCAGAGTTCTTGCTTTAGAAACTCCTCAAATGTCCATTCCTTTATTGTCTATAATTCACTTTGATTTTTGTCTCAAAGTTCTTATTTTGCCTGAGGCAGAAGTCTTAGTTTAGTCATTTTGAAGTAAAAATAAATTGTTATTTTTCAGTATTTAATTTTGAAATTTAATTATATTCAGGAGCTTTACCTCCCTGTCAATTCCATCTTTTCTTCCTATACTTTTCCCTGGGTGGATTTTTCAGTTTTAGGGGCATATATATCTGCCACTGTGGGTGGTATGAGAGAGGCCTGATCTCACCCAGGTCTTGATTTGTTCACTCCCAAACTGGATCTTTACTGGATTCATGGCAAAAGCTAAGTATGATGCTTTCTCAAACAGCAACCTAGGTAGAATGTGCCCTTATCTTGGCATCTACCCTGTTTCATAGCACTGGTGATTCCTTGAAGCCATACTTATCCTCTCTTTTGAGGATGGCCAACATAGACCCTGTTGGATATGCCTCTCTTCATCCTGATTTTGGACTTTCACAAAGAAAACCGTAAGTTAGCTTCCACACCCCATGTGAGACCCAAAGGAACTTTTAGACCCCATTTCGTACCCTACGGTTGCCATAGGTGTCCTGGGATGGTGTGTATGTCTCTTTAACTTCTAAGTAAGCCCCATTACCATGTCTCATTCCCCAACGTTCCTATCTCCTTGAGGGTGCAGTGGCTCCCGACTTTTCAGAAATCCCAAGTAGAAACCAGGACACAAGTTTCTTTTATTCTTGGTTTCCCACTAACACCCCTGCACCAATCCCCCAGGATATGACTCAGAAGGTGTGAACTAAAAGTAGGGTGACTAAATTTCCAGATTTTCCCAAGAATGAAAGGGTTTCCAGGATGCAGGACTTTTGGGTTGAAAACACAGAAGGTCCTGAGCTGGTCACCTTACAGGAGGCATATCTGCTGCAGTGTCTATAACTCTCTTGTTCCCCTCTGAAGTCTCCTCCTTTTTGTTCAGAAGATTCATTATCTATTGGAGGCTGGTTCATATCATTTTTCTCCTTTAAATACTTTCTGTCTGGAAAGGGTCTTTGAAGCTTAGAAATAAATTTGGCATCCATTTTCCCCCTTTGCCTTTGAAATCACTTGCAGGAATACATACGATTTCTGCATGTAGTTATGTTTGGGAGGATCAATAGGAAACCAGAAACTACCAACTAATGCTTCACGTATCATGTTACCATACTTTTAATTTTTTATTTTATTGAGGTATGTTTTACATATCATAAATTCATCCCTTTCAAGTGTATAACTCCATGGTTTTTAGCCATTTTACCAAGTAGCATTACCATTCCCATAAAACAGTTATCGAACATGTTCCTTTTCTCCAAAAAGATCCTTCATGCTTATTTACAGTTCATTCTTTTTCCCACCCTTAGCACCAGAAAACAACTAATTTACTCTATATCTCTTCAAATTTGTCTTTTTCAGGCAATTCATAGAAACAGAGTCATATGGAGTGGGGTTTTTTTTGGTTTAGCATTTCATTTAGCGTAATTTTTTAAGGGCCATCCCTGATGTGCCGGTATGTTGCCCTCTTCATTTGGTGGATAGTATTTCATTGTATGGATATACCACATTTTTTCCCTGCATACCAGTTGATGGACACTTAAATTGTTTCCAAGTTTTGGTTATTATAAATAATGTTGCTATAAACAGTTTTGTGCAAGTCCTTGTGCAGATATATATTTTCATTTCTCTTAGGTGTAGGAGTAGAATGGTAGTTTAACATTTAAAATGTATGGTAAATGGTATATAGACATTTTAAAATGGTAGTTTAACATTTAACATTTTGAAAAATGACCAAACTGTTTTCCAAAATGAATACATTATTTTACATTTCCATGAGTAATGTAGGAGGATTCCTGTTTATCCACATCCTTGTCAATGCTTGTTACTGCCTGCCTGACTTATTATAGCCATTCTGGGAGGTGTGAAATAATATCTTATTGTGATTTTAATTTGCATTTCCCTAATAATTAATATTATTGAGTATCTTTGTGCCATTTTTACATTAACCATTCATGTATCTTCTTTTATAAATTTCGGTCCACATGTCTGTCCAGTTTTGATAGACTGTCTTCTTATTGAGTTGTAAGCATTCTTTGTAAATTCTCGGGCCAAGTCCTTTACTTGGTATGTGTTTTGAAAATATTTGTTTGCTTTCTATTCCTTGTCTTTTCATTTTGTTAATGATACCTTTGAAGTACAAAAGGTTTAATCTTTGGTAAGGTCAGTTTTAACAATTTTGTCTTTTATGAACCACACTTTTGGTCTTTGTCTAACACAACGTCTTGAAGATTTTCTTCTAAATGTTTTATTATTTTAACTCCTACATTCAAATATATGGCCTATTTTGAGTTAATTTTTGTGTATGGTCTGAGATGAACGTCTAAGTCAGTCTTTTTGTATGGGGTATCTAATGGTCCCAACACTTTTTGCTAAACAGACTATCATTTCTTTTCAATGAATTACTCTGGCATCTTTGTAAAAAAAAAAAAACCCACAAAAAACAGTTAACTAAAATAGAAAGCTGGGGTCTCAGTTATGTTATTATAATTTGTCTAATTACATGTCTATATACTGTACCATACTATCTTGACTATTGTATCTTTAATAACAAGTTTTGAAATTAGGAAGTTGAGGTCCTCCAAACTTGTCCTTATTTTTCAAAATTACTTTATTTATCTTAGATGTTTTGCATTTTCATACAAATTTTAGGATTTGTCAATTTCTTTCTTTCTTTCCTTTTTTTTTTTTAAAAATATTTATTTATTGATTGATTCAGGAGGCAGAGGAGAGAGAGAATCTCGAGCAGATGCCCAGCTGAGTGCAGAGCTCATGGGGGCTTGATCCCATGACCCATGAGATCATGACTTAAGTTGAAACCAAGAGTGGAAAACTTAACCAATTGAGTCAGCCCCTGTTTGGCAATTGCTGGGAAAAAAAAAAGCCCACCAGCAGTTTTTTTATTAATATGTATTTGACATACTACATTGGGTAAATTTAAGATGTGCAACGTGTTAATTGGATACATTTATATATTGTAATGATTGCCATTATAGTGATTAATAGCATCTCTATCACATTACAGAATTTTGTTTTGTTTTGTTTTGTTTTAAAGATTTTATTTATTTATTTGTCCGAGAGAGAGCGAGAGCAAGAGCGAGCACAGGCAGAGTGGCAGGCAGAGTCAGAGGGAGAAGCAGGTTCCCTGCGGAGCAAGGAGCCCGATGTGGGACTCGATCCCAGGATGCTGGGATCATGACCTGAGCCGAAGGCAGCTGCTTAACCAACTGAGCCACCCAGGCATCCCACATTACAGAATTTTGATAGGGATTTAGTTGAACCTATATAGATCAATTTGGGAGACAGAATTTTGATAAGGATTTTGTTGAACCTATAGATTAATTTGGAAGAGAATTGCCATTTTAACAATATTGGCTCTTCTAATTCATA
The DNA here is from genome assembly GCF_011764305.1 of Mustela putorius furo. Lineage (NCBI taxonomy): Eukaryota > Metazoa > Chordata > Mammalia > Carnivora > Mustelidae > Mustela > Mustela putorius. The sequence goes on from NW_025421999.1 coordinate 7,464,705, forward strand.
AACACAAAATGCGTCTCTTTTATTTATTTAGATCTTCTTTAATTTACTTCAGAGAAGTTTTATAGAATTCAGTGTATGTTTTGTGCTCTTATAAAATTTATTCTTGAATATTTTATTCTTTTTAGTGGTGTTGTGAATGAAATGATATTCTTAATTCTGTTCATATGTAGAATTACAATTGATTTTTGTATATTGATCTTCTACCCAGCAATTTTGCCATACTTTAGTTTTAAGTAATAATTTATTTTTTAGAGCAGATTTAGGTTTATAGAAATTGAACACAAAGTACAGTTCCCACATACCTCCTCTACCTGTCACCTCCCCACCCTTCCTACAAAGTTTCCCTGATTATTAACATCTTGTATTAGTGTGATACTTTTGTTACACTTGATGAGCCAATATTGATACATTATTATTAACTGAGGTCCATAATTTATATTAGGGTTCACTTTGTGTTTTTCATCTTGTTTATTTGTTTGTTTTTTCAATTGAAGTATAGTTGCCATACAATGTTACATTAGTTTCAAGTATCTTAAGGGTTTTTACAAATAGAACTATCATTACATGGACATACAAGTAGGTTTACTTCTCTAAATTATCCCATGCTACAACCTTCTCCTTCCAAATTCCTAGAAGACACTTTTCTTTTTACTGTCTCAGTAATTTTGCCTTTTCCAGGATGTTTGCTGTGACTTTGTAAAATTAACATTTGTTAAGTACAGTCCCAGAGGGTCAAATGGTGAGCCCTGGTTCAACAAAAAACCACAAGGGAATTCAAATAGAGAAGTGCATTACTCATAGGTCATGGAGGAAGTACACAGCATACCTTGAGAGGCCACATGGAGTGGTCAAGGCAGAGTGTAGGCAGAGAGTAACAATCTGGGGCACATGCTTATATTAAGGTCCAGAGATGGAGTACTTTGGGGTTCCCAGGTTCTAGTCAGATTGGTCAACTCACACCAAAACAGCAGTGTTTTGATAGGATACATGGTCTTTCATCTCAGGTTACACAAGGGGAAGGCCCTGACAGGCAGTGAAGACTTCATCACAAGGGGTATTGGAGAAGCCCAATCAGGAACTTACATTTTTCTGAGGCATGTGCTTCCATGAGGGGTTAATGTCAGTTTAAAGCACCTGAAGGCCCCTTGGCCAAATAAAAATAGATGCCAAGGCAGCATACTGTGGAGTAGCTTAGTTCAGTTCTCAGTAGTCATAAAGTTGGAATCATGTGGAGTGTAGCCTTTTCAGGTTGTAGTTGTAGTCTTTTTAGATTGGCTTCTTTCACTTAGTAGTATTCACTTAAGGCTTCCCCATGTCTTATTCCATTTAATCACTAGATAATATTCCATTGTATTAATATTCTACAGTTTCCTTATTCTTCCACGTATTGAAGGATTATTGGTTGCTCCCAAGTTTATAGTAAGTTATTTATTTTTTTTAAAGATTTTATTTATTGGGCGCCTGGGTGGCTCAGTGGGTTGAGCCGCTGCCTTCGGCTCAGGTCATGATCTCAGAGTCCTGGGATCGAGTCCCGCATCGGGCTCTCTGCTCAGCAGGGAGCCTGCTTCCTCCTCTCTCTCTCTGCCTGCCTCTCTGCCTACTTGTGATCTCTGTCTGTCAAACAAATAAATAAAATCTTTTTTGATTTTATTTATTTGTTTGACAGACAGAGATCACAAGTAGGCAGAGAGGTAGGCAGTGAGAGAGAGAAAGAGAGAGAGCGGAGGAAGCAGGCTCCCCGCTGAGCAGAGAGCCCGATGCGGGGCTCAATCCCAGGACCCTGAGATCATGACCTGAGCCGAAGGCAGAGGCTTTAACCCACTGAGCCACCCAAGCACCCCAAGTTATAGTAAGTTATGAGTAAAGATTTGTGTATAGGTTTTGTGTGGAGGTAAGAGTTCAACTCATTTAGGTAAATACCAATTCAATTGGTATTGGAATTCAATTATTGGATCATATATGGTAGGCCAACATTTAGTTTTTTAAGAAGCTGTCAAGCTGTCAAACTGTCTTCCAAGGGGACTGTACCATTTTTTTGCATTCTCACCAGCAGTGAATGAGAGTTCCTGTTGCTCCATATCCTCACCAGCATTTGCTATTGCCAGTGCTCTGGATTTTCTAAGAGGTATGTAGTGTTGTTTTAATTTGCAATTCCCAAATTACATATGATGTGGAGCATCTTTTCATATGCTTATTTGCCATCTGTATATCTTACCTGATAAGATTTCTAATCAGTTCTTTTCTCATTTTCTAAATGGGTTGTTTGTTTTCTTGGCAGGGAGTGTTTTAAAGAGTCCTTTGTATATTTTAGATACAAGTTCCTTATTGGACATGTGTTTTGCAAATATTTTCTCCTTAAGTTAATTGTTGTGAAAGGTGTACAGTCTCTGGATTCCTTTTTTTTTTTTGCATTTGGATATCTAGTTGTTTCAACCTTATTTGTTGAAAAGATTCTATTTTCTCTATTGAATTGCTTTTGTTTCTTTGTCAAGTATCAGTTAATTATATTTGTATGTCTCTATTTCTGGACTCTCTTCTGCTTCTTTGATCTATTTGTCTATTCTTTTGCCAATACCACACAGTCATGATTACTGTAGCTTCTTTCTGTCTTTGATTTCTAACTTAACTCCACTTGTATGATTTAAATCCTTTTTAACTACTTAACTAATTAATTAATTAACTTATTTCATGGCTTAACGTATGTATGCTCTGTCCTGGAGAATGTTCCAAGTGTGCTTGAAAAGAATTCTGCTGTTAATAGGTGTTAGGTCAAATGGTTTCATGATATTTTTTAAGCTGTATATATTCTTGCTGATTTTCTTTGTAGTTTTTCTATCAAATTTGAAAGCAGAGTATTGAGATCCACAATTATTGTTGAATTTTCTGTTTCTACCTCCAATCCTTTCAATTTTAGTTTCATATATTTGGGACTCGATTGTTAGGTGTTTATAGCTTATAATTATTTGTTACTCTCTGCTAAGTAGATCCTTTCATCATCATAAAATGTTTTTCCTATCAAGGAGCAAGTTTTTCGTAAAAGTCTTTTTGTCTTTTTTAGTATAGCCTCTCCAGCTCCTTTTTGGGTACTATTTGTATCACATGTATTTTTTTCTATCTTTTTACTTTTAACCTATTTTTTTTATTTTTAAATTTAAGGGCCCTTTTATAGACTGCATATAATTGGATTATGGATCTTTTTTTTGTTAATCCATTCTACCAGTTTCTGTAATTTGGATCAGAACATTCAATTATTTACATTTAATGTACTACTGATAAGGTAGAATTTATACCTGCCATTTTGCTCTTTGTTTTCTGTACTTCTTTTTTATCCCTCTGCTCCTCCATCACTTCCTTCTATTGTGTTAAATACTTTCCAGTGTACCATTTAAATTCCTTTTTGTATTTTAAAATATTTCACCATGCACTTGCAGTTGTAGCACATCTGGGTTACCACCACCCTCTGGGTCAATGCTGAGGTCCCCAGTGCTGGGAAAGAGCCAGAGCTGTATGCTTGGAGGATCTGTGGTGGGCTGGGACATGGAGATGCCCAGGAGCTGAATATGTGGTGCCCTACAATCGCTTCCATGTTCTCTGCTCCATTACTGCTTTCCTGGGCTCCCTGGCCTAACCTCTCTGTTCACTGGACCATTAGAGGAGATGGAGCTCAAGCTGGTCTCAAGGGATGAGGACAGAGGAAACTGCAAGGTCACCTTCCCCCACTATTCTTGCTCAGCCACCAGGGTCACATTTTACCTCTTTACTCTTTTCTTAAAGCTGTTTTTTAGTGGTTGCCCTGAGTCTGATAACTAGCATCCTAATTTAAAGTGATCTAGCTTGCAGCTCCTGGGTGGCTCAGTTGGTTAAGCATCTGCCTTTGGCTCAGGTCTTGAACCCAGGGTCCTGAGATTGAGCCCCACATCAGGCTCCCTGCTCAGTGGGGAGCCTACTTCTTTCTCTCCCCCAGCTTGTGCTCTCTCTTTCTCTCTCTCAAATAAATAAAATCTTTCTTTAAAAAAGAATCTAGCGGGACGCCTGGGTGGCTCAGTTGGTTAAGCAGCTGCCTTCGGCTCAGGTCATGATCCCAGCGTCCTGGGATCGAGTCCCACATCAGGCTCCTTGCTCAGCAGGGAGCCTGCTTCTCCCTCTGCCTCTGCCTGCCAGTCTGTCTGCCTGTGCTCGCTCTCTCTCCCTCTCTCTCTCTGATAAATAAATAAAATCTAAAAAAAAAAAAAATCTAATAAATAAATAAGAATCTAGCTTAGATTAATATTAGCTTAATTTCAGTAGTAGCTTTAATACAACTGTATCCCCTTCCTTCTCTTCTGTGATAGTATTGTGATACAAATTACGTCTTTGTACATTATAAGACCATCAATACAGGTTTATATTAATTGTTTTATATAGTTGTCTTCTAAATTAGACAGGAGAAAAAGAAGCTGCAAAATTTCATTTGTTCTGTGTTTTGTGTTTATCTATGTAGTTACTTTATTGATACTCCATTTCTTCATGTGGATTTCAGATACCCTCTAGTGTCTTTTCATTTTAGATTGAAAGCCTTCCATTAGGACAGAAGTGATGGTTGTGAATTCCTTTAGCTTTTGTTTACAGTGGAATATCTTAATTTTTCCCACAGTTCTGCAAAATAGTTTTGCTAGATGTAGAATTCTTGGTTAGTGGTCCTCCTCTCAAACACCCCCAGTGCTTTAAATATCTCATCCCACTGCCTCTGTACTCCATTTCTGATGAGAAGTTAGCATTAATCTCATTGAGAATTTCTTATTCATGATAAGTTGTTTTTTTCTCTTAATGCTTTCAAAATTCTTTCTTTGTCTATGTCCTCCTACAGTTTGACTATGATGTGCTTAGGTGTGAACCTCTGTTTATTCTACTTGGGGTTCATCTATTTTTCTTCAACTTTGGGAAGTTTTCGGCATTATTTCTTTAAATATGTTTTCTTCCCATTTCTCCTCATTCTTTCTAGTATTTCCATTATATGTATATGTTTGTGTGTTTACTGGTATCATACAGGTCTTTGAGGCTTTGTTCATTTTTTAAATTGTTTTTTTTCTCCTTAGGCTGTATAACCCTGCTGATCTATTTTCAAGTGCACTGATTCTTTTTTTTCCTGTCAGCTCAAGTTGGATTTTGAGTCTTTCTACTGAATTTTTCATTTCGCTTATTTTACTTTTCAACTACAGAATTTCTATTGGTTTTTAAAAAAATACTTCATATTTTTCTATTTGATGAGATATTGCCATACTTTCTTTTTTAAGATTTTTATTTATTTATTTTGTGTCCCAAGATGGCTTTCTTTCTTTCTTTTCTTTTTTTTTTTTTTTAATTTTTATTTATTTGACAGAGATCACAAGTAGACTGAGAGGCAGGCAGAGAGAGGTAGGGGTGGGGAAGCAGACTCCCTGATGAGCAGAGAGCCCTATGGGGGGCTCGATCCCAAGGACCCTGATATCAACGCCTGAGTCGAAGGCAGAGGCTTAACCCACTGAGCCACCCAGGTGCACCCTATACTTTCTTTTCATTTTTAAAATTCAGTTTCTTTTATTTCTTTGAACATGTTTTTGAGAAAACTGATTTAAAATGTTTATCTGGTATGTCCAACATCCGGGCTTCTTCAGGGAAATTTTCTATTGACTGCTTATTTTCCTGTGTATGGCCATTCTTTCTTGCTTCTTTTATGAATCATTTACATTTTTATCAAAACTGGACATGTCAGATAATATAATGTGGCACCTCTGAAAATCAGATCCACCGTTCCCATAGTTTGTTGGTATTATTGGGGCTGGTGTGTGTGTGTGTGTCTGTGTTTAATCACTTTCCGGGACTAATTCTATAAAACTTATATTATGGATTGAATTGTGTCCTTCAAAAAACATATGTTTAAGTTCAACACCTAGTACCTCAGCATGTGACCTTATTTGAAAATAAGTTCCTTACAGAGGTAATTGAGATAAAATGAGGCCTTTAGGGTGGACTCTGATCCAATATGACTGGTATCCTTTTAAAAAGGGAAATTTAAACACAAATACAGGCACAAAGGAGAGGCAATATGAAGATAGATAGGGCAGGGGCGCCTGGGTAGCTCAGTGAGTTAATCTGCTGCTTTTGGCTCAGGTCATGATCTCAGGGTCCTGGGATCGAGTCCCCTATCGGGCTCTCTGCTCAGCAGGGAGCCTGCTTCCCTCTCTCTTTCTCTCTCTCTCTGCCTGCCTCTCCATTTACTTGTGAAATAAATAAATAAAATCTTAAAAAAAAAAAAAGATACATAGGGCAAAAAGAGCGTGTGACTGGAGTCTTGCATCTATAAATCAAGAAATACTAAGGATTGCCAGAAATCACCAGAAGGTAGAGGCAAGCAGGAAAGATTCTTACCTAGAGCTGTCAGAGAGAATATGGCCCTCCTGAGATCTTGATTTTGGACTTTAAGCCTCTAGAACAACTAGACAGTGAGTTTATATTGTTTTAAGACATTCGGATTTTGGTACTTATTACTATAGCCTTGGGAACCTGATACAGTCTATATTCCCTGGAGTGCACAACCACTGAATTTTCTACTGTGCAGCTTCGGTAGTGAGCTAACAAATGATCAGAGGTTTCCATAAATGCTTGGAAACAGCAGTTCTTCCAATCTGCCAAGGACTTGTGTGTGTATATTGAGGCTAAGGTAATTCACTAGTTTGCCTTAGGCTTCATTTCCTGTTTACACTGCCTCAAGGTCAGCCAGAGATAAGGGATTTGGGCCCTGTTAGGTCTTTCCTGGGCGTGGGATGGGCCTGAACAAGTACTGGCCTTCTAGATGTTCAGAAGTATGGGAGCTCTTTTCAAAGGCCCTCTGGACATTTCTTCCTCTGGATCTGCCTTTTAAATTTTAGGCTGGGATTTTTTTCATTAAACTGGCATTGCTGCCTTAGGTAGTTGTGTTAATCAACTGCCCTTGATTGTTTCAGACAAATGCCCTGCAGACAGGGATTTTCCCGGAGGAAGCTCTGAGTAATCTCAAAGCCCTGCAAATGGGGGTTTTACAAAGATAAGAGATCTTCACAGGAGAAGAATGCACTGGAGATGGTACTCTTCAAGGTGCTCTTGGTTTGTCCCTTTTCAGTGTCAGCCGTACTGCTGGTTTGCACAACAACTGTGATAGCAGGGCTGCTGGTTTTCAAGGTTGCTTTGGAGCTGGAAAAAGGCGGATGGGAGTAAGCCAAGTTAAAAAACTCACAAAGTGCAGAAATTTTTCTTTTTTTTTTTTAATTTTAATTTTTATTCCTTTTTATTTTTTGAAAAGATTTTATTTATTTATCTGAGAGCAAGAAAGCGAGCATGATGAGGGGAGGGTCAGAAAGAGAGGGAGAGAATCTCAACCTTGAACATGACCTGAGCTGAAACCAAGAGTTGGTTGTTTAACCTACTGAGCCACCCAGGCTCAGCCACCCCCCGACATTTTTCTTGAATAAACTCTCCTCAGATTGTTACAAGTCTTATATTACCTTCTAAACTAAAGGTTAATTTTGACAAACTTGCTAGCATTTTGCTGGTTTTATTAAAGAGCAGACAAGTGGGGATCCTTGATCTGCCATTGTGGCTATCAAAGTTATTTTTTTTTTTTTAAAGATTTTATTTATTTATTTGACAGGGAGAAATCACAAGTAGGCAGAGAGACAGGCAGAGAGAGAGAGAGAGAGAGGAGGAAGCAGGCTCCCTGCCGAGCAGAGAGCCCGATGTGGGACTCGATCCCAGGACCCTGAGATCATGACCCGAGCCGAAGGCAGCGGCTTAACCACTGAGCCACCCAGGCGCCCCTCAAAGTTATTTTTTAAGTCAGAGTAACAAAAAGTAGAATTCAGACAAAAAAAAGAGTTAAGATTATGGACTCTGGAATAAGAGAACTAGAGGCACATGAATTAGACACATTCCTGAACTTCTCTAAGGCTTTTTTTGCATATCTGTACAACTGAGTTAATGATATACATTCAATTAAACCAACACCTTTCGATCTGCCATCATGACAGATTTTGTCTTAGTAGGTCTGTTAGGTCCCCCCAAAACTGGGTACCCCAATAATGAGTCTGTGATTAAAGGAGCGAGACTGATACAAAGCAAAGGTCAAGCAAAGCTTTATTTCGTCAGACAGACCGGTCGGGGCTGCTCCTCACAGAGGACAACCCCTTCCTGCTTTCCAGACTAATTTTTATAGAGCAAAGGCCATGTGGTTGGACCTGGCCACACACAGGTGGCCAATGAGATTGTAACACACACAGGAAACTCCACAGTGATGCTAGGTGACCAATTGAATTACAATTTACCCTAGGAGACATTTGAACCAGCCTATCACCTAGTTCAGAATTGGCGCCCAAAAGGTGCCCAAAGGGCGGAGCCTATACTCCTTGGTAGCTAGGAGAGAGTATGCGTCCCCACTGATTGAATACCTACACCTGGCCTGACCCACCCTTGTATTTGGACTTTGTTATGTGGGACTGGTTTCAGGGACTTGCTTTTAAATAAGTTCCCCGGCCGGGAGCAAGATCAATTTCAGTTTTACAACAAAATGGTAGTTCAACCGGGGTGGGGCTGCTCTGGCTAAATAGGCCCTTACAGATCAATTATAGAAAAAGAAAGATAAAGATAAAGGAATAACACTGCAAAACATTGAGGGTGGTATGTCACTGTAAAGTTTGATGTTCTTTGAAATGTCTCCTCTGCAGTTTCCAGTCTCCTGTTTCTTAAGCTATGTGTAAGAAGGCACAGGCATGGCATTTTCTTGTTTAGCCTTCTAGAGTTTCTGTCCAATGGCTAAGCTCACCTATGTATATGCTGTGTGGAAGATATTCCTCTGGGCTCTGCAGGAGCTATGTCAGTGAACCAAATATTGGATGATCTGCACATTTTCCCTTTTGATGTACTAGTACCACATAGGATTTTCAAGTGCATGCCCCTCAGACCGGGGATACTGTTTAAAGAGTGCTTTCCCTGAGTTTGGAGAATTTCTGTTAGTCTTGAGAAAGCCAAGATGGGGATTGGTACTCCAGGTCAAGTCTCTTTTTCATATTCTGAATTTTCAGAATCACAGACATATCTGAATACTGCAGGACTCCAGGGATGCATGAGATGGCACAGTCTTTTGCTTTTGGTATCAATCAGAGCTGCAGAACCACGAGGAAATCTGTATCTATATCTTTGTTTATTTACCCATATCTTCATTTACTTCTGTATCTACATCTACATATATACCTATTTATATCTTCAGCTGTGTCTGTATCAGACACAGCTAAATAGCTGTCTCTATCTAATTACATACCTCTATAATTACAAGGATTTTTTGTTATAGAGATTTGACATTATCCAGTTGTAGGAGCCGATTAATTAGTCTCTATTAAGGCTACTGTCTTCGAGTCCACTCGTAGGAGTTAAAGTTCAAGCATCCAGAAGGAATGTCAGATGTAAAGGAGGGAAGACCAAGAACAAGCTGGAACCCATGAGAATGAATTGAAATCTGTGTCAGTTCTCATTACCATTATCCTTGATGGTGGGGCTATATTGCAGAAGTTGGGGCCCTTCATCATAGAGCTAAACACCTATTTGAACCTGAAGTTGGTGAAGCTGGAAGAAGATCTTGGTGAAGGTGGAGCACTTGAAGGCTTGGTCACCACTTCTTACCAGTGAAGTAAGTCACTGGACCCATGATAACTACAGAAAAGAGGTAGCCTATTATATATAAGACAATATATGTTGTAACAGAAAAATTGCACAGAACACTTGTTAAAAATGGCAGAACCTATTTTATTTGAGCTACTGAGGTAGAGAAAAGAGAGACTTCAGTCTAGAACTGAGCCTAACCCCAAATATAGCAAAGTCAACGAGGCAGAGTGAGGGGGTCAGTGGATGGAAAATTACTAAGAGTTACTTGATTAGATATCAAGGGTGTGGGCATTCTTCCTAAACTGTGTTCAATAGGTCAGGGATGCAGCTTATTTGAGAAGAGGGCTTAGTGGGGCTTGACTAAAGTTTGGTCAAGGAAGCGTTCCTTGTCAATATGAACTATCAAAATAACTGCTGCTGCACTTGGGTACTTTAAATCTCACACAAGAATCATCCTCATGGTCCATTCTAACTGAGAGTAAATGTAGTTCAGCTTAGTCAAAGTGACACACCACAAAGCTACCACACTTTTATTTGGAAGCCATGGTTCTTCCTCTGGCCTTATTTTCCTGCTGTGAGATTCAGAGCATGAGTAATGGATTCCCTCACTATCTCTCCTGAAAGGAGCAGGTAGGTGGGAGATGGATGGGCAGGACATTGGCTAACTCTGCCTCCTATTCTTACTTTGTTTTTGTTTTTTTTTAATGAGTTAAGTTATATTTTACTCTTTTAAAAAACATTTTATTATGATAAAAACAATTAACATGAGCTCTAGTCCCTTAAAAAAATTTTTAGCATGCGTTATTATTGAACATAGGTATGCTTTGGTACAGCAGATCTCTAGAGTTTATCCATTTTATTTAGGTTAAATGTTATGACTGTTGAGTAATAACTTCTCATTTTCCTCTCAGCCCCTGATAACCACCATTCCAGTCCTTGATTTTATGAATCTGACTATTTTAGATTTCTCATAGAAGTGAGATCATATAGTACTTGTCTCTCTGTGTCTGGTTTCCTTCTCATACTTTGTTTATATCTTCTTAAGGTGAGCGTTCTGGTCTCCTTCCCTCACTCCCAGGACTTTGCTTTCTGGGACGGGATGAGAGGCATGGTTTCTTTTGGGAGAGGACCTGATCATGTTTCTTGAGATCTATACAATATTTTCAGTGGGTTTTCTTGGATGCAGTCTGCCAGGAAATAGCCATAACCAGAATGAAAACAGAAGCAATTTTGTTTTCATTCATTCTTAAAGGATAACTTGAAAATAATCTACTTCTGAGACTGGTAGTGTGTCCCAAGCGTATAAGGTTTTGGAGATCCTCAGAGCAAAGCTTTGCATGATAAAATCAATGTATATAAGAGCTACTAAGGCCAAGGCCTTGCTCGGATGTTCAGAAACTTCCTTCCCCCTGTCTGTGGGGTCAGGCTTTCTCCTGTACTTCCGGTTCACATCTTTCTGCATGTGATCCAGGCTATCAGAATGATGGTCCATTAAGGGACAGTCTTAATGTTGCAAGGAATTTCACTCTCCCACTTTTTAATTGGCTTCCATGAGCCTGATGAAGGGTGAATACTTTGTTTCTTAAGAGCTTGATGATAAAAAATGGGAGGAAGAAGTAGTTTAAGTAAGAGGAAAGTAAGTGAGTTGATTCCTCGGTGTTTATGGGAGGAAGTTAATAGACTCTCTCCAAAGTTGAGATATTTGTGAATTAAAAAAAGACTTTTCGTATTATTCAGAGTTATGGAGGCAACTACCAAGAAGAACTAATACCATACATAAATGGTTTGTCCCCAGAGAACAGAACTAGAATGTGTTTGGGAAAGAGTGAAATAGAGTAAGAAACTCCTGCTTTGTTCTAATACCCTGTTTTTTGAAATTCCTTTTTTCCATCTGAATGTATTATTATTATTATTTTTTAAGATTTTGTTTGTTTATTTGAGAGAGAGACAGTGAGAGAGAGCATGAGCGAGGAGAAGGTCAGAGAGAGAAGCAGACTCCCCGTTGAGCTGGGAGCCCGATGCAGGACTCCATCCCGGGACTCCAGGATCATGACCTGAGCCGAAGGCAGTTGTCCAACCAACTGAGCCACCCAGGTGTCCCTGAATGTATTATTTTGATAATAATTAGAAACAAGTTAAACTGAACCCTTCCAATCAACTTTACACTATTTTACTTGGATGCATCACATACATTTTGTTAACGATTGAAAATAGGCTGCATTTAATAATATAGAGTAAAAAGGACAACACTTTTATTTCAGAGAATCTATGAACATCCTTTTTCAGCAATATAGGCAGAAAAATTTAGAAATTATGGTTTATATATTTTTTAAATATTTTAATTACAATGGATAAAGGGAAGAAGATACAACTCTAGAGAATGATTGGATATTGCAGGAGCACAAGCTTTTTAGTCATTAATACCATTGGTATAGTACTTTTTGTGACCCCCCCCAAAGGGGCACTGAAGTACTCTTGCATAAATGTGGGGTTTTCTTTGTGTATTTAGGCTGCCTGTACCCTGTTTTCCATGATGACCACTTTCTGCTCAGCAGGGATGGGTATAGCCTTCCCATGCAGAGGAGCTCAATATTTTTTCAAAAGATGTTCTGACAACTTGATCTCTCTCCTGAATCTCTGGACAGCTTTGTTTCTGGGGCCAGGGTTAGGTGCCAGCCCTACTCCTCACTGACTATAGCATTGAGCCTTTTTATTCTAGCTGCTCTGCTCTGGAGCTACCAAAGAAATGTCTGGCACTAGCCATATTGTGGACTGTGGGAATTCTGAATTGTCGAGGTGTGAAAGAGGTGATTTGGCTTTGGACAGACAGCCTAGGGCTGAAAATGGCCCTACTCGGTCTTATTTCCTTAAGCAGAGCGGTACTGCTGATGAAAGGAAGGAAGAGAATGTAGAAAGCTTTCAGAACTCTTGATACTGATTTTCCAGAAGACTTCCAGTTTATAGACGCTGTTTTCCAAAGATATTTTGCATTTTCAGGCAGAGGATGTTTTACATTTATAGCAGGTAATTACCAATTCATTGAGAAAGAAAATCTCAAGTCATGACTTACTGCATGCAATGTGAAATGTACATCTTTTTAAAATATATTTTGAATTTTATTTTAAATACATGATGATTCAGTGTTTATTTTTCTTTCTTACTTTCTAAATTGAGTCAGAATATGGCAGTCTTGCACTTATCACCCAATCTTAATGTTTTCGCCCATTCATTCAAAAATGCTTGTTTTATTGAATGACTTCTTTTTTTTCAGCTTTCTTTTCTGGGCCCACATTTATGGGATCTCCATGTTAATCTAGTTTCCTTTCTGTTAATGGATGAATTCTGGGGTTGTGGACATTTTCCTCAGGAGTGATCCAATGCCAGACTTTGTTTGTGTTGTGAGTGGGTGTGACACACTTATGCTCCGAAGTACTTTTAAAGAGAAGAGAATCATAAATATAATTGCTCACAGGCTGGATTTAACACTCTTCCCTTCAATGTCAAGAGAAAAGATTTCTCTCTTCATTTTTGAGATCAGTCTGTTCCTTTGAACCCTCTTCTTTCCCTCTCACCTCCTCAGGGAGATTCTCTATTTGTTTATTTCATTTATTTCATTTTTTTTTTTTAAGATTTTATTTATTTGTTTGACAGAGTGAGATCACAAGTAGGCAGAGAGGCAGGCAGAGAGAGAAAGGAGGAAGCAGGCTCCCCGCCAAGCAGAGAGCCCAATGCAGGACTCAATCCCAGGACCCTGAGATCATGACCTGAGCCGAAGGCAGAGGCTTAACCCACTGAGCCACCCAGGTACCCCTGTTTATTTCATTTTTTTCAACTTCATCCTTTTTACCGTTCTTTTCTTTGACATTTCAACATGAAGTACGTTCTAGTCTTAAGCACATATTTCTTTTAATCATAAGACCCCCTGAGTCACTGATGTGTCCCTTAAGTATTAAATAATTTGGTCAGCAAATATTTTTTTAAACATTGGGTATTTTTGAAAAAACCCTGTAGTAGTTCCTTAAGGTGAGTAAGATATACTTTTTACCCTAAAGAGGCTAGTAGTCTAATGGAAAAGGCAATATCTAAATTTTGGTCTGACCTCTGCCACTTAATGAGCTGCGGCAAGTTTCGTCACCCCTCTGGAATTTTTTTTTTTTCCTCCTTCATGTAAAAAATGGTCATTATGATTTAAAATCAGTATAATTCTGTGCTTATAAACAATGGCATGATAGAATTTAGTAAGTGGTAATAAGAGAACAATGTGATTACAGTGAGAATTCAGTAGATGGTAAGAACACCTTTGTTGTGTTATCAAAAGGTGGCAACTTTCACTGAGCTCAAAAAATTCCAGCAGCAGGGTGGCTCAGTTGGTTAAGCATCTGTCTTCTGCTCAGGTCAAGTTTCAGGGTCCTGGGCTCCGGCCTTGGCATCGGGCTCCCTGCTCTGCTGGCAGAAAGACAGCTTCTCCCTCTGCCTGATGCTCCCCCTCCATGTGCTCTCTCTCTTTGTTGAATAAATAAAGACAATCTTAAACAAAAAAATTCCAGCAGTAAAATACTATGAGTGAAGCCCGTGGAGACCAGAAATACTGCAGGACACAGCGTGTAACCTTGGGTGGTTGCAAAATGGTTTCCATCTGGTGAGTTGGTTTATAGATAGGATTATTAAGGCAAGTATATAGAAAGAAGTAGAATAAAATGGCATAGGGTTGGAGACTGGAGAACGCAACTTTAAGGGGGTAGGTGGAGAAAGCAGATGCAATGAAGAAACCAGAAGAGTTTGAGAGAATTATGAAAGAAAATCACTCTATGTTCCAAAAAAGAGGGTGTAATCAACCCGGTGAAGGGCTTGAGAAGTTGAGGAGTGTGAGGACTGAGTAGAAGACATTTCACTAAGTAAGAAGTCACTGGTGAACTCTGGACAGGAGAAGAAAGTCTGCATTGAGTTAAACGGTGAAGTTCTGCGATAAGAACGCCGTGAGAGGAGATTACTTTTCTAAGCAGTTTGTGATTAAATGTACCACTGCAATTTGAGAGGCTAGCGTAATTAGCTTGACTTTCCCTCTCTCTCTCTCTCTCTATATCTTACTTCGTCACTCTCTCTTATAAGGCTAGAAGAGATGTCTCTGGCTTCTGTTTTATTCATCTTGTTCCATTGCCAGAGATGTTTCACTGCTAGATAATTCTTGTCTGCTGAAAATAGATTCACAAAATTTACTAACCTTTAAACTATTGTAGAACTCTTTACAAGTGGCTGGCAGTAAACAAAAGCAGGAGGGATTTCAGTATTCGAGGATTGTTAATTTACTTAATAAACTTTAAGTACAGTGAAGTTCCAAGTAACACTTTTAACTGTAAAATGGTGATATGTAGGCAGCTGACTTAGCATCTTGTAGGAACATCTATCTTCTAAGTTCAACACCAAGGATATTCGCTATTATAAACTTGAATTATGTTATGTTATATTACATTCCTTACTCTCTGTAAATCTAATACATAATAAGAAAGAGTAAAAAGCCCAGAGGAAAGTGTAGTTAATCCTAAAAGTTGCCTTTTCCTTGTTCAAAACCTTTGACTAATAACCATAGTCATTAATAGCTTATTAAGTGCTAGACATTTGATTGGAATTTTATTGTCATATTTTCTGTTCTCCCCATATACAGGTAAAGAAATTGAAACCTAATAGTCAATAAATTGTCTAGAAGCCTACTAGTAAATGCTTCAGACATAATTTAGCTGAGAACACTGAAATTTCTTACTCTTTAAGTGCTCAATCAGCTCATATTAGTGTACACCATGGGTAGTGCATTCTACCCGTGGGCAGATGCAGATAAGACAGATTTGACATATGTCAAATTACAGATATTTATTATCAGGAGGATTGGTCTTTATATAACAGAAACCCACACACATTGGCTTAAACCATAAAAGAACTTGTTGGAAGAATAATGTTGTATTTCAAGGAACACCTGAGCAACTAATCTTCAGGAGCAACAGGAGTTAGGGAAGCTCTATGACTTAAAAAGTAGATTTATCAGCCATCTTTCTTTTCTGCTATGTTATGTTGCTTTTTTCCTCTCTCTCGGTGTTTTTGCTCACTATCATTGACATTTGGTTCAAATTCTTAAGAGGAATCTTCTTGTATACTGGCAGTGATTGGCTTTCAGTGAGTCAGAGGTCTACACAGTTCTATTACCAGTAGCCAGGGCACAGGGTCACATTATATACACATGATTATAATGTTCAGTTCTTTATGTCAGGGATAATTTTTACAGAATAGCAGAATTGGGGAAAATGGACTGACCAATGGGACAATATTTAAGAATAAGACTATCTTAGAAAATCCATTACCTATGATGCTAAATCATGACCTCTTTTCTTTTTTGCACTTAATAGTGACATTAAGGGAAGGCAAAGAGCCTACAGGAGAAGAGAATTTATGACTGATTCTTTTACTCTTTTCATATATGCTATGAAAATGTATGCTATGATGGTTTTTGCTAGCCAAGGGGAGCTTTCTCTTTTATGCTCCCAGGAGAAGGTACTATGTTGTTGAGATCTGAAGGAACAGTAAGTGTCAGCTCAGCAACTAGGAAAGCAAAGAACATTCCACATGAGAGAATGGGTACAGGGGCCATGACACTTTTGAGAAATTGAAGAAAAGCCCGTGGGCCTATGACACAGATAGATCATCAAATTATAATGTAATATATTCTCAAAGACCTTTATATCTTTTAATATTTACCACATATTTACCATAGGGATATTTACCACAGTCACTATTATCACTTTTATTTATGTGATCATTTAATCCTTGCATCTGTCTTCTTGAGGTTAAGCTTCCTGTTCGTTTTTGCTCACTATCATAATTCTACTTCCCAGACTAAATGCTTTCTACCAAACAGCTGAGGCTGAAGACACAGGTAGGCCCCAAACCATACAGGGTTCTATAGGATCAGTTTTGATTTTCATTCTTGTGACTTTCTTCAGAAATGTTACCATCTCTAAGGAAAATGAAGAAAATTTCCCCCCTTTTCTGCACTTATCACGGAACTTAGAAAGGCAATAGTTGTGTAGTAGTTCACTAATATGTTTGTGTGTATGTGTTTTAGTAAGTGTGGTGGTGGCCTGGGTGCATTGGAGGAATCCAGCCCAATAATTAATGCATAAATCAGTTTTAAAGATAAACTCAAGACAGAATTGTACTCATTGTGATTTTGCTCTTTTATGTGTTATAGGGGAGCTGAAGAACCCAGAGAGATAATTCCAAGATGCATATTAACTGCATTACTTCTGGTGACTGTTATTTTTCTACTAGTTAGTATTTCCTACCTGACTATACTGACACCCAGAGATATTCTCTCTTCAGGTTTGTAAACAAGTGACTGAAGCAATAAATAATAGTAAAGACCATTTGGGTCATCAGTATCCCTTCACCAGTCAGACTGCTGTTTGTTCTTCATTATTTCATATACAGAATCAACTTATAATTTTCAAAAATAACAAAGGGGCCAAAGAGTATGATTTGGCTTAGGGAAGAGTTTTATAGTTAAGCATGATAATATGGAAAACCATATTTCTGGTGATACGGAAAAAATACATATATATAATGTTGACATATGATGCAGACTAGGTTCAAAATATTTGTATTCCTTTCATGATCTTTCCTCACCAGAGTGATACTGTGTAACCAATGCTTGGTCTATTAAAACTTTTACCATGTTGATTTTCTAAATGTTCTACATGACATAAAGAATGATAAACTGGAAATGTGGGCTATTAGCAGTTAAAAGAGTAGTTGTTAATGGTCAATTGATGGTTATAATTAATAGTATTAATATGTAATATAATGTTGTTTCTTATAAATGACTCTAAAATTTATGGTGGCAAAGGGACCCTGGACATATTGGACATATGAAATAAACTTCTGAGATAAACCAACATCCAGTACCATTAGGACTAATCTCTTTTGAGTAGCTATTACTGTTTTGGTAAATCTTTGAGGCACTGGAGGTAAATCTAAGAGAGGTTTAATATAAGAGTCCTAACACACTTTGCCTCCATTCTTGTGTTACTGGCGGAGCAAGAAGCTGCCATATGTGTGGTATCAGTGTTGATTCACATGGTCTAGTGTGCTTAGGGAACCGTAAACTAGAAATGATCAAGATTCTGAGCATCTGTGGAACAAACCAAATGCTAAATTGCATCAGAGCAAGTAGTGATTTGCTAACTATTTTGATTATGTAAAGAATAAATTAATAAAATTTATTATGGGTGTGGTCAGGACTGCTGATCAGCTGATCCTGACGTTATGGTTCATTGAATCTGGCTTCTGTTATGACTGCCAGTTCTCTGGTCATATTGGTTGTTAAAAACTATGATTATCTCATCTGGTGTGTCCTAACAGTTGCAGCAAATTTTTGGGTGGTGCAATTGTTCCATATGTGTAGAAGACCCATGAAGTATTTTGACCATAATGCTTGTGATTAGGTTTTTTTTTTTTTAAGATTTTATTTATTTTTTTTTTGACAGACAGAGATGACAAGTAGGCAGAGAGGCAGGCAGAGAGAGAGGGGGAAGCAGGCTCCCTGCTGAGCAGAGAGCCTGATGCTGGACTCGATCCCAGGATCCTGGGATCATGACCTGAGCCGAAGGCAGAGGCTTTAACCCACTGAGCCACCCAGGTGCCGTGATTCGGTTTTTAATGCTTACTCTTCTAAGCATATAATCCTTAGACCATGGTTAGATTCCGAAATAATTTTCTTGGATTCAAATATCCATCTTTTATTGCATTAGGAATTTAAGAAAATAATGAGAGTGGGGGCTGGGGTGGTTCAGTTGGTTGAGCGTTTGCCTTGGTTCAGGTCATGATCCCACAGTCCCAGGAGTTCCTACAGGCAGGAAATACAAGAGGTAAGTACTGCTGTGTGGTCACAAGTGATAGCATTTCCTGTCCTGAAACATCAGCTGAATTTGTTCATCAACAAATTCCATCCTTTCTACTTTACTTACTTTAAATTTACTTTCAGTCTCTATGAGGAGATTTGCTTTCTTGGTTTTGTTTTGTTTGTTTTAATTTTTTTGTTTTCTTTACAGGAGAGCCCTTTAATTACAGAAAAGGAAATAAGCAAAAACTTGGCAACATCAGGATATTATTGGAGAAAGGTGACCTTGATCCTCTCATGATCAGAATAGTCCTGGTGGACTAGGCATCATGTTAAAAGCTTTCCTTGCATTATCACATTTACTGCTCTCTGTAACACAAAAAGTGGATACTTCTCTTATCCCCGTTTTATAGATGAGGAAACTGGTTTAGAAAAGTTGTTACTTGCCCAATTGCACATAGCATGAAGTAGAGCCAAGACTGAAATCTAGGCAGTTTCTTTAGAGTATGTCTTTTAGCCACTACAAACAAACATAAGAAATACATAATATAAGAAATTGAAGAAAGAACACTCAGCCGGGTGTCTGGTTGGATTCTCTCTCTCTCTCTCTCCCCCTCTGCCTCTTCCCCTGCTTGTTCTCTTTCTCTCTCTCTCTCAAATAAGTAAATAAAATCTTAAAAAAAAAAAAAAACATACGGGAAAAAAGCACCCACCAACGTTGGTTGACTTAAAACCATCTTTCCTTTCTAGTCCCCCCTTCTACTTCTTCCATCCAGCCATCCCCTAACTTTGAATGTTTGAGTATCAGTTATTGAGAAGCAATTACATTTTAAGTATCTTATTAGGTATTCTGGATGCAGAAAGGAATAAGATGTGGCTCCTGGCTTTAGGCAGGGTATAATCTATTTGGACAGTTAGGTGAACCAAAAATCATAGTATGATTATTGCCGTGTGGTGACCTCCAGAAAGTGTTCAGAAAATACATGGGGAAGGAGGAATCATCTTGTTATTTTTCCTCTGATCTTCAGTTTCTTCCGATCTAAAATGGTAATAAATAATGCTTATGTCCTAGGAATGCGGAATGTATTAAACAAGCTAAAACGTGCAAACAATCCAGAGTCTCACATTGATAGTTACTATGATTTATATAATTATTTGATACACATTTGCATCAGAAAGAATGGCAAGGGCAACCATAGGTAAAAGTAGTTAATGTTTGTTGCAAATCCCATATGAATGCTCTTTTCTTTTCCCTCAGTAATTTGATCATTGATATTGTGCTGTGAGATGACAAATTATCTTTCTCAGAGGTGTTTACAAATTAAGAGGGGATTATTATTATTATTCTTTTTAATATAAGCTCTACACCCAACATGGGGCTTGAACTTATAACCCCAAGACGGAGGGTCTCATGCTCTACTGACTGAGCCAGCCAGGTGCCCCAAGAGGAAATTCTTAATAAGTTCCCAAGGGAATGACCTTCTAATCAAAGGGCTTCATAAATATGAATATAGCTATATTGGGGGGTATAGACTCAAATCTATTTATTAAAGATGTATCAAAAGTGACTGCCTATTGAAATTTCTCCCTAGGTTGGGTAGTATTTGGTGCAGGACACTTATCAATCCTAGGGCAGAGCAGGTAAGAACAGGGCTTCAAGTTTTTTAGCTAAAACAAAAACAAAAGCAAAAATCCACCCAAAATAGGGAGAATTGCCTTGGCGAAAGTTTTTTTTTTTTAATTTTTTTACATAGACTGAGCCTATAAAGTTATAATATTTACCTGTCAATATCTGCCTGAATAACAGAGGGTTTGAGGATGTTCTGTGTTTTTGACATGAATTTCCTACGGCCTAGATATTTCCCCAGGAAAATTATAACTTTCTTGGAGCTCTAGGAACTCCATCTTAAGGAATTCATTCCATCGAGATCAGAAGATGGTTCTCTTACTACCAAATGATCATGACTATTTCTACTCATGAACAGTCAAAACACTAGATGTTAAATCCTTCAACCAATAATACCCTGAAAATGAAAGTCTTCAACATTCTACCAAGCCAGATTTATCTACACTCAGATAATTTAACCCATTTTCTATCACTAGTTTTTATCTTATTTTTGTTTGTATAAGTATGCGGATACATTATATGGGTTTTCATACCTTATTGTTTGAATTTTGCCTTTTTATTCAGGTGTCTTTTCCATTACCATTGATAACAATGACCATCAGCCTATGTTTGACTTTGATCCCTTTGGTGAAGTCTCCACATATACATTGTATCTATGTGTGTCTCTTTGTTCTCAGCCTCAATTTAAAATATATTAAAGTTATGTAAAATTTCTGTTATATTTTAAAACTTCTGTATATTTTAAATTGAGGCTGATTTGGTTTGAGAAGATAACATGCTATTTACAATTGCAGTTTAATATTTGCACCCCTGATGTGTCTGAAGAACAGATGTCAGAAGTAGAAACTGTTAAAGAAAATAGCCTTTTAAACATGACAAGTTAAATTAAAAAAAGATCAAGCACATGATAGAACATTAATGATGAAATACCCATGGTAGCTTTCTTTCTTCAAAGAAATAGTGTATAAAGAGGTGCCCATGATAATCCTAGCTTTAAAAACCATGCAGAAATCGTTGTATAACTAAAGCTCTGTTTTGGTTTGCATTGGTTGATATGTTGGTATTTTTCCCTCTTCCATTTTCTTTTTTCTACACCCCAATCTTTTACTACTGAATTTGTGATGACTTTGTGATAAAATTTAGCAATTAAAATAAAAAAGCATTCTCTTCATCATACTTGAGTCCTTCTATTGGTGCTGATTTGAAGATTAAAAAAAATAACATCATTTGTCTTATCAGCTGCTCCCTACTAGTAGTATTTTTTCAACCTAAAAGCTATTTTGAAGCATGGGTTTTAGGTTATTTTCCTTCCTACTCCTTCCTCTGAATACCGAGGAGCCTTAGACAAACAAGTTCACTATGCTTCAACAGCAACCCTGAAATCATGACCTGAGCCAAAACCAAGAGTCAGAAGCTTAACCAACTGTGCCGCCCTTCCAAAGTTTTTCTTAATAAGAAGCTGTAATGTGATTTCTACCTATCAAGTGAAATCCCCTTTCACATTACATCTTTTTAAGTATTTGGTGATAGCTATCTCATGGATTGGAGTCTTCCCTTCTCCAGATTTATTACTCCCCCACACCCAGTATTCAAGAATTCCTGCTTTTGAAAGCCTTGATTCCTTCACTCCTCCCAGATAGGATCTTTTTATGTTAAGAAATCCTTAATTTTTAATGTTGAAAACAATGTAGACTTTCTAAATATGGTCTGATTATGGCAGGGTAGAACACATCTATCATGTCCTTGATCTAGATGTTAGAGTTTTGTTCGCAGTTTTGGTACCAAAGTCTTTCCTATAAATTATGGCTTGAGACATACCTGCTCTAAGACTGTGTGGGATAGATACCCCTGTGCAAGTCTGTCAGGTCAATAAAATTTCTCAGGGAAACTTTTGTTTCACAACAGGTGACAAGAAAGTGGTTGATGATTGGGAGCCTGGGTGGCTCAGTGGGTTAAGCCGCTGCCTTCGGCTCAGGTCATGATCCCAGGATCCTGGGCTCCTTGCTCAGCGGGAAGCCTGCCTCTCTCTCTCTGCCTCCACCTGCCTCTCTGCCTGCTTGTGTGCTTTCTCCCTCTCTCTTTCTGACAAATAAATAAATAAAATCTTAAAAAAAAATTGGTTGATGATAGCAAAAGCCAAGGTTTAAAGATTTGTCTTTCAAGGAAAATTCTAGCATGAATTTTATATAGTGTGTGTGTGTGTGTGTGTATATATATATATATATATATATATATATGTATAATGTTTATGTAACATATATATATACACACACACTATATATGTTACATAAACATTATACATATATATATATTTATATATAGAAAATAAAGCCTTCTAGAATGTTTGTATAGCAAACCTTCTGCTTTCCAATTCCTTTTGTACCACTCCTGACCATGAGTGCTTTACCTTCCTGTCATATTTACTTTAAGTGGAGTCTGTCTTGAAGCCACTCTGTAAAGAATTCCTTTGATGACATTAGGCAAGGGGCTTATTTGCTACACTCTGAAGGGCAGTTAATGACACTTACCCATTTGACCCAAGTGTACTGTGGAAATTAATAAGTTGTGTATGACTGTACTTTGAAGTTTAAAAGTGATCTTGTCTCTATTGTGTAATTAGGGCCTTTGAGATATTAACTCTTGCTTGCATCATGAAATTGGCAAAGCAGGTGATATTTGAGGAATTTTCACTTCCTTTCTAGCCAGAGCAGGTTTAGAATAGCTCTGAGAGGGTGTATTATTTTCCTAGGCTTGGTTGCCATAACAAACTATCATAAATGTGGTGGCTTAAAAAAACAGAAACTTGTTCTCTCACAATTTTGGAGGCTAGAAGTCCAAAATCAAGGTGTTGGTAAGATTGGTTCTTTTTGGAGGTCCTCAGGGAGCATCTGATCCATGCCTTTCTCCTAGCTCCTAGTGGTGGCTGGATTCCTTCGCTTTCCTTGGCTTTTAGCTGCATTACTCCAGTGTCTGCCTCTGTCTTCTCCCCTGTGTCTGTTGTCAAATCTCTTTCTCCTTTCTCTTATAAGGGCACTCACTCTAAATCTAGGATGATTTCATCTTGAGACTCTTAATTCCACAAAGACCCTTATTCCAAATTAGATCCCATTCTGATGTTCCAAGTGGGTATTTTTTAGGGGAGCTGCTATTCAAGCTACTAAGCTAGGTCTTCCTACTTATCAAATTCAATTCCCTATTTGTGTGGTAACATCTTACAGCCATACAGGCTGATTCATGATTCTTGTTTTTACTTCTTTCTATGGGGGCAAATTCATCCACATGCTAGAGTTGGAGCTAAAATATATAATCTGGAAGAATCTCAAACTCCATGTCAGGATGTAGTATTGTGAGCCTCCATGTTAGCAAAGTGTCCTGAAAGGACAGAATCAGTATTTCAAAAGAGACCATAAACTAGACTTGAAGATCATAGCCAGGTAATCTCTAGAGCTGGATTATTATGATCCTGATGTCAGAGACAAATAGAGTACCCAGACAAGCAAGAATCTTGATGTTCCTATTTATGCCACATTTTGTTGTCTAGGCTAATGATGTGGTTGTAAAGAATATAATTGTGCTTCAGTGGCTCTGTTCATATCTTTCCATTAGGCCTAGAAGATGGGGTTCTTGGAGATGTTATCTTTTGTTCAATTTGTTTAAGTGTCAACTCTATGTCAATAGCTTAGGCATGTTGGGATATTTCCCAGCATATAGCTATGTGCTCATTTAGAAGCATGGAAAACAAACTACCTGAATATAGAGAAGTCACACAGCAAATTTGTAGGGACTAAAGATTCAGCCTTATGTTTCTGTATAAGGTACTTCCATAACTTTGAGATGAGAGAAAAAAGCTTTCCTTTATTTTCACCTGGGGTGTTAAGCCTTTGATGAAACTTTTCAATATAGAAAATACTTTCTTTTGGTTTTGGGGAAATTTTCTTGAATCATTTCATTGATAAGTTCCTTTTTTCTATATATGTTGTTTTCTTTTTCCAGCATTTTTATTATTTTGATGTTGGAACTCCTGGACTGTTCTTATGATATTATCTTTTCTTTCGTATTTTTAATCTTTGTTTTTGTTCCTATTCTCTGGAAATTGTTTTTCATGCTTCCCTCTTCCTTCATTCTAATTATTATATTTTTAATTTCCAAGGTTTCGTTTGTATTTCTTTTTAATAACATATTGTTTTGGGCTCATAGATTCAATATTTGCACTTGTATTTCTATTGTCCATGTTGAATTAGAGCTGTTCTCAGATGCCTTGTATGCTTTAACTGTCTCCTTATGATTAATGAGCCAAAAAGTTGATGGGAATTCTGAATGTATGCATGAAGTCTACAAAATTAAAAATAACTACTGTAGTTCCTCTTTATTCATAGTTTCATTTTCTGCGGTTTCAGTTACCTGCAGTCAACTGTGGCCTGGATGCAGATGCCTCTCCTATATCTTGTCAGAAGGTCAGTAGTGGCCTGACATAAAGTCCCAATGTCTATGTCACTGACCTCACTTCATCTCATCACGTAGGCATTTTATCTTCTCACATCAAAAGAATGGTGTGATAATACAATAAGATACTTTAAGAAAGAGAGAAAGAGGAACCACATTCACATAGCTTTTATTACAGCTTATTGTTAAAATCATTCCGTTTTATTATGAGTTTCTATTGTTAATCCCTTACTGTGCCGAGTTTAAAGATTAAACTTTATCATACTTAGGTGTACATAGGAAAAAACAGTATATGTAGAGTTTAGTACTATCTTTGGTTTCAGTCAGCTGTTGGGAGTCTTGGAATGGGTTAGGAGTGACTACTGTTTATGGTGATATGGGTGGACTAATTGTTAAGGACTCCCCTCCCCCAAGATAAAATCTGTATATCTGTCGTCTTGGGCTGGTCAGTTTCCTCAGAGAAATCTTCTAATCTTCTTGCTAAAGGGCACCTGAGTTGAAAGTTAGAAGAACCACGGAGAAACAGATAGAACCCTCATATTGTTAACCTGAAAATTTAACCATTCCTGGAACTGCTTGTCTGTAACTTCTTGCTTTGTGACTTAATTGCTTATGATTTAAGACACTTTTACCAGTTTTCTACTTTAAGCTAAAAGCATTTTAACTGGCAGGGTGCCTGGGTGGCACAGTCGTTTAAGTCTTCAACTCTTGCTTTAGGCTCAGGTTATGATCTCAGGGTCCTGGGATCAAGCCATGTCAGGCTCCTTGCTCAGGGTAGGGTCTGCTCAGGATTCTCTTTCCCTTTCCCGCTGCCCTTCCCCCACCACACACTCTCTCTCTCTCTCTCTCTAAAATAAATAAATAAATCTTTAAAAAATATATTTCAGCTGGCAAAAGTGGTAGAATGCAGGGTGTTTGGTAGTGGTTGCTAAGTGATGAGTGATGGTAATCAATCTCTTTAAGCCCGTTTTATCATTTACAAATCGGAGTTAAACTTACCATGTAGGTTTGTATGGGAATTATATTAAAAATAATATAAAGTGGGCGCCTGGGTGGCTCAGTGGGTTAAGCCGCTGCCTTCGGCTCAGGTCATGATCTCAGGGTCCTGGGATCGAGCCCCGCATCGGGCTCTCTGCTCGGCAGGAAGCCTGCTTCCTCCTCTTTCTCTCTGCCTGCCTCTCTGCCTACTTGTGATCTCTCTCTGTCAAATAAATAAATAAATCTTTTAAAAAAAATAATATAAAGTATTTTTCTCAGTAACTGATGTATAGCAAACTCTAAATAAATAGTGGTTAACACTTTTAAATTAATTAAGACCTCTACCTTTTTTCACTTTAAAAAACTGTCTTACTAATAATACTCATGATTTGAGTGCTAATTGAAGGCAGGCACAGCCTTAGATGTAAGTATTTTCATGTTCATATGTGGCATATGGTAAATTTTCTATAAAATTTATAAAACAAATGAACACAGTAGATATGTAATACATTTTATTAGAGGAACAAATAAATGAATAAATGAGTAAGTGAACAAATATCGATATCAATAGAAAAATATGAACTCTCCATAGAAGTTTGCGTTTGCCATTTACTGCAAATTAAGTAGCCCATTGCATCATGGGAAATTATCCTGGAGCTCCTTCTGAGAAATCTCTTTGAACTGCATTAAGGACAGATCTTGTCTCTCACCCTATCTGGGATTTTATCTGAAAATCTTACAGGCTTGAATAGTATCAAATTTCAATTTATGTAATATGCATTTAGCATTTTGCCATAAACAGAACTCATTAAAACAAATCGAGTGCATCACAGAAATTTCTACAGAACAAGGTGTTCTTTATAAGAGCCTGTGGCCTCTATAATTCTCTTCCTCTTCTGAATTGATGGGCTCATTCTGGGCAGCAACCAGAGTTCCAACTTGAATTTCATCATCTGTTGGTCTCAATCTTATCACAGCAGTCTGTACTTTTAAAAGACCTACATAAAATTGAAAGATAATATTATTTTCTTTTGCTTACAGGAAACACACATTGTGTTTCTCACTGAAAAATTCTGGCTCACATAACTCTTGATGTCACAACTGAATTCAAAGTCCATTCTTGTTTTGGAATTTTTTAAAAGCTTAATGCAAGCTGTGCAGAAATCATAATTTAAAAAGTAAGAGCTCAAGACTTTGTGATGTTTTGATTCTGGTTCAACAGCATCCAAGTTACCTCAGGTCAATATAAAGGAAATGACCTAAACCAATGATTAAACTTGTGTAAAATCTGCTGGAAACAAGTAAATGATTTATGTCTAAATATTTTATGAGCCTAAAGGCATAATCTGAGACTTTCGGTTTTGAAAAGCCAAAGCCATCGAAGAATTAATGCCATAGTTTCTTTGGTCACTCTTCTGGAAAGCCATCGAAAGATTATGGGCACACATTTGTGGTTGAGGGAAAAAAAGCCACTAATGGGACAGTGCCATATGCTTTCTTCATCTTGTATATGAGCTGAGAAATGGCCTTTGTGGAGTCTCATGGGATGAGTAGTCTTTAAACCCCAGTCATTGGAAGACACAACTTGTGGACTGATGAGGGAAAATGTTTATTCACAAACTGGTGAATCAGTAATGACAGGAGGGATGGTGTGATGTATTTAGTTAACATTGAGGAGATTTTAGCTATGGTACAACTAGTAAAATGATGGCTTGGATTCCAGTGTGAGAGAATATTCAGTCAGAGTTTTAAAATTAGAGTATAGGGGTGCCTGGGTGGCTCAGTGGGTTAAGCCTCTGCCTTTAGCTCAGGTCATGATCCCAAAGTCCTGGAATCGAGTCCCGCATCGGGCTCTCTGCTCAGCAAGGAGCCTGCTTCCTCCACTCTCTCTCTCTGTCTACTTGTGATCTCTCTCTGTCAAATAAATGAATAAAATCTTTAAAAAAAATAGAGTATAGAAAAAGTCTGAGAAAGACAATTATCACTCTCCATATTGGAGGTGGAGATTTTGTTTGCAGATTCACATTGATGATGGCGGTGTGTCTGACCATATTCCATCCTCATAGCATTGTTGGAGCCTTGAATAAAATTATGCATGTAAGTTGCAGAACCTATAATAAGTACCCCACAAATGTTATATATATATATATATAGTTATATATATATATTGTTATATACATATGCAGCAAAAATAGTCATTCTACAGATGCAAATTATTTAGATTATTTTTTAAAAATTTAAATTATTTATTTTTTAATTTTTAATTTTTTTGTTTATTTGTTTGACAGAGACAGACAGTGAGAGAGGGAACATAAGCAGGGGGAGTGGTAGAGGGAGAAGCAGGGAGCCTGATGCAGGGCTTGATCCTGGGACCCTGGGATCATGACCTGAGCCGAAGGCAGCTGCTTAACCAACTGAGCCACCCAGGCGTCCCAGGAACACTGGGTCTTAATTAGAATCTCAGACCTTTCAGCTTCACCTTCCCAATCTTTTTTTTTTTTTTTCATCCATTCATCTGTGGATGGAAATTTGGTCAACTATTTTTTTATAAGATAACTAGAATAGATTGTGAAATACCACCCCTCTCCCTAAGTCTGTGTCATTTGGATTTTATCCCTGGAATCTTGTGCATAGTAGACAGGGCTTCTTGAACTTGGCTTGGAATTTTCTCTGTGGGGTAATAGAAACTCCGCACTATGCCCAGAGGCCAATTGAATAGCAGGGTACTGGGACTCTTCCATTTTTGTGTGAGAAAGCTGAGCTAGAAAAAAAATAATGCCAAATCTATGACCCAACTTCTCCTTCCCCAGCTTCCCTATCCCCCAGACTTGCCACCCTAAGGCCAGAAGTGAGGACCTCAAGACTCAGATGCAACTGTTTTACAGAAGATCCTGAATCTCTCAACACCAGAGTTAGTAAGTGACAGAGTCAAGAGTTGAACTGAAATCTGTCTGTGTCAACACTCGTAATATTTCCATCATGGTATTACTTTTACCTTGAGGTGGCCAGACTGTAACATTAGAGAAGGGGTGTCTGGGCCTGGAAAGGGAGGTTACACTGATGGTAGGGGTGTGTGTGTGAAATGCTCAAGGATTGGGATGTGCTGTATATACAGATGGCAGCACTTCTGACTTTTAAGTGTTCAGGCTGCTGCTGCTTTCACATTTCTCCCTCTGACGTATTTTTATCTTAATCTTAAAAGTCATTATGTGAACATGTTACCTTAAAAACCACAAAACAGTATGAATTGTGGAGGGATGCCCAAAAGAAACAATTGCTCTTTCTCTCCTGCCCCGTCTCCCTTTTTGGCTTTCATTTTACAACCCTTCTATGTACACCCATACTCTGATTAAACTGACCTGGTTGCTGTTCCTTCAACATTCAGTTTATTTTCTCTGTGTCCATGTATTTGTTTATAATATCCCTACCTGGAATGCTTTCCTTTATTTCTTTGTCATCAGAATACACTGGCCTGAATCCTTGCTTGAAATCTCTGCTCTAAGTAAAAATAATCGTTCTAATGAATACACAATTATTATAGGGAATTTCCCAAATTCTGACATGTGTTATGGCTATAGTACATATGTATATTTCCTCGCTTCAGACTATAAGCTTCTAGGGGCAGGGATGTATTTCACTGTTAAGGTATACTTCTCAAAATAGTGAAATCATGACCTATATACCAATGAAAAAGGAACATGTAGAAAAATTATTTAGGTCATTAATGAGAGAACCAGTATGATCTTTAAAGTGTTTCAAATAAGAATTCGATTTACATTCTTCACAGAATAAAACTAATTTGCACTGGCAGGAACAGAAGTAATTTACATTGTTTATCAGTTTTCTACATTTTTGCTTCTGTCTTCCTTGAGTTGCAAAATACTAGTCAACCAAAGAGAGTCAAAGGCAGCACGTCTATACAATCAGATAACCCCTAGAGGGTCTTCCTTCTAATACCCAGGGCTCCCCTGAAGGGACACCCAGTAGTACCTCCTGGCCATCTCCAAGTCTTTGATAAATTTTCTTCATATTATCCATCTTCATTTCTTATAAAACGCCAAGAACCAGAGCCTTGTAAAGACCATACTGGAAAACAATAAATCATTGAATAAATGTGATTATGGCAGTGTAGAAAATATAAAACAAATTAGAAATGTGGGAAAAAAGCTCCACAATTAGATAACTCCTAGAAGTATATTTATTATATTTTCTAATAAACCTAGGCCATATATTGAATTTGAAACTTTATCTTTAAAGTTTAACTTAGCAGGCCCATAACTTTAGAATGATTTTTAGTAGTATTTGAAAACTCTTAGTTTGAAAACAGAGTGGGAAAACCCAACTTATCTGCTTTTAATTAGCTCAGCCAGGGTATATTGAATTATGATGGCCAATGAAAATTAACACTGATTTTTACAAAATAAAATAAATCATGCTCTGAACATTTGCAAAATATCTTATTTTGATCGTTATAACCTTAACCTAGTTCTCTGAAAAGTTTCAGTAAGTAAGCTTCTCTAATGTTAACTTACCTGAGTCTTCTCAAAAATATCTAGTCACAGAAAGTCTTTTAATTGTCCTACTGATTAAAACAAAATGGTACATAATTTGGAAAGCCTACACATAACCTAATAAATGAAAAAAATTTTGTCCTAGAAAGTATAAAACCAAGATGATTCTCTTATTTTAGGAATATTTATAGGCCTACTGTTTGCCAGGCAAAACCTTTTTAAGACTTCAAATGTATTCTGAGGGTAGAAATGGGAAGTAATTGAATAAATAGCAGGCGATTATATCATGCCCCATCCAACATGATTAATCCTCTCTCCGCAGTGTTGCTTTCCTGGTACCTGGAGAAAATGCCATGAGTCAGTGTGGAATTTCAGTTGTGACTACAGACAGATGTACCAAAGAGACCAGGTCAGCATTATGCCTTGTGTAGGACCAGACTTATTTCTGTAATTAGTCCAGCTAAAAGTTACTTAATTCATGAGAAGAGAATCTAAGTTTATTGTCTTAAAGCTTAAGAGGAAAATTCAGATTAACTGGCTAAAGTTTTTTGTTTTTTTTTTAAACTGGCTCAAGTTTTAAGAAACGTCTCACAACGGACTTCCTGCCAAATAGTGGGTGGAAAGACGGATCTGGTCAGACACGAAGGTGGCAATTCCTCTGTGTAACTTGGTTCACATTTCTCTGAGTGTTAACCAGTGATGGCACTGCATTGATCTATCCATCTAACTAAACATGTAGGAGCCAGAGAACTTTTCAAGGAGCTGGGGCCATGTGTCACCTTCGCAAACGGTAGTCCCCGGAGTTGTTTCTAATTGATGGGATGGTGGTGGTGAGGGTTGGGGAGCTGCTCCCGCCTGAGGCTAGTGAACCCATTTCCAAACAGAGGAGGGGCTGCAGGCGTGGCCCTAAGTACAGCTTATTGTAAGAAACCCTGGGAAAAGTCTTGAAGCAAAAGGAAGAGAAGTGCAGACAAATAAGGAGCAAATTCTGCTGTGGGAGCCTTGAGATTTCATTTTTGCTGCTGGAATTCTGCCATGGGGAAGAGGATCCATCTCTGCCAGATGAGAAGAAAATGTTGAATTTAACTCATCTTACCTCCTAAATTACCATTAGCATGGTCATCATCAGTGCATAATTATTGAGTGTCTTCTGGATAGCTGCCCTTTAACCAGGAATATGCAGCCTTTATAAATCACAGAAGAGGGATCGGGACTTTCTAGGAGACTTAACAGAGAAATGAGCAGTCACGTATTAAACATAAACATAAAAATTGAATGTAAATACGCACATCCATGTATAAAGAATGCATATTGATAACCAAATGGCTAATTTAGCTTTGAATGAGTGTCCAGACTGGAGATGATACGTTCACATTGAGAACAGGCAATAATGAGTTTACATGGAAAGCAATATAACTTTTAAAAAGCCTTTCATAATCTTCTTAAATAGTTAGTGAACTATTTACTGTGATGTTAAGCTTAGGAAATAAATGATATTTAATACAAATCCACCATGAAACTGCCTAAGATCCTTAGAGTACTATGTTCTGTGAACGCAGAGCTTTATTATGACACCTAGCTTCCCACCAATGATCTCATGGATCTCTGGGACTGCTTAGATAACAATGACAAACATAAATTGTTTAATATCTGTAGGCTCTCTGGTGTTTTACTTCTAGGCAAACACTTTGGAAATGAAGATGTTGAGAACAAAGTGAGCTATAGTTATAATCCTTTTCAGAAATCTGAAATTGGAGAGGGAGACAAACCATGAGAGACTATGGACCCTGAGAAACAATCTGAGGGCTTCAGAGGGGAAGGGGGCGGAGGGAGGGGTGATGGGTATTGAGGAAGGCACATGCTGTGATGAGCTGTGGGTGTTAGATGTAACTAATGAATCATTGAGCACCGCATCAAAAACTAATGATGCACTATACAGTGGTTAACTGAACATAAATTAAAAATAGATAAACAGAATTCTGAAATCTCTGAACTTTTTGACATGTTAACCCAAATGAGATTGAAACAAGGAGCATTTTAGAGAAAAATTATCTGCCTGTTGGGGAAGGAGAGCTGCTTTCTTTGATTGGAAATCTTGCGTCCTTCTGTGTGGGAGTGCTGCCCCCGGCCCCCATAGCATCCTTGCCCACTTCTGGCTCTATCCCAGGCCTGGGGAAAAGCCACAGGGCTCTGTCCATGGGGCACCAAGGTAGGCAAGATTAACTAAGTGGGCCTACACTGTGACCACCACTATGGTACAGAGAATAACTTTCTCACACTCGATTACATAACTCGCTGTAAGTCAAGGGTATTACCAAGTATGCACCAAATATGACCTTTCCCAAGGTCCATAGAGACAGCACCCAAGAAGCTGAAACTCCTCATAGAGGACCCCTTTCTGACACATCCATGTTTCTTTTTTTAATTTATTTTTTATTTTTTTAAAGATTTTTATTTATTTATTTGACAGACAGAGATCACAAGTAAGCAGAGAGGCAGGCAGAGAGAGAGAGAAAGGGAAGCAGGCTCCCTGTGGAGTAGAGAGCCCGATGCGGGGCTCGATCCCAGGACGCTGAGATCATGACCTGAGCCGAAGGCAGCGGCTTAACCCACTGAGCCACCCAGGCGCCCCACCATGTTTCTTTTTTTTTTAAATCTTCTTTTTCAAAGATTTTTATTTATTTATTTGACAGAGAGAGAGATCACAGGTAGGCAGAGAGGCAGGCAGAGAGAGAGGAGGAAGCAGGCTCCCCGCTGAGCAGAGAGCCCGATGCGGGACTCGATCCCACGACCCTGATATCATGACCTGAGCTGAAGGCAGAGGCTTTAACCCACTGAGCCACCCAGGCGCCCCCACATCCATATTTCTATCTGGTTTCTTACACCCCACGCTTCATTTATCTGACTTCTGCCCTGCAAATCTTTACCTTCCTTTTGAGAAATCATGCCTCTCAGCTATAGAGGTTGATCTCCTGCCACAATCCATTCTTCTCTTCACTGAAAGTACATTTTCCCAAATCTGAGTCATCCATTTGAAAATAATATTCTGGGTGGGTGGGTGGGAGGTGGGGAGTCAATGATCTGTGCGGACACTCCCTAAGTAGCTGGGGAACAGCCAGAATAGATAATTGAGTTTTCCATGAAAGCACGGTGAGTTCATGGAATGACAGTTTCTTCCCCCAGTCTTGCATTGGAGAAATGCTTAAAATACTTCCACTCACCACCTCCCAAAGCACACCCTAATTCTGAGAGATGGTAAATTCCAATCCTATAATAAAATAGAGAAACATTTTTCTCATCCATAACCAAATTAATACTTCACAGTTTTTAGGTTAAGCAGAAAAAAAATAATCTTTTTCTTCTTCCTTTGCTTCCCTTGCTCCCTCTCTTGACGGAAGAGAGGAGAAGGTTTTATTTTTCAAGTTACCTTTTATTCTGTCAGTAACACAACTCAGGAGATTCATTATTCAGTCATTAATTCCTCATTCAGTGACTCATTTAACAGATATTTTTTAAGTACTACTGTGTGCTATGTGGTATTGGGGGGATTATATAAATATAAACAAGATATGCTCTCAGTCCACAAATATCCCATAGTGTAGTTAACTATAATACCCTGTGATAAGTGCTAGAGAGAAGTCCTAGGTGGGAATAGAGAAAGTCACAATTAAATTTTCCTGGAGAGTCATGGCCTTATTTCTCATTTATTTCAATTGATAATGGGAAGTAACAATTCAGTTGTGAAAGAGAAAAATGTTTCTTTTCCCATTGTATGTTTACTGCCTATCTCTCAGAATTAATCTATGGTTTTTGGAGATATGTGTGTCCTTTTCGAAAATCCTGTGTGTTCAGCTGGAAGAAGAAATTGGCACCCCTTCAACTTAAGAGTGATGGGTAATGGCCCAGTGGAAGATGGCTTCACCTGGGTAGATTCTGAAACATCTTCATTTTATCTTAGGGATTAGTGATTCACACAGCCTGAGTTTCAGTTTATCTCATCAGCTTCTGCCTTGCAAAAAGGCTATTTCCTGGGGGCGCCTGGGTCACTCAGTTAAGCCTCAGACTCTTGGTGTCGACTCAGGTCATGATTTTAGGGTCATGAGATCGAGTCCCATGTTGGGCTCTGTGCTCAGTGGGGAGTCAGCTTCCCTTCTCCCTCTGCACCCCCCCCACCTCTCTGCCCCTGCTCACACACTCTTTCTCCCTAAAATAAATAAAATAAAATCTTTTTTTTTTTTTTTAAAGATTTTATTTATTTATTTGTCAGCGAGAGTGAGCACAGGCAGACAGAGAGGCAGCGAGCACAGGCAGACAGAGAGGCAGGCAGAGTCAGAGGGAGAAGCAGGCTCCCTGCGAGCAAGGAGCCCGATGTGGGACTCGATCCCAGGACGCTGGGATCATGATCTGAGCTGAAGGCAGCTGCTTAACCAACTGAGCCACCCAGGCGTCCCATAAAATAAAATCTTAAAAAAAAAAAAAAAGCTACTTTCTGGGCTGTTTGTTTAGCTACTTCCCCAAAACTGTAACTCTCCTGAGCCTCCTGATCTTCTGGGTCCACAGCTATCAAAGCCTGAGGAAAAGTCAGTGATGGTATAAAAATGTGAAATCCATTCCTCCATTCATCCTTACAAATATTTACTGAGAGTTTGCTATGGGACAGGCACTGGAGTAGGTTCTGGAGGTAGACTGTGTAGTAATAACAGAGATATTGTGGCAGACTGCTTGCTGTCCTCCTCTATTTAATTTCCCCTTCTTCCCTAGGATAGGTGATTGCCAGCTAAAGACTACATTTCCCAGATTCTTTTGTAATTACTTTTGGTTCTGTGACTAAGTTAGGGTTGATGAGTTGTGAGTAGAAGCAGTGTAGGCTTTAGTGGTCTCACCCTTTAAAGTATTGACCTTGTGCTGCTGCTCCGGCCCTTTTCTCTTTTAATTGAGAGGAAGATAGTAAGAAATTATCAGTTCCCTTGACTAAGAGAAGGAAGCCATGTGTTGAGAAAAGGAGAGACATCCCACCAGCTCCACATTGCCCTTAACTGGAATGTTATATGAAAGAGAAATAGGCTTGCAACTTGTATAAGTTTCATTATTTGAGGCTCTCCTTGTGAAAGCATTTTAGTCTGTACCCCAATTAACACAATCCCTGCCTTTGTGGATCTTAAAATCTGCAAAGAATCTTAGACGTTCATCAGTGAATCTCAAAATAAGTATATAATTACAATCTGAGATACAGTTATGTAAGAAAAGGAAGTGGTGTTTTAAGAGCATAACATGAGATCTGACTTAGTCTTGGGGGTCAGGGAAGATTGCAGAAAGATCAGGAATGAAATGAGCATCAGAGATATGTTGGGTATAGTATTTGACAACTTGTAAAACAGTGGTTTTACAATAAGCCTTTTGGAAGGCCATGGCCTAAATACTTTTCTGCATGAATTTCTCTGCCTGATGTGGTCCTTGGACTTGAGGAAGCAATTACAAATGTTAGTATATACAGAATAACCAAGTGAAGTAATATAATAAGCTAAAAAGTATCTAGCATCTTTTTTTTTTTTTTAAGATTTTATTTATTTATTTGTCAGAGAGAGAGGAGCGAGAGTGAGCACAGGTAGACAGAGTGGCAGGCAGAGGCAGAGGGAGAAGCAGGCTCCCTGCCAAGCAAGGAGCCCGATGTGGGACTCGATCCCAGGACGCTGGGATCATGATCTGAGCT
The DNA here is from genome assembly GCF_011764305.1 of Mustela putorius furo. Taxonomy (NCBI): domain Eukaryota; kingdom Metazoa; phylum Chordata; class Mammalia; order Carnivora; family Mustelidae; genus Mustela; species Mustela putorius. The sequence goes on from NW_025421999.1 coordinate 7,500,506, forward strand.
GAAGGCAGCTGCTTAACCAACTGAGCCACCCAGGCGTCCCAAAAGTATCTAGCATCTTATAAGACAGTGAATTAGGACGAAGTTCCAAAGAGTAGTGTCTAGGAAGCTATGTAAGCTATCGGTCTTTTAAAAGGAAAAAAATATTAAATTCTTACCAGGCCAACATTATCAGTATTTAAATTATAAGGCTCAGTTTAAAAAGAAAAAAAGCAGGGAAGAAGTTTCTGTAAGGTAAATCAACATAGACAAATGTATGAGGACAGCTGAAATGCATAAGAAATTCAAACAGAAACTTCAAGCTATTTCTCTTATTAAGGAAAAGAATGAAGTTATTTTTGGTCTAAATTGTTGCCTCATTGTCCACAATGATCAAATACAACTGAAGGCCTGTGCAACGGTCTGTTCGCTTCATGTACACTTGGAAGCAGAGACTAATTACAACTAATAGTGTGTACAAACAGGGAAAGACAACATAAAATTCAACAAATGTTTTACTGAAGAACAGAAGACACTTTTCAAATGATAGAGACATAGCAACTTTAATAAGGTGATGCACAAATATGCCATTTTACAAGCAACACTGCTTTGCTGAATCACATTCAGATATAAGAATAAGAAAACCAGTCGGGAGAGACCAACACATGCATTAAGAGTTGAGCACATCTACCACATCTGATTACTCTGGTTTAATTCCACTGTGGACTGAGAACAGACACTGTATGATTTCTATTCTCCTAAATTTGTTAAGATACATCTGATGGCCCAGAATGTGATCTATCTTGCTCAGTGTTCCATGTGAGCTTGAGATGATTATTCCATACAGAATCTTTATTTCTGTTATGCCCAATATGGGCATATTTTGAGTTTGGAACTACAGAAGATTAACTAGATCCCTAATATTAACCAAGAATATACCAACTCAATCACACCTGGTCCCAACATTAAATACAACAACAAAACTAGTGATTATGGTAAAGAGTAGCAAATTACTCCATATTACTTTACATATTACAATGTTCTCCCATATTATTCTATGATGGAGCAACTTGTTCTTCCCAAAATTAAGTTGCAATTAGGTGGAAGAAATAATATATATAAAATAATATATATTTAAATGGATATAATATATATTTTAAAATATATAATACATTATTAAAAATATATTTATATATAAATAAATATAATATATATTTGGAAAAATATATATTATAAAATATAAAATATATATTTTAAAAAAACTATGATGTTTGTAACAAAGTCTTGCCTTGGCTCATTAGCTCACATGCTAAAATAAATATGATTTGCATTTAGTGCCTTAGGGACAAAAGAAAAATATTCATTGTTAGGAAAAAAGTAGCATGAAAAATGAATGAATAGTTAAAAGCATTGATAGAGACATAGTCATGAACATATTTCTTTTTCACGTAAATGGAAAATTCTACTGGTGGATATAATCTTAATAATTATGATGATGATGCAATTTTCACTTCATTAGAAGTTACTGGAAATGTTTTCCAAGACAGTTCTGATAATTTAAACAATCTCTTTTGAGAGGAAATAGTTCACATTATGTTTTAACTACCTCACTGTATAAAGGGGAAGAATATGTGTTTCTGGAAAGCTGACTTTTGAAATGGGAAAGAAGAAATTTCAAAGAATTCATTGTTAAATATTACCCTCATCTTATGTAATTTTATTATGATAATAAAAGGCATATATAATTCAAGTTAAATAAACATTAATATCATGGTTCAGTTATGACTGTTTCATAGAAATAAAAATTCATCATATAGAAAATGAATTGTGATACTATCTTAAATGGAAAATAGAAAAGCTAGTAAAAATAGGAATACATTTGTTCAAGAAACAACACATCTTTTACTATGCATCATATTTAAATATTATTTTATCATTTTCAAATCATTATCACAGGTACCACTTTGTTTTGAAATTTATAATATCCATGTGAGAACAGGGTATTTATTGAGCATCTACCCTGTGCCAGGTACTGGTAGGCACTGAGAATATAATGTTGGGCCAATAGGTAGAGTCACTGACCTTTTAGAATTTATAGTGTCCTGGGAAAGAAGGGCCAATAGATTTGGTATTAGGAGGAAGTATGATATATTAGAGGAACTTAAAGGGCCAATAGATTTGATATAGGAGGAAGTAGGACATATTAGAGGAACTTAAAGTTAGCTAGTGTGCTGAAAGCACAGAATTCTAATGGGAGTCTGAGGCTGAAGAGAGAGAAAAGCAGTGTGCTGGTAAACTGGTTCTCCCAGGGGAAAAAGAAAACCCTGCTTTGTAACATTTGCCTATTTCTCCTACTGCATCCAACTTTGAACTAGCAACAGTTCAAAAACCGGTTTGCAAAATTCTGGAGAACTTAACCATCTGTATGCCATTGCCAGCCAGTATGAGCCCACCCCAATACGCGCCTTTTCTCACACAAGGGCCAGATCATCCAGAGCCTTATAGGCTGTGATAAGGAGTTTATTATCTTAAGGAACAACAGAGAGCCATATAGCTTTGGCTATAGTCTGAAGAAAAGATAGTAGAAAAGTATGATAGCGTGTAATGAAATAACTACTGTTGCAGGGTCCTGTGAAAGACAATGATGGCTTGGACAAAAAGAAGTAGAAAAACTCAAGAAATATTTTGATGGGATAATCAACAAGACTTAGTGTTGGACCACGGCATAAGGAAGAGAATGGTCTGTAGTATAACTTAGAGTTTTCTGGCTTGCAAAGCTGAATAAGTGGGTGGGTAGTGGTATCAAGACAGAAAACCCTGGGGGAAAACCAGCTTTGGAGGGAAAAGATCATTAGATCAGTTTTGAGCGTGGAGGTTGTGAGTCACCTTTGAGATCTCCAAGTAAAATGTTGAGTAGGCAGTGAGATATGTAGATTTGGAGATTAGAGGAGGTCTGGGATAAAGATAACCCTATGGGAGTCAAGGGTTCAATTAGGTGATCATTGACACCATGAGTTTACATCATTCATTGTCTAGGAAGAAAATACAGAGTAGGAAAAGTGAGGACACATAGGAGTAAGCCTTGAGGACTACAGCATTTAAGGGGCAGGCAGAAGAGACTGAACCAGCAAGGGAATACCATGGCCAGAGAAGTAGAAGGAAAGCCAGGAGAGTAGGGTCACAGAGGCCAAAGGCAAGAGTGCTTTGGGAGGGCAATACTGCTGAATGACTATACAGAGAGTAACTTTTCCAAACTCACCCTGGGGATGGAGAGCCAAGCATTCTTAACTTCGTGTTAGTTAGGAACAAAATCTCAATCTATTCAGATCAAACGGAAAGAAAGATTATTATAAGGATACGTAGATTTCACTGAGAAATGAAGAAAAGATCTGTGATTGATGGGAATCAGAACTAAGAGATAATTTTTATTATTCATCATTTTGATTATCATATTGTATTTAACATGTGATTAACGTTATCAGTTTACCGTGGGTCAGACCCTGCTCAGTACTTCATAGACATCTTTCTTATGATTCTAATAACAACTCTATGAGAATTATGCTACTATTAACTTCATTTTATGGATGGGAAAACTGAGATTTAAAGAGGTTAAATAACTTCTGCAAGGTTACATTAGTTGATAGGGAGTGAGGGCTCAACTTATCTTAGCCTCTACTTTTTATGAGCTCAGTCTCTACACATCTCAATTCTAGGCCCCACAAAAGAATTCAATCAGACAAGTTCATCTAAGACATATATGGAAGTCAGGTGCCGCTTCATGATCCAAACAGCTGTGTGGCCAGGGACTGAGGTCACAAAGATGGGAGGGATTTGGGACTTTTAGTTTAAAGGGAGCTATGTGGAAATAGGATTGATGTCTGGGATGCACTCTCAGTTCTGTCTTTCATATCTTACCTTTCTCTTGGGCCTCTTTCCTAAACATAAAAGCACGTTCCTCTCAGTATTAATTGAACGCTTCTGATGATGGTAAACCACAGAAGCTCAGTTAGCATTCACTGAAGCAGAAAGGGGGAATTTTATTATAAGGATCCTAATGATCTCATACATCTCAAGAGAAAGAATGTTGCTGGATGTCAGGAACAACCAGAAACAAGGATCTAAATGTTTCTAAGACTCTGATCTTTTCTTTTTTCTGTCACTTTTGTGCCTTTATATTCCTTTTAATCTTGACTTCGTTTGTCTTTCTCATCACAGGTTACTTTTCAACCCATGATAAAAAACATGGCTGCAAACTTATTTTTACAGCTTATAGTTTCAATCAATGGAATGATATTGACTCAATATTTCCTCTGGTATGAAATATAAAAATCCTACAGTAGAGACACTTTGGTTCAGTTGAGCAACTTAGCCATTCCTCATTGATTCAACTGGTTCATGAAGTAGGATTCTTTGGATCAATTTCAATTAGATTTACCCTCTCTACCAATTAGGCCAAGAAATAGGTCATATAAGAATATAAGATCTCAAAAAGCCATAAAAACTAGGAGGAGGTGGGAAGAGGAATCAGTTTCTAGAAGAAGAGGATCGCTCCATTGTCCTCTTTCTCATGACTGTCTTCCTGCCCTTCAGACTGCACAGAATGAACTCCGTTCTCGACAGTGCTGAGCTAACTATGGTCTTAACCTCTTACCTTCCTTTTCACAGGCCAGCTTGTTGAAAGTGGAATCTATAATCCTCTTCATTTTCCTTATCATAATGTCAGGCTTCTATCTACTGTAATTTGACTCACATTTTCACGAGGTAAGAAATTACTTTAGCCAAGGTTGTTGCTGACTAATAACAGTAAACAATTTAAATCCTTATCTTACAAGAACTGTCTTCAGTTTATGTCATTATTCACCAATTCCTATATGGCAGAGACTTCCAGTTGCTTCCCTGGATCCAATTCCCCTGTCCTCCTTAGTAAATAAAATTTTTAGCCGGACTCATGGTTGCCCAAAATATGATGTGCCTTTTCCAGTCTTCTTTGAAATCGGTGTGGCCATGTGGCTAAATTCTGCCAATGGATTGGAAGTAGAAGTGTTATACAAAGTGTAGAGTAACTATCTTAAAAGGGAGTGGTGCTCCCTTCTTCAATATATCCCCCTTCATACTGGCCTGAATCTTGGACAACCCACTTAGACTAGTAAGATGCTGAGTATAATAGAGAAAGAATTGGATGATAACTGAGCCCCTGCACTAGCACCAGCTGCCTAACTCCACCTATGTGAGAAAGCCCTGCAACCTGCCACTAAGTCTGATCCTAACCGATGAGTACTCTTTCTTGAAACTCCTCTCCTTTCCTTCTGTTTACTTTCTCTGATTTCTGTTCCTTACTGGTCTTCTTCCTATTATTCTTAAATTCCAGCTCTGTCTTTTCCTTGATCTACCCCCCTTAATTGTCTCCAGGGTTCCATCGTGAGGCCTATGCTTATTCTTAGTATTCTACAAGTGAAACGTCATAAATATCCACACTCTAATAGCTAAATTGTGTTTTTAACTCAGAAATACAAGTCTCTGGTCTTCCTATCTTCTCTTGACTGCTGACCCAGCACTTGAGCTCTGAATACTTTGACCTTCTGAACATTCTTTTCATTAATTCCACATCTCTTTGGTGACCCCACTCTCTAGATTATCGCCTGAGCATGAAGACTGAATTTCCCTGGACTTCCCTTTTCTGCTCTGCTGTGGTAGTCTTCGAGCTGGTATTCTTACTCAGACTCTCCTCCACCTTACTGCCAAAGTAGCTTTCCTAAAACCAACCTTGATTATGTCAACTCACCAAATCATAAATCATTTAGTATCTCCATTATCTGAGGCATTTAGTCCATACACCATAATGTTTCATAATAGAAAGTTCAGAGAGTTGCCTTTCTTTTCAGACTTATTTCTCCTTCAGATTCTGAAATTCCAATGATACCAAACTATTCACAGCCCCCAAATGAGCCATGCTGTCCTTTTCTTCTATCCTTTGTAGGTGCTGTGCGTTTTTTTTTTTTTTAAGATTTTATTTATTTATTTGACAGAGACACAACGAGAGAGGGAACACGGCAGAGGGAGTGGGAGAGGGAGAAGCAGGCCCCCTGAGGAGCAGGGAGCCCAATGCGGGGCTTGATCCCAGGACTCTGGGATCACGACCTGAGCCGAAGGCAGACGCCCAACGAATGAGCCATCCAGGTGCCCTGGTGCTGCATGTTTTAAAAATGTCCTTTTGCTATAGGACATGCCTCTCTTCCCCTGTTACATAACAAACTCCCATTGATCCTTTAAGAACCCAACTCGGGTAGTTTTTCCTGTAGGAAGCTTTCCTTGACATCTTCAGGTGCATTTGGATTGATACTTTCCTCTGGGACTTCTTGCAACTCCCTAAATATGCATAAGCCTGAATGTATTTCTTATGATGCAAGTTACATCACTTACACATCTATGTCTTGCTCTGGAGGACGAGCTTATCTTTTTGGGCTTGGAATTTTGTCATCTCCCTGGCATACTGTATTTACTTACTAAAGTGTTGAAATTATTTATTAATTCTAAAAGATAAAAATATAGGAAAATCAATGTTCTGTGATAACTACATGAATCTAGAGCCTGATTATAAGTGGGGTTGCTGCTCTGTGCACAGTGATTCTCCAGTTGGTCCTGACTGTACTGTCTTTGCTTATTCCTCCCCTTATTCTTGGCATCGGCTGTGTTGTTAATCCAAAGCTAGAGGTGCTAAATCTAGTTGGGCCCAGAGGATATTCCCTCCCCAGACATTTGAAAATAAATTAAGATATGTAAAAACTGAAGGTTCTAGAGTTGAGTCATCTGATGTGAGTGTCCTGGAGAGAAGGTTCAGGAACAACCAATCCCTGTGATTTTCCTGCATCTGCTTGGATTTCTGTCTTCTTCAAGGTTGATGAATCCTGCCCTTCCTTTGATTTTGAGGACAACCCTTTTAACATAATGTTGTGTTTCATTTGAATTAGCCAGTCAGTTTCTTTTGCTTGCAAATAAAAGAATCTTAACCAGAGTATCCACTAGGAAAGTACTGAAGGATTGCGAACACTATTGGTAGATTCTCTGTTCTGTGGTTTAAAGATTAGATTCTCCTAATCCCACGCAGTGAAGCCCTTTGAGTTTACAGATTTGATAGCCCCTGAAGGGATTAGGTTGAGCAGAAGCTAAGGCGGGCAAATACACAATAATCTTTTCTACAAACCATATCAACTCAACTTAAATCTTTTTTTTTTCCTTCTCAGGTGTCCCATTTTCATGTTTTTTATAAAAAGAATATTTTTTCCCCTTCAAGAAACCGAATTTCCACCTCAAATTTAAAATGCCGTGTCAAGTTAGTAAAGGATTTTGGCTTAAATTGTTCCTAGAGATTAGTTCTACTTTCCCTCAATGCCAATTAAAATGACAGGGTCTAACATAATGTAGTATCTGACGTTTCCATAGCAGCTTGCACTAAGCAGCTTTCCTTGCTAATTAGCCTGACAGCGCCCTGTGAAATACCTTCTACCCAAAGATGATACCACCCCTTTGTAAACAGAACCTCATATGACAGGAAACCAAAAAAGCAGAATTTATCCAGATGAAACAGAAAGGGGAAATGCTCTCAGCCAAAGTGTTAAATCCAAGCTGAGAATTGGCAGAACCCTGGGAAGAAAATATCCTCTCCTGTTTTGTTATCACACACTCAGCGGAATACTTAATAATCAGAAGGAATTAAAGGCTTGGTTTTGTAATGCCATTTGGCAATTGGCATGTCTGCTACCCACAAGTCTTTACGTACCAACACAGACATTATTTAATACTGATTTAGAGGACATATCAGTCTGCTGTTCAGCCCCACCACTTCCTGTCAACAGGAATGTTAATATAAAAACTCTTCACGTACCCAGCAGTTATTTAACAAAGTAATCTCAGGTCTCAGGAAATAGAAAATAATCCATCAAGCCAAAGGGTTTACTGAGAATTCAAAGCTGCAGCACAGTGCCAGGAATTAAAGTTTACACTGAGCTCTATTTACTCTTCGTTTAGACCTAATTTGAGTCGGTATAAAAGTTTAGTTTTATTGCTCCCCGTTAGGTGAGCAGCAAATCAGGTTCAATAAAAAGAAAATAGAGAAAATGATTAAAAAAAAAAAAACACATGTAATTTCTATTACACTGACAGTCAGAGAAAGGAAGGGGAAGTTAGATCCCTAGAAAAAGGGATCCCCAAACTATAAAACATTTACTTGTCTGGAGCCATTTCAGAGAAGAACAGGGGTGCCTGGCTGGCTCACTTGGTAGACCATGTGACTCTTAATCTCGGGGTCAAGAGTTCAAGCCCCATGTTGTGTAGGGAGCCCGCTTAAAAAAACCCGACAATAAAGAAGGGCAAATGGGCTTGTTCAGTTTAGCAGCCCCTGATGCAACACTGTGTTATTATTATTTTGCCTTTTTTATGACTTTTTATATTCTGAAAATTAGAATGAAGATATTTACTTTCTAACAGTAGTTTTTTGGAAGGAAAGTATAAATTTAATTCTTGAACACAAGTAAATACTATGCGCTGAAAATAAAACACACATATATACAAGCCGTCAAAGGGAGGGCTGTGGAGAAGGTGCTTGCATTTGGGTGGGCTCTGGTGTGGGGACTTGCCTCCAAGTGTTGGGCAGGAGGCTCGGGACACAGTGAGATGTACTTATGTAGTGGGGCACATTCAGGGTGCTGATGGCCCTATGGACCCTTTCACTGCTCCTGGTGCAGGGAGGTGCTCCATGTCCCTAAGGACTAGGCAGGGGCAGGACTCTACCTGTCCAGATTCCCTGGGACCTCTCTTCAACTCAGTCTTTGGGGCTCCGCAGATACTTCCTAAAAAGGCAAATCATAAAAATATAAATTATGAAAACAAAAAAATGGAGGTAGAGGTAGTGGAAAAAAGCATCTTGAGCTATCCAGAAGGGTTGATAGCCAGCATGGAGGCTTCTATTTAAGAAATAAGGATATATTTGCCTAAATTTCTATTAGAATTGGTTGTGGAACTGAATTGAGGAATGGGGAGGGAAGGAATAAAAAAAAAAAAAAAAAGGAAGAGGAGTGATGAGTCCACAGAAACAAAATAGGAGACTTGACTATGTCCCCCACCCTGGAGGGCAGCAGCAGGCGTTGGGAAAGGAGAGCCAGGCAGAGTAACTGGAACTGTAAGGCAAGCCCAGGACCTGCTCTAGGAGTTTAGGAGGGGAGGCCTTGGGTTGGAAGCAGAACAAAGTACTGTATATAAAAGGGACCATCCAGGGTTGTGCAGGTTGATAGGAGAGGCAGTAGTCCTCATTTATTTTAATTAATTAATCTTTAGCCAACTGTAATCTGAGAATAAAGTAAAATTACTTAGTCATATGTCTATATTGGTTGAGATGCAGCAAATGTTTGACTTTATTTTAAAAGCATGTATGATTTATTTTAAGCAAACATTGTTTTGTGAGACACAAAGAGATGGTCTTCACCTTCCGGGTCCTTTCAGTTGAGTGACTGGGAGAGGCATATGCACAAATCAGCCTAATGCAAGTCTGTCCAAAGGAATAAGAATAGAACAATTATTGAGCTTCTACTTTGTGCCTGGCTGTGTACTAAGCATTTAAATAAATTATTTTATCTAAATCTTATAGCAATTATAAGAAGTAGATATAATTATTTCACTTTCACAGATGGGGAAACTGAATCTTAGAAGGTCAGTTAGCTTGCCTGGGGCCACAATGTTCTAGAAATTAGAGAAGATAGATTCAAATTCCTCTGACTCCTACTCATTCCTTAAGGCTTTTTGCTCTAACCAATTAATTTCTTAGAGTCAACTTGTGTTTGTTTGATGTCTGACAAGATTTGAAATATTTATTTTTGAGGCCTTCATCAACTGAGTTCTGCCTACCAGAGTAAAGGCAATCTGTTTTGGAGCGTGGATCATTATCCTGAAGGGTGAATATGGGAAATGAAGCTTACTTCTGAAACCATTTTACACTTTGATTTTTTTAACTCCCCACTCCCACCTACTGTCAAGGCAAATAATAGTGTTTGAGGTAGCCTTATCTCAGAATATTTCTCCATGACTGTGAAGTAGGTTCTGGAGAAAGGAGTTAATGATAGAAGGTTAGAAAAATAGCAAAATAATGACCAGGAAGTTCAAATATCTTTGATTACTTTATTGCACCTAGGTCTATGCTTCACATCTTCCTAAGCTGACGTAAATTAAAGTATTAATCCTATTGAACTGGTTAACTTGGGGAGCGGTACTTGAAGCTCTCTTCTTTGGAATGATGTAACTGAGAAACATTGAGCAGATTAGATATATTATTTAAGTGTCTGGGAAGAGCAGATGTCATTAGGAAACAATGACAGTCCAGAGTGAGTGCATTTTTAGCATTCTTCACCTTGAAAAAGTACTGTAGAATGACAGAGGTTTCATAAGACACCATGCATTTTTATGGCTTTTAGTCTGTGTTTGGGCATGGTTTACTTAATCTTCACCTATACCTGAAGGACGCTATTGTAGGATAACTCTCCTGTTCTCTCCAAGGGTTCCATATTTAAGTAAAGAAAATTGTTTTGAACAGATGTCTAAATGCTGCCTAGTATCAGGAGACCATATTAAGAGTAGGTAATAAATGTGAAACCCCCAGAACAATTATTTCAGAACACCTCTGCTATTCCTCTAGTTGAAAGTAGAGTAGCCTCTATGAATACCTTTCCGTTCTTGATAGGGTGAATGGGGTGTGGCTCGGTGCCTGGTAGACCGACAGACACTGGTTTCAGTAATGTTGGGGACTTTGCAATTAACCTTGAATGCCATTTGCAGTTTGAGATCATTTCTCTCTCTCTCCTTTTCTAAATATCATTTACCTTTTACCCTCTTAATATATTGATTTTTTTTTAAATTTTATATATTTATTTGAGAGAGAGAGAACACAAGTGGCAGGGGTAGGGCAGAAAAAGAGGGAGACGCAGGCTCCCTGCTGAGCAAGGAGCAGGACATAGGGTGGGGTGGGAGGTGTGGGGCTCCATGCCAGGACCTTGGGATCTTGACCTGAGCGGGATGCTGAACTGACTGAGCCACCCAGGAGCTGCATATACTGATTAATTTTCATCACCGAAATGGAATATTCTGTACTTCTGCTTTTATCTACATGTGTTGAACCCTTTTGAAGGAGAGAGATAATATAATTAGTTGATAATATATTGATATTGATATAGTTTATAATATATATATCATATATATGATAATATAGAGATAATAGTTGAAGAAACAGTGCAATGCAGAGTAAATCTCACTTGATAATTCAGTCTAATTTTTTTCCTTTCAATACACTTCAGATCAGGGGAACTAACCAGTTCTTTATAAATTCTTGGACTCCAATAAATTTCAAAGTAAATGTAGGTATTTAAGCAGGCAGGCAGATTGGATTGAGAATCATTACTCAGGTTTATCTTGGTGTTCAGGGAACACCATGAAGCCATTTTAGTGAATTTCCCTGTCCTTTGAATTTGTCCTTTGTAAACACCTGTGTTTGTAAGACCACGGGAAGTAGGCTCCATTTAGTTAAGTAGTTCTTGGCCAAAGTCTATTTCTGTGATCAAATTGGCTTGGCTTCTGACTGTGAGTGCTTATGCCAGATGTGAGTGCAGGCAACAATGGCAATCTGGCTGCTCCTCTTGCTCAGCAAATGCTCTGCTTGATACAGATCCCACGTCACTGTTTCCCCCTTTTGCTGCAAGGGTCAGATGTGGGTACTGATAAAATACTTGCCTCACATAGAGGCTTATTCGTTTAACGGATACATGTGGTATGCCTATGAGGGGGCGGAGTATTGCAGTGCGCTCCACGTGCCTCAGTGCATGAGCCAGCAAGGTCTCCACCTTTCCGCGTGTTTCTGTATTTTCACTGAGTAAGACTGTGGCATTCTTTCAGTCTAATTGTTTTGCTTTTTCTGTCTTCCTGGGTGCTGAAAATACCTGTGCCCAAAGGAAATTTATGGGTCCTCTAGCCTAGTTATGTTTTGGTCCTTCCCTCTGTTAAATGTATTAAACAAGGAGGCCATTAGCCTGAGGTGGTTCTAAGACCTATATAGGGAAACCCAAACTTAGTCCTATAAATGAAGCAAGGTTAAAAAATCAGAACCCAAGGACAGATCACAAATAGCCAGTAGGATTTTCCAAAGACGGCAAATGCTTAAGCTATAGCCAATTGAATCATTTCCTTCTTTTCTTCAGCATTTTCTGTATGTCTTTCTCCTCATTCCTGTCACTGGAGTGCTTCTAATTACTTCCTGTATGGAGCTGCCCAGTTGTAATCAATTTTTGCTTAAATAAACTCAGAAAGTTTGTAATATGCTTCAGTTTATCTTTTAGCACTTCTATGACTTGATTTACAGAATTTTACTGGTGGAAGAATTTGCTCATTCCTTTAAGAAATATATATTAAATGTTGCCATATGCCAGTCTCTATGCCAATTATGAAGGACACAGCAGTGATCAAAAAGAGAAGTTTCCTAGTCTCATAGAGCACAGTTGGATGGGGAAGACCAACATTACAAAACAAACACATTCATGGTTACAAATTGTGGTAGGAATTATGAAGTGAAAAAAAGGGGGGGAGAAGAATTATGAGGTGAAGAGACCAATTTGAGGGATCTCCTTAAGACTCGAGAACCTCTTTGAGGAAGTGAATATGCATTACTATTGTGTACTGGTGGTTTGCACAATTCCAAAGTTATGAAAGGTGCCCACTGAGTTGAGTAACACGGTGACATTAAAACTGGTGGTGGATATTAAGGAGGGCACATATTGCATGGAGCACTGGGTGAGGTGCATAAACAATGAACTTTGGAACACACACACACACAAAATTAAATTAAATTAAATTTAAAAACAAACAAACAAACAAACAAAAAACCTGAAGGAAAGGGGCCCTACCATGTGAACATACAATGAAAAAGTTTCCCTGTAGAGAGAAGAACATGTATGATGACCCCAAAATGGACAAAGCTTGGGGTATTTGAAATCTGGAAGAAGGCCAGTGAGAGTGTAATAGTTGGACAGGGAGAAGCCAATAAAGACAATGGAAAAGCAACAAAGACCTGACTAATCTGGGCCTAATAGGCCATAGTAAAGTTTTGCTTTTATTTCAAAGTTGATAGAAGAGTTTTAAATAAGAGAGTGATAAGATCTTGGTTTTAAAAAGCTCTCTCAGGGACGCCTGGGTGGCTCAGTTGGTTAAACAGATGCCTTCAGCTCAGGTCATGATCCCAGCGTCCTGGGATCGAGTCCCACATCGGGCTCCTTGCTCCGCAGGGAGCCTGCTTCTCCCTCTGACTCTGCCTTCCACTGTGTCTGCCTATGCTTGCTCTCGCTCGCTCTCTCTCTGACAAATAAATAAATAAAATCTTTTTTTTTTTTTTTTTAAAGATTTTTTTTTATTTATTTGTCAGAGAGAGGGAAAGAGAGCGAGCACAGGCAGACAGAATGGCAGGCAGAGGCAGAGGGAGAAGCAGGCTCCCTGCCGAGCAAGGAGCCCGATGTGGGACTCGATCCCAGGACGCCGGGATCATGACCTGAGCCGAAGGCAGCTGCTTAACCAACTGAGCCACCCAGGCGTCCCTAAATAAAATCTTTAAAAAAAATAAAAAAATTAAAAAAAATAAAAAGCTCTCTCAGTTGTAGTGGGGATAATGACAGGATAGGGACCAGTTAGAGGTTTATGGCCCTAGTCTACACAAAAATGAGATTGGATTTTTTTTTAAATGAGATTGGATTTAAGTGGTGGGTTAAAGAAATATTTTTTTAGTAGAATTGGGAGAATTTATTATTAATGGGTTGTAAATGACAGATGAGGGAGATTATGATGTCATGATGTAACTTAATTATTAACATTTTAAATTTAAAATCTTAATAAATCAAAGCTTTGATAACTAGCATTCCAAATAATTTTATGTATTTAGCAGTCAGCATTGAACAATAGCAAAATTATTTCCAACTGGAAGTCTTAAATTATACTGAGTATATTATAATATGTATTCTGAGTACATATTAAATGATTAATTAAAGTAGTAGTGTTCCTACTATTCTAATAACTTATAAAAGTCAATGCTCATGTACATACTAAATGACTACAAAAAGTAGGTAGTGTTTCTATTACTCTAATAATTTATAAAAGTAAATTAACATACTTTTAATAATTCTTCCTGATTTCTCAGTATTAGAGTAATAAATACTATAATTGCAAAACTGTACATGAAACGCTTTGACAGATCAATCACTGTAAAAATCCAGAATAGGTTTGTTGGTATTGGACAAGAAGGACAGTTTCTGCTGGGCTGAGTAGCTGGTAGAATGTGGCCCTCAGCTGCTGCTGGTCACCTGTGACAGTACACGGGGAAGACAAAAGGACAATTCTTAATGAAATCTTTGATGGCCTGGATCCAGTTCCATGAGCAATTCAAATTCCCAGTGACACGAGGCAATACGTTTCCTTTTTGGATTTCAAGCTGGTTTGATAGGATTTCTATCATTTTTTAAAGGTTATATTTCTTAGTAATCTCTATACCTAATGTGGGGCTCAGACACACAACCCTGAGATCAAGAGTCGCATGCTTTTCCAACTGAGCCAGCCTGGCACACCCGATTTCTGTTGTTTTTCACAAAATGTATTTGGACCAAACAAGAACCCTAGTCTGAGACTGGAGGCTGTAACTTAAGGAGAAAGTAAAAAATGAAACCACCACAAAGAAAGCCGAATACGCACACAGACACACACACAGACACACACAGACACAGACACAGACACACACACACACACACACAATGGAAGAGTCAGGACACTTGAAATCCAGTTTTGATTCGTCTACTCTTAGCCCTTCTGACTATAGTTCCCTTATTTGGAAAACTAGTGTCCACTCTGTTTCTGAAACTCTGTTTCTTGTTGCCAGTTTTAGTATTTCAGTAACCAGCTTAAATCATCTATCTTATTTCTTGGTCTTTTTAGGATAGATACACCAATGAGGAAATAAAAATGTGTTCCTTAGAGGGCTATATTGAATAAGGAAACAAAAGAATATTCACCCTAATGTACTTAAGTGGTCAGATTAGAATATAACAATTAAAGTAGAGAAATTTACTGTAAAAATTAGTGGATCATACATATATGTCATTTTTTTAATGGAGATGTGCTGATATGTAGTTTGAACTTGTGCTGTCAGACAAAGACTCTGCTGCAGAGAATGGGGAGAATGCTAATTCCTCGGCAACATACAAATCAAATTGTGCGGACCAGGGGTTCTCAAGTCCATAAAAGGTATCATAAAAATATAAAAATGGGCTCTGCTAGTATTGCTTCTATCTCTTTAGAGGAACCAGGGGTTACTCATCTGTTATCTTACTTGGTTTCTTTCCATATCACTGTGTACACATAAAATGATAGCATTTGTTTGGCATCTGCGACAACCAGCAAAGATTGCTGCGGATCAGAGGAGTCTGGAGACCATGGGCACCCCAAGGCTATTGGAATCACCATCTCTACCCCATCACCCATGCGAGGCAGAGCTGTGGGCTTTGACATTCTGGCTGAGAAACTCCGGTTTAAAAAATATTTGTGACTTATATGTCCCCATGGTTACTACTTTTCTTAATGAACGTTCAAAAACCTTTTTCTTTAAATTCTTGCTTTGGGCTTACATCAGGTATAGTATCAGAGGTCCCTGAAACACTTTAGCAGGGATGTTAGCACTTCGCAATCTGGAAGAGAAAGACCCTGAGTTGGCAACAGCTTTAGACAATAAGCAGGCTCTTTTGTGATGTCTGTTTAATGAAAAGGGAGCTTTTCCTTTATACCTGCAAACACATTCATAGAATGCCAGAGGCAGGGGGTCACTTTCTATTAACCACTTGCTGATTTTGAGATAAGCCTTCATAAGCTCTGTGTAGAACACTTAAGTTGCTATTAGGGTAGTTCCTTTGGATGCACAACAAAAGATGTCATACTGCCTTACCTTGGTCTCCAAGAGGTTAAACCCTGCTGTTTCCATAGTGCCTGTGAGTTATATTTGAAATTGGCATTTATTTTCTTGTTCTGAGCCTATTCTTTCCTAATTAACTTAGTGCTTATAATGTTTATATCCTACTGGGAAAATATGTAGGGAAAACCTAAAAGGACTAAGGGAGAAAAAGGTTAAAGCATTAATTTGGGTTTAAAAGAATATGCTCCTCATTCAACGTTCATGACATTTACTTTTACTTATTTTTCCTGGGGTAAGTTATCTTTCAAAGGAGTCTATTCTCCAGACTTCAACGGAGAGCTGATTTTGAAAGAAGTCATTTTCTCCAAATTGAGTGCTGACCTTTGCTTTATTTTTACAGAGGCCTCCCTTCTCTCCTTGCTGCTGCCCTCCCGTATTTTATAATTACGCCTGTCCTAAGTCGATTTATGCTTTCTATGCGGCTCCGGAGAGGGTTAGCCTATGCCCAGCTGTTTTGGATTTACATACGACTTGTCTCTGCGAAGTCTTGCCCCAAAACGGCTTCATCAATGCAGGATAGCACAGGTTACTTTGTGAGCATAGAGATATACATTTCCTTCTAGGAAATACACCGATTTAAATTTCCACCTGCTCTTCTTGGATTTATATTATTTACCAAGGAGGTTATGCATCTGTCCTGCCTACTCCTCACTACTCTACATGATTTACTTTTACTTGGCTATAAGCAATAAAAGGTGATGAAGAAGATAGAGATGATTCATTTCTAGGTGCCATGAGGAAATGTGAGAGCACAGTTTTCTCCTTTTTCACCAAAGATGAAGGTTTAAAAGTAATTTCTTCCATTTGATCATTCAATCCTGAAGATAAGCTTCAGGAAATACCAGCTGCTTAGAATTTATTTTTTAAGACTTTTTTTTTTAAGAGCAGTTTTAGGTTTGTAATACAACTGAGAAAGAGGTACAAAGATTTCCAAGTATGCCCTCGCTCCCACCCATGCGTAGATGGCCTCCCCTGTCATCAACATCGTTCACCAGAGTGGTCCTTTTTTTCTCCCTTTTTACCAAGGGTGAACCTGTAGTAACACATCATCATCCAATGTTCGTAGTTCACCTTAACATTCATTCTTGGTGTTGTATATGATAAGCTTGTGGACAAATGTATAATATCACATACCCATTATTATAGTACCATAAAGAGTATTTTACCTGCCCTGAAAATCCCGTTTTGCCTATTCATCTCCCCCCCCCCCCATCCCCTCTACCTCTGGTAATCACTCATTTTTGTTTGGTTTTTTTTTTTCCCCCAAAATGTCATATAGGTGAAATCAGATAATATATAGCCTTTTCAGATTTTCTTATTTCACTTAGCAATATGCATTTAAGGTTTCTCTGTCTTTTCATGGCTGGATGGCTCTTTTCCCTTTAGTGCTGAGTAATATTCCATTGTCTGGATGTACTCCTGTTTATCCATTTATCTACTACTAAAGGACATTTGGTTGCTTCCAAGTTTTGGCAATTATGAACAAAGCTGCTATAAAGATTTATGTGCAGGTTTTTCTGTAGACCTAAGTTCCAACTCCTTCCTACCAATAATGAATCAGAGTTCCTGTTTCTCCCTCTCCTTGCCAGCTTGGGGAATTGCCCATGTCCTGGACTTTGACCATTCTAATAGGTGTGTAACGGTACCTTGTTGTTTTTATTTATATGTCCCTGATGATGTATGCCATGGAACATTTTCTTGTATGTTTCTTTGCCACCTGTATGTCTTCACTGTGGAGGTGTCTGTTAAGATCTTTGGCTCGGGGTGAACGGGTGGCTCAGTTGGTTAAGCACCTGACTTCAGCTCAGGTCATGATCTCAGAGTCCTGAGATTGAGCCCCTTGTCAGGCTCCCCACTCAACAAGGAGTCTGCTTCTCTTTCTCTCTTTCTCAGCTCTTCCCTCTGCCTGTGTTCTCTTTCTCTCTCAAATAAACAAAAAAAATCTTTGAAAAAAAGTTCTTTGGCTCATTTATTGATCAGGTTGTTTGCTTTCTTATTTTTTAAGATTTTATTTATTTGACAGATAGAGAGTAGTAGGCAGACAGGCAGGCAGAGGTAGAAAGGAGGAAGCAGGCTCCCTGCTGAGCAGAGAGCCCGTTGCAGGGCTCAATCCCAGGACCCTGGGATGACCTGAGCTGAAGGCAGAGGCTTTAACCCACTGAGTCACCCCGGCGCCCCTGTTTTCTTGTTCTTGAGTTTTTAAGAGTTTCTTTTATTTTGGATAGCATTATTTTATCAGATACGTCTTTTGCAAATATATTCTCCTAGCCTTTAGCTTGTCTTGTAATTCTCTTGATTTTATCTTTTGCACAGCAGAAAATTTTAACAAACTGTAGCTTACCAGTTCTTTCTTTCCTGGATTGTGTCCTTGGTGTTGTATCAAAAAAGGCATCACCATACCCAAGATCATATAGGTTTTCTCCTATGTTATCTTCTAGGAGCTTTATAGTTTCATGTTTTATATTTAGGTCACTATATAGGTCATATATTTAAATCATAATCCATTTGAGTTATTTTTGTGAAGGGTATAAGGTCTGTGTCTAGTGCCTTTTTTTTCTTTTTTTTTGCATATGGATGCCCAGATGTTCCAGCACCATCTGTTGAAGGGACTATCTTTGGTCTATTGTATTGCTTTTGCTTCTTTGTCCAAGACCAGTTGACTCTATTTATAGATGAGCATTTATTTTTTAACCAATCCACGAAGTTTTCACCTACTCTTCTTGCAAAAATAGTAACTTTGGTTAATGCATTGGATGGATATGAACATCAATCATTTCAAAAAGGAAAGTTGGGTCATGTTTTGAATAATAATTTCAGGTTAGTATGACGGCAAACTGATTGTAACCTCCGTCCTTCCAGCGTCTCCGAGATTGACATGACTGACCTTGCTGGCCAGGTGGGGAGCCCTTTCTACCCAAGCATGTGGCTCCATCCTGAAAATGCTTGCTCAGCTAAACAGGATGCCCTTGCAAAAGATGGAGAGGTATATGAGTACTTATATTTTATTTAAATTAAATCCTTTCTCATCCATTACTTTCTAACCTGTTTTCTTTTATTCCTTGCCTATGCAATGGAGGTTTTTAACCTGGAGTCTGTGGACCGCTGGGTTGCACTTGAATGGATTTTAGAGGATCAGATGTCTATTATTCTCAGGGAAAGTGTTCGTAGTGCTTATCAGATTCCTAAAGGGTCTTGTGAACCCAAATGATTAAAGCCACTGTTAACCACTCATGTTAAATTCTATGGCTCAGATAATTCTGATATTTCACAGAATTATACCTAACACAAGGGGCAATTAAACTGTGAAGTATTAATTCTCTATAACATGATTTATGTTTATGTATTTGCATGTGTGGATATTGCATAACTTTCCTCTGATCTTTCTACTGAAAAGCCTTTGAGGCTTTGAAAGTTTGGTTCAATATAAATCACTGTCATCACACCACCAAGATGAATCCTTGTGTACAACCACATGATTTGGACACTGAGAGCTGAGAATCACCATTGTCTACTCTTCCATGCCTCCATAAATCTTAAGAAAAATATGACTGAATTAAAAATTCTAATCATAGAGATTATTAAAATCTTAGCTATACATTTCCTTTTAATTTTCACTTCTATGTGGAATCTAAAAAAAAAGGCAAAAAGTTTAACTACTAGAAATAGCGAGTAAGAAAAGTGGTTGCCAGAGGCTGGGGGATGGGGAGATATGGAGAGGTTAGAGAAGAGGACAAACTTTTAGTTATAATATGAATAAGGTTTGAGGATCTAACTGTACAACATGGTGACTATAGTTGATAACATTACTGTATAACTGAAACTTGCCAGGAGAGTGGAATTTAAATGTCCTCATGGGGAGTGCAGGGGGGCTGGGGAGGCAGCTATGTGAAGTGATGGATGTATAACTTACTTGATGGGGGGGAGTCTTTTCACCATATGTGTGTGTGTGTGTGTGTGTGTGTGTGTGTATCAATCAAAAGATTGATTTAAAAATCAATGTGATGATATGATTTTTAAATTAAATTTTAAATTAAATTGATTTTAAAATATCACATTGATACTTTAAATATCTTATAATTTTGGGGAGCCTGGGTGGCTCAGTCACTTGAGCATCCACCTCTTGGTTTCAGCTCAGGTCATGATCTCGTGTGTCATAGGACTGAGCCCTACATTGGGCTCCATGCTCACCAGGGAGTCTGCTTTAGGATTCTCTCCCTCTGCACCCCCTCCACTTGTGTGTACATGTACTTTCTCTCTCTCTTCTCAATAAAATAAAATAAAATAAAATAAAATAAAATCTTAAAAAGAAAAGAAATACAATATTTTCAGCACATATGGTCAATACTGGCCTCACACAACCCTGGATTTTTGTGGACCTAAGTGAAGGAAAAGTGAAGCAGATAGTAATTTGGGCCCACAGAGAAGCAAGGGAAAGCAAGAGTAAAACACTTTAATTAGATCTAATTGTTAATACAACTAAACAAAAATAGGGAAAGTACCATAAGGTTAATTAGAACTAATGTCTAAGGTCTGGTAAAAGAGTGAGACATAAATGTGGAAAACAATTTAAGGCTGCTGGAAAAAAAAAAAAAGAATCACTTTGTTTCTGTTGGTTTACTAGGTTCCTAGTGGATCTGCAACTCATGAAGCTGCAGTGCAAATTATTTTTGTGTAACCCGGAGAATATAACACAATTTTTAATTTCCTTGGAACCTCTTCTTAATAATTAAGATGTTCTGCATTGGAAGCTCCACACTGGCTTATAAAATTGGAATGTAACTGTTAATTTTAGTTCGATGTCTTTGTGAAATGCATTCTGCTATCCACACAATATTTCTCATTTCTTGTTCCTTCAGCTTTGTGTATGCGTAAAACACGCCATAGTGGAACTGCCTGTTGAATGCCAGCACGTTCATTTGTACCTGAGGAAGGAAAAAACAATAAAGACCATCACTTATCAGGAGTATACAACATTTACGAAATAATATTAAACTACAGCCTGGCTTGTATTTGTACAGTGCTTATTTGTATTTAAATAGGCAATGTCTGGGGGTGCTCAGTGGGTTAAGCCTCTGCCTTCAGCTTAGGTCATGATCTCAGGGTCCTGGGATCCAACCACCTCATCGGGCTCTCTGCTCAGCAGGGAGCCTGCTTCCCCCTTTCTCTCTGCCTGCTGCTCTGCCTACTTGTGATCTTTCTCTCTCTGTCAAATAAATAGTAAAATGTTAAAAATAAACAAACAAACAAAGAGGCAATGCCCAAATTGGACCAAATACCGGAAAATGGTAGCAATTCAGCAAGTTCTAAAGGGAACTTTAGTGTCACTCTACAGATAAAGATAGACAATAGTAGTTTAAAAAGTAACCTTATAAAAAATAAGTAAAATAAAGTAGGTTTATAGAATCAGTAGATAAACTCCAAATCTTCACAGCACTGCTAGCACAAAGATTCCTGGGAAAATCTAGTGTTTGTGTATGTATGTGTGGAACTTTGTAGTAAAAATATGGTGGCTTCTAGCTAGTGGGCTTGCCTCATTTAGGTAAACCATTTTCCGTAGACCAAAACTTTGAGCTTTCTTAGGATGCTTGGCAGCAATTTGACATTCGGTTAAATTTATGTTTTTGTTGTTGTTGTTGTTTTTCTGCAGAAGGTAGAACAGTAAAAGACAACTTAAAAAAAATTGTGTAGCTTTGGTGAGTGCTGTGAAGTGTGTAAACCTGGCGATTCACAGACCTGTACCCCTGGGGATAAAAATATATGTTTATAAAAAATTAAAAATTAAAAAAAGTTGTGTAACTCATGTAAAGTCTGAAATGGAACCATTCTTTTATTCCATTCCATTTTGAAAAAAGGATGAGAGGTACTGCGTCCCTCCTGCAGTTCTGAAAGCGTCAAGCTAAGTATTCAGGAAGTGGAAGTCCTTGCTTTCAGTAACAGACACTTATTTTTTCTGTGAAGGGCCACTTTCTTAACAGCCTTCTTTGAAGCGGTTGTGCAACAGTGTGAAATTTTAAAAACCTCCCTAATATATGGGATAAATTGCATTGTTTTTACTTCTTTGTATGACAAACACTAGAGAGTGGTTTGAAGATGTCTGGAGCAGGACTTAGAGGAAGAGGCCTGAACTGCTTTCTGGAGCCAGTCCTACTCTAAAATTGGGTAAAATTTCAGGATTTTCTCTCAATCAACTGAAAGGGAAGGGCCAGTGGTTTTAGAGAAACGAATAAAACACACTAGAAAAATTCTCCAGATTTGAAAGACCTTATCTGGTATCCCCATCTCCCTCAAAAAAAGCCCTCTGTTGAATAGTTAATAGCCCAGGAATTGACTATAAATGGATTAAAGACTCTTCTGTTTTTCAGGTAAAGAAAATAGTCTAGACTCTCCAGATAGAATTCTATGCAAATAATTCCTAAGTGTTATAACTGTGTTCCTAAATTGTATTATAACTGTAGACAAGTCCTTCTTAAGGGATGGATTAGGGTGAGATGCACATCACAGAGTGTACACTATGAGGAGAATCCATATATGACCATAAGAATGTCCTACTTCTGATTCTTTAGTTAATTATGGAACAGCTGCATTCTTTCCAGAGCTTTGCTATGTGTCCTGGATAAGACACACTATGTTTTTGGCTAGGACAAGTCAACAGGAAGCCATCATATGGGAACCACTGGGCCTCCAAGGCAGAGACACTAATACCCATTTGGCTGTCAAATTGTGAATGTACTTAATCAGCTGAACTGATCAACTGAAACAAGAAGTCCCACCAAAAGAAAACCCAAAGTAAGAAATATCTAAAACTGAGAGTAAAAGCACACATCAGCTAATAGCATTTCCATTTATATCCTACCTCATGCTCATAAAACACGTCTTCCAATGTCTTTCCTCCACTGCCATCACCCACAGCCTCAAACAAAGGCTTGTATACCTAAAAAACAGAGGCTATTTTTAAACAGATTCTCATTTCTTATAAATAGGTATGAAGATATTTTCTTAGCAATATAGAAATGATGTCTCTCTTCTCATCTACCCAGAAGGACTGAATGTTTTCTTGTGAGATCTTTGGCCTCCTGAAAACAATACCAAAAAAAAAAAACCCAGATAAAAGAGTATGGATGGATATCTAGCCTACTGGCTTATTCAGGCCTACAGGGCAAGAGGCAAGAGCAAGTCTACTCTGGATATACTTAAGATGAGCTAATTTCTGCATTAGGTTCTTAGGGCTGGCTGGGCACATTATAGAGGATAAATGAATGCTTGTGGTTTAACCAGAATGGGTTCATGGGTTCTTTGAAATGACAGTTGATAAAATTCACATGGAATTTCAAGTGTGGAAGGGGTGGAAACTGGGGAGAAGCTCAAAATTTAATATTATGCTAAAAAGCCTCTTGTGATGACATAAGCTACTACAAAGATTTATAAGCTACTACAAAGATTTATGCAGTTTGCTGACTTCTCTTTCCCAGAAGTCTTCAGAAACCCATAAGAAAAGGTAAGAGTGTCATCCCAGTTCTGGAAAAGTTATCCAGAGGGCATCATGTCACCGTAAGTCAGAAGGAATGGAATTAGGGGATGAGCTGAGAAGCTGCAGGCTCTTAAGAGAGCATTTGGATGTGGAGTAGGGGAACAACATAGAGCCCTCCTTTCATCCCCGATTTCTGGCCCTGATTAAAGGGAATGGTAGAAACCAGTGTGTCCATATTCTCCCTTGCATTTCAAGTAGACATCCTGTACCTGAGTGTGTCTACCCAATGGGTAAGGACTGCTGGGTCAGGCTCTTTTTTGTAAGTTCGACATGAGCTCACATATCCAGAACACTGCACCAGTCCCTTGGGGAACTTGCTCTATGAAGCACTTCAAAAGACCTGCTCAAATGACTGCTCCTTGGAGATTTAAACAAGTACTTGCTTGGCAGGAACCTCAATAAGAAAAAGAAAGAAAGAAAGAAAGAAAGAGAAAGAAAAACCCACATGGCTTGGAAATTTGAAGTACTTCTTTGGGAGAAGTTCTAGAATGACATCGCTTTCTACCTTAAGAACATAATGGCTTTAGAGAAGACATGTAAATTTAATGTGTGAACTTTTAAAAGTACAGGTAATAAAATGTGACAAATTCAGGGTGCCTGGTGTAGTTACGTACCCCATAATGCTCTGCTACTCTCCTCATCTGATCAAAGTCTTCAGCTTGAGCCAAAAGGCGCAACCCTTCAGGATAGAGCTTGCCACAGGTCGGGTAGAGGGTCTCCCGGTCGTCTTTGCTCAGTTCAGTGCCAAAGGAGTTAAGAGTGATGATAAAAGCACGCCTGTCAGCCTCAAACTGAATTTGCAAGACATAAAATCAGTGAAATCTAACCATGTACGAAATACTATAAACAGAACCCTAAGTAGACAAACTCATTTCCACAGTGATTTGCTTTTCTTTCCAGATTTTTGTCTAATTATAATACAAACATGTGTTATTAATGTTCCCTTAGCCTTTTTTTTTTTTTTAAAGATTTTACTTCTTTATTTTGAGAGAGAGAGAGAGAGAGCGCACGCTCGCCAGCATGAGCAGGGGGAATAGCAGAGGGAGAAAGAGAAGCAGAATCCCCTGCTGAGAAGGGAGCCCAAGGAGAGGCTGGATCCCAGGAACCTGGGATCGTGAACTGAGCCGAAGGCAGCTGCTTAACCCACTGAGCCACCCAGGTGCCCCAACCCTTAATGGAGTAATTTTGCTTGCCAGAGAAGGATCACACAGCGTTAATGGTCCATGACTCTTGAAACCCCACTGAACTTTACCTCCCAGGCACTCTGCAATTAGTTACTCATGGATTTCTGTCACATAGGTCACTAGAATCTCAAATGTCTCTTCCATAAAAATGGGAATAGTACCTACTTGCTGGGGTCTGTCCAGGGATAGGACAAGATAAGTGGAAGTGCCTGGCAGGGTGTCTGGACCAAAGAGTGCGTGTTGTAAATGTTAACATCTCTTTCTGGTTCCTGAGGTTAGGATTTTTTTTTTTTCTTTTTAACCTAATGAAGCTTTGTGCTACTTACCATTTGTTTGTACTTTGGTGGTTTTGGTTTTCTTCTTGAAAGTCCTAGGTTGGACATCAATCAGTCTAACTGTGTATCTCAAGATCATTTAGCCCAGGACAAGGTACCTTCCTCTCAGGCCTATCTCCTCACTTGTAAGGTGACAGGGCTGGACCTCATGCTCTCCCAGGTGGGTCACATATACTCAGGCCCTGTCTTTGTGCTGAGCACCACTGGGCACCTGAGCAACCAGCTCCATGTCAGGCCGATTTCCTCTAACCACTCAGTTTTTCTTGAAATTTCTTACTATTCCTTTCAACTCCATGTTTCTTCTGTCTCTTGGTTCTCTTCCTACCTCCTCTGACCATACCTTCTTAGTCTGTCCTTCATGGGATCCTCTCTGCCTATCATGGGAGTTTCTCATAGTGTCCTTGAGCTGAGAAATTCTCCATCTACCTGAAACACCCTGCACTTACAGTATTTTAAGATCTGGAAATTATTTTTCTCCTTACTACACTGTAAAATCTTTGAGGGAAATCATGTCACTCTTGTTTATTGTTTATTTTTTAATATCCAGTACTTGAAATATACAAAGACCACAACTATTTACTGAATCCAGTACAGTGATCTGTGATTTTACTACTTTCAAAATTCTCCAATATTCTCTATAATGTTGCTACTCAAGGTGTGTTTCTTGGATGGGTAGCTTTGATGTCACCTAGAAGCTTGTTAAACATGCAGTTTTGCTGTGGCTCTGTCGGTTAGGCGTCCCACTCTTGTTTTTGACTCAGGTCATGAGAAAAAGAAATGCAGAGTCTCAGGCAATTGTCTAGCCCTACTAAACCAGGGCTTGCATTTTAACAGGATTCTAAGGTTATTTGTATGCAAACAATAGCTGAAATAAATTGCTCTACTTTGATCAGCTTACTTTTGACGAATTAACAAATCCAGACTTGCCACAGATTTTACTGGAACTCTCTGGTTAGAACAGGTGTTTCCTATCAGGAGGGTGAGAGTTGGTTCCTTCTGATCCTTTTGACTGACCTCATGACCAAGTATAGGTGACCCACCAGCAGGAAGAGACCTCATTTAAAAGCAAAGGCAGCTTCCCCTGGACACTGAATGTAACTGTCAGGAATTTTAGGCCTTCCAGGGACAGAAGAAATGCAAGAGAGAGATTTCAAGGCAATCGGAAACCTTGAAATAAAAATTAGAGCAGGAGGACCAACAATAGAGTTAATTGCCCCACCATGCCCTTTAATGTGCTTTCTAGTTCTAAGACGTTGGAGGTTTTTGTTTTGTTTTTGACATGCACTGCTGTAGAAGATGTTAGGGTTTTCATGGGGAGCAGCAGGGTAGACTAGGCAGCACTACAGACGTGCCAAGCAGCAGAGGCTGCTGTAGAGGAGGAAGGCGCATTAAGTTAAAACATGACGCGTGGAGGAACGGTCTTGGGCAAAGCACTAGGAAAGCAGGTGAAGAAGTAGGCTGCACCGGGTACCTGGACAGGTAGTTGGGAAGAGAAAAGGCTTCACAGGCTATGCCAAGAGAGGACTTTGATTGACACAATAGGTTCTCTGAACTTGCCAACTTCATTTTCTTGTAAATACTTCTTTCTCTTTGCCTACAGTGTGTGTCCTTCCTTTCAGAAACCTCCATGTTGAAACCTTACGGGCATTGGAGGGTCCCGTCAAATGCCATTTTCTTTCTTTTTTTTTTTTTTAACAAGAAGCCCTTTTATTTCCTCCCCAATTTGATATGATTTCCTTTGAAATCCTATTATCCTTTAATTTCCTTTTTACTATAACTGCCTGATGTATCTACCTTAGTAATTTTTTCTAGTCTGGAGGTTCTGTGCGTGCGTGCATGTGTGCGTGCGTGTGTGTATTCTTAGTGAAAGGAGCTATAATCTTGAAATTGTAAAAGGGCTATCTTGTGTTTGACCATCCCTAAGCAGACAGTTTGACACAACATCTGATTATGGACTAGAGTAAATGGGTGGTATTCGATTTCACTTAAGCCCACTCTGTCATTTATGGAGGGCTGGCTTCCTGTGTGGCACAGATGATGCCAGATGTCCTATGTCCTTTCACTCTTCCTTACACGCATTCATTTTGAAACCATAACTTATTTTTTGTTATTGTTGCAAAAGTATACTGTTGACGTATTCAAAATCATTATCAGTTGCACATGATCGAGTTGGGCTTGGGCTGATCAGGACACATTCATGCCGGTTCATTATTGGAGGGCAGGAATACCTCGTGGGGGCAGTGGGTAGAGGGGCTGATGGCCGTGGAAGAGAGGGAAGAGAATGGGAATCGAACCTAGCCTTGCTAGCTCAGGAAGATGAAACACACTTATTCTAAGCTTGTTTTTCACTGTTTCGTTAAACATACAGGTTGTCAGAAAGGCAAAGACAAATAATAAAAGGCACAAAGGCAAACGTTAAACTGCAGTACACTTGTCTTGAACATAAGTCAATTTCTTTCTTTCTTTTTTTTTTTCATATGAAGTCATAATCTTGTAATTAGGTCAAATTTTTGCATGCAAGGCCAGGTTAACAGTGCTCTCTTTTACCATACTGAGTTTTCTGAAGTATCCTGTCAACTAAGATTAAATAAGGACAGACATGGAAGAATTCTGTAACTGGAAAAATTCTGTAACTGGAAGTGCGCTACTGGTGCACGAGTAAAACGGGGGCTAATTACATGATCTGATATATTTATGTAAATATGTCAATTTATTTATTTATTTTTAAAAATACATCAATTTATATAAATCTGACACTTCTCTTCTGATCATATCATTAGAGACATCATAACTGCATGCTAGTGTAACAACGCTTTTACATAAAGATAGTTAAATGTACTTTTATTTTTAACACAGCTTGAAGAAAACCTAATCTAATGTGGTAGTATCATGGGCATAGGAAAGGGATAATGGGAACACTGGGTATATAGTTTGATCAAACCCTTGCAGTGATAAAGATTCTTCTAATACTGTGCTGTCCTTTCTACATTACTGAGGATTACAGAGACATAATTCTTACCTAGTTCTGATTTTTATAGCACATGCAATATGATCTTGCTCATGAATTAGCACTTTAAAAGAAAAAAGATTTTATTTATTTGAGAGAGAGACAGAGAGAGAGCACAAGCAGGGGGCATGGCGGGAGGAAAGGGAGAAGCAGGCTTCCCACTGAGCAGGGAGCCCAACGCAGGGCTGGATCCCAGAATCCTGGGATCATGACCTGAGGGGAAGGCAGATGCTTAACTGAGTCACCCGGTGCCTCGAATTAGCACTTACTTTTATCCAAGAATTGCAAATGGTGAAGTTAATGTAGAGGTAATATAGTGGACAAACACAGAGGATCCAGACTAGGCTACCTGGGTTCAAATTCTGACATTACCACTTATCAGCTATGTGTCCTCTGGCAAGTTACTAGCCTTCTTTGCACCTCAGTTGCCAGTTCTGAGAAATAGATACTAAACTCCCATGTTGTTGTGTTGTTTTTTAGATTTTCATTGTGCTGGTTTTTTGGTTTTTTTTTTTAGATTTTTAAATTTATTCATTTGAGAGAGAGAGAGCACGAATGGGGGGAGGGTCAGAAGGAGAGGGAGAAGCAGGGTCCCTGACGAACAGGGAGCCTGATGTGAGACTTGATCCCGGGACCTGGGATCATGACCTGAGTTGAAGGCAGATGCTTAACCAGATGCCCTCATTGTGCTGCTTTGAAGTCCAAGTGAATTCAAGTATATAAAGCACCTGGGATATTATCTGGCACATAATAAATGTTAATTATTAATAGTGTCATTTTACATCTTCTGTAAGGTTATGAGTTTTGCTATAGCTCTTATTTCACATATTTTGTACGTATAAAGCACACAAGCCATTTCTAAACCACAGGAATTATGTCAGTAGAAATTACTGTGGCTTCTTATAGGGTAGCTAGCAGTTAAAAATTTATGACAAGGAGAGTGCTTCACAGGGCCAGCAGGTCACTTATGTTATGTGATCAGAATGTCTGAAAGAGACTAGCTCACTTTCTGACATTTAGTATACCATAAAAAATGTTATTTATTTATCCATGCCCACTTTCTGTGTAATATAGATAAAGGCAAAAAAGATTTCTTGGAGTCTTCCAGTGATAAATTGTTACTTCAAGGACTGCTTTTGCTTGAAGAGTTTCAACAAGGCATAGCAAAGTATCTTTAACTGTAAAATTTTAATGATTAGATGTTTTGAAGGGAACTAATTTTATCATATACAGTTTTAGAAATTAATTTAAAATATATGCAGATGAAGTTATTCAGGTTTTTTGTTTTTTCCCTTTTTTGGCCTAAAGGGCAGTTCTTATCAGGCTTTTTCTTGAAATCAGAAGTCATTGAACTATTTAATCTACCTACCAATGAAGTCACTGTGACAGGTAATCTAATGATTAAAGACCTTTTTTTTTTTTAAGATTTTATTTATTTATTTGACAAATAGAGATCACAAGTAGGCAGAGAGGCAGGCAGAGAGAGAGAGAGGAGGAGGAAGCAGGCTCCCCACAGAGCAGAGAGCCCAATGCGGGGCTCGATTCCAGGACCCTGGGATCATGATCTGAGCTGAAGGCAGAGGCTTTAACCCACTGAGCCACCCAGGTGCCCCAATTAAAGACATTCTTTAGAAAAAACTGAGTTTCACAGGGCAAAGCAAAGGGCTTTTTAAAAAGTCTACAATGGTGTCTGCCTCCCTGCTGCCCCTTATCCAAGTGAAACCAGCAGAAGAGATTTGTATGAAACACAATACAGACTATGCCGAGGATATCCCCAGATCCTTCTGATCTCTAGCCTGAATCTCTGAGATCCACACATGCAAGCAAGACGATCTCTGAGCACAGATGAAATCTGTGATGATAAAGAAGAATTAAAAAGATTATAGCATCAGTCAGAGAGGCAGGTTAGAAAGCAGTAGTGGGGGGTGCCTGGGTGGCTCAGTGGGTTAAAGCCTCTGCCTTCAGCTCAGGTCATGGTCCCAGAGTCCTGGGATGGAGCCCCATATGGGACTCTCTGCTCAGCGTGAGCCTGCTCCCCCCACCCCCGCCTGCCTCTCTGCCTACTTGTGATTTCTATCTGTCAAATAAATAAATAAATCTTTAAAAAAAAAAAGAAAGAAAGCAGTAGTGGCACCTGAAACCTAATGTAGTGAGCAGGCCATCTGTGAATCACCTAACCCGAAGAGTTTTCCTACCCAGAGCAGAACACTTGAGGATTGTTTGAGCCTCCTTTATTTTAGGATTTATATAAGGAACAAGGCCTACAGTGGACTTTGGTTCCACACTGTGAGAATTCCCAGCTTGCCCAATGTTGGAGGGGGTTGCGTTATTATTACAAGTCCTCATGGTCTACCAATTGCTCATAGTATACCCAAATTTTAACTAATTACAATCTACTTCGTTTATATTACATCAAAATGAATCATGACAAAACTACTATAAGCATCATTCTTTTCTAATTTCAAAATTAGAATTTCTATGTAGAAAACTTAGAAAATGTCACTCTTAACTGAAGGCATCAAATGATATATATGATAAAATATGTTATTTTATTTTTATTTATTTATTAAAGATTTTATTTTTTTATGTGACAGACAGAGATCACAAGTAGGCAGAGAGGCAGGCAGAGAGAGGGGGAGAAGCAGGTTCCCTGCTGAGCAGAGTCTCATGCGGTGCTCAATCCCAGAACCCTGAGATCATGACCTGAGCTGAAGGCAGAGGCTTCAACCCACTGAGCCACCCAGGTGCCCCTATTTTATTTTTAGATAAAGGAGCTTTTTTAAAAAAAAATTATTTATTATTTGAGAGAGAGACAAAGAGCATGAGAGAGAACAGGCATGGGCAGGGGGGCAGAAGGAGAGGGAGAATTAGGCTCCCTGCTGAGTGGGGAGCCCAACATGGGGCTTGACCCCAGGACCCAGGATCATGACCTGAGCCGAAGGCAGATGCTTAACTGACAGCCACAAAGGAACCCGCAGGAGCTTCTAACATAAAGGAGCTTCTAACATAAAGATATATAAGTACAATTATGTAAATGAAAAGTGTGTAAGCACATTATTTGGCATAAAGAAATTTAAGGACTTTCTTACCTCAAGAATGGGACACATGATTTCTGCTGTGACATCACCATGATTCTTACAGAATTTATAGAATGCCTCGAGGTAAGACTTAAGAAGAAGAAAGACCATAAAACAATAAATTAAGGTAATTTCCTTTGGAAATTTGTAGATCAGCTTTTCATGGCTTATTAAATACTTTAATGGAGGTTGAATTACTTGTCCCGTAGGGCGATATTTTATTAAAAATTTGATACAAACTTTCACATTGAAGCATGCTGCACAGCTTTAAAAAAGAACAAAATTGTATTTATCGTACCTTATGATTCCTTAATAAGCACTTTTTTTGCATGGTTCTTGGGTTTATTTCACACGGTTAACTTTTGGTACTCTAATAAGAGTGCCAAGCTCTTTTATGAACTCACCAAGGAGTTCTAGATTTGGTCTTGTGCTGACACTTAATCTCTCTTGGTGCCCAGGAGACATGGGCTTTGAACATGGAGGACACATTGGAAGGCAGAGTCTGGGCTAAACAATTAGACTGTTTGCATCCCAACTCAATTACTTACTAGCTAACTCACTTCTGCCAAGTAAATCTTACCTCCCCATGTCTCTGCTTTCTCCTCTGAGGACTGGGGAGAGCAGAGAGTTTTGCTGGCTAGATAAGGTGAATTAATGCCTATAATCTGCTTAGAGCAGTGCCTTCTCTTAGCTGTATCTCAAGGATGCCTTCTCTAAGTCCATACATTTCTTCACAAAAAGGAAAATTACCTGCAACACAGTGCTTTTGAAAGGACCATATGTTTTAGCATGACCAGTTATATAAATGGCATGACAGCAGACACTCCTTTAGTTACTCTGTGAGATTGTCCAAAGATGCTATGGTTGTATGAGTGAAAATAGCCAGATTTTGCTCAGCCCAAAGGACATAGAGCTACACAAATGGTAGCAACATAGTTCAGACACAGAGCTGGCCAGGTTGGCAAGGTGAAATTCAAGGAGGAAAGAGATGGATACTGTGTAACACAAGGATCACAGGTATGCTCATTGTTTTATGTTTCATTTTTCAAAATTTTTTATTTTTAAGTGATCTTTACAGCCAATACGAGCCTCAAACCTACAACCCTGAGATCAAGAGTTGCAGGCTCCACCAAATGAACCAGACAGGCACCCCTGTATGCAGGTTTTTAAAAAATGGATAAGGTTCACCTTCCTCATCTGTCTACCCACCCACATCCATCGATCCAACTGCTACCTTTTATGTCCCAGGCACACCAGGCAAGGAGCTAGGAATGAAGAGAAGAATGGGGCACATACTTCCTCTCAAAAATCTTGCTGTTTCAGGGGAAGCTGACATTTATGTCCTGAACTAGAAGACCAGGACCATAAAAACTGTATTCCAAGCCCACAAAGCTTCAAAATTGCAGAAATTGGCTAATGGGCAAAGTAACTTTTAATGAAGAACACTGGTTAAGATGTATTATATCATAAAGAAACACACAGTATTTTGGGAGACACTTACTTTGTACAGTTTGTTGCGTAGTAATTCAATATTCAGTTCATCAAGGGTATTTTCAGACATACAGTCTTGAAAGAATGGAGCTGAAAGCAGAAATTATCACACAAAATAAACTAATTGAAAGCATGATTATTAACTGTAGAAACGATTTCCTGAACATCTTACCCTGAGCTGACCAGAACACTGTGCAGGGGCAAGCCACAGACTGGATTCAGCTACCAGTAGCGATGAGAATAAGAGTCATTATTTACTGAGTATTTACTATGTGCCAACTGGTCACGGAACACTGCATCTATTTCACCTTCGGAACTAGTCACTTTATGGCTTACTTTTGGAAGCCCCCTCCTTACCCATCATCTCATAGCAGCATTTATCATTTGCAGCCTTACTGTGTGCTAAGCATTGAGTTGTACTAAAACTGTGTCGTATTTAGTTTTCAAAGCGCTTTTATACTAAGATACTAATATTTTTAAAATGGGAAAACTGAGGGAAAACTGCACTGCTCTACCTCACCAGGT
This sequence comes from Mustela putorius furo, assembly GCF_011764305.1. Classification (NCBI taxonomy): domain Eukaryota; kingdom Metazoa; phylum Chordata; class Mammalia; order Carnivora; family Mustelidae; genus Mustela; species Mustela putorius. Next base: position 7,533,662 of record NW_025421999.1, read on the forward strand.
TGGGACCAGGCAGAGCCTGGAGTCAAATATCCATGATTATGACTTACCCTCTTTCCACCACACTCCCTTAGCATCATACATTAAATGATGGCCATTTTTTTTTTTTTTTTTTTTTTACTTTTTAAAATTTCTGTTTTCGGGGCACCTGGATGGCTCAGGGGGTTAAAGCCTCTGCCTTCGGCTCAGTTCATGATCCCAGGGTCCTGGGCTCAAGCCCTGCATCGGGCTCTCTGCTCAGAGGGGAGCCTGCTTCCACCTCTCTCTCTGCCTGCCTCTCTGCCTACTTGTGATCTCTCTCAGTCAAATAAATAAATAAAAATCTTTAAAAAAATTTGTTTTCAACAGCAAAAATTTTGACACATGGTCAACAGTGAATTGCTATGAATCGCTACCCTCCAGTTTTCCTGACAATAACATATATAAAATGATCCTGCTAGGATTTAAAATGCTAGAAATATTATCAGTGTTAAATTATAATGAAATTAGCATTTATTTCATCATTGATTCACGTCATTTCACAGGCGCCCCAAGCATCTCGAAAAATGGCATTCCTCAACTTCCTAGAACAAAACACTGCCACAATACAGCCTTATTCAGACAGAAGTTTAAAACCAAAGGATAAGGAATTAATCATAAAAAACCGAATTAGAAAATTAATTGTTTTGAAAAATTACAAGTTCTATCACTTATTTACTATGATCTGGCACAACATACAAAGGTTTGGAGGTTGGGAGGTGAGCCCCAGCTCCTACTTAGCTACCAATGGTTCTTATGTGATTCTGGGAAGGTTACTTTTATTTGTTGTGAATGAGGGAGCTGGACTAAATTATTTCTTAATGTCCCTTCCATGCCTAGGAATCTGTACAGTATGACATCGGACTCATGGAGAAAAGGAATTGAATGTACATTTTCTGATGACTATGAAGCATGCATAAGGAGTGATATAATTGCTTACATGTTCATACCTAGTGGTGTTTCCACCAGAACAGCATTAAAGAGATCAGAAGGTGTCTCCGCAATGTTGACTGCTTCCATTTCTGTGAAACGGCCCAAAGGGTGGCACTTGGCCAGAATTTCTTTCACAGATTTTTTTTGCAATGCACCATTCATCAGTAGGATCACATTGTCTATCATGTAACTGCACCTGGTTTAGAAGAAGGCTCGTGCATTAGGAAATCAACTGTATGAGAATATGAAGCATACCAAAAGTTAATATATATATATATATATATCAGGCACATACTCTTTCATTACGGAAATATATGAGTCTTCTTTTCTTTTAAACTCTGGGGTTTAAGAGCTATGAATGGGGGACACCTGGGTGGCTCAGTTGGTTAAGCAGCTGCCTTCGGCTCAGGTCATGATCCCAGCGTCCTGGGATCGAGTCCCACATCGGGCTCCTTGCTCGGCAGGGAGCCTGCTTCTCCCTCTGACTCTGCCTTCCACTCTGTCTGCCTGTGCTCGCTCTCGCTCGCTCTCTCTCTGACAAATAAATAAATAAAATCTTTAAAAAAAAAAAAGAGCTATGAATGGGGTAAAATATCTGACTCTCTGGAGATAGCATAGTTTGAAAATCAATGTTATTGTAACTAAGTAAAGCTAAATAAAACCTAGGCTGGTGGTAATAGGCAGAAAACGACCCATATATTTTAATTGTCAAATGTGGTAGGGTGAGGATGAGTGTGAAATTGAGTGTTTTCTCAGAACATTAGGAAGTAGAGAAACAAAGACCCGGAGCATTTCACTCTATCTTAAAAACTTACTTTTTAGATCTCAATAAAGCCCATCACTGATTCAGAATTTAAAATATTTTAAAATAAATAAAATACTTATTAAATTTAATATTAAAATATTAATATTTTATTTATTAGAAGTTTAAAATAGTCCATATTCTTTTCCTCCTATGAAGACTAGGTAGTGAACTTTCTAGCTGTTTTCTCCCAAGTTCCCCAAAAGTCCATAGGTTCATATTTTATGTGATTATGTTGCTCAGTATAAGCTCTGTCTGGGATATCCTGGGTGCATATGCTTGTTCGATCATGTGCACATCACCCAGGATATTCCAAGCAGTGAGACTGAGAAGCAAAAGAAAGAGTTCCTTACTTTGTGGAGAATGTAGTCTGAGGGAGGAACTTGACAAAGAATCTATTATGGTAAATTGTAACAAAGCACGGGGATGCTAGACAAATTATAGGGTGGTGTGGAGATTCAGATCAGAGCACTGAAGCAGTCTGGGATCAGACTTCCTAGGGAGTGATATTCAAGCTGAAACTTGTAGAATGAGTAGGAGCTGTTCAGGCAAAAGTGGCTGGGAATTGAGGGAGAGAAGTATTCAAGGCAGAAGGAAGAGCATGCAAAAAGCCCCAGAGAAAAGAAAAGAAGAGTTTTCTGCCTGGTCCTGGGCAGTGCAGGTGGGGCCAAGGCTGAGCATGCAGGGTTTTGACAGACAAAATGAGGAATTTGGGGGTGAATGGCGATGGAAGACTCTGAATGCCTTTAAACATTAGAAGCGGGTGTTACGATCTTGCAGAATAATGATTTAAACAGGAGAAGGGATAAACAGATAGTGAGGTGCTTCACAAAAGTTATTTAATCAGGATAACAACACTATGATGATAACAGGTACTGCTCTTCTCTCCACTTCATAGATGAGGAACCAGACGGGCCCAGAGAGGTAAAAATTCCACTCAGAGTGACACAGCTAACAACTGAGCCAACTGAGAAACTCAAGCAGTCTGCTTTTGGAATCTTCCTCTTAGCCCTTATACTATGCTGGGTTTGTTTAGCTGTCAAGGATGACCCATAGGTTTCTAGGTTTAACAGATCGTGGGGTCATTTACTGAGATGAGAGTTTTAGAGGACGAGCAGGCTGCAGTGGGAGCAGATACTTTGGACAGAGTGAGCTTAGATGCCTGCGAGATATCCAAGAGGAGATACTAGGTAGGTTTCAGAAGTCAGGTTCTGAAGACAGCCAGGACCAGACATTTGGGGGGGTTTAGTAGCATACGTTTAATGGTGGAAGCAGAAGTCTTGGGATGGTTGGGATCACATCTTAGCGTGCACATGAAGAGTTCTGCCCTGAGAACCCTGGAGAGAACCTTGATGGAACCTGAGAAGGAAAGACCAGAAAATAGAAGGAAAACCCAGGGGTGGGGGGAAATTTTAGAAATTCTAGGAAGTGGCCAGAGCTTCAAATGCCACAAGAAAGTCAAGGTAGACACTGAAATGTCCATAAGATGCAGCAACTTAGAGGTTATTTGTCAACAGTCAAAACACTTCCAGGACAGTTTATTAGTGGAAGGGAAAGGGGAGATGGTGGCAGAAATGTGACTTGTGTATTTCTTTTTTTTTTTTTGACTTGTGTATTTCTAAAGTGACCAGGAAATAGGGGTGCCTGGGTGGCTCAGTGGGTTAAAGCCTCTACCTTTGGCTCGGGTTATGGTCCCAGGGTGCTAGGATCCAGCCCCGCATTGGGCTCTCCACTCAGCAGGGAGCCTGCCTGCTTCCTCTTCTCTCTCTGCCTGCTTCTCTGTCTACTTGTGATCCGTCTGTCAAATAAATAAATAAAATCTTAAAAAAATAAATAAATAAAGTGACCAGGAAATAGAGGTCTAAAAAGAAACAAGGAGTTCAAACTATAAGCTAACCTTAAAGGAAGGGAAAGATAGCTCCATGGAGACCCAGGGGCCAAGGGGCTTTGAACTTTGGTCTTTTTTTTTTTTTTTTAAGATGGGAGAGAAGAGAAGGTGTTCTGGTGCTGTGAAGAAAGGAGAACCTGAGAGGGTGAGGTTTTGGATCAAGACACTGAAGGGGCTGTCACCTGAGGAGCTGAGGTCCTTCAGGTCTGACAGGGATGGGACAAACCACAGCCACAACGCAGGCTTGAAAAACAACCAGGTAAAAATCAGCCGAGCCCCTTAGAAGCACTGTCACTGGAGTCTGGCTGCATGGGTTACAGACCTTGCGCGCAAGACTGCATTTCCAGCTGGAAGAGAGTCTCCCTCATTGTGGACCTTCGACAATTTACTCCAATAAAAAATTCTATCTGAAGAAATTTAGAAGCAGGCAATTATCTCTTTACAAAAGGCTCTGAAGTTTCTTCATCTCCCAAACAGCAGTACCAAATTTAGCCATTACAGAATTTTAGACTCCTTTTTATCTCTTGAAAATGATATTAAAAAGGAAGTGCTTATTTAACTGTCCCTTTATGGCTCAAAAGCTATTACCTGAGAGGAGAATCGCTAGCACTTAATAATCCTTAGCAGGCTCCAGACATTTAATTGTTCCCCACAGCACCTCTGTAATGTAAAAGCATATGAGCTGCCAACATTCCCAACTTGCAGAGGACTATTAGACCATGCTGACGGGCAACCAATGTCTATGCTATACGGATTTACCCACATGTAACACTCATGCCTGTGTCTTTGCAGTGTGTGTGCCCATGTCTGTATTGAGTTAAACATCCTTTTCAGGGGCATTTGACTGGCTCTGTCCATAGGGCATGAGACCCTGATCTCGGGGTCTTGAATCTGTGCCCACATTGGGGGTAGAGTTCACTTAAAAAATAAAATAAGAATCAAAAAATATTTTTTACTAATAGGCTAGACTCTATATTTTGCAAAGAGCAAGGACTATAGGGCCTGGATTCTGTTTTATTTCAACTCACTATTTAAACTGCTTTGTTTCTAAGAAGGAACAGTGACACCAGTTCTTGTAGTGTTGTTCAGGGTTTGGAGTGAAAACACAGGACTCAGCCCATGGCGGGAGGCAGAAGGAGTCCTGTCCCCTTCCTTATCCACATCGCACATATGCACTGGGTATATAATTCTCGTTGGCTCTCTGGGGTGGCAGGGGGGGTGATGCGGCCAGAAATGGTTTCCTTTCTTCTGCCTATAACCTTTGTAGACCCTCAGAGCCACACACAGAGTGGTTAGGAATAAAATCACTGCTGATCTTGCTTGAGTAATTTTTGACTTTAAAGACAGTGGGGCGTTCCACTAGTTCAAAGTCCTCATGTTTTAGATAATTGTGTTCGTATGTAATGACAGAGCCAGGAGGAGCTGGGCTAATTTTTCTCTCACTAGTGGTCTAGACACACACCCTCATTTATAGCCCCTGCTAAATATTTTATTCTGTAACTCTAATACTGGCACCTGTGAAAATCATGAAGTCACCGAAAACTGGGATGCAGTTACTCCAAAAATTTTAGGCTGTTAAAAATTGTAATTTTTAAAATGCCAGCCCTCTTGGAGGTTTTTCCTGTGTGTCAGGCATTACATGTGTGTTCTCATGCAAGCCTCACAACTCAATACTGTAAGGACCGCTATCACCACCACTTTGAATACCTTGTCCAAGATCACACTGTGAGAAGGAGGCAGAGTTGGCACCCCAAAGCCAAAACTCTGGCTCCTATCAGATTTGGAAAAAAAACAACTCAAGGCAGGTGATATTTTAACATTTCCTTTTGATCTTGGTTCTGTTCTTTCTTTTTTGCCCCTGAACTTATAAAGGATCTTGAAGCTAACTAAAATACATTTCCTGTATGTTAACTATCCAGTTCTGGGCTATACAACAGCAGCTGAATGGTCAGACAATGTAGAGCCGTAATTTGTTGAGTTAGAGAAATTATTCTTCAGCTCTAGTCTAAACCTCTCTGCCCAGCCCAGGTCCAGACTCTTTTACTTCCTCCTTGTGGCCCGACTGCCTGGTTTTCTTATAGACACCTCAGTTACATTATCTCAAAACCTGAAAGCCCCCAGTGTCTCTCCTTCTTCTATAATCCCTATCTCTATCAGCAGCATCACTACTCTTTTTCCCAAAAATCTGTCAATGGCTTCCTTTTGCCTCTAGATAATAGAGATTTCTCATCATTGTATGCAAAGCTCTCTATTACCTGGCTTCTGATTATTTCTTCAACTATGGATGTGAATAATACCATTTTTAAAAAAGTATGCATTTTAGGGGCGCCTGGGTGGCTCAGTGGGTTAAAGCCTCTGCCTTCAGCTCAGGTCATGATCTCAGGGTCCTGGGATGGAGCCCCGCATAGGGCTCTCTGCTTAGCAGGGAGCCTGCTCCCCCCACCCCATCTGCCTCTCTGCCTACTTGTGATCTCTGCCCGTCAAATAAACAGAATCTTTAAAGAAAAAAAAAAGTATGCATTTTAGAAAAGTGAATAGAACAGACCACCCCAAAATTCTTAAGGGGCAGGAAGAAGAATTGCAAGGAAGACTAAGGAAGGGCCAGAATGGAAAAAGGAGCAGAAAGAGAAAGTGTCATCCCAGAATGCATGGGACAAGGACATCAACTGACTACAACAGCGAGTTGTGGAAGGGCTGAAAAATATATCCACGGGACCTCGCAACCAGAGTGGTTTGGGGGGTACAATGAGGAAGCAAACAAGACTGAATTGGTTTCAGTAAACAAGTGAGAAAACAGATGAGTATAGTCTATCCTTTTTAAGAAGTTTAGCATCAAGTTGTGGGAAAGGGTAGGATATCACTGCCTTCATACAGTCTTTGTGTAAACTAAATCAAATCATACATGTGACATTTTATAAATCATTAAGTTGTCACAATAGGAGCGCAGGCTTTGAAAGAGAGAAGCCTAATTCAAATCCCAACTCTGTCACCTAAAAACCAGTTTAACAAGAGCTCCATTTTCCCAGGCTTAAAATGGAAATATTTGTTCTACTTTGAGTGGTTGGCACTGGATTAGTAACACATACGAAATCCTGGTAGAGTGCCTTGGATAAAGAAGGAGGGTGTGATCATAAGCTCTTAGAAGATAATAAACCAGACTCTGGAGGAAGGGGAACAGGAAATTATAAGCCACCTAATCTTTGATATAAAAAAATGTACAATGTTTAAATTCTTTTATCATCTGAGATTTCTACATCTTTGTAGTTTTACACTTAGTTCTAGCCAATAGAATCTTTATTCTAAATTTACCCATTGCTCCTAGAAGATAAGAAGTTATCAACCTTTTTGTGGTGTAGAGTCAAGGAACTGAGGGGAAGACTGCATCATCCACAAGACCATAAATTATGTTTTCTGCTGGGATATTAAATCTGACTTATACCGATTTTAGGAAACCTGTTCCCATCCTGTTCTGCATCACACAACCCTAGAATGAGCCTTGTGTGGTCATTACTTTAGGATGTTTCCTTTAAGATATCAGCACTTCAAACAGTTTATGTTTATCTTTTGGGAATGTAATCATTAATCTCAAAACAATATCCCTTAACTGTGGTCATAAATGGTAACTGCTTTTGTATCCTAAAAGGCCTAAATCCCTTTGTTAGAAGGAGGCTCTTCAAGACTCCATCTGAACTTCTCCATTTGGGTGCAGTGGGATAGTAAGTAACTCGGTGACTTGGTGATTACAACAGGTTCATTATCTGACAGCCACTGAATGACTTCGACCTGGCTTCATCCCAAGAGCCACATCCTGGTATCAGGACTTGATTGCTGTAGGTTCCTTCCTACCAAGAGGCTGGGTCAGCATCCTTCCATCTGCAACACGTGATATACAGCGTTTTTGATGACAACGATTCTGTTTTAGGTGACTAGAACTGTAATATGATCGCTAGGTCACACTTGCACGTATGGAATATCCCGGGAGAGGGACACGAAATGCAAAAATCAAGAGTAACTCTTCATGGGAAGGACTAGGCTATGGGCAAAATACACTTGGTGGACTTGAAGTTATTTCCTTCCTCATGAAAGGTGCTGCTGATCCGTGCTTAACAGGCCTGACAGTATTTATTGTGACATGAACAATAGGGCCATGTGGGAAGTATTTGCAAATGAAAGTTTCCTCGATCACACTGGTAAACATTTCTGCTACTCCAGATTCATTTAATCCCAGGCTAACTCTATATCCTCACAGGGGGCAGTTCTGCTATTTTGTCTGACTTGCTAAATAGACTGTTGAGATTCAGAATATCCCCCATAAACATCTGCTCCCTCTTGAAATTGGACTTTTTTGGGTAGCATTTCTTACTTCCCTAAAGTTTCCCTTTTTTAAAATAGAAGAAGTGAAAATTAAAAATAATTTTAAAAAGCAATTAATTTTGCTGTCACACTCATTTTTTCCCCCCTTCTCACAAAATACTAAAAAATTGCTCAGAAGTCAGCATTGCCTATGATAGCATATTTAGAATGAGAATGCTGATCACTATGCATTTCTCAAACCCTTGGTAGATCTGGAATCTTTAGAAAACTCTTTTCTCTAGTACTTTTCTATAATCTTGGTTTAACCCATCTGTTTGGATTTAAAAATTCCTCAAACATACTTGTCCTTTTCTACATCAGTGTCTCTGTTCTTATTCTTCAGATGCATAAGACCTTCCTTCCCCACCAGTTGCTAGAAATCAAAATCCTTCTCATTTTTTAAGGGCATATTAAATTCCACATTTTTCATTAAGCTTTTAATATCTCCAGCTAGAAGTGATCTTTTTTTCCTCTCTCTAAATTTTTGTATTTATATTTATCCTGGGGTGATATTAACTTTCAATATATATTGGCAGTACCAATGGTGCACATGAACCATCGGCTCATTCATTCACAAGTATTTACTGCATATCTGAGGAAATAAGACCTGGACTGTAATACTAATTCTGCCACTGTTCAACTGTGTGCTTTTAGGTAAGTCATTTTACATATTCATTTCAAATACAGTTATTTGTCGATAATCCTTACCGGTCTTTCTTAGTTACATTTTTTGTGGGCTCCAAGAAGCCCGAACCATACTTGTACAGCATAGGGACACAATGATTTTTTTTTCAGTCAATGAATAAATTCTTCTTTATGGTCATTCAAGTACATTAACTCTGATAGTCGGTAAACAGAAGTGAAGGAGATAACTGCCTACCTGGTAGCTTAGCCTGAGCTCCCTTTCTAGGGGTCATAGCTGTCTCTTCCTTGCCTTTTCTATGCTTTTCCATTGAGGAGAATGTAGCACTAGGGAAATTCCTCCACTGCCACCCCTTCGCTCACCATGCATGTAAATTTATGCTAATTCACAGGAAAACTCCAGTGGAGTGATTCTTCTCACCTGTTAGATGGGTTTAAATAAGATGTGTCTATCACAGCCTATTCATTCGGTCAAGAACAGTTAATAGATGGAGCTCATCTTTATCATGTTCAAAACACTAGTCACAACAGAAGTTGGGAAATCTCATGTCTTCCGATGGGGAAAGAAAAGAAGAAGAAAAAAAAAAAAACAGCTGAGAGCCTAAGGAAGAAAACTTTCATTGATTGTTGGAGGATGAGAGAGCAATCTGCTAACATCTATCACAATCTTAAGACCTGCATGTCTACTGATAATTTCACTTCTGGGAATCCATGTCGGAGAAATTTTGGCGTGAGAAAGCAGAGATGTGTGTACAATGATGTTTGTTGCAGCATTACTTGGGATAGCAAAAAAAAAAATGACCTAAATGGATAAAAGGGAAATGGTTAAACAAACGATGGTAGACACAATGGGATACAATATATGCCTTAATTAAGACAGACCTTGTATGCTTATGTAGAAAATTCTGACTAGATTTTGTAAAAAATGACCAAGTATAGATAATACATGTAATATGATATTGCTGTTCTAAGACAAACAATAAAACCAACTATGTATATTTGTTTACATATAAACATTTGCATACATATAAAACTTTTTTTTGCATAGGAAGTAATTATGCATCAAACTCAAAAGGGTTGGGGTTCCTTGCTGGCTTAGTCGGTAAAACATGTAACTCTTAATCTTAGGGTTGAAGGTTGGAGCCTCACCTTGGGTATAGAGATTACTTAAAAATAAAATCTAAAAAAAAAAAAAGAAAATTAAAAAAAACTAATAAAAATAAAAACAAGAGCAAAAAACACTATGAGGGTTGCCTCTGGGTTTTGGGAACTGCATTCCAAAATACAGTCTCTACTTAATCTGTTTCCTTATTCCTAAAACACCAATATTAGTGCCACCCATAAGGATGTCATGAGAATTAAATGAATTTAATACACATAAAGTCATTATATAAGTGCTGGCTCCTAGTGAACACTAAAAAATTTTTAATAAAAAAAACTCTAAAAACACAAGCACGGGCTTCTTTTTCAATTAAAAAAATAAAATAAACACGATAAAATAAAATACGACTGAGGCAGTGGATATCTGGATCAGTACCAGGGTGGATTTCAATCCTTCCAGGTTATGAGACAGTCTCAAATTTCTTTTACTAAACAATTATTGGGGAGGGAGCAATGCTCTGGAAAACAGGCTACTGGGATCAATCATGCCCCCTGGTGGTTGATTATCATCCCCCACCTGAAATGCGGACGAAGAATGAAGTGAAAAAACAGGTCTGTCTTGGCCCTGATTATTTCCCCTTCAGGGAGAACTGTTGTAGGAATATAGCACCCTAAGCTCTTTTACATCCATTACCTTAACATCCCTAACGGGCAGACGCTAATTTTGACGATGTCACGTGGCACGGGAAACACAACAGTAATACTGGGTAAGCAGTTCCATGCTCCTGCACCCGTTGCTTTGCCTCCTCCCAGGCACGTCCGTGTGCAAACACGGTCTCATCCTTCAAGTCTACAGCTTTGGCATCACCTCCTTTGTGCAATCTTTTCTCGCCTTCACTGGTGATGATACTCTATGCAAAAAATTTGCTGCATTTCTAAAAGTACGTGTATGTGGATTTGTTGTAAGTATGGATATATTCTATACTGTGTAGATATATTCATATATTGTCTATCAGCCAGTTTCATGGGTGTGCAATCTGTGTAGTCACACCACAGGGCCCAATGTGGAGAAGGGCCCCATGCTTGGTTTAATTCTCTGCTGTTGCTCTCTTTGAAATTACTAACCGTTTTTTGTTTTTGTTTTTGTTTTTTTTAAAAAACAAGGGCCCTGTATATTCATTTGCACAAGGCCTTGCAAAATACATAGCTGGCCCTGTTTTCAAATTACATTAACAATTCCAATTTGAATACAATTATTAGTATTCTAGATAAGGAAACCAAAGATTTGAATGACTAAGGAACTTTTTTTCAAGATCCCATAACTGGCCTATTGTAGACTCAGGTGAGAGTCTACCAAATGGTTCTGAGACTTTCTCACCTGCAACAGAGACACCTGGAAGGCTTATTCAAAGTGAAGAGGGGTGCCTGGGTGGCTCAGTTGGTTAGGCGACTGCGTTCAGCTCAGGTCATGATGCTGTCGGGCTCCCTGCTTTTCCCTCTGACCCTCCCCCTCTAGTGCTCTCTCTCACTCACTCAGTTTCTCTCTCTAATAAATAAATAAAATCTTAAAAAAAAAAAAGAAGATTCACAGACCATATTCCAGGACCTAATAAAACATAGTTTTTAGAGAAATGGTCTTGGAATCTGCTCCTTAAGTAACTATCCCACTGGCTTAAGGGACAAGTTTATGTTCAATTCATCTCTAATTTTAGAACCTAGCATAGGCTTTCACTCCTAGCACTTAGTATACGGTATGCTGATTAAGGGAATGTCATTCAATTCCAGACAGATCAAGTATTGCTATTACAAGATAGCACAAGGGTTTTCAATTCTCAAAGTGCTGAGAGTTTTAAATGCTGGAGGCCTTATCAGCAGCTACGGTTGAGACATTTTTGCCCTGAACTTGCTTGCCACTGAACATCCATATGGAATCTCTGGATAGAAAACCTTTAAAATGTTGCAGTCCTTAAGATTTCAGAAGGACTTTTCTGGCCAGAGATTCAGAATCACAAATGCAAAGTGGTGTCAAATGGTCAATCTCATAGTATTATTGGGAACTTGATTACAGAAATCAAAATTTAATAAATTAAATACTGTGGGGACTTTAGGTAAGGAATACACAAAACTCAGCCCTTCTAAAATGTTCATGAACAGATGGAAGGCTATATAGTCATTTACAAATGTCAGAAAAATTTTTGACATAGAAAAAAATGCTGATAGTATATATAGAAAAGTTAAAATTTGAAATTGTATTTTGAGTGATTTTAGTTCTTTTAAAATGTATGAAAGAAAGAATATGAAAATGATAGTGAGGTTAAGGGTGCTTTATTTGTATAACTTTCTCTAATTTACAGTGGGCTTCTTATTCTTTTTGACTAGAAATAAAAATAAAAACAAAAATCCTTTCTCTAACTTGCAGATTCTCTTTCCTTAGCTTAGAATTTGCAGGAGTTATTGCCTGTTTTCTCTCACTGATCATATATCAAGATGCTAAATTGTGTTACGTCTATCTCCCAAATGTAACTAACCACTGTCCCCTCCTTTCTATCTTGGCTGCTATTTCTAGTCTAAACTTTTAAAATATCTCCCTCTGGCTTCTCTGTTTCCAGTTCCATCCCTTCAAGCATCTTTCACAATTCCAGCAGAATCATCTTTCTAAAATAAACGTTAAGATCAGTCCCCTCATTTTTCAAGGCAGTGTTAAGTGTTGAAAAGTAAAAACAAATGAACAAAGAAGAGAAAGTAGCACCTAGGGAATGCTGTCAGGAGTGACCTCATGTCACATCTTACTTAGCTTCTCTACTTACCAGCTACAAGGTCCTCACGTGGCCCAGAAAATGGGCATCATAATAACAATTACCAATTACTGAACAAACACTATGTAGATAATAAGAACAGATGCTTTCTATCGGTTAGAGGAGAAATTAATGCCATGCTTCATTGCCTTAGGCAGAGGGGCTGTAGGTGTTCAAAGGCTCTTCCAAATGGCTTCCCAGGAGACTATGCCCCACCTGACAAGATGGTGACCATTTGGTGAGGCGTTCAGTCAATTGCACACAGGAATATGCCGGTGGTGGAACCCTTTTTGAAAAGCCTTCCTTTTATGACTTTTACTCATTGAAACTTAGGGTCAGAGCCCTTAATCTGGCCAGACTCTCTGTTCCCAGCCCATGCTCCTGTTCCTGTCTCGGCTCCAGCCACATCTGAGCTGACTTGTCATTTCCAAACACAACATCTTCTCATGCCTCACTAATGTGTAAGTTAGTCCTTCAATGTAATGCCCATTTAATATTTTGGTTCAAATTTGACTTTTTTCTGCAAATCTTTTTTTTTTAAATATTTTATTTATTTATTTGTTTATTTATTTATTTAGAGAGTGCACAAGCGCACGAGTGGCAGGGAGAGGAAGAAACAGACTTGCCAGCTGAGGACTTTGCTGGTTTTAGCAGGGGGAGACCCGTGTCCTGAGAAACCCCTCCGGGCAAATGAGGGTATACAGCCTCCTTATGTATAGTGCAGTAAAAAGCCTGAAGAAGGTTTGTAACACATCATCTGAATAGTCAAGGACTTTGATTAGCCTTTATGAATAAATCTTTGAAGATTTTTTTCAATGTGTGGTCCTTAACCTACAGTTCTTGGCTAATAATAGTTCAAGTACTTAAGACTATGTTTGACTTTGATCATGCTCTTCCTTGATCTTCCTATATTCAGAAAATGTACATCCCCTGAGGTGGAGTATTTTGAATATTGAAAGATTATTTTTAAAAGAAGGCTCATCTCAAAAGGGATGGGAAGCTGAAAGGCTGCCAGAAAGTGCTGAGTAGGAGGGAAGAAAATAAAACAATCTAGTCCTATATTAAATAGTCTCTTCATTAAAATGCTATGGATTCATTCCTTTGTTTCACACAACTGTGTATAATTATAGTATACAAACCCCCCAGATCTTCCTGCTATTAAGCATTTAAAAATATCCATTCCAGATTTTCAAAATAAATTTCACATGTACAGTAATTATATCACACAAATGTGCAATACTTAGATTGTATTTATCATAACAACTTAAATTTAGACCATCTCTATTAGGGTTGACTTCCCATTTCCAAAAGGATGCCCTGGGCAATTCCTGATAGAACAGAAAGTAATCCTACCTGATGGAAGTTTGTGGGTGCTAGACACCTGACTTCTGAAAACATTCTAGAAGAGAAATAAGTAGTTTCAGGACTCTTTTCCGTATGTACACCTTTTGTTGTGGTGACACATGTCTAAGTTCTGCCCAGAGTGACTGGATGCTGCCTGGGCAGGCAACTCACAGGACTGGATGGGACAAATCATGGACTAAGATTTAGAAGACCTAGGTTTTGGTGCAGTTGAGCTATCTGGTCTCTGACTGGGAGGTGATGCTGTCTGTGCAGGTAACAATAGAGAGAAACTCATGAGAATAATTGTGAAAGTGACTTCCAAGTCATAAAGTTGAAGCACCACAATAAGACATTGTTAATCAAAGGTGTTCATCAGAATAAACCAGGTGTCTTCCAAAAGGGTGTCTGTCCCACTCCAAGGCCAACAAGGTCAGAATTTTCTGGAATAAGGATCAGGGATATACTTACTATTTGAAGGGCCACAGACAATTCTGAATTACTTGCCTTTTAATAAACTATTGGGGAAGTGCAAGATCTTTAGCTTTCTAGACGGATGGACCCGGAGTCAAAACCCTTCCAAATCTCTTAATAGTATTGTGACTTTAGAAAATTCATTAATTGGGGTGCCCGGATGGCTCAGTCAGTTAAACGGCTGCCTTCCGCTCAGGCTGTGATACCACGGTCCAGCATCAGGCTCCCTGCTGATGCTCCTCCTACTTCTCCCTCTCCCTCTGACACTCCCTCTGCTTGTGATCTCTTTCTCTCTGTTAAATAAAGTCTTAAAAAAGAAAAAGAGAAGAAAATTCATTAATTTATTGACCCTCAGTTTCTCTAACTGAAAAAAATGGAGATATAAACACCTTCTTTGCAGGGTTCTTGAGTGGAGATGTATATAAAACATTTAAGTGAGAGTAAGTATCTTCAGGGATCTGATATGTAACCTAAGATCATAAGACACAACATAGAACAGACGATCATAAGACAAAAGACAGAACTGTTAGAGACTGTGGTTAATTGAAGAATGCAAGCTCAACTAAATACATTTTTTAAATTACTTTAAACACTGACCCTGTTATACAAAATGTATCTGCAGGCATGATATCTGGTTTTTACTCCTAACACATTGGCCAATAAATATCCAATATTCAAGTGGTATATAAAATATAAAATTCTGAGTAGTCTGCAAATATTTTCTAGCTCTGTGTAAGATGTGGCTAAATATGGGATTATCTACTGATTCAACAAATATTCAGTGCCCATTACATACTAGTAAGTACAGATACAGATACTAAAAGAATTAGTTCAAAGAATTTATAGATGAGAGAGAGAGAGAGAGAGAGTAGATAAGTCAAAACATGTCCATTACCAATACCACTAACAATACTGATACCACCCAAATTACGTTTCTACTTTCACTTTTGCATTAATATTATATGCAAGGCTTTGTGACCACCTGTATTCTTATATGTAATTTTTAAACATTGTTAATATTTGGAATTTTAAGTAATTTTATTTTATTTTTTAAAGAGTTTATTTATTGGGCACCTGGGTGGGTCAGTGGGTTAAAGCCTCTGCCTTCGGCTCAGATCATGATCCCAGGGTCTTGGGATCGAGCCCCGCATCAGGCTCTCTGCTTGGCAGGGAGCCTGCTTCCTCCTCTCTCTCTCTGCCTACTTGGGATCTCTGTCTGTCAAATAAAATGAGTAAAATCTAAAAAAAAAAAAAAGAGTTTATTTATTAATGAGAGAAGAGAGCATGAGGAGAGAGGTTAGCAGGAGAAGCAGACTCCCTGCTGAGCAGGGAGCCTGATGTGGGACTCAATCCAGGAACTCCAGGATCATGACTTGAGCCAAAGGCAGTTGCTCAACCAACTGAGCCACCCAGGCACCCCAAGTAATTTTATTTTAGAAACAGTAGATTTTCCTTTTTTAAATTTTATTTATTTATTTTTTCTAAGTGGAGTCCAACATGGGGCTTGAACTCACAACCTGAGATCAAGACCTGAGATCAAGAGTTGGATGCTTAACTGACTAAGCCACCCAAGTGCCCCTAGAAACAGAATACATTTTACCTAGATCAACATGGTTGTTTTCTGTGAAATAAGCAAGCTTGCTTAATTAATGCTAAGGCTTCTCCCAGGTTTAAGATTCTATAGTTAGGAAACACCAAACCATGGAGTCATCACATAAGAGGAAACACTAACCAAGTGACTCAGAGTCATTCTTAGAGCTAAAGTACTTCTTAATACATTTTGAGCAAGTTTCTGTCATGTGAGACTCGTCTCTCAATGCAGAAAGTACAAAATGTGGCAGCTTTCTGACTCCATCAAAATTGGACTGTCCTCTATTACTATCATGGGTTAGATTTTCTGAACTTGTCTAAAATCTGAGCAAAAGATGTTTACAAAGCCTATTTCCAATGTTTATTTTATTTTTATTTTAAAATAAATTTTTTTTTTAATCTGTTGATTCGTGACCCAGGCAAGCTGCTGCAATTAACTTTTAGTTTCCTCATCCTTAAAATGGTGAGGATAAGAACTAAGATTTATCAGGTTTATTATTATTTTTTTAAAGATTTTATTTACTTATTGATAGAGAGCAAGAGAGGGAACACAAGCAGGGGCAGTTGGAGAAGGAGAAGCAGGCCTCCCACTGAGTAGGGAGCCTGATCCACTTCAATCCAGTTGAACTGATCCAGTTCCATCCAAGGAACCTGAGGACCATGACCTGAGCCAAAGGTAGCACTTAACGACTGAGCCACCCAGGTACCCTGATTTGTCAGCTTTAAAGGAGACAATGTTTGCAAAGCACTTAGCAGAGCCTTGGCATGCAGTAATATTCCATAAATATTGTCCAGTATTTTGATTGTCATTTCTACCTCCACACAGATAGGGCCCTCTTGCTTGTCTGAACAATCTTCAATGATGTTTCCATAACTACCCTTGTCAGACATTTTTGCGGAGGCATCGCTGCTTCGAAAGCCTCTCTCCCAGGCAGTCACTGAAGATTAGATATGAACCCAGAGCTAACTCAGCCTAAGCCCAAGCACTTTGTTCTTCACCCCAACCATTACGAGGAGGTAAGAGTCCTATGAGCAGACCTGGCCTCTTCTTTCGTCTCTTTTGCATTTTGGTTTCTGCTTCAGTTGTATATATGTATGAAAATATTTTTTAAGTAGGCTCCACACCTAACAAGGGGATTGAACTCATGAACCCAAGATCAGGAATCACAATCTCTACTGACTGTGCCAGCTAGGCACCCCTTCAGATTTTTAAGGGTGAGTCTTGGAGATACCAACACGCGTGCACGTGCGCATGCACACACGCACACACACACCTCTCCAATGTGATAAAGCCCAATTTCCTTAGCCTGCCATTGAAGACTTGCATTATCTAGCTGGAACTGACTTTTCTAACCTCCTCTCCCTGTTGCTCCCCTCCACTACTGGTGCAGCCCACTCCTGCCCAAACTGACCTGTTATTCACCATGCATGCTATGCCCTTCCCATCTACATGCTTCAACCCCAGATGCTCAGCCTTCTCCCTCATATCCAAATTTCACCCTATTTCCAGGATCAAAAGGAATGTCAGATCTTTGGAAGGCTTCCCAGAATCCTTCCCAAAGAAAGTGCTTGGGCTTCAGACTGAGTAGACCCAAGTTCACACCTAATTTTCATCTCTAACCAGCTGTGTATTTGTGATTCTTTATAAAATCAGCACCTGGGGTCTTGCCAATAAATAAAAACTTAGCCTCTAGCACTGACAGGAGGTCTAATTGCACAAACAAGGTATATAGGCACTAATCACATACCTCAGGTATACCAACGATTACTTCCTGCCTCAAACTATGGTCATCTCTTCTACTTATTTATAGACATGGTATAGGAATAAATGGATAGCTATTGGGGAAAAACAATTTGAGCTGAATCCCTAGTCTCATTCCCTATACTAAAATAAATTTTAGACGAACAAAGGTTTTAAATGTTAAAAATGAAACATCAAAAAAAAAAAAAAGAAAAGAAAAGAAAAGAAAAAAAATCAACAATAATGAATGAATGAAATAAAAGGTAAATTTACTTACAAATTGGGAGTGGAGAAGGACTTTCTAAGCAGTACACAACAATCAGAAGTCAACAAATGAAAGGATTGATGGGTATAGCTAGTGAAAAAATTCAATGTTTCTACAGGAAAAAAAAGGCTATAAAAATTAAATCATATCACACTGAGGAAATAATTTTTCAACCTGTATTATGAAGGGCTATCTTTCTTAATTTACAAAGAGCTCTTCCCTATCAAGAAAAACTGCTGAATATATTAATAACAAAAATACAAAGTGTTTGGTCAGGTAGCAAATACACATGATTAGTAACTACAAAATTATTCGATTCTGATAATAAAGAAATATAAATGAAAGCAAAAGATACAATTTTTAACCTATTGGACAGGCAAAAACTAAAAAGATAATATTCAATCTTGGTAATGGTGTAAGGACACAGGCTTTCTCATGCACTGTTTTGGGGGTACAAACTGGTGCCACTTTTGTTGAGTACAACTTAGCAAAATTTACAAAAATAAAAAAAGAACACTCCTTCAATTCACTACTTCCACTGCTAAAAATATATCTTAAAAATAAATTCAAGACCTACACAGTAATAGGCTAGTTACAATACTTTTTGCATTGGAAAAAAATGAGTTATTTGTTAATAGTTTCCTGGTAAATTGAGTCATGATATATATCAAAATGGAATTCTAGGCAGTTGTAAAAAGAATGATATTGACAAGGATACGTCTAAGAAGTACCATGTGGGAAAAAAGTGTAGAAAGAATATGACCCCATTTGCATAAATTTGAAGTATGGAAGTGGGGTGGGTTGAGTGAGTATCAATGAACATACTCAACTCTAAGTATTTTACTAGAAAATACATATGAAATGGAAGCATTTACTTTTGGGGAAAGGAATCGAGTGCAGAAGGGGACATGTGGAACAGAGGAATATTTTTATTTTATACTTTTCTAATCCAGTCTAGGGCCCAGGTCTAGTATACATATCTGTGTATATTACATTGGAATGGTATATACATAATAATCAGCTCATCTACTGTGGACATTTGTTCCCAGGCTATCTATTAGAACAACTGGAGAGGCCCAAAGTTTTGAGCCCTGGACAGGATTTATTAACTGGATTAATAGAAGTACAATTCATTACTATATGGAAATTGAAGCATTTTTAGAATGAAAATCCTTGACAGTGAGATATTGAAACTACTGGTTATGGAAATTGAAAAAAGTGAAACATATATAACTATGATGGGAGTTATTCTGCTGTTGCAAGGGGAATCAGGAAAGGGTAGATATGGCTTTACCAACAACTTTGATGTTTCAGCTCTAGCCTGACAAGTGATCCAAAATGTCACATAGTATTTACTTTCAGTATCAGCAGGCAGAACCTTTTAATAGCACACTTACCATTTTTCTTAAAATGAAAACTGAAAACACTTTTTTTTTTTTAAACTAATCTTTAGGCCCAGTGTGGAGCTTGAACTCATGACCTTGAGACCAAGAGTTGCATGCTCTACCAACCAAGCCAGCCAGCCAGCCCTGAAACCAGGCCTTTATGTGGAGGCTGCCATCACCTACATAATCATGTTTAGAAATGAATGAAATCTCTTTTCCAACAGTGAATATGTGGCTCCATGAGTTTATTAGTTGTGAAAATCTGAATGTATTCAAACTTACAAAAAAGAAAAAGGGTTTTAAGCTTCATGCCAGCCTAATGCCCTACCTGTTAGGAGGGCATTACTCCTAACTGTTAGGAGTCATTTGCACAATCACACGGGAGATTAATTGGGCTTCCTGCTACCACTTACGTCATGTAGGTAAAAAATGTGCTCAGGGGTTCCAGGGAATGATTCCGGAAGTATTCAAATTCTCTGCATAGCTTTTTCCTCATCTCCATGTCAATTTTGGAAACAGTAAGTGGATTTGTTTCATTAGCCAAGAAGTTGCCATAGTCAGTGGTCTGGAGATGAATTTTCACATCTGAAAATTAAATGAAACCTCAAATCAGATTAAAGTTTGAACATGCATACATAGCTTTTGCAACATTAATTGAATTTATTGTGACTTTATGATAAATGTATATTAAATTATTATTATCTTATTAGATGTGTATGCCTCTGTATGATTTAGCCTTGAGTGTCACTCTCTAAAGCAATAAAAAATTCAGTGTTAGTACAGATATTCTAGTACAAAAACAACAAACTCAGTTATCAAAACAATCTAGAACTATTTAATACAGTTGAAAAGAACACTAACAACCACCTAGTCCTAAGTTTACCTGAGCCAGTTGTAGTCATTTGGGACTAACTGCTCAGAAAGCTGTTGAGAAGAATCCTAAAGCTTCATCTTGCTTGATGGAAACAAGAAATTTATTAGTAATATTTACCATGGGTACGAGAGGTGGAATGGGCAATCAATAATATCCTTTTAGTATAGATGCAGAAATTGAGTCTCAGTGGGGGCTAAGTGGTAGAGTTGTAGAGAAATAAGGGTTGAATTGGGAGATGGCTCTCCTTACTCTTAAAACCCAACATCATTTCCAGAAGACCACACCAGGCATCCTGTAAATGCCAATGTTTTTCAATGCTAGGTAAGTGCTGAAGCATTATGTGGGATAGGAGGAGAGGTAAGAAAGACCAGTAAGCAGGAGGTTGTCCCCAGGAACAGGGGGCTTGGCCTTGGCATGGCTTCCTTTTTATCCAGAGGCTTACTGGGAGCCCTTGTTGGCTATGAACTGATTGCTACATTAGCTGATCAGACGGTGAATTTGCAATTAGGCTCTCAAGTGATTGTAAAGTATCTGAGTTTCAGAGGACAGGCATGTTTCCTTAGTACCTGGAGAAGATTATGCACTGAAATATTCTTTATCTGACTGCAGAATTTACTAGGTCAAGTACTTATTTAATTAATTTAATTAAACAAAATACATACTTTTTTGGGGGGGGGCATGTCTTGTTTGGCTTTTCTTTTGGCAGCTCAGATTTTTTATACAGTTTGACAGTTTGCTTTCTCAGCACTGAGGAATATTTGCCAACAGAAGAAACACAAATGTTATTTCTTTCAAAACCATGATATTTTGCTCATGCGGCATATGTTTCTTTTAAGCAAAATAACTCCCAAACCTTTCAGCTGCCAGTGAGATCCTGAAATTCAACGTCTCAAGTGTTTCAGACCCCACAGCAATCATGTAATACCGTAGTCAATGGAAAAACAAATGAAATAGAAGGAACCCTTTTTCCCCAGCACCAAAACAATCCAAAGGACCCTTGCACTGAGATTCTCAGAGAATCTCAAAATCTGAAATGTTTGCTCTGAGATGGTAACAGACTGCTAATAATATCAACAATGCTTATAGTTGTATAGTTTTCAAAATGGGCTCACGTAATTTTTTCTCTGCATTTCCCCAAGCGCTTATTTAAATAGGTATGTAATAAAAAGGACTCTGTGGTCAAATAAATTTGGAATAAACAGGCTTCTTAGCTGTAGGAACTGAAAGCCTTTAACACATTACTTTGAGTGATTTTTTGAAGAGTATGTTCAGAACCTCCCAAGCCACTAGGAAACAATGAAGCCACCACAGAGCACACTTTGGAAAATTACACCACTTTTTTATCCAGAGAAGTGACGTTTTTTCTTTTTTATTCAAATAAGGAAATGGAATGTTTTCCAAACTGGGATCACTACCAACTGAATCAATTTAATAGGTCCCAAATGGCAAAGAATGGAAGTATTAGATTAAGCCATTGTAACAATATGAGCATATAACACAGCGTAGCACCCACACATGTGCATGTGTGTCTATGGGGCAGCATAAAAATGTGTCCTCTGTGGCTTGCAGTCACTAGGGTCAGTGAATTCTTGGAGATCACTTGGTTAGTGAGGTAGGTTGAGGCTCTGGGACATCATGATTAATTCTACTAACCTGCTGGTCAGATTAGTTTTAGAACATGGTAATTTTTTTTTTTTTCCCTGTGCAGCTTCCAGTCTGGGGCTCTCTCTAAAAGTGAACATCCAAACCTTTCACACTCCAGGTAGGTTTTATGCCAAGGAAACACCTTCGAGAAGAACCCACAAGGGGTGTTTTCTTGAGCCATCCCCTGCCTTTTCCCTACACCCTGCAGGCGCTGAACTTTAGAAGTTACCTGGCTTTTCTGAACTCTGTTTCTTCACCTATCAAATGGATACAGAATCCATGCTTTCGGGTTGATGTGGGGATTAAACAAGTGGAGGTAAGTGAAGAGCCAGCACTCCTATGGAGGAGCTACTCCATGATGTTCCCTTTTCTCTTCTCCCTTTTACCCACCTACTTCAGCGATCATCTGATTCAGCAGGCTAAAGACTTTGGTTCTTACTGTCTACACCAGAATATTCTCAGCGAATACACTGGCATCAGCCATCAGATTTTGTAATTACTCGGATTTTAGTACATATACCAATTTCTGTAAAACCAGGACGTCTCCCTCCATTTTTGCTTAATTTACTGCATTTCTTACGGTGATAGAGCTTTCTTACTCCCAATCCCTTGCACTGTTCTTTATTGCCCTCTCTGGTTTCCACTCCACGTGCCCCTGGTTTAGAATGGCCACCTGACATCAAGATTACTGCCGTGAGCTCTTAAATTGAATCTCCCAAGCTCCCTTCTCCTCCTGCACTCCCTGCCTCAAACTCAATCTTTCCTAAGAATTATTTGGAATCTTGGAGTCACTGACAGTTGTAGGCAGATTAAAAGGACTTTGCTAAATTTGTAACGTTTTACTACTGACAGAATGGCTCTCATGGACATTATCTCTTAACTTGAGCAAATATTCCCATTTCATAGATGAAGAAACTGAGGCCCAGAGAAGTATGTTTATGTTTTCTATGCTTGCAAGTACTTGACTGAAGATTCAGACATGACTCTTGGCCTCATTCATTTTCCTAAAGCTCCACAATCAGATCTCCAAGGTCCTTCAAGATTTTTTTCCCAGCCTAAATTCCGGCCTTATCTTCAGGTATTCTAGTACTGCAGCCAAACTGGTTTACTCCTCACCCATATGCTTTTATTTAAATACAGGAATCTGTAGTTCATTAATTTTCCCTCCCGGCCCAGAACGCCCAGCCACCTCAACACTGTTTGCTAACATCTCACTGGCATTTTCCTAGCTTATAGCCCTGGAGATCTACTTAGCTTTTGAATATATGTTTGATCTATAGGTTTAAATTGTTCTTGTATTTTAGAACTTTTATTGTTTTTACTTATTTATGATATCTTCTCAACTAGAGAGCTGTTTAGGGAGTGCATAATATTTTGTTTATCATATTCTTTATGTCACCCAATACAATTTTTATCACATAGATTAGCTTCAAATATTAGTAGGTTTAATTTCTTTCTTTCTTTTTTTTTTTTTTAAAGATTTTATTTATTTATTTGTCAGAGAGTGAGCACAGGCAGACAGAGTGGCAGGCAGACGCAGAGGGAGAAGCAGGCTCCCTGCCGAGCAAGGAGCCCGATGTGGGGCGCTGGGATCATGACCTGAGCCGAATGCAGCCGCTTAACCAACTAAGCCACCCAGGTGTCCCAGTAGATTTTAATTTCTGATTAAAACCTAGGACCCTGGGGTTCCTGGCTGGCTCAGTCAGTTAAATGTCTGCCTTTAGCTCAGGTCATGATCCTCATGATCAAGTCCCACATCGGAGTCTCTGCTCAGTCAGGGTCTGCTTCTCCCGCTCCCTCTGCCACTTCCCCCCGCTTGGGCTCGCTCACTCTCTTTCTCACACACTCTCTCTCTCAAATAAATAAAATCTTAAAAACAAAACAAAACAAAACACCACACACACACACACACACACAAAACAACAGGGGCACCGGGGTGGCTCAGAGGGTTAAGCCTCTGCCTTTGGTCAGGTCATGATCTCAGGGTCCTGGGATTGAGCCCTGCATCGGGCTCTCTGCTCCGCAGGGAGCCTGCTTCCCGCCCCCCACCCCCGCCTGCCTGCTTGTGATCTCTCTCTCGCAGACGCGCTCTCTCTCTGTGTGTCAAATAAATAGATAAAATCTTTAAAAAAACCACAAACAAACAAAACCCCCCAAAACCCCTAAACAACAAAACACCTAGGGCCATATAGCACTTCATTATATAATTCCATGCATGTTATCAGGATTGAAACTCCTCATTCTGGCTCTTATGCACCAAACAGGTGCTCTCTGAAGAACACAGTCAGCTACATAGGACCATATATGAAACACCATTAATCATAACTATGAGATGGGAAGAATTATTTGAGGAATTCAAAAGTCTAGCAAAAGAGGGAAAACTAGTTCTTGTTGTATACACACAGTTGTTCAGGGAGGGGCTTATGAATTCCTAGGAATTCTTATGATTAGCAGTTTACAAAACATTTTCAGAAATTTCTGATGCTCCTGATAACTGGGAGTTAGGCCAGGGAGATATAATCTAAGGATCAGATAAGAAAACACCATGTTAAAAGTTAAGCAGTCTGGCTTAATATCCTACAGCCAGAGAATGGAATTGCTAGGACTTGAACCCAAACATGTACACTTTTCTAATGTGAGTTTTCAGATTCTTTCTATGTGCAAAACATAGCCTTAGGGCCAGGGAACTAGGACAGCAAAGTAGACAGTCTCTACCCCCTTTTTAAAAAAATGGGTATTTCTTTTTAAAATTTCAGCTTTACTGAAGTGCATCTGACAAATAAAACTGTAAGGTATTTCAAGTATACATCTGATAAACATATACAACATAAAAGTATCCCCCCCCCAACCTATCTGACACTTCAGTGGCCTCACATACTGATGCTTACTGCCCTTAAAGAAGCTTGTAACACAGAAGGAGATAGATTCATTTATTAGTTTATGAGTTAAGTCCTTAACTGTTAATTCAGGGTGCAAGATAATCAAGCAAGACAAAGGTACACCCCTGGTCTGACACATCTATACAAATGTCACAGAATCAGGTCCTTCATAAGGTACAACAGAGTATGAAGTTAGGGGTTGTCAACTGTACCCCAACATGTCTGCAGTAGGAAACGATTTACAGAGGAAGTAACCTGAGTGGAGACTGGAAAGAGGAATGAGTGTTCTCTAGGCAAACAGGATAGAGAATGGAATTTGTGACTGAAGGAAGAACTTTACAAAAGGTAGGAGGGGTCTGAGGAAATGCTTGCAAGGTAGAGATCAGCAAGACTCCTCCACCCTTTTGAACCAAGGGTGAAGTTGATCCTGCCTGATGAAAGCCATTGAAGTATTTCTGAACAGGAAAGTGACGGCATTGGATATGCATTTTTAATACAAGGTGGAAAAGTGCTATAATTAGAGGCACAAGTAGTATTTAAGGGAGCATGAAGAAAGTTCTTTGAATTAAGTCTTCCTCCTATATATATATTTTTTTCCTTTAAAAATAGATAGTAGGTATAAATATAGGTAAAAAAGTGAAAAGTCGTCTAAACTTGTCAACCACCGCCACCCACTCACTCCTAGGTGCAGGTAATTACTATTTTTAGTTTCTGTTGGATCCTTTCAGTATCTAGACCATCATATAGAAAATGTATTTTTAAATTTATCTGCCTTTTTACTAAAGAGTACTATACCACACATAGTTCTTCCTGTTGCTTTCCTCCCTTAATAGAGCTTGGTGGTCTTTCCATATCAGTCCTCTTAAGGGGGTATCCTCATGCCTTTTTTTTTTTTTCCTTTAATAGCTGCAGAATATTCTGTTATGTGAATGTTATATAATTTGTTTAATCAGTTCCCTGCAGATAGACATTTGATTTGCTTCCATCATTGGCTATTCTAAACAATGCTATATGAAATCCTAGGCCAAGTGTATATGCCTTTGGAATTTTGATAGGTATTGCCCAAATTGCCCCTATTAAGAGTTCTTATTTTTCAATATTTTTATTCTCCAGAGTGGGAGCCCTTTTAGGGCAGGGATTATATCTTATTTAGTTTTACTTCCTCAACTCTAGCTAGAAATGCTTAACATGTTGTTATAAATTAATTCCTATTGGAAAAGAAGGAAGGTCGTGCCCCCTAAAGGGACGTAATTGTTAGTACGATAGAATCAGAGTCCCTCATCCCCTTTTAAAAAAATATAGCAGAGAGGACAAAGGAAAGGTTCAATCCACAGAGCCAGCAGACACTTCTCACCATGTATTTTAGAAAATATCAAGTACTAAATTCTAGAGCTCTAAAGTGTTAACTTTACCATCTTGTCTTTTTTGAAGAGGAACGAATATTTAACAGTCTTATTTGTCATTTAAAAAATTCTAATGGGGGCACCTGGGTGGCTCAGTGGGTTAAAGCCGGTCTTCAGCTCAGGTCATGGTCTCAGGGTCCTGGGATGGAGCCCGCATCGGGCTCTCTACCTGGCGGCAAGCCTGCTTCCTCCTCTCTCCCTCTCTCTGCCTGCCTCTCTGCCTACTTGTGATCTCTGTTTGTCAAATAGATAAATAAAATCTTAAAAAATAATTCTAATGAAAATAGCCATATTGCCATCAAAAGAAATGGAAAAAATGCATGTTATTAAGTGAGAGAAACCAATTGAAAAGGGTGCATGCTGTATAATTCTAACTATACCACGTTCTGGAATAGGCAAACTATGAGACAGTAAAAAGACTGGTGATTGCCAGAATAGGTCCAACAGAGTACTTTTAGGGTAGTGAAAGTATTTTGTATGATACCATAATGACAGATACATGTCATTATCTATTTGTCCAAACTCGTAGTGTGTAACACCAAGAGTGAACCACAAGGTAAACTATGGACTCTGAGTATTATGATGCATCAGTGCAGGTTCTTCGATTATAACAAATGCGCCCCTAGGCTGTGGTGGGGAATGCTGACAATGGTGAGGCTGTGCGGGTGTAGAGGCCGGGGGTGTACAGGAAATCTCGGTACTTTCTCCTCAACTTTGCTGTTAGCTTAAAAAGTTGCTCTAAAAAAACAAAGTCTTAATTCTTAAAAAAAAGTGTTAATTCTCTAAAAGAGTATTTCATGTCCTTTTAGCATTATTATTTCGCTGCAAAGTCACTTTTAAAGGTTTTAAAGTTTCCATATGGTACAGAGTTCTAGCACTACCAGTGGGACGCGCCACGTGCACTAGCCTTGCTCTTTTGTCTCTGGGAAGGACTGAGTCACTGAGTGTCCTAGCATCTGATTCAGGTCACTGTGAGTCAGGGGCAGATCTTGGAACAGATGAGTATTTCTGATCACACTGGCACAATTATATACGCAGTTAAGCACAAGAATGAATTCTAGGACGTTTCAAAGCTTTGCTAGACAATCTTCATTTTCTCTTCTAAATTTACCTGAAATCATATGTATTCTTTCTAAGTAATTCTAAAATAATTTGTCAGTATCAGAACACTTCTGAAGTCTAGAGAACTTGAAAAGACTAAAGGCAAATTTAATCTTTGCTACGTTAGCTTTTCTTTTGCAGAAAGTGTCTGTGTCAACATA
The DNA here is from genome assembly GCF_011764305.1 of Mustela putorius furo. Lineage (NCBI taxonomy): Eukaryota > Metazoa > Chordata > Mammalia > Carnivora > Mustelidae > Mustela > Mustela putorius. The sequence continues at coordinate 7,561,049 of NW_025421999.1, forward strand.
GGGTGCCACAGCGACAGTCTTACCTACTCTTCTTCATCCATTACTGGTACAAGGCATATTTTGTGCAAACGTAAATAGAAATCCCAAAGTCCTTAACATCTGTTCCAATAAATGACCTTGATTTCTTTTCTCCAAGTCTCTCTTTTTTTTAAAAAAAAAAAGATTTATTTATTTATTTGACAGAGAGAGAGAGAGATAGATTACAAGCAGGAAGAGAGAGAGGGGCAAGCAGGCTCCCTGCTGAGCAGGGAGCCGGATGTGGGGCTCAATCCCAGGACCCTGAGATCATGACCTGAGCCAAAGGCAGAGGCTTAACCCACTAAGCCACCCAGGAGCCCCTCCAACTTTCTTTTAAAAAATATTTTATTTTTAAGTGATCTCTACAGCCAATAAGGGGCGTGAACTTAAGAAGCCCAAGATCAAGAGTCACATGTTTTACTGATTTAGCCAGCCTGCTGCCCCTCTTCTCAATTTTCGAGAAATCCAGCTCAGGAGACGGTTGGGTTTCTCTCAGCACATTTGCATATGCAACAGTTGCATTGCTTTTCACAAGTTATTTCCCAACATCCTATGGAATAATCAGTAGAGCAGACCTTATTATTTTCGTTATCAAAATGGAGCTGGGGTGCCTGGTGGCTCGGCTGTTAAGTGTCTGTCTTAGGCTCAAATCATGATCCCGGAGTCCTTGGATGCAGCCCAGCACAGTGCTCTCTGCTTGGCAGGGAATCTGCTTCTCCCTCTCCCTCTGCCTCTGCCTGTCACTCCCTCTTCCTACGCTCTCCCTCTGTCTGTCAAATAAATAAATAGAATCTTAAAAAAAAAAATAGTATCAACATAGACAATAATCATTTATTTTCAGTTCATGCTCAGGAGACATGGACATTTTAGTGGAAAAAGAGATGTGGATATGCCTGCACTCCTTGAGTAGAGTGTCAGACCGGCCGCGACCATTTTAAGCATCGGTGTGCTCAACTGTCACCTGCAGACGTGAAATCCTTATTTAGATTTCTTTTCTCAGCAGCCATTAGAACGTGCGGCTAATGACTCACACACCTGATATTCCTGGGAGTCTCCAAACAGACTGGCCCACAGATTCAAACATAGTTGTGAAATGAATGGTTGAAAAAAATATATTATTAGGAGGGAAGTAAGATAAAAGCTGAGGCACAAGGACAAGAAAGCAATGGTGTAGGTGCCAGGGTTTCTTAAGAGGGCGCAGGGACAGCTCTGGGTTGTCCATGACCCCTGATAGGACATGGAAAATTCTGTATGCATGCACCTCTGTATTTTCTAAGAAGATTCTTTCTTCACGTCTTCAAGAGGGTCTGAAACCTTTTTTTTTTCTCTCCCAAATTGAAGCGGAGGGTTATTTAGTGAGTTGGCTAAACGTGATTTCGTATCACATTTTAGGCATTTTATGTATTGTTTGTGTTAAAATTTGCATTCTTTAGCTCATTTAAAAGCTTGGCTGGAGGTGCCTGGCTGGCTCAGTTGGCGGAGCTCAGACTCTTGGCTTTGGGGTCATGAGTTCAAGCCCCATGTTGGGTGTAGAGATGACTTAAATAAAGAAACTTTAAAAAATTAAAAAAGTAAAAGCTTGACTGAAAACTAAGTACAATTCTTTCAAGTGGCTTCTGTTAGAAACACTCATTCTTCCCTGCATTCACTCACTTTCTGTACTTCAGTTTAAGTACATTTTCTCTTTTTATTCAAGTATAGCTGACATACATTATATTAGTTACAGGTTTAGGACACAGTGATTCCACAAGTATACACCCTAATGAAATGTTCACTGCAGTAAGTGTAGTTACTATCTATCACACTATGAAGTTACCACCATACTTGCACAGATTTTCTGTACACGATTCACATTCTCCAGTCACCAAACTCCTCATTTAATAAGCTAATGTGGTTTAGAGGTTGGAATTATATTGTGATTATTTGCAGCTAACAGAACTATTTATCATCTGAAAGATTTTTCTAGCTGCCTCCACTGCTAGGGAAAGGAGAACATCTAACTCAGACTGACCAGCTCTGCCTTAACTCTGGCTCTAACTGCTCAGAACCACAAACAAGTGACCCAGGACCCCCAGCTTCTGCCAAGTCACCTTCAGGTTTGTTTTGTTTTTGCTTTTAACACCTTTCCTAGGAGTTTTGATCCATATTGCTTCCCTGTTTTCTCTAGAATAATCTTGTGGTCTTAAAGCACCTTATTATTGACATATGTTGATTTTATAAGTACATTTCAAAATGAACTAGTGTAGCTGTTTTAATAATAAAAATACTGTATTACAGATGTGAAATCTTTGGTGAAGTTTTGAAAATATTGTAGCTGAAAGATGATTTCCAGAATAAAGGGAGAAATGGGGAGGTATAAGTCAATAGGTATGAAGTTTCAGAAACACAAGGTAAATAAGTCCCAGAAAGCTACTGGATAGCCTACAGAAAGTAGTTAATACACACACACACACCCAAAATAACAGAGGGCAGGAAGAAACTTTTGTAGGTCATGGATAGATTTATGGCATTGATGATGCTGATGGTTTCATGAAGGTATACTTACCTCTAATCTCATCAGGTTGCATACATTAAATATATACAGTTTTATGTCTGTCAATCATACCTCAATAAAGTGCTTTAAAAAAGTATTTTCCATTTACATAGTGCTTCATGGTTTCTAATGTATCTCTCAGGTATTACTTCATTTATTTCTCCAAACAAAGCAAGCAAAGCAGACATTACCATTGCATTTTACAAGTGAGGACTCAGCCTCAGAGGCCAGGAGCCTTAGGTCACCCTACCTAGATAGGGCAGAGGTCAAGGTCAGTACTTTTGAATACAGGGCTGGCCTCACCACCCACCCATCTCTTGGCTTTTTCCTGAAGCTTCAGTTAAAGAGAAACCTCAAATAAATCTCCTATCAATATATACTGAGAAACTGTAGAGCAGAGACCTGACCCTCCCTCTCTCCTACTCCACTTCTCCACTTCTCCACCAAATGCTAAGAAACTAGCCCAAGTTTCTTAGCATTTGGTGGGGGGACATTCACCCCTGGGCACTTTGACTAAGTCCTTCTGCAAATATTATTTATAAATAATGAAATGAAAATACATACAATTACAAAGTAAAAACAATATGTTAAACTATGGTTATCAAGATGTTTTAAGATGTGTGGTTTGAGCATCCTGCTCTCGATTTTGGCTCTGGTTACGATCTCAGGGTGAAATCCAGCTCTGCCCAGAGTCTGCTTAAGATTCCCTCCCTCTCCCTCTGCACCTCCCTCTTCTCTTGCTCCTGTGCTCTACCCCCCCCCCCAAAAAAAGCATGACATTGTACTTCTTTCTTAAGAGATTAAATACCAAGATTAAAGAATAAGTGCAATACTGGGGTGCCTGGGTGGCTCAGTGGGGTAAGCCTCTGCCTTCATGATCTCGGGGTTCTGGGATTGAGCCCTGCATCGGACTCTTTGCTCGGCAGAAAGCCTGTTTCCCTCTCTCTCTCTGCCTTCCTCTCTGCCTACTTGTGATCTCTCTTTCTAATTAAAAAAAAAAAAGTTAATATCTAGTATAATTATGAAACTGTGAAATTATGATATTTCAAAATATCTGCAAGAATTATACAGAGATATGAAAATATCGAATTTTTACTGTTTGTTGACAAAGTACTAACCACCGTGATTTGTTGCCTCCATTCATAATAAAAAGAAATGCTGAAATTTTACTTAGAGAAAACTGAAAAGCAAGATGTAATTTTTTTGTTCCCCATCCAAGTTCATGGATCCCTGAAGTCTGGACCCAGGGAATAAGAACCTGTTCTGGACTCTCAGGCCATGGGAACACAGTCCCTTCTCCATGCTTCCAATGAGCAGCCTCATTTCCCTTTTCCCCCTTGTAAAAGGGGAGAAGAGCAGCACGTACCTTCCAGGGTCTCACACTGGACCAGGTTGATGTAGTCCTGCTGGGTCAGGAGGCTGGCTTTGCACCCTCGCACCAGGCCTTCCAGGTAGCCATGGTCCACGTTAAAGTAGAACTCGGCGCCCTCAAGCATGGGGAAAGAGATCCCAGTCAATTTGGGCTGAAGCAGCTTTGGCTGCTGGTTTGCTCCTGAAACCCTCTTCTAGTCTGGAAAAAAGTAGGAGTGGCAGTTATCAGGAAAAAAATCTATCAGCTGAGAGTCAGGGTTTTCGTGACTAGTTTCCTCTGGTTTCTGCCACTTTCAACAGCATGCTCATCCATGTTTTCACAGCAACAGTGAGTCAGCGAGATAAGTCCAATAAACCCAAAGCAAACCGCCACAGGGAGAAGTGGAGTAGGAGAGAGGGAGGGTCAGGTCTCTGCTCTTTCCCTTGCAGGGGAGCTGGTCCCCTCCCAGCGGTGCCCTTGCAAGTCCTGAAACACCTGAAGCCTCCGTGAACATACCTCCCCCCATGTGAGCTTTGGAGCTTTTCCATTGTGAATTGCATTTGTCCTGAATTTCTTGAGGGCTTTTTTTCTCTTTTTAAAAATTATGTTTTGTAAATAGATCTGTTGGGAGCAGGCAGTTGGAAGAATCCTGAGAAGCTAATTCAGCAATGCAGTTGTTGATAAAATAAATGTTTAGTAATGTCTTAACACTGCTAAAGTTGATAGCTCTTAACCCCCCTCATCCCCCGCTCCCGCCCCCACCCCAACTAGCCCCTGCCCCCAGCCCCAAGTCTGGGAGCTGAGCCCAGAAAGATATCCTGGAGGCAAATACACAGAGCTGTGATTCTATAAGTCTCTACCTTTGCAAAATTGGACCATTCATAAGGCACTCTTTATTTTCTTTTCCCATTTAAATGTCACAATCACTAGAACAAGTATCTGGGCAGATAATATTATTACCCAAATCACAGATAAGAAACAAGATCTTAGAATCTGTGAGACAGCTCAAAATGCACAGGTGGTAAGACAGTAAGTACTTAATTAAGCCAGGACAATTACTGAGTTTCATGCTCCAAAAAGAGTGCTTGTTCTCTCCTATACTTAGCTCAAAAATTGTGTCAAATATCCTGAATGCTATTTTACATATACAGTGTTTCACTTTCATATATATTGTGTCAAATTCTTAACTGAATTAAAAGTGTTAGAAATTCTCCAGTCTCTGTCTCAATATTTTCCAACTGGGAGAAGCTAGATAAGATGGAATCATAAGAAATTCTGTTGTAGTTTTTGAAAAATCACAGATAGCCAGACTTGGTTTAGCACAGTGTCCAGCACTTTGAAAGCTTAATTTAATAAACCGTAAAGGCTCTTTTGATTACCATCATCATTATCCAACCCTCCCTCCAATAATTCCACCATCTCAAACTCCCGGAGTATGTTTTAGGTTGAATTGTATGAATTTAACCTTTGTAGATCAAAAAAATGGTTGCCTATCAGTAATTTTATACAGTTCAATTTAATATAAACTTACAATTAAATAAATTATAAAACAAATTCATCATTCCCTAATCATTTCAGCATATTACTATAATTTATGCACTTGAGGTTATGTCTGTTGTAGATATATGATAGATTTCTGTGTAATGGCTTGTTACCAAGCATTTTTTTTCAAGTAAAGGTTTAATGATAACATTATTGTAGTTTGAAGTTTACCATGGTGGGAGTGTTTAGAACAGGGAAGTAGCCAAATGGTATAAATCAGGGCTTGATTTATTGCTGGTTGTTTGTCTAGACTTGAGAAAATGTTAACAATGCAAATTAAACTCAAAAGTATGTGCTATCTCTCTAGCTATTAGATTGTGAATCACAAATTTGGGGGAAATAGTCTTTCAGTATTCAAAAACCATTACATGATTTAGCAAAGACAGGATTCCGGTAATAAGGACTAAGTGAAGTCCTGATATATGTCTTTATTGTTTCACTTTCATTCTACTCTTTAGTGTAAACAAACCCATCAACCACCATTCATCTTGTAACTGAATTTATCTGTTGGTTGAAACCGAAGTTTGACTAGAGATACTGGAGTTGAACAAAGATCAATGAAAGCATTCTGTGAAAATTGATCGACCGTATGGAATTTACAATACAGAGTATTATTTTATTGTTATTTGTAAATTGGCATACATTCTTTATCATAGTAAAAATTATCCTAAACATATAGACACATATTTTGGGAGGAGAGCCAGTTGTTAAACACTTATGGTACAACACGCAACCCTCATGATAGTTTTGCCCAGAGCTAGCCTCGCTTGTCAACATGCTCAAAAGAGAATTTTGTGTATGTGTGTGTGCAAAAAGACTTTTTAAAGATTTTATTTATTTATTTATTTGTCAGAGAGCGAGAGAGCGAGGGTACAAGCAGCTGGCAGAGGTGGAGAGAGAAGCAGTCTCCCCACCTGCCCAATGGAGCCCAATGTGGGACTTGATCCCATGACCCTGGAATCATGACCTGAGCCAACCGACTGAGCCACCCAGGTGTCCCCAAAAAGACTTTTTAATTTGCCATCTTTTACATTTATATGGAGAGCTAAGTTCCAGTGTTTCTTTAAAATGATAGATAGAGGAACTCCTTGCCAGCTCAGTCCACAGAGCATGTGATCTTGATCTCAGGGTCACGAATTTCAGGCCCACGTTGGGTGTAGACGTTACTTAAAAGACTACAGAATAAAAAAACAATGATAGACACCAACTTCCCCTGTGATTACAAAATTCATGAATGAGGCAGGCCAATTTCTTCTCTTCACATAATCCTTCAAACTTTGCACAAACAAAAATGTCTCATTCCTGGGGCGCCTGGGTGGCTCCATCACAAAGTATCTGCCTTCAGCTCAAGTCATGATCCCAGGGTCCTGGAATCGAGCCCCACATCGGGCTCCCTGCTCAGCGGAAAGCCTGCTTCTCCCTCTTCCCCTGGCCCTGCTGGTGTTCTCTCTCTCGCTATGTCGCTCTCGGTCAAATAAATAAATAAATAAATAATCAATCTTTAAACAAAAGTCTCATTCCTGTTAAAGTTACTCATCAGAGATGAGATCCAACTCATGAGAGATGAGGGGAAACCCAGTGCAGGGACACGCATCTGGAGCTTCTTTATAAATGCGTCCCCATGGTGCAAACAAAAGAAAAATGTTCATTTCGGCGTTTAAAGGACCAACAGAGTTTAGGAGAGCAGCTTGGACTGCGGCAGAGCATGGGTGTAAGTCACTTTCTCTCTAAGCACCAGTGTTTCCATGTGTAAAATGAGGACAATAATACTTACCTCACAGTTGACTGTAAAGATGAAGTGAGATAAAATCCTTAGAATGTTTAACACATGCAGGTGTGTGTACTAAGTACGTAATAAGAGAAACCATTGCGATGGCTTTGCCTCTTCCTCTCATTTCTACCAACTGCTGCAATCCTAATCCTTTACCACCGGACCCTTCAGGCCAGGAACAGTGTTTCACTCATCTTTCTGGCTCTCAGCAGCTCAGTAGCACACCTTGAGAGGACCTGTTTGCTGGAGCAACCAGAACTGGACTTCTAAAATGACCTAACTTGCTCTTACAGTCGTTAGCCCTAAGTTTCTCTAGGAAACCCCGTATTTGGTCAATGTATTTGAGGAATGAGGTTATTTGGGGGTTTTGCAGCAGATACATACGTGTGTATACTTATCTATAAGATATATAGGATTTATGGTGACTCTGTTTCAATTTTGATAGCTTTCGTGTCATTAGCTTCACAGCATTAGAGGATCAACTTATTTTTCCAAGAAATAGAGATACTCCTTGGAGAGGTACAGTGTCTGTTATCCTGAAAACAAAGGGTTTCTTAGGACAGTGAGTAAGCAAAGACGATCCAAGCTGCTTCCTACGAAATCTTCTGGATGTTTTTGTTTCTCTTTTATTTTATTTTCAAAGATTTTATTTATTTATTTGACAGAGAGAGGCACAGCAAGAGAGGGAACACAAGTAGTGGGAGTGGGAGAAGGAGAAGCAAGCTCTCCACTGAGCAAGGAGCCCGAGGCGGGGATCTATCTCAGGACCCTGGGATCATGACCCGAGCCAAAGGCAGATGCTTAACCGACTGAGCCACCCAGGCGTCACTGGACATTCTGATGTGGCAGACTAAGGCAGGCCAAGGTCTTGCTAAGCTCTGAAGTAGTTCTCAAGGTGGACAGTGTCTTGAGTGTTGGGGAGGATGCACTATGGGGTGGAACAAGGATGCCATCCTCAGTGATAAAGTCAAGGACCAAGTCAAAGCCTTTTCCTAAAGCTGTATGTACTGGTTGGTTGGTTTAGATTTTAAAACATTGCATGTTCCATAATACAGTCTCTCATTGACATATAAGCATCACCCGCTGTGCTTATAATCTACTCATAGCCCATTTTGATTTAGCTATACTGGGTCTCAGAAGCTTTTTCTGCATAGGGCAAGACAGCAAATATCTTAGGCACTGTGGGCCATATTGTTCCTATCGCAACTACGGAACTCTGCCATTGTTGCAGGAAAGTGCCCACAGACCACACATAAACAAATGAGCATGACTGTGTTCTAATAAACTTCATTTGCAAAAAGGGGTGGTGGGCTGGATTTGGCCTCTTGGCCATAGTTTGCCACCGCCTGAGCTATAACCTTGACCACTTACTCCTCCCCCTGAATCATTTTCAAGTAAACCCAATATAGCATATTATTTTGTGCACAAATTTCAGGATCTCTAACAGATAAGGGCCCTTTTATGATATCACTATATTATAGTGATATCATAATACTAAATACTAAAGTTATTTATTATTAAATAATAAATACTAAAAACTAAATACTAAAGTTATTTATTAATCTTAAATATCCACTGTTCAAATTATCTCAGCTTTTTTTTTTTTTTTTTTTTTTTTTACATTTGGTTAGTTTGAATGAGGAGACATTACAATTGGTTTACATGTCTCTTAACTTCCAGGAATACTTTCTCTGCCGCTCATGCTGTTTTTTTGTTTAAGAAGCTGGGTCACGTGTTCTGTAAAGGTTTCCACAGTTTGGTGATTGCACCTGAGGTGTCATTTAACTTGTTGCTCTGTCTCCTGTAATTCATATGCATTGGTAGTTAGATCCAGAAGCCAGATCACTTTTAAAATTTAGATTGTTTTGTAACAACATATCACAGCAGTGTTGAATATTTCCATGAGGATACGTGTAACATCTGCCTCTCCCTTCTCTTTTTTAAAGATTTTATTTTTTTATTTTTAAGTAATCTCAGGAGTTGGATGCTTAGCAGACTGAGGCACCCAGGGACCCCTAACTTATAGTTCTTATATAGAAAGGCAAGCTAAATGCTTAATTAACTACTACTTACCACTTTCCCATATAATGCGTTTGTTCTCATGCATCCTTCAAAAATGACCAATAAGAGCTTTATTTTTTATAAACAATTGTGTTTTAAATTTATGTATTTAAACATAGTCAGCATGTTCTTTTGCTATAACTCTGGTAGTCTTTGACAGCTTCCTTGCTTTCTGTAACGACAGGATGTTCCATGCTCATTCTACAGTTTTTGCCCAGGCCTGGAATCAGCCATTTTCCAGAAAGCTCTGGTTTCACACTGCGTGCAGAAAAAGGCACTCGCAGCCTAGTGGGCAGTACAGGTGGTGATGGCCCCACACTGTTCACCAGAAGCTTAGGTCAGTAACCAGGGGCTGTGGATTGCTGAGCGGATGCTCTCTCTAGATGCCCCGTGTTTTTGTAGATGCATTTGCTATTACCTTTCTGTAACATTCCCCTGCACTTGAGCCGTTCTAATCAGAACTTGCCAAAACAAAGCAAACCTCCCATGTCAGCCCAAGAAAAACATTATCCTGGCGAAAATGAGTTTTAAGGCCACATGAACTGAACTCTTCTGTATGTTCTTCAAGAATCTCAACTTGATTAACGTGGATGATGGTGAGAAAAAACAGAAAGCACGTGACTGAATTCTGAATTCGGCTCAGGAACGCTGTAAGCAAACCGAGATTGCTCCCTTGTCGTTGATTCCGAACAGAACAGCTCTCATGTTATCCCGCCAGAAGACGGTTCTGGGCTCACTTGCCTCTTACAAACAGGAGAATTTGCAAACTGTCATCAGAATCATTGACTTTTCCAGGCTACTTTACTCTTGGGATCAGAAGTGGAACTATCTGTGCTTTGTTGATTTTGGAAATTCAAAGTTTTAAGGGTATTTTAATACATTGTTCTTCCTGAAGAGAAAATGACAAGTATTTCAGGTGTTGGCTGGCTCTGAAACCTGTTATGTGAGTGATCTGCAAAGTGCTGTCTGCCCTAATGATTCACTTTCTCTACTTTAACAAAAGAGTATTTTTGCTTTCATATACTAATTAAATCTGGATCTAAGACAGTACATGCCTTCCTTCATAATATCTCATTGTTCTTCAGTGGCCCTATTTCATTTCTTATTACAAAACCCAGTCTATGGCAAAAATTTTTAATCCGATTAGAAAAGAACAAAAATCAATCATCACTCATAATATCCAGATACAATATTTACGTAAGTATGACTATGCAAAGTTAAAAGGTTCAAAATCTTGGAATGAATATTTGTTTCCAGAGCTTAAGGACATTAACTAGTACTTTAATCCAAATTCCATATTCTGAATAATTACCTGAGAAAAATCATTTCCTCTTACATTTTATGCTTTGTTCTTTTTGTTTTCTTTGCTACTCACCAAAGCAACGCATCGTTTTTGCAAAACTTCAGCCATTACAGAAATACATGAGATGAAATTTCTTCTAATACCACTCTGAAGAGATAACCACTGATAACAGTTTGGATGGACACTGGAAAAGGTTATTTAAGCTCCAACATATTTACCGCTATGGTGCCAGACTTGATTTTTCAAAGAGAGGGTCATTTTGGTTTTGAACCACAAGAGGTCACCATAACATTAAAGTAAGCCTCTCTTTGTTTGATTTACCTTACCTGTAAATCTTTTCTTTGAAAAATGTCACATCGAAGTTTAAACAAGTGACTTCCAGTTGTTTATGTTAAAAGATTTCTTTTAGACATCTCACTAAGCTCAAAGAGTCTTGCCATGACCTGTCTTTTACTCCATTCCCCAAGCCATCATTGGTCTTAAATGCAAGCCCTTCTTTTCTTCTTTCTAGACTACAAATTATTTTTTTTTACCTTTTCATCTGTTATTTCACAAATTGGTTTCATTTAACCTTTATATTCACAGCAACTTATCTTGTTTTCAGCATCCTTGAGAGATGGTCTGGGGGAGGAAGGGGAAGAAAATCTCTGTGGACAAACAGGTTTGAGAAATGCAAGAGATAAGTGTTTTCCATCTTGGACAAAGTGCATATTAACAGAAAAAGTCTCTGAGAAGTCCTTTGGTGATTAAAGATGGTTAACTTTAAAACAGCATATTTCAAACAGCTGGTTGGACGATGGCTCCCTTTCTTTGGGTAATTCATGCCTTTAACAGCCAGAAGTAGTATTCTTTGGAACGTTAGGGAAATCCTTATTTATAACATTAATTATTTTTTAAACGTTACAAAGCTCATATTGCACTATTATATAAAAAAAACTATCTGTAGCTTGAAGAAATTATATATATTTTTGAATTCACATGTATTTTAATATGTAACAACCTTACAGTGTTTTCTTCTCTCCTACAAGTATTTCCCTTTTTTAAATTTTTTCAATCTTGATGGCAGAAATCCCAGGACCTGTCTTGCTACAGCAGTAAGCTCCTATAGTAATTACATGAACTAATGATGGAAAATTCACCACTAGATATAATAAATGGCATTATTATGCCAAGAACATTATTTCTATAAGAAAGTATGAACTGAGAAAAATAGATTATTATAGGTAGAAAGGTCATTATTTTACATTATTAGAAGGCTAGAAAAATGTCACAGAAGAAAGATTTATAATCAGAAAAGATTTTACACTAATAAACCTTACAATCAGAATAGAATAAGATGGGATCTTGGATGTCATTTGACAAGCCAACTGCAGAAATAAGGAGGAACTCATGGTTTTTTGAGGCTAATCATTACATTTTCAGATATTTCCAAGTATTAAAAATACATATTTTCTAGTAAAGAAAATCATGCTTTCATAGAACTCCAATACGCTAGTTCTATTTCAGCAAGATTGGTTTTTTTTTTTTTAAAGATTATTTAGTTCACCATTACAAAATGGCTTTTAAAAAACATTCGATATATGATTATTTTTTTTCTGGAAAAGAAACCTTTTGATGTAAGAGTGCTTCAAATGCCACATGAAATAGAGTTATAAAACATATAGGGATATGACAGAGAAAAACATCCTTCTCATCTTAAAAAAAGGGAAACACAGATTCAAAAGAGTTGAGGATTTTTTTTTTTTTTTTAAACAGACATGAGAAACCACTAATGGCAGAATTGGGGATAGAGCAAAGATGTTCTGAAAACAGGTTTTATGATTCATTCCACTATTTTAAAAGTGAATTGTTCATAATTTTACACAATATGAGTTTATTATTCAATTGTCCTTAGAGCTATATTCTGAAATGGAGTTGTTCTTTGCGGGAGAAAAGCCTTCTTCTCTATTCGCACCACTAGATGGAAGGTTCCTGAATGACACACAATATGCTCGGGACCTCCTATGGATCTAGAGCGGGAACTAGGGTCATTGACAAGAGTAGTGAATTGCAAAGTCACAAAAGATAGGAAGTTGTAAAGATTTAGGTGAAAGGGATTTGCTTGCTGAGAGTGAGGTCATCATTTTCCCCCACTTCACTTCAGACGGAAAGCAATGAGAGCCATTTCCAATGACTCTTGAACGCTGAGACACAATTTGCTTTGGTGATCTCACGTCTGTGTGTTGAGTAGAAAACGAGAAGTTTCGATCAAAATTACAGAGACTGATTACACAGTGCATTTTGGCATCAGAATGTTCCCACTGTAGAAGACCTTTCTCAGTACAGTGTAACGGACAGAAACAAAAAAGGAACAAATTGAAAAGACTTCTCCACAAATATTTAAAATACTTTTATAATGGGGCACCTGGCTGGCTCAGTCCCTAGTTCAGGAGACTTTTGGTCTCAGGCTTAGTTAGCACACAGTTAAAAAAAAAAAAAAATCCTGTGTGTTGTAGGTGATGTTGGTAGCACATTCTAGTGTCCTCTACACAGTGGAATGAAATATTCAGTAACAAAAAATGCTTAATCACATTGTAGAGTGTGTACATGATGGAATGCTGGTCAGCCATTTAAAATTCATCCTTTAGAGGAGTGCCTGGGTGGCTCAGTCAGTTAAGTGTCTGCCTTGGGTTCAGGTCATGATCCTAGCATCCTGGGATAGAGCCCTGCGGTCAGGGAGCCTGCTTCTTCCTCTTCTCCCAGCTCCTGCTCTCAGTTGTTATCTTTGGCTCTCTCTCCAAATAAATAAATACAATCTTTTAAAAAATCATTCAAATCATCCTTTAGATAAATGTATATATTTTTTTGGCACGGGAAAATAAGGATACTGACAGGCAGAAAAAATGTTACTTTGCATTATATACACCACCATATTTTTAATAAATAATAAGTTACAAACATGGAAATGAATGACATTTATATACATCTATAAGTTAAAGTTGATTCTCTCTCTCTCTCCACTCCTCTCTATCCCCCGTCCTGTGGTGGCTACCTAATATCCTCATTTCCCTAAAGATAAGGCATTTGGGGCTTATGAACTAGATGGCCAGTTTTGTCATTTATGAGTTATAGTACTGAGGATGGCTGTAATTTTTTTTTTTTGGGGGGGTGCCGTGAATCTTTGGGTTGCATTTTAATGACCTTTAAATTTGAATGTCTAAAATAGTATTTTCAAACTGTAGTTTATAAACCATTTGCACTGGGTTAAAAATGCAGATTCTTGGGCGCCTGGGTGGCTCAGTGGGTTAAGCCGCTGCCTTCGGCTCAGGTCATGATCTCAGGGTCCTGGGATCGAGCCCCGCATCGGGCTCTCTGCTCAGCAGGGAGCCTGCTTCCTCCTCTCTCGCTCTGCCTACTTGTAATCTCTCTCTATCAAATAAATAAATAAAATCTTTAAAAAAAAATGCAGATTCTTGGGCTCTTTCCCAGGCTCAATGAATCTGAAATTTGGAGAATGGCATTCAGGAATTTGCCTTTTAAACGAGCTCCCTGAGTTGGTTTTTGGTACATTAGAGTTTGAGAACGATTGGTAATGCTTGGGATCAAGGATGAGAAAAATGAGAGCAAAAATATTTGAACTAGTGAATGATTTTCAGCACTGTATTTTATTTATCAGACTTCTTGTCTGAACCATTTTTCTGGCAAATGGTTCTATGCTTAACATTTTAAAAGGCACAAACATATAGGGACAAACCAATCATGTAATTTTAATAACCTGAGATCTTCCCATCAGGCAGCCCAGCAATTTACTACTTCATTAAAGCACCAGCATGATTTGGAAATTGAAGTGAATAAACCAAGAAAGAATGTCTTGAAAAACAACACAAAACAGCATTTCAGAAATAAAGCCTTACATACTGGAGGAATAAAATCTGGACTTAAACATTCTCTCTTATAGCTGAAGCCAAACAGCACCTGACACATTTGGACACCGGAAGGGTTGATAATAGAGTGAAGAAAATTAGTCTTGAAAGCTTTCACAGCTGGCTTCAGCTTGACCATGGGCTCCTCTTGGGTAGAAGGGCTTTGTCCTACATTCTGAGAGTAATGTTTGGAAGGAAACTGTGACCTCCAATTTCAATCCACAGCAGGTTTCTCCAAAATGCCGGCGTGAAAACATTGGTCACAGACTAACAGTTGGAGAGAAAAGTATTGCCAAGAATGCAGTGGACTGTGTTGTAGGAAGAGAAAGCTATTTCCCTGGAGAGAAAGGTTTGTGTGAGAATTGTTATCTCATACCTGTGGAAAGGCCCCGAGACCACAAGTCAATCAAGAACCAAGGAAATCTTTAAAAAAAAAAAAAAAAAAAAAAAAGAACCAAGGTTCTTTTCCTTGTTAACTTCTTTTAAAGAGTTCGGTTTGGTTTAAATATTACAGCAAGGAAATCCAAGGCATGTTTCAGTAAATAGGAAGCAAAATGTTGGTTTAAGTTAGAAATCAGTCTCTAAATGACTGGTGTTTGAGATATTTATGAAAACTTTGCAAAAATTCTTTGAATACAAGTTTTGATTTTTGTTAAAATGCTCATCTGAAAACTGTTTGTCTAGATAATTCAAATACTGCTTTTTTCCCCCTAGTAATTGTATGGATAGTTGGTATCTGAGGCAGCCATGAGAACTGCACCTTGAGAACCTCTTACTTCCAGGAACTTGACTGAGGTCCAGCCTCTGTACTTTGAAATCCACTGTGTTTGCTCAGAGGCCGCCTGCTCCCCCAACATCGCTGTGGTGGATAATCCTAAAACCTGTTCCTGAGAGATAGGGGACTCTTTTCTCAGATGATTTGGCTCAAGGACTTCCTGATGACACTCTGCATGGCGCTTTAGAACTCAGCCTTTTGTAATGACTCTTTTAGTCTTTTTTGGCTCCTTCCCTGTTTCCTTTTGCACACGCATTTCACCACATAACATTCTTGCACATTTAATCCTATTTCGGCACCTGCTTCTTGAAGGGACTGGAATAACACAATATCTCTTTGGTTTCTTCCCTCAGCATTGCATTCTTTTTTTTTTTTTCTTTCCCTTTTCTTTTAAGTTTTATTTATGTGACAGAGATCGAGAACACAAGCAGGGGAAGCAGCAGAGAGGGAGGGAGAAACAGATTCCCTGCTGAGCAGGGAGCCAGATTTGGGGCTCCATCCCAGGACCCTGAGATCACGACCTGAGCTGAAGGCAGAGCCACTCAGGTGCCCCTCAGAACTGCATTCTGATGGGAGGTTAAAGTGGTTGAATTTGAAGCGTAGGAGTAGACATGCATTCTTTGTTTTCATAATGGAAGAATATGGAGCTAGAATCTAGACTGCAGGGATGGAAAATTACAAAATGTCCTACTCTGCTGAGATGCCACTGGTAGTCATTTATCCCCTTTGTATTTCTATTCTCCTCTTAAATATCTTGGATCCTTTTTGAAATTTTTATTTCTCTATCTCCTAGCAACTGCATATTTTCCTTGCGAGGGGTTTTATCTGAAATCCCATGTGTTTGTAGTTATCACAACTTAATTTTTTTTTTTTTATTTCAGTAGTTAGACTCAGACCTTTGAAAAGTTTATAAAATGAAGTCCCTAGAGAAATGCAATGGAAGTGAATAGAAAGGGGGTCCTGGGTGCCTTAGTTGGTTAAGTGTCTGCCTTCAGCTCAGGTCATGACCTTGGAGTCCAGGGATCAAGCTCTATGTCAGGTTCCCCGCTCAGTGGAGTGTCTGCTTCTCTCTCCTGTGCTTCCTCTGCCCCTCCCCCAGCGCATGCTTGCTCTCTCTCCTTCTCTCTCTCCCTCTCAAATAAATAAATAAATAATCTTTTTTTAAAAAAGAAGTGAATATAAAGGACTTACTATGGCAAAATAAGTGTTTGATTACAAAATTATGGATATAAATGTATTTCAAAATGTATTAAACATACAGATGTGCATACATTCATTTTGATTCAGTCTGATAGTAGTTTTAATGTCTGTTGGTTACAAACTGAATTAACATGAATTTACAGAGATCTTCCTTTTATTTGAACAGCAGGATGGACACAGTGATCCGGATCCTCAAGAGCCTTACTCTCTAGTAGTGATTAGACTTGACCACATGAAAGATCATAGAAACCCACGCTTTGAAGAGGTTTGAATGTTCATCACGTCCAATCATGTCGAATATTCTCTTCCCCAACAAGGCCAAGTGCTTGCAAGACTACTTCATTCCAGTGAGAGAAAGAGCCTACAATTTCATCTCTAGCTATCTTTGACTTTCAATATCCCTCTTCATGATGAAGTTTCCCTCTCTGGTTTGAGTGCTACCTCTGCGGAAGCCAGTTTTCAAGATGGCCCCCTCAAATACTCACCTCTTGGTAGTCACAGCCTTGCACACTTCCTGCCCACATGGGAACAGAGATGCTGTGTGACCAAGAACACATGGCAAATGTGATGGGATGTCACTTCTGAGAAGGAGTTATACAAGACTGAAGCTTCTGTTTTCAGTACTTTCTTCCTCCTTCACCCGTGCATGCTCGCTTGTTCTCTTTCCCTGTCGTAGGGGAAGCTGGCTGCTGTGTGGAGAGGACATTCAGGCAATTTGTGGAAAAGCGCATGTGATGAGGCTGTTTGTCCAATAACCAGCAGGGAACCGGGACCTGCTAATAGTTACAGACATAAAATTGGAAGGGCATTCAGGCTCAGTCTAACCATGAGATGCCTGTAGCCTCATTAGACAGCTTGATGGTAACTTCCTGAGACCCTGAGCCAGACGCACCCAGCTAGGGAGCACGCCTCCTAGATGCCTCATCTTCAGAACTGGGGAAAAATAAATGCTTGTTGTCTGAAAGCTGCTAAATTTGGGGGAAGTTTGTTACATAATAATAGATTAATAATATCCTTTGAAGTCATTTACTTATATTTGTTTTTAATGTAACATATAGTAATTATATATAATACATAACAAAAATGATATTTATTGAACATCTATGCTCTTCCAGGCACTGCTCTAAGGGCTTTACATGAGTTAAGTTATTCACAACAATCCTATGACATTTATATTTTTATTATTTCAGGTTACTAGATGAGAAAAATTGCGGGGGGTGCCCAGAAGGTTAAGTAACCTTCCTAAGGTCATAGAACTGGTAGAGAGTGTCACTGGGACTTAAACATTTGAGTTCTATTTTCTGAGCAAAGCTCTCAGGAGCTCACATCAAGCTATAGGCTGGGGCTTTAGCCATCTCAAGGCTCAGTGGGGTTAGAGGAATCTGTTCCCAAGCTCACTCACATAGTTGTCAGCAGGCCTAATTCCTTACTGCTTATTAGCCAAAGGCTTCCTTCCTCACCACAGGAATTTATCTCATTAGTGAGTTTAAAAATGATATCACATCATATAGGGCTTTTTTTTCCACCCACCAACATACTGTAAATATGTTTTGATGTAACTAAACATGTCTAACCATCATTTTTTAAAGGCTTTGGATTCAAATTGCCACCTTGAAAAGACAGAATAGGCGAATCAGCTAAATACTTTCCCACTTTAACTGATGCATTAAAATAGGGAAACTTCACCATGATGTCTGTCCACTTCTTTGGTTCGCTACTATAAACAAAGTGAAAGTTGTATTTTTACTTAACAGCAGAGTTCTTACCTACAGTATAGTACTATATATACTAATAATTTGTCTTCTTTTTTGTAATTGCAAGATAAAGAATGTTTTAAACTTGAAATCGTACAGAAGCTAAGTCCTCTTTATTTAGTGTCCAATGCAGAGAGAGGCAAGTTAACATGAATAATTCATTACTGTAGTGAAGGAAAAACATTTTCAGTCATTGAAAATTTCTTCCTGACTTGTCTGGATTATGGTCTTTTTTTTTTTTTTTTAGCTTCTTCTTTCTTTTTTGGTGAGGTGTTGTGAGAGTGAGAAATAATCTGCCAAGGGAAGCTGGAACTTCCACACAAAGGCATCCTACTTAGAGACACTTGTATTATTTGTTCATGGGAACAAAGCCCAGCGAGCAGCTTTGCGCTCTTGCTTGCATGCCGCGGCATCGCTGGGTATGTGAAATTGGCTTGAAAGGGCCCTGTGCGAGTTGTCATTACAAACACAAATCCTACACCTTGGGAAAAAGGAAGTCAATCAGAGGAGCACCTTCAGACTGATGTTTCAGGCGTGAGATCACTTTAGGGAAAATGGATCCCAGCAGGAGGGCTCTAAAGAGAAGCAAGACTGGAAAAATAACCACAGCCAAATTGCAGCTATTCCAGGAGGATCTAATTCGAAATGAAACAAATTCTTCATGTTATCTATTTAAAATGTTTTGGTTAGTTATATATATATTTTGGTTATATATATATATATATATATATGTTTTATATACATATTTTGGTTATATATATATATTGGTTATAAACAAATATTTTGGTTATAGATATATATTGTTTTTAAGATATGGAAGGGCATAGAATTGCGGGGCTTCCAGTGTTTCACTCTTTGTGATAACCCTATTTTCTTTTTTGCTCTTCTTTACTACAGTGTACCGAAGATTGAGAATAGACTAGAATACAAAAATGTTTAAAATTTTTTTCATGTTTTCTACCAATCTTGCTCATGTAAGAGTTAAATGAATTCTCTCTAAATGATAATATGAGTCTTTAATGGGTTTTGATTTGACATAATTCCTTACATGCTCTCAGTGGAATACTCTTTAAGAGCTGGATTATAACTGTATAGCTCTCACAGGTCAAATTACATAAATCTATTTATGAAGTATAAGCCAGAGGGCTATTTTAGGAAGTTTCTATGGGTTCAGAATATGTATTTCCAGAATGGTTTTTAGGATTTATCCTCATTTTTTAGGATTTAACTTCTCTCTCATTAAAAAAACAAAACAAAACAAAAACTAGTTACAGGATGGAACCTGGCAGAAGTGATTGGAGCAGTATTTACATATGGTTAGGAACGTTACAGATGATCATTTCTTAAGAATTTGTGACTTTGGGGCAATGAGTGGAAGTTGAGAATGAGGTAAGGTGTTTTCCTCTGGAAGCTGGAGGTTCAATTCATTTAATCCTCTTCAGAAAACACCACTGGAGTCAAGTTTAGCCCAGAAACAGATGCTAGACACCATTTCGATGTATTCAGCTGGTATAAGTGTTATAGGAAGCCACCCATAGGCACGAAATACTTGATGTAAAAATAAAAATTCATTTAAAACTGGTCTTAAGTCTAAAGCTCATTTTAACAATTTTATTATTTCAACTAAGATAAAATGTGTAATTTAAATAACTACAAATAGTTAATTAATGTATACATAGCACGTATCCCAAGCAGTGTTTGAGAGGTATCCTAAATAATGTAGCGATTACACATGATAAAGAGAAATACACGCAAGAGATTGTGTCGTATGACGTTACGCCATACGTTACTTGAGCTATCACCTTTTCTCGAGGGTTACTTAGGCTAAAAGAACTTACTTACGATGTGACTTTAACATTTCAACATTTCAAAACTCAGTGAAAGCTTTAAAAGTAGCAGTTTTTCCCCCCATTTTATTTTATTTTATTATTAATTATTTTTATTAACATATAATGTATTATTATTATTTGCCCCAGGGGTACAGGTCTGCGAATCATCAGGCTTACACAATTCACAGCACTCACCATAGCACATACCCTCCCCAATGTCCATAACCCCCACCCCCTTGTCCCAACCCCCCTCCCCCCAGCAACTCTCGGTTTGTTTTGTGAGATTAAGAGTAAGTAGCAGTTTTGAATGCATTAAGTAGTTCATTTTTTCTCCAGGCACAAGATTTATTTCACCAATAACACTTCTAGTTAATAGCTGATGCTTTCCCAAAAGAGAGCTCATCAATGGTTTCCATTACTGTTTTCATTTTAAAAGGCTTTAAAATCAGTGACTATTTTAGCCAATTTTCAAGGAATGTGGCTCAGGCTTAGTGAGAGGCTCTTGACAAAGCTTCTCCTGCTTTGTGGTCAGCTGCAGCCAGGAGACCAGAGCTCTGTGAGACCTGAAGGACGGGGGACACACCAGAGAGGTGCCTCCTAACTACTGGATTCCTTCCCTGCTGCCCAAGTTCCCGACTTAGAATGGATGTGTCCTAGTTGCTGGGCCACACATATCCAAATGACCCATACTCGAGGGCCCTCTGAGTAACAAATGTAGTTCTTTGAGCATCACCTTGACATTTTACTTCTGTCCTTTTATTCTTTTTCATTTTGCTTTATATTGTTTACTCTGAGAATTATTTTAAAAGCTTGAGCCACCAGCACCAGCTTAAAACCAGTCTTCTCAGGAACCTGGGTGGCTCAGTGGGTTAAGTCTCTTTGGCTCAGGTTATGATTTCAGGATCCTGGGATCAAGCCCCACATCAGGCTCTCTGCTCAGCAGGGAGCCTGCTCCCCACCCCCACCCTGCCTGCCTCTGCCTACTTATGATCTCTCTCTATGTGTCAAATAAATAAATAAAATCTTTAGAAAAAAAAGAAAAAAAATCAATCTTCTCTCTCTTGGTTTCCTAGTACTCAGAGGATTTTGAGAGTTCTTGTGTGTATTTTTTTTTTAATTTTTTATTTTTTATAAACATATATTTTTATCCCCAGGGGTACAGGTCTGTGAATCGCCAGGTTTACACACTTCACAGTACTCACCAAAGCACATACCCTCCCCAATGTCCATAACCCCACCCCCCCTTCTTCCAATCCCCCTCCCCCCAGCAACCCTCTGAGGGTTCTTAATTAAGAAAAGTTCACTATTTGGTAGTTCAGCTCCCTTTGCAGGATAGGCTCATTTTTCTCTCAGCAACCCTCAAGTCATATTTCAAATCTTCCTTCAAAATACAGTTCTTCTGGGCAAATCCATGAGTAACTGACTCATCACAGATATTGTGTTAATATAAAGGAAATGTCATAACTGAAAGAGCACGACCCTAGGCGTTGGGAGACTGGGCTGCAGTACTGGTTCTACAACTTGCTAGGGGTCCCTCATCTTGATTTGCTTGGTCTTCACTGGATTTCACTTTCCACACAGCATTTATTTAAAATTTAGCAAGGTAAACGATATATAATCAATATCTTGATATCTACTCAATACATAAAATACTATTATTTATCAAAAAGAGATATTTACCAGATATATAAAATATGCATATCATGCATATAATGCATATATGGATAATTATAAATGCAAAGATGAAATATATAAAACATAAGATAATATATAGTATAATTATAATTAATAATATAGTAATTATTATATATTATAAGATTATACAATTTCTACATAATAGAAAGGTTATATAATTTTCTTCTTATTACTTTTACATATTTTATTCTTGTATTTGCACAGCGTGTTGCGCTGGGTTCTAGACACCTGGTTTTCTCCCAGTCTTTCTATTTCAGTTGAATCATCCAGAAGGAAGGCTCTTCTAGCTGCAGGAGAGTTAGTGGAATACCAGAAACAAATGAGTGTGCTTAATTAATGCATGTTTAATTAATGCAACAGAGTACAATAATATTACATACATCCAATATTATAAGTTCTTCTAGTTTAAGACATACATATATATTTAATGTTCCTGTCATCTAGATACAGCTCAGCCTTGGAAACATAAAGATTCTTTAGGATAGGATGATGAAGGAGATGATATGATATGAAGGAGATGATATCCTTCGTTGGCTCATATAATTTTTATGTTCACATCTTCACCACTCTTCTTCAACATAGTATTAGAAGTCCTAGCAACAGCAATCAGACAACAAAGAGAAATAAAAGGTATCCAAATTGGCAATGAAGAAGTCAAACTCTCTCTCTTCACAGATGACATGATACTTTATATGGAAAACCCAAAGACTCCACCCCCAAACTACTAGAACTCATACAGCAATTCAGTAATATGGCAGGATACAAAACCAATGTACAGAAATCAGTTGCTTTCTTATACACTAACAATGAAAATACAGAAAGGGAAATTAGAGAATCGATTCCATTTACTATTGCACCAAGAACCTTAAGATACCTGGGAATAAACCTAACCAAAGAGGTAAAGGATCTGTACTCGAGGAACTACAGAACACTCATGAAAGAAATGGAAGAAGACAGAAAAAGATGGAAAACCATTCCATGCTCTTGGATCAGATGAACAAACATTGTTAAGATGTCTATACTGCTTAGAGCCATCTATACTTTTAATGCCATTCCGATCAAAATTCCACCGGTATGTTCACATCTTCAGATGAGAAAACTAAGGCCCAGAGAATTAAGCCGAGGCACGAGAGGCTCCTGCCTTTTCTCTGTATGCTTTGCTTTTACCAGGTCAAACTTTACGAAAGATAAATCGTTAGTGACAATCAAGGTGGCCTCATGGCAGCAGGACCCTTTGAAAGTTATTTTCCTAACAAAGATCCACAGCGGGGTTTCTTTCTAGGCCGGCCCTGGGGGTGGACCTGATCTGTCCTGGGTCCCTCTCCGCCCACCACCCCCAAGCTCCAGGGGGAAAAAACTGCTCAGCCCTACCTACAGTTCCTGGCCTATTGGCCCCTCTCCAGAGCAGAGAAGGCATGGGCTGTGGTGTGAGCACCAAGGTGGTCCCAGGGTCGCCTGTGCTGGCCCCGGTCAAGCAGGAGGGTCAAGGCCAGGGCAACTCCAGAGACGTAGGACCTGGGCCTGAGGCGGTGTCTGAGGCGGCTTGGAGGATGCAGGTGGCCCGCTTCCGCGCCAGGTTCGACCCCCGTGTCCTTGCCAGGTAAAGCGCCAGGTGAAGCAGTAGCAGAGGGAATGGCCTGGGACTGGGTTGAGGAAGATAAACCAAGCACCCATCAAGATGGCCTTAGCTTGATTAATGGCCCCAGCTTGATTAAACCTTAGACAGCCTTCTTTCAGATGACAGGTCCCTGATGTCCCTACTTCCTCCGCCTCTTTGAGATGTAAGTCTTCTACAAGCTAGGAATGTCTTTCCCCAAGGACTAGGGGGCCATCCTTCTGAAATGTAATCAGGAGGCCACTTTCTCCCAGTCTCTGTGGGAAGGCAGGAGCCCAACTTCCCCAAGCACTAATTAGCAAACACAGGTGGCTTCCTCACTCTACCAATCTCCCCTCCCTGCCCCGCCCCAACACCCCCCCCCCCACGGAGTTCCTCTAGGACTTTTATACTAGCTTGCCCAGTGCTGAGTACTTTCTTGCCTTTTGTTTCAACAGAGTTGAAGTCAGTCTCTCTCCCCTACTGCAATAGTTTTGACTCCAGTTGTAACAGTCTGGAATAAAGTCTTTTCCACTGTTTTTAGCAAGTGTTGGGACAAATTCTCTTTGACACCTCTGAGCAGGGAGGGCAGAGGATTAGGAAAATTCCAGACTGAAAGTAGAGGAGGAACAGGAGCAAGGAAGGGGAGGGAATCCTGAGCTCAGAGCTAGGGAAGGAGGAAGGCCTCCCAACCCCTCCAGGGTTGATGGAGCCTTGCCACAGATATGCTGGAGCTGGGGCCAAACAGGCATGTTTGTGAAGGATCTTTACCACATTCTTTTTTTTTTTTTTTTTTTTTATTTTTTTAAATTTATTTGTCAGAGAGAGAGCGAGCGAGAGTGAGCACAGGCAGATAGAGTGGAAGGCAGAGTCAGAGGGAGAAGCAGGCTCCCCGCGGAGCAAGGAGCCCGATGCGGGACTCGATCCCAGGACGCTGGGATCATGACCTGAGCCGAAGGCAGCTGCTTAACCAACTGAGCCACCCAGGCGTCCCTCTTTACCACATTCTTGAAAAGGACACCATAAATCATGGAATAGAAACAAGTCTTTGAATCGGCCAGACTTGTGATCCACTCTTATGTGTTTTATCATGTGTGGTTGAGAGTGTTCCTTAGCCTTTCTCCTTCTTCAGTTTTTGCCTCAGTAAAGTGGGAATAATAATAATATCTACCCCATACAAATGTTGTGAGGATAATTGATGTAATACATGCAAATTGTGGTGAACAGTGCATGACACAAGTCTGTATTGAGGTATTAGTACAGTATTTTTTATTGTCTTCTTAAGGCACACGTAAGACCTAGCTGACTTGGGGTGCCTCGGTGGCTCAGTGGGTTAAGCCTCTGCCTTTGGCTCAGGTCATGATACCAGCGTCCTGGGATCAAGTGTGGCATTGGTATCGTTGGGCTCTCTACTCAGTGGGGAGCCTGCTTCCTCCTCTCTCTCTGCCTGCCTCTCTGCCTACTTGTGATCTCTGTCAAATAAATAAAAAAATATTTTTTTGAAAAAAAAGACCTAGCTGATCCCTGTAAGAAATGAGTGAGGATGACAGGTTGGTTGGACCTGAAAACTACTTTCCTCAGAACATACCATGTTGGCCATAAAGAGGAAGGAAATCATGAAGTCCTCTTCCACTCTGCAGGGCTTGGTGGGACACAGTGGTGGGTGGCTCATTTGGCTTCTCAGGGACATTCCTTTTTTTTTTTTTTTTTTTTTAAGATTTTATTTATTTACTTATTTGATAGAGAGAGAGAGATGACAAGTAGACAGAGCAGCAGGCAGAGAGAGAGAGGGGAAGCAGGATCCCTGCTGAGCCCCTATGCAGGGCTCAATCCCAGGACCCTGAAATCATGACTTGAGCCAAAGGCAGAGGCTTAACCAACTGAACCACCCAGGCGCCCCCAAGGGACATTTCTAGCCCTCAAATGATATGCTTATTTTACTGCAGTGCTGTGAACACAGTCTGTGCAGAGCCACTTCCCAGCCTACTTGGGAACTTCTAATACAAGGAAACGTTTTGGATTAGTCCAGTAGCTGCTAAGCTTAGAGACAAAGTTGGCTGATCCAATTGAACTTGAATCAGAATGGACATGGGATCTTATCATGACTGAATTGGTTAGATGGCATCTCTGGTTATCCACACCCAGAGAGAATGAGGTTGCTGTGGTCCAGTCTTATCTACTCTCATAACCTCCATCTGCGGGGTAGTCCTAGTCCTTTAGAGTGTGAAGGGGTCAGAGAGGTGGAAGGTCACAACATTGTAAGGGCCCTAGTGACTAACTCAAGGCTCCTTACCTGATGAGGAGTTAAGTCCCAAAAGATTAACTGACTTGCCCAAGTTAGTGACAGAATTGAGTCTAGAATACAGTTGTCTTTCTTCTTCCTTGTGATCCACTTAGAACTCTTGCAGAATAGAGACAATAGAATTTAAATCTGACTGTATGCCCTTTCTCGATTGCTTCTATCAAACAGGTTGTGATATTACTATTGTTTCTGGCTTTCATTTTTTTATACACGTTAAAAAAATTCCCGGTTTGTAGCAGCTGTAGTTAAAGTAATAATTTCAATTTCGAGGGTGATGTAAAGTTGCACCACCTACAAAAGTAATGTTGAGGCTGCCCTGTTGGGCGGTGGGTAGGAGTGGAGCAGTGGAAGGGCAAGGAATGGCCTGGCCTTGTAAATGCCTTCTCTAATGCTTGGTTTGATCCTTAATGTTTTCAAAATATAAGTGGTCATTTGGAAATAATATGTATTCAATGAGTGATTCTTTCATTCAACATTTATTGCTGTACCTCTGTGCCAGGAGCTGCAGAAGATATAGCCACTCAAATCATAAAAATAGTCACCGTCCATGGCCATTGCGGATCACAAGCAAGGCTGCAGTTATAGGAATTTGTTATGAGACATTGGTTATTCAATCTGAAACCATTTATTTCTACTACTCTACATTTCCCTTCAGTGCCAAATTACTATCATTTTTTTTTCAAGTATTTGGTGTATGAAGGTCCCTTAGCAGTACTGAATAAAGCTCCTTTTCTTTAAACAAAAGAGTGTAGTTCCTCAGAGATGGTAACTCATCTGATAGCTGATGATTAATTTCATGAGCAAATGAATTTGCCTGCAGTTTTGAAGGCATAGTGATAAATTAGTATTTGCAAAGTGCTTTCATCTCCATTAAAGGTAAATGTAAATTTTGGCTAGTCTGCAAAGTAACAGAATTTGAAATGCCCGTGATTATCTTCAAAATCAACCTGAAAGTGCATGTGAATAAAAAAGCAAAGTTGGAAGGCGAAGAGGCGACAGAATCCACTTACGATGAGTAAATTGCTCTCTGTTTTGATAAAGTAATTGGCCAGAAAATTAAATGCACTGCATAGAACAAAGCTGTTTTCTGTAAGCTGGTACAGCCAAATGACACTTTTATTCAGGAAGCACAGGACTAAAAGGAATAGATAGGTAGAGGGAAGAATTACTGGAAGAATAAACTCAGCAAAAAGAAGCAAGGCTATTTTCAGCACAGACTGAAGTTTGCATTTGAATCTCTGTTACTGAGTATGAAACTGAAAGCATTACCTTTCCCTATATACTCCCAGGCTTGTTCCACTTGCTGGCATCCTTTCTGGGGAGAAGTTTTAACAAAGCGGAAGAGTAGCAAATTACAATGAAAGTAAGGCGACCTGGGTTCTCATCCTCACCGTAGAATTTAAACAACCAATCTGCTAACCTGATCTTGAAATTTCTTCATTTGTCAAATGAGGGGTTGGAGTAAGTCCTTTTCTAATATTCTTTCCAGCTGTAAAATCATGATTCTAAGTGGAGCACTTTCTCAACATTTCTTTTCTTTTCTTTCTTTTTTTTTTTTTTTTTTTTTTTTGTTTTAAGATCTTATTTATCGATTCAACAGAGAGAGAGAGATCACAAATAGGCAAAGAGGCAGGCAGAGAGAGAAGAGGAAGCAGGCTCTCCACTGAGCAGAGAACCCGATGCAGGGCTCAATCCCAGGACCCTGGGATCAGGACCTGAGCCAAAGGCAGAGGCTTAACCTACTGAGCCACCCAGGCTCCCCTTTCTCAACATTTCTTAAATAGAGGGTTGAACTTAGTAGAATTCTCAAATTGATATAGGCGTTTACACGGATAATTCAAGTTTAAGATCACCAGTCTTTGAAATCCTAGCTGACCTCCTGGCCTTTCCCAGAGAGAGAGAGAAAATAACTTTATGCATTGACATATATCCCATGTTAAAAGTCTGTTTCTTGTGTAGAAATTTCAAGTGCAGGAGGATAGCCGGGAGAAAACTGTGGCTGTAACACTGTCCCCACCTGATGTGTTTATTTTATCAGTGCTTGTCTATCAAGGTGCTGCTGTGGACGAGATAGGGCATGGGTACTCAATCGGTGAAACACCTTCGAAGGGGTTGGATTTAAATCCTATCCATTTCAACCATAATCTGTGTGACCTTGGAAAATCACTTAATTTTTGTTGTTCTTAATTTCTTTATCTGAAAAAGGGAGATAGTATTATGTTAGCCAATAGGGATATTGTCATTAGAATTTTTTTCAAAAAATAAATTTTCTGGCACACAATAAATGTATAATAAATGGTAGTTGCTGTTATTAAGTCTGTTGTCTTAATAGTTACCTTTCCACCAACTAGTTACTTTTATATCACTTACCTCCATTTCAAAGAAGAATCTGGGGAGGCTTTCAAAAATAAGAAATACAATTAAGCAACAATGAGTAAGGAAGTCAGATGGGGGGATGTAAAGATAAAAAGAGATGATAGAAAGTACCAATTTCGGTAATTTTAAGAATCTTCCCTTCAGAGGATAACAGATTTGGCTTTTCTTCCTGACAGATACGACATCAAGGCTCTAATTGGGACAGGCAGTTTCAGCAAAGTCGTCAGGGCGGAGCAGAAGACCACCAAGAAACCTTTTGCAATAAAAGTGGTGGAAACCAGAGTGAGGGAAGGCCGGGAAGCATGTGAATCCGAGCTCACCATCCTGAGGCGGGTTAGACACCGCTACATTGTTCAGCTCGTGGAGATCTTTGAGGCCCAAGATCGAGTTTACATGGTGATGGAGTTGGCTACAGGAGGAGAGCTCTTGGACCGACTCATGACTCAGGGCTCCTTTACAGAGCAGGATGCTGTCAGAATTCTCCAGATGGTTGCTGATGGCATCAGGTATCTGCATGCCTTGAGAATAACTCACAGGGACCTAAAACCTGAAAATCTCTTATATTATCATCCAGGTGCTGAGTCGAAAATTTTAATTACAGATTTTGGTTTGGCACACTCTGGGAACAAAAGTGGAGACTGGACGATGAGGACATTCTGTGGGACCCCAGAGTACATAGCCCCCGAGATTTTGCTAAGGAAACCATATACCAGTGCAGTGGACATGTGGGCTCTTGGCGTAATCACATATGTTTTACTTAGCGGAGTCCTGCCTTTTGATGATGAAAGCCATACAAGACTTTACAGGAAGATTCTGAAGGGCAAATATAATTACACAGGAGAGGTAAGAAATAATTTCACTCCTATTGAGTTAGCCTAGTATAGTTTCTCAACCTCAGCACTATTGATATTTAGTTGACATTTAGGACTGGATGAATCTTCTTTTTTTTTTTTAAACTTTGAACAAAAATAAGATTTAGTAATTTATTACTCACAAGTTCTGGAGGGTACATGTTATGCCTAGAGCCACACAGTGAGGTTGGTGAGGTTGTGGGGCGGGGGCGGGGCGGGAGAGACAGGATGGGTGATTCTTTACAGAGCCGGGGTGAGTTGGGGGGAAGGGTGTGGGAGTGGGGGTGTCCTGTGCATTGCAGGGTGTTTTGCCGCAGCCCTGGCCTCTACTCCACCTTCCATACGCTACTGGTAGATACTGGTAGGTGCTGGATATCTAGTAAATACACTAGATTCAACACCTTCCTCAAGTTGTGCTAACAAAAATTGTCTCCAAACATTGTTAAATGTCCCCTGCGGGGCATAATCACCCCTGGCTGAGAGCCATTGGTCTCAAGGTAGCAAGAGCCTGTGTTACTGAGTTGTCTGTGGTTAGCACATGACATTGATAAGTAGACCAGGGAGTTTGTAGTTTTTCTTACATCAGTTGAGTAGACTGGTGTGTACCCAGAAGCTCAGCATGACGCTTGGGTGTCTGGTGAGAGATTTTCTGCCTTGAGTCTAGATGATCCAAGCCCTTTCTGTACTATAATGTTTCCTTAGTGAAATGTTTAACCTCATAGCTTGTGCAAAATATTTATCCATTGTTGGGGCGCCTGGGTGGCTCAGTGGTTTGGGCTGCTGCCTTCGGCTTGGGTCATGATCTCAGGGTCCTGGGATCGAGCCCCGCATCGGGCTCCCTGCTCCGCAGGAAGCCTGCTTCCCCCTCTCTCTCTCTCTCTCTCTGCCTGCCTCTCTGCCTACTTGTGATCTCTGTCTGTCAAATAAATAAATAAAATCTTTAAAAAAAAAATTTATCCATTGTTTAAACTTGGAACTCCCAATGTTTATGAATGTGTTCACTTCCTGTTGTTTTTGGGTAGAGAAGGAAAGTTGTTGATGCTTATGTGTAGGAAGCTTGACAAAAGGGGAAATTCATTTCATGTTCAGCAAGTGATCAAATATATGTTCAACTACAAAAGGTTCTTTTTGTCATGAAGGAAAACATTGATAGTTTGATGATAGCTTCTTAAGGGATAACATCTATATGTAAGTATCTTAAGCAAAATCAAAAGCTAGATAACTAATTTAAATATTGTATTTTCCATACTTTGACAGAGCTTTAATATCTTATCGTATATATGTACATTTTTTAAAAAAAAACTCATCTAAACTGGTATTTGAGACCTAAGACTTACATGAGAAAGTAGGAAAGGGTGGGGAGGATTAACAGACAATGTAGTACCACTGACTAGTAGAAGTTTAAAAGATGTCTAGCCTCACTAATAACCAAAAAATACAAATGAAAACAAACTTCAGTCAAGATAAAAAAAAAAAAAAAAACCATTTCAACTCTACTCATTGCTGTTAAGCGATCAATCATCTCATTCATTGTTGGTAGAGGGCAAATTTTACAGATTTCTTGGAATGCAGTTTGAAAATATGCACCTAGAACTTTTAAAAGTTTATATATTTTGTTCTGGTAATTCCTCTTCTAAGAATCTAATGAGATAATACCAGATCCAGCAAAGGTTTCAGTATAAAGATGTTCATCTGAGCTATAGTTATACAAGTGGAAAATTGGAAAAAAAAAAAAAACAACCCCTAAAAGAAAGTTTGAATAAATTATGGGACATCCATATAATAGAGTGATAGTCCCTAAATTATGCATGCTTAAAAAACTGTACGGACTTTGGAAAATGTTCACAGTATGTTACTAAGTGAGAATAAAAAGGCAGAATACAAGTTGTATAGAGCATGATCACAATCATGTGGAAAAATGTATGCAGGGGGAAAAAAAGCTTAAAATAAATACAATAAATGTTAACAGAACTTATTCCTGGTTTGGGAATTATGGCTCTTTTTTTTTTCTTTATAATTCGAGTATCTTTCTGTTTCTGTTGTTCTTTTGTTTACAAAGAATACATATTTCAGTTTTGGTTATAGCTTGGTGACTCTTCTATTCTACATGATGTTGGGAGGAGCTGCGGTCATTGGGGTTTGACTGGGATAGAATGTCCATAATGATCCCTCAAATAGCTGACATCTTGGTGGGGATGGCTGGAAACCTGGAGTCAATTAGGTCACTGAAACCTTTATTCACCCTCCTCTCTCTATGCTTCACAGGGCCTTCTCTTCACGAGGGTTTCTCCATGGCGTCTTCCCAGCAGGGTGGTCAGACTTTTTACATGGAAGTTTAGGCCTTCCAAAAAGGAGTATTCCAAGAGGCAAACAGTGGAAGTTGCCAGTGCTTTTCAAGGCTGGGGTTGGACATTGCACAGCATTACCTCTGCCTCATTCTGTCATGAATTCTGTGAGTCTTAGGGTAGCCCAGATTCAAGGTGGAAAGAGATCACACACAGTCTGACTACGGGGGGTGTGGTTTATTGGGTCATGTTTGAACTAGATATCACGATTACTTTTTCAATGTGCAAAAATAATAAGCAGAATGCTGTTTTAAAAGTCCTTTCCATCAGGTTTAATTCAGAGGGTTTCTAGGATTGGATTCCCCCAAAATGAGAAGACAATTCATGTTCAAGTGACTTAGTAAGGGTAGACTCCCAGGAAGACAGGTAAGGGAGGGGGGCAAAGAGGGCCAGGAAGATGAGGAGGCCAGAGCCCTAAAGGTAAGCCTCATCTTGCAGGGAAGGATTCTTCAGCATTCTTCCAACCGGAGGCAGGCAAGCGGGATTTCACACCTATCACTCTTTGTTAGTCAATGGGTGATGATGGTAGGGAGCTGGTGGTAAATTTTTACATTCTCTAGGGATCAAAGGCAAGTGGCTCCAGGAGCCCCAGGGTGGTCACTGAGAAAAACAACAACAACAACAACAAGGTGTTGGTTTTTAGAAGGAAAACAACTCCCAAGGAAGGGGGTGTGTGTACATACAGAAAAGAGGGGCTAGGGTCTGGATGGAGCATTTGCATTGTCTCCATGGTGGCAATCTCTACTTCTTGAGGACGTGCCTATTTGTAACTTCAGACAACATGCAACAGAATAGGATTGCGGCTGCTTGTAATACTCGGTTAATAACCCCTTGGCTTTCTTTCCTGTGTTTGTCAGGCACCCATGTCTATCATCTTCATATTCTCTTATAATATTACAAAAGGTCTTAGCCATCTCAAGCTGCCATAGCAAAATACCACAGACTGGCTGACTTAATAGATATTTATTTCTCATAGTTCTAAGGGCTGAGAAGTCCAAAATCAAGATGCTAACAAGGTAAGTTTCATTATGAGGCCTCTTGTCTTGGTTTGTAGGCAGTTGCCATCTCATGGTGTGCTCATGTGACTTACTTTTCGTGTGTGTGTGTGTGTGTGTGTGTGTGTGTGTGTGTGTGTGTGGAGAGAGATGGGGTAGAAAGAGGCAGAGAGGGAGAAAGGGAGGGAACTCTGGTGTCTTCCTTAAAAGTTCACTAATCCCATCAGATCAGGACCCCTCCCTTATGACTCATTTAAAAACTTAATTACTTCTTTGGAGGCCTCATCTCTAACTATAATGATACTAGGGATTAGGGCTTCAACATATGAATTTCAGAGGGACACAAACATTCAGTCCATAATGTCAGGGTAACAGACTGATAGACTTAGAAAAGCCTATCATCATGTTCTCTCAGTCATATTATTGTATACCTGACATTTATTAACAAGCATACTAATTTGTAAATGCACCAATTTTATTTAAATACTGGGGTGACCATCAATTCTGGAAGCATAGGTGTGGTAGATAGAATACTAGCCCCCCCCCAAATGTCCCGACCCTAATACCCAGAATCCGTAGATGGGCCACCTTACATGCAAAAAAGAATTTGCAGATGTGACTAAACTAAGGATTTTGAGATGAAGAGATTATCCTGGATTATCTGGATGAACCCAGTGTGATCGCTAGGGCCCTTACAGTAGGTAGGCGGGAGACTCAAAAGTAGAGGAGATGTGATGAAGGGAACGTAGATTGGAATGATTTGCTTTGGAGATGGAGGAAGGGGCCATGCACCATGGAATATGTGCAATCTCTAGAAATGGGAAAAGGCAAGGAAAGAACCTTCCCCTGGAGCCGTTAAGAGGCAGTGCCGCTGATACCTGATTTTAGCTTGTTAGACCCATTTTGACCTGCAGAACTGTCAGATAAATGTGGGTTCTTTTTTGTTTGTTTGTTTTTTCTTGAAGATTTTATTTATGTACTTGTCAGAGAGAGAGAGAGAGAGCACAAGCAGGGGGCGTGGCAGGTAGAGGGAGAGGAAGGCTCCCGACCGAGCCAGGAGCCCGATGTGGAGCTCGATCCCAGGATCCCGGGATTATGACCTGAGCCGAAGGCAGGCATTTAACCAACTGATCCACCCAGGGATCCCATTGTGGGTTGTTTATGAAAGTTCTTTTGTCTATAATTAAAATTCCAAGTATGACACATAGTGTGAATCACTTCTTTTCTCTAGAAGTCAGGTGAAGAAGTGCAATAAATGGGACAAAACTTCCAGAGATTTAAGATTTAAGATTTAAGATCTCTTATGATGAAAAGGAATGATGTTTATTATTTATAGAAAATATTTTGTAGATGCCTGGCAGGTATATACTCTGACTTCAACTATGTATAAGCAAAAAAATTAGCTATAATATTAACGTTTAATTCTTCTTGATTTTGGTGTGAAATATATTACTTTTCACGGAGCTTTAATGACCATTCCACTTGTGTTATTCTTTCCTTTTTCTGAATAGTGTTTAGGATTATAATAAATTTCTTTTGTTTTGACATTCAATCTGTATGTCAACTTTCTAAGACATTGTTGGCTCTTTGAAGGCTAGGACTGTATCATATTTTCCCCCTTATATCCAATAAGATTTCATGAAAAGTTAAGTATATAGAATGCATTTAAGAAAAAGAATTGCTTTTAAAAAATTAAGAGATTCTGCATGAATAAATGTAGCTCAACTATAATTGCACTGAGCATAGAATACAAATTTTAATTTATAGTAAGGTAGACTTTATTTATTTATTTATTTTTATTTTATTTTGGTTTTTAATTTAAATTCAATTTAAATTTGAATTCGATTAATTACATATAATGAATTATCAGTTTCAGAGGTAGAAGCCTTATATTATACCCATTATTTAATTATATCAGGTGCCCTTCTTAATGTCCATCACAGAGTTACCCCATCCCTCCACCCAACTCCCCTCCAACAACCCTTAGATTGTTTCCTATGATTGAGTGTCTTATCATTTGTCTATCTCTGATTTTATCTTCTTTTATTTATTTCTCTCTTCTTCTATGATCCTTTTTTATTTCTTAAATCCACATATCAGTGAGATCATATGATAATTGTTTTTCTCTGATTGACTTATTTTGCTTAGCCTGATACCCTCTAGTCCCATCCATGTTGTTGCAAATGGAAAGATGTCATTTTTTTGGTGGCTGAGTAGTATTCCATTATATAAATAAACCACATCTTCTTTTTTTTTTTTTTTTAAGATTTTAATTATTTATTTGGCAGACAGATCACAAGTAGGCAGAGAGGCAGGCAGAGAGAGAGGGGGAAGCAGGCTCCCTGCTGAGCAGACCCCGATGCGGGACTCAATCCCAGGACCCTGAAATCATGACCTGAGCTGAAGGCAGAGGCTTTGACCCACTGAGCCACCCAGGTGCCCCATAAACCACATCTTCTTTATCCATTCATCTGTTGATGGACATTTGGGCTCTTTCCATAACTTGGTTATTGTGGACATTGTTGCTATAAATGCTGGGGTTCAGATGCCCCTTTGGATTACTACATTTGTTATCTTTGGTGAGTAAGGTGGATTTTAGGTAACTAATAACTTCCATTGTTAAATTTATTAGATTCATTCTGGAATGTTAGGGTGGTTTGGCAGGGTACATTTACTCTACTCACTGGGCTTTGCAGAGTAGGGGTAGGAGTTCCCCTTTCTGGTTGTTTCCTACAATGCCTGAGAGGCAACCAGGCTAGAAAGACACAGCACATGGTGAAGAAAAAAGAAACCCTGTGTCTACTGGGTGAAGGAGGCCTTTACTTATCTTTTTGATTACTAATACCATCATGATGTCTTTTCAGCTTGGTGGCTGAAAAGGGTTCATGCTGGAGAGAGTAAGACTCATCCATTGTTTCTCCCAGAGACTGTTGGAAAGCATCCTTAGGAGGTCTCCACTCTCCTTATCTGGCCTTCCTACAGCCAGGAATAATGCTTAGCTTTGGGAACACCCACGTGAGAATGTTCAGTGTCCCTGCTCTGTGGGCTCAAGTAATCTTGTCTGAGAGACCAGGTTGTTGTCGTCATTGTCTCCTTTTTCCTCCCCTTCCCTTCTCCTCCTTCTTTTTCAGATTTATTTATTTGTTTGAATGAGAGAGAGAGAGAGAGAGAGAGAACGAACAGGAGTGAGAGGACAAGGAAGAAAGAATCTCAAACAGACTCCCTGCTGAGCATGGAGCCTGATGCGGGGCTCAATCTCACACCCCTGAGATCATGATCTGAGCCAAAATCAAGAGCCATCCAGGTGCCTGAGAGACCAAGCATTCTTATGTATCTCTTCAAACCTAAGTGCTTTGATACATGTAGGAACAAAGGTGGAAAGTCCATGGAACAAGGGAAGATAGCCTCTTACTGGTTAGGAAATTTGGGTCAGCTTTCATGAAGAAGAGGACATTTGTGCTGTGTCTTGGAGGAGGGGTAAGAGTTTCTGAAAGGGAGGGGCGTCTGGGTGGCTCCGTGGGTTAGAGCCTCTGCCTTAGGCTCAGGTCATGATCTCCCGGGCCTGGGATCCAGCCCTGCTTTCTCCTCCCTCTCTCTCTGACTGCCTCTCTGCCTACTTGTGATCTCTGCCTGTCAAATAAATAAGTAAAAAATCTTTAAAAAAATACTAAGGAAAAAAAAAAGAGTTTCCGAAAGGGAGATGGGCACATTCCCAGTAGAACAACATATGCAAAAGCACATAAAAGGGATATGTTGCATAGTAGTAAAAAACAAGAATTTTGGAGCATTATGTGTAGGTGAGTGTATAGTTATGTGGATATTTTGTAAAGGAGTGCTGTGTCCTGGTTAAAGGGCACGATCTGGAGCAATGCTGGCTGGATCCTTTCCTGGCTCTGGCACTTACTAACTGTAACTTTGGGCATGTTTCTTAATTTCCCTGTATCTAAGTTCCTTCATCTGTGAAACAGTAATAATGATAGTGTTTACTTAACAGGTTGTTGTGAAGATCAAATGAGCTAAAAGATGTCACGTGCTTAGAATAGTTCACATATTAATACATAGGGCTATGTATGTGTTAGCTCTTTCTGTTGGGAAACAGTGGGAATACAAGTTTGACTTTTGTTTAAATAACTATTATAGATAAAAGTATATAAATATATTATTACAATGCCAAGTATACCTTTTTTCATCCTTTAAATGGAATGGTGAGATAAGTGAGGTATTAACATTTTAATGCTAGTAAAAATTACACATTCTTGCCCATGAGTTGGAAATCATGTATTACTGTCCAATTATATTGCACTCTATCACAGTAATCTTTTTTTTGATGTGAAAAAAGTTGATAATAAAATGAGTCTTATAGCCATATTAGCCAGCCAGCAAAGATAAACACTGGTATTAAAAAATATTCTTTTGGGCAACTGGGTGGCTCAGTGGGTTAAAGCCTCTGCCTTCAGCCCAGGTCACAATCTCAGGGTCCTGGGATTGAGCCCTGCATCAGGCTCTCTGCTCAGTGGGGAGTCTGCTTCCTCCTCTCTCTCTGCCTGCCTCTCTGCCTGCTTGTGATTTTTGTCTGCCATATAAATAAATAAAATCTTTAAAAAAACATATTTTTAAAAAATCCCACATGGAAAAAAAAAGAAAAAAAATTCCATATAGATATTGATAGAAAATGGTCCCCATGTTCTTAGATTCACCTGTGATTGCCGTACTGGTAGGAAAAATTTACTGATGCACTCCCTGAGAAGGAATAGATCTAATTAATTTTATTCACCAGCTATGACCCCAATTTTCTTTCTGTATCCTTATCTCCATTAATTTCTCTTATTTTTTCTTTGCTCTATTTCTTTTTCATTCAGGTTATTAAGTAGGAAAAAGGGAAAAGAGAGCAGAAGATCTGGTTCCCTAATTCCCTTTTATTCTCTTTCCATCATGACTAGAATTTCAGTAATGAAATGAACCACATTTTAGTTAGGTCATATTTCTTGTAACTTGGTTCCCATTCCTGTGATTTAGTTCTTAAAACACTTATGCTCACAAAAATGTGGTGCTCAATTTTTTCAGTGATATTTTTACTTTAAAAGTTTTACAGAAAATAATTTTAATGGCTATAAAATCTCTCATAATGTATTTCATTTTCTGCTTATCACTTTCTTTATCTCTTCTCTGACTTAAATTGTCTCTGACTTAAATTGTGTAAGTATATACTATCTTACTTACCTTTAACTCAAGCACACTGAGTGCTTCTTGGAATTGAGACCATGTGCATTTCACTTTGGCTACGTAGATGTTACCTTTGGTGTAAGGAATAGTGATTAGGGTGGAAAGTAGTTATCTATTTTCTTAATTATGTTGCACTTTTTGACCTTGATATCATCAGTAGAATTCATGGAGTTGAAGAGAAAAGAACTATTTGTGTAAAGCTCTTGCTAACGGAGAAATATCTAATTTTAATGTTATGCTTATGTTGTTTATGTTCTGGCTTATAGGGTTTATAATAGGAACTAGTTCTAATATATATTATATATGGTGGGTTTCAAAGGCCAATTGAATTTTTTGTTGCTCTTATGTTCTTCTTCTTCTACTACTTTTTATTTGTTAATTTTTAAAAAATTACTTTATTTATTTATTTGACAAACAGAGAGATCACAAGTAGGCAGACAGGCAGGCAGAGAGAGGGAAGCAGGCTCCCTGCTGAGCAGAGAGCCTGATGTGGGGCTCAATCCCAGGACCCTGGGATCATGACCTGAGCCAAAGGCAGAGGCTTTAACCCACTGAACCATCCAGGCACCCCATTTGTTAAATTTTTTGAAGAATATGGAACACATCTCTTTTTAACCTTGAGTGCTTTGAAATATGATAGGTACACAAACAAATTAGGTTTTGTCCCATCCTCTTTAAATTTCAGTGTTTTCCTTATAAGAAAAACTGGAAGCATCATTTCTCTCATGTCAAGAACTCCTTAGCTCACAAAAATATTCTCTTTATGAGCCTGGTATGTGATTAATTGGTTCTTTTACCATTTTTTAATTTGATGTTACCTGTAATAAACTTGTATGTATCTCCTGACTTTTCCCAGGTTTTACAAATGCCCCAATGGATATTGCATTTGGACATAATTAGCTTTGTCTTTGAACAATTTCAGCTTTGGCAAAGATAAAACAACTTAAAGTCTGCTCTTAGATTGGGAAGAAAACATTTTAACTTTTAAATATTTATAACATAATGATGTACAGAATCTCCTGCTTTCTGATAGAAGGAAGAGTGATTTTCCCGGTCTCAAGTAATAAAGTTATAGAGAGTTCATTGGTACTTTGGGGGCACATTTACATAAAATTTCATTGCAGAGCTTAAGTGAAGTCCTACCAAGGCCCTACACTAAAGTTCAAGGGAAGAGAAATGCTAGTCAGAGAACTGTCATCAGTAGAAGTTTTGTTGTTTGTTTTTGTTTTCTGTTGTTGTTGTTGTTTTAAGATTCGATTCATTTATTTTAAAGAGAGAGAGGGTGAGCAGGGGAAGGAGCAGGGGAGGGGGAGGGAGATAATCTCTAGCAGACACTGGGCTGATTGCAGAGCCCTACACGGGGCTTGATACCAGGACCCTGAGATCATGACCAGAGCTGAAACCAAGAATTGGATGCTTAACCAAATGAGCCACCCAGGTGCCCCTAGTAGAAGTTTTATGATAAATGCTACTATTTGAAAATTTAAGAAAAATTTTTATTTATTTAATTTTTTAAATAAACTCTACACCCAGTGGGGGGCTTGAACTCACCATCTCGAGAGCAAGTGTCACATACTCTTCTGACAAAGCCAGCTGGTGCTCCTAAAAGTTACTATTTTTAAGGAGATAAATGCTACTTAGAGTGCTCTTAGCCCAAGAATTTGAATGATAGCTTATCCATTCACTTAAAAATAGATATTTGTAGTTTTCTGAAAACTCTATAATTAAATCCATCAATAATTATTACCCTGTATTTCAGTAAGCTCTATATTTAGCAAATTTTAACATTAATTATGATCCTTAAAATTTGAGATGTTGCATCTAGAATTTTAGGAACTATGTATATTCTGTGTGTGCTTTTGTGTGTGTTTGTAGTATCTAGCTTCCTTTTTTTTTTTTTTTTAGGATTTTATTTATTTATTTGATGTACAGAGATGACAAGCAGGCAGAGAGGCAGGCGGGGGATGGGGGAAGCAGGCTCCCTGCTGAGCAGAGAGCCCAAAGAGGGTTTGATGCCAGTACCCTGGGATCATGACCTGAGCCTAAGGCAGAGGCTTTAACCCACTGAGCCATACAGGCTCCCCTAGTGCTACCTTTTTTTTTTTTTTTTTTTTGTAGTTTGAAGTTTTTATTTAAATTCCAGTTAGTTAAAAAATATAGTGTAACAGGGGCGCCTGGTGGCTCAGTGGGTTAAAGCCTCTGCCTTCAGCTCAGGTCATGATCCCGGGGTCCTGGAATCGAGCCCCGCACCGGGTGGGCTCTCTGCTCCGCGGGGAGCCTGCTTCCTCCTCTCTCTCTGCCTGCCTCTCTGCCTACTTGTGCTCTCTGTCAAATAAATAAATAAAATTTAAAAAAAATACAGTGTAACATTAGTTTCAGTGCTAGAATTTAGTGATACATCATTTACATATAGCACCCACTGTTCATCACCAGGGTCCTCCTGAATGCCCATCACCCACTTCGCCCATCCCCCATCCTCCCTCCATCAACCCTCCGTTTGTTCCCTACAGTTAAGAGTCTGTTTCATGATTTGCCTCTTCTTTTCTCTTCCCCAATGTTCATCTGTCTTGTTTCTTAAATTCTACATATGAATGAAAAATTACGTGGTATTTGTCTTTGTCTGGCTAACTTATTTTGCTTAACATAATACACTCTAGCTCCATCCACACCATTGCAAATGGCAAGAGTTCATTCTTTTTGATTTCTGAGTATTATTTCATTGTATACATATACTACCTCTTCATTGGTCAGTGGACCCTTGGGCTCTTTCCAAAATTTGGCTCTTGTTGATAATGCTATTATAAACATTGGGTGCATGTATCCTTTCAAATCAGCTTTTTTGTAACCTTTGGGTAAATACTTAGTAGTGCAATTGCTGGATTGGAGAGTAGCTCTATTTTTAACTTGTTGAGGAAGCTCCATAGTGTTTCCCAAAGTGGCTGCACCAGCTTGCATTCTCAAGAACAGTGTAAGGGGTTCCCCTTTCTCCACATTCTTGCTAGCATCTGTTGTTTCTTGGGTTGTTAATTTTAGCCATTCTGACAGGCGTGAGGTGATGTCTTATTGTAGTTTTCATTTGTATTCTCCTGATGATCAGTGATGTTGAGCATCTTTTCATGTGTTCGTTAGCCATTTGTATTTCTGGATACCTTTCTTCTTATTTGGTTCATTACCTCTGAACGCAGAACATTGTTTTGAGGACACACATTTATCATGACAATAGTAAGTGAACTCAATATGAGAAGTTTTAGGTAATTTTCATCTTCCAGTCCTCTGAATATAGTAGGTGGATATGTCCACAAAAGAACTGAAGGAGTTTCATTGTGGTTTAATAGTAAAAGAACAAGAGCAATTAAAGCTTACCCTATATTTTATATTTTGAAAACCATTTTTCACATACTTGATCTAATTTGGTTCCAATAGCGATCTTCTGAAAGAGATATGATGCCCCCCCCCTTTTTTTTTGATGAAGAAACTGAGAATATTTAGAGCTGTATAGGACTGGGCAGCCTTGTAATCCAGATCCACTCACATCACTCCCAGTCTTTCTTCACATTAAGATGGGGTAACCAGCTTACTACTGATGGCAGTGTCTCTTTGAGACTGCTGAGAAAAGCTGAACAGAGGAATTTTCAAGGTAAAGAGTGGGAATGGCAAGGTGGATGCCCAAACTGGTGAAGGGACTGAATAATATCATCAAGTGACATTTGATTCATGATATGAACTTGATTGAATGTGTAGCCTCCAAATCATTTTTAAAATTTTTTTAAGTAATCTCT
This sequence comes from Mustela putorius furo, assembly GCF_011764305.1. NCBI lineage: Eukaryota > Metazoa > Chordata > Mammalia > Carnivora > Mustelidae > Mustela > Mustela putorius. Next base: position 7,602,248 of record NW_025421999.1, read on the forward strand.
ATGCTCAGTGTGGGACTCGAACTCACAACTCCGTGATCAAGAATCGGATACTCTACTGACTGAGTCAGCCAGGTGCCCTTCTAAATCGTTTTTGTTTTTTTTTTTTTTTGATCATATACCTCTATTAGTCAAAAAATTATGAGCATGCACACTCAATTCGTATTCCTTTATAGAATACATACATATAGTATATTAATTTATTTTATACTTGATACAACATAGACAAAAATAAATTTTAGATTAAGAAGGTAAAAATAAATAGTTCTGACATTTTTTCCTAAACCTGTCATTTTCTACTGTGTAATATATAATTGACTTCTAGGTACTCTCCAGTTGTTCTTTATGGCTCAGGAATCCTGTAATTTCTAACCCATGTTGAAATAATGCACTTTGGCTGAAGAACTTTTTTCTATGTTACCTTTTTTTCTGCAACTGCATTTTAAGTATAAATTCATTTGGGGGTCTTCTTAATGAGCTCTTCATAAATCTCATTACACATATTTTATGTTTTCCAGAAAGATTCACTTGCTTGTCTTATAATGCTCCATTAGAGACATCTAGCTTAACCTTGAGCCTAGATAAATGTGTCTAGATCCAGAGCCAAATAGATGTCTAGCCAAAGCAAAGGATATGCCATTGTGAGTGTCAGCCACTGACGTACTTTGTCTAGACATGTGGTGTTTACATTTTATTTTCCCTGTGTTTTGAGTATTTGGCAAATGTGCTCATTTATTTCATGCATTTTATTTTGGGGAAAAGTATTTCTCAGCTCTCATTTGCCTAAATAGGCTGAAGGAACAAAAAAGAGCAGTTCTTTTACTGGTTTCTTTTGATTCAAATTCTAGGTTAATAGACTGTTAAGAGATCGGAGAGTGTGACATCTGAATTGAGTCTGATTTTTCCTGACACAAGGACAAAGACAATAGGTTGTAAGGATTTCCTTATCTTTCTTGGGAAAGGCAACTTTTTAAAAACACATGTCAACCAGAAAATGTTTGAGATACAACAAATGTACTGGTAATTTTGTCAATGTTTCTGCTTTGTAGATGACAAAGGATACAGAACTACAGTTTTGTTTTGTTTGGTCTATGGTATGTGTTGATAGATAATGCAGAAAACAAGTGTAAAGCAACAGCTCTCTTGTCTCCATCCTCACAAAAGTCACCATGAATTGCTCTTATTGTACTTAAAATATGTGCAAAAGCTGTAAATGTCACCAGAACAAATCCCTGAAACATCAAGTAGCTGGTATACACATTGCACCCTGCAGTATCTCTGTTCCATGCTGAATCCCACTTGGAGCTACCTGATGGGGAGTGTATTGAGGATCTGCACAGCAGGAGGAGTCTTCCCTGAAGGGCCATTTTGTTCTGCCTTTTCTTTTTGGAGGCTGGGAGATGGAAGAATCCTAAGTATGGAGTAAGCTTTCAAAGAGAAAGAAAATTTGATGATTTCTCAATCCATTCCACTTTCTGCTCTAGCTGATTCTTGGAGTTTTGGAAACTCTAGGAGATGACCAGAGTGTGGTAAATACTAACCCAAGGCTGGTGTACTTCATAGACGACAGCTGCTTTGCCTTGTCCAGCCCACATAAATGTGATGTGGGACTCACATTGCTAATTGAAGCACACTGGACAGATTTCTGGAAAGGAAGTTTCCTTCACTGAACAGAGAATTTGGAAGACAATTTGTGTTTGGCTCTTCCTTTTAGCAAATAGATTTTTTTTTTTTTTGGCTCTCTCAAAAGTAGATTTTCAGGTTCCCAATAATATATATAATGATATAGCATTTAAATTGCTTATTTGAAAAAGTCTTCCAGGTTTGATATGTGTTAATCATGTAACTAAGAAGATGATGCTCTATGTGTGTTTGTGTATTTTTATTTTATTAATGTTCTATTTTATCTATTTTTTCTTCCTAGCCTTGGCCGAATATTTCCCACTTGGCGAAGGACTTCATAGACAAATTGCTGATGTTCGAGGCTGGTCATCGCATGTCAGCGGGGCAGGCCCTGGATCATCCCTGGGTGATCACCAGGGCTGCCGGGTCTTCCATGAAGAATCTTCAGAGGGTCATATCCAGGAACCTCATGCGGAGGGCGTCTCTCTCCTCTCAGAGTCCTGAGTCTGCACAGTCTTCTAGGTCGCGTTCTTATCACAAATCGAAGCACATACGGAACATGAGAAACATAAGGGTAGAGGAATCATCACTGTCTGCACTTTTGGGAACAGATAACCTTCAAAGCCACTTTAACCAATTTTAAGGCAGATCAACACGAATAGCATTAGGTCAGTAGGGACCATTCTATCAGGATTAAAGCACCTAAGAGAGCTCCATGGACCTGGGAACATGTGGTTATTGTTGGAAAAGGTAGACCTTCATTTTAAACACCTTTTGTCTGTAATGTTTCCTATGTCTGTATTTATTCCCCAAAATATACTTCTGTGAAAGATAAATAGTAAATACTAAATATGTTTATACAATTAGAAATAAATGAAGAAAATATCTTGAGAGTTGATAGATAAGTAAAGTAGGGGATAATAGGAATAAGGGATATATATATGAAGAAATGAAGAATCAGAGACATAGTGATAGTTAGAAATGAGGAATTAAATGTACTGATACTGAAGTTACTGAATTATATTTATGACCACTGCATGGTGTTAATAACCACTAGATAATTACAATAACAAGATAATTACAAATTACAATAACAAGATAATTACAAATACCTCTTAAGTTCATATCTAGTCAGCAATTATTAATGGAAATTGCTAATTATAAAGCATATAGAAAAACTTAGTTGACAAGAAAGCCAAAAATAAAACAGTGAAACTATCTCAAACTAAAAATCTTCTGCACAGCAATGGAAACAACTAACGCAATGGAAACTACTAACAAAATGAAAAGGCTACTGATGGAATGGGAGAAAATATTTACAAACCACATATCTGATAAGAGGTTAATCCCCCAAATATCTCCAAAACTCCTAAGACTCATTAGTAAAAAAAAAAAAAAAAAAAAAACCCAATAGTCTGATTTTAAAAATGGGCTAAGGACTAAAATAGATATTTCTCCAAAGAAGAGGTCAAATGCCAAATGATATCTCTATACCTGTTAGGGGGGCTATTATCAGAAAACCAAACCAGAATTGTTGGTGAGATGTGGATATACACTGTGGGTGGGAATGCAAATTGGGGCAGCCACTGTGGAAAGCGACATGCAGGATACTCAAAAAATTAAAAATAGAAATACCACATGACCTAGCCATCCCACTTTTGGGTATTTGTCCAAAATAATTGAAATCATGATCTGGAAGAGATATCAGCAAGGCGATGCTTACTGCAGCACTAGTCACAGAAGCCACTATGTGGAAATAAGCTGAACGTCTATCAACAGATGCATAAAGGAAATGTGGCATCCACATGTGATGGGATACCATTCAGTTTTAAAAAATAAGGAAATTCTGCTGTATGTGACAACATGGGTGGACTGGAGTATATTATGCTAAAGTTTAAGAAGCCAGTCCCAGAAGGCCAAACACCATGTGATTCCACTTGTATGAGACATCTACCATGGTCAAACTCAGAGGCCATTGCTAAGGGCCGAGGAAAGGGAAAATGGGGAGTTACTAATTAATGAGTATAAAGTTTTCATTAAACAAGATGAATAAACTCTAAAGATCTGCTGTACAGCCTAGTACTTAGAGTCCATGTTAATGTATTGGTCACTTAAAATTTTGTTAAGAAGCTAGGTGTCATCTTACCACAATAAAATTTTTTAAAAAGAATCTTAAGATATCTCTTCTATCCTTAAGATACTCAGTTTAATTCGGGCATTATTCACGGGAACATGGGAGTTAGGTGGAATCAGACAATAGTGATTTTTTTTTTATAGTTAGCCTTTATCACACACTATAGTTCACAAAACAGTATGTGACCATCTTGCTTCATTCTTCTACTGTCAGTTTTTTCTGGATATAACAGCTTTCTTCTAGAATCATTTAATCAAATACCTTGATAGCCTTAAATACCTACCATGGAATAATTATAAATGGTGTGTTAAAAGAAGTAAGCTCTGGGGCGCCTGGGTGGCTCAGTGGGTTAAGCCTCTGCCTTCGGCTCAGGTCATGATCTCAGGGTCCTGGGATGGAGCCCTGCATTAAGCTCTCTGCTCGGCAGGGAGCCTGCTTCCTCCACTCTCACTGCCTACTTGTCATCTCTCTCTCTCTGTCAAATAAATAAATAAATAAAATCTTTAAAATTAAAAAAAAAAAAAAGAAGTAAGCTCTAAAACTCCATTCTCGGGATGCCTGGGTGGCTCAGTTGGTTAAGCAGCTGCCTTCAGCTCAGGTCATGATCCCAGCGTCCTGGGATCGAGTCCCACATCCGGCTCCTTGCTCCGCAGGGAGCCTGCTTCTCCCTCTGACTCTTCCTTCCACTCTGTCTGCCTGTGCTCGTTCTCACTCACTCTCTCTCTGACAAATAAATAAATAAAATCTTTAAAAAAAAAAAAAAACAACTCCATTCTCCAGGCAAGGCACTTATGGTCCGATCCCTAGTACAGTAAATTTTTATAAAGTGATACAAAGACTGTGATATTACTGTTAAGTATATCTGAGGGACACTCGTATGAATGGATATAGTAAATAATGATTCACCAGCTGACATCACTTAATTTGTTTAATGAAGTACGATAATAAAATGCTAGAGTGACATTTTCTATAACTATAAAATCAGTCTTAGTTTTCTGTTTTATTTTTCTCTTTTAGGTTTCATAAGTGGAACAATTATATGTGATATAGAGATATGAGATATATGATATAGAGATATGACAACAGTATTTTCACTATAAATTGTAATGCTGCACCACATATGGCAAACAATGGTTTAGTTACTTTACTATATAAAAGAAGTCAGAGTCGTTAAAAAAATAGGAAAGTGGACAAATATTTTGACAGGTAGTTTATAAAAATCTAAATGACTAATGAGCATGTGAAAAAATACTCAATTTCACTCCTAATTAAAAAGGACATTAAAACAACAAAGACATAATAACTTTTCATCTATCAGATTAATGCAGTTTAAAATTTCTATAATACATTTGGTGAAAGGTTACAGGAAAGAAGATAATGTCATGCTCCATTGAGATACTGGAGCGCAATCTGGTTCTACCTCAGAGGGTAAAAGTTTGGCAGCAATATAGTCAAATTAAAAATGCACTGACCCTTTGGCCTAATAGTGGCATTTCTAGGAATTTGTTCTACCCATATTCTTGCCAATGTGTGCAAACACATGTGTATAAAAGCATATAAAACATTGGTATTTATATAAAAAAGAATCACAAATAAATTTCCATCAATAGGGGAACTCAAATAAAGCATGTTACATTTAAGCAAAGAGCTTCCATACATTAAAAATGACATGGTACCTCTGTATCTTTTGTTATATGATATGCCATTGTATTAAATAGAAGAGCAAGGTGCAGAAAGGTATTACAATGTGATCTTATTTGTGTGAGAGATATTTTCAGAAGCTTGAAGATTTGTAAGAATTTGATAGAGTTATTATCTCAGGGGAAAAAGAAGAGGAAGTCTGGTGGAAGAGAAAGTTTATTTTTCATTTTAAACTAATTTTTACTTTAAAAGTTTTAAAATTGATGCATTTTCTTTAAATCTATAGTAAAAAAAAAAAAAAGCCAGTTAAAAATGCAGTGGCATGAGGGAACATATAAAAAAGGAGAAGCCTGAATATGGATCCCTCAAGAAATTGGGGAGTGAATAATCAGATGTGAAACTTTTTCTTTATCTAATGGGATAGTTTATATATTTTCCACTTGAAGCTTTCTGAATAAAAATACAAACAATAAAAATTCTAATGGTAGTACTTTCAGATTTCTTAAGTAAAAAGAAATTAGTTTTAAACTGTAGCTGTGTTATTCTGTCCTAACATTTATTGCTCATTCTGTGCCAAGTACTATGCCCAATACCCTTAACCTATATTATCGTATTTACTTCCCATAACAAACCTATGAAGAGAGTATTATTCTTAATTTAATCTTACATATGAGGAAGCCTAGGCTCAGAGATGTGCGGTAACTTCTGCATGGTGACACAGCATGAAAATAGCAGATCTGGAATTAGAAGCTCAGAACTCCTCCTTCAGACTCTATGTTGGATCAGTCCCAGGAGATAAGAATGCAAAAGGCAGGCCCTGATGCCTTCAATTCTGCCCATATTGACACCAAAAAATAGTGGGATACAATGTTGCCTGAAGTTATGATGTAAATATTTGTCATTTCCATGAATAGTTTACTTTTCATGTCCTTTGCTTAAAACTTAGAACAGCAGGTTATGCTGAGGTGCTTTCCTCTCCAGGCAACGCTTCAAGAGCCCACTGCAGGCATCCTCTGGCCCAAAGTCAGGACTAGGTTATTGCAGTGACCAGAAGAAACTGATTGCAGGGTGCAGAGCCAGGTTTAGGAGAGGCTTAGGAAGATGGGTCATGTCTCTGAGATGGGCAGACAGGGAGTTATCCAGGGAGGCTGTCTGGGGCAGCAGGAACCAGACAAGAAGGGTCAGGAAAGGGGTGCCTCTCCATTCGATGGGGCCTCCAAATGTGGGGCAGTGATCAGTGGACCTGAGCCAAAGCCAGATGCATAATCGACTGAGCTACCCAGGCACCCCAACTCTCAATGTTTTTAACTTCTTATGGGCAGGGACCAGACCTTACTTATCTTTGAAACCCCAGAATGTGGTAGGCTGCAGCTAACAGGACCTCAGTTACTGTTTGAAAAGAAGATGTGGACCTCACATTACTGCCTGCCCTTGCCCCCCCAGTTTTCCCCCATTCAGCAGCAAAATTTCCTGTTGAAGATCAAAATCTCTTGATCTTTTGGTAGAAGTTGGGTGCATGAGATGAGAAGACTGTAAGAGGCCTAGTGGGGTGCACACGGGGAATTTTCATGAGTAGGAAAAAATACCCTTCTCTTCTGTGCTGGCTGCTCCTGGCCCCTCCCAGTGTGTCCCCAAACGCTTGAAGGGTTTTGAATGGAAGATTGTGATTGGGTAATAAATTCCCTTCCCTCCAACTTTTGTAAAGTTCTTAGAAATCAACTCTGTTTATAACTGTCTCTTTGAAAACTGTTCTTTCACAGGCTTAATTTCTTGTTGATTAGATGTGACAAGGAACTTGTAGGTCATATTGTAATGTCCCAGGGTGGAGTGTTCCCCACCCTTCTCCCCTTACCCCAGAAGAATCAGACTAACAAGCAAATCAATCAAACTAACAGCCAACTGTATGTATGTATTATTTACCTATTTTTTTTTTAATTTTAAGGATTCTATTTTTTTTTTAAGTAATCTCTGTACCTATGTGAGGTTCAAACACACATCCCCAATATCAAGAGTCATACACTCCATTGACTGACTGAGACAACCAGGTGCCCCACTAATAACTGTTTTTGAATAAAAAGGTTTTGATAGTTCTGCAAGTTAGACATATCATATGATTTCATTGTGTGAACTGGGAGAAAAATATGAAGTAGTATTTTTCATATGTTTTGACCCTATTCTACCATCCTCTGGTGAATTTAGGTATTGCAAACTAATTTCTAAATATTTGGATATTCTTTTCTTACTTCTCTGAGCTTAACATGAATAGAGTAAAAAGAACACCGAATTATTTTGTAAAAAAAATACAAGAAACCTCGTATTTTCTTCTTATTTCTTTTACGAGATGATTTCCATTTTTTCTAAAACAAGTTTATCCTTAACAATAGTATTCATTACTGTCTAGTATCCATTCAGATTTTGTCTTGTGTTATTATATGTCCTGAATTTTCTTTTGTTAGTAAATTCTCTCTTACCGGTAGTTTTTCCTTTTCTCCTAGTGGGCATGTAATGTCTTTGCTTGTGTATTTTAAAAGTGTTTGTCAAGAAGATCTACATTCCATGATATAAACACGAGGTTAATAACCATATTTTGAGGAATTCTATACTTGATTGACATACTCTGAATAATAGAAATCATGCACACATGAGTTGTATTTTTTCCTTGTATTGTATATCATACCATTGTCTATTAAAATACAAATGTGATGGCGAATAGTCTTTATGTGTATACACTCCTGGAAAGTTAAAATATTTAGGCTGAAGTATAAACATCTTCAGCTTAATATCACAAATAATTACTGATTTGTATTTGGAATGTATTTTCTAAATATTTAATATTTAAACTACTTCATTTGGAAAAAGTCACTTTAACCAAGAGTTTAATTCACAGGTAAATTCTTTAAAACCTAAAACATGAATTAGTGTGATATTTATTTTTGTATTTATTTATTTATTTTGAGAGAGAGAGGGAGGGGGAGAGAGAGGGAGCCTGCGTAAATGTGCCAGGGAGCGGCAGAGGGAGCGGTAGACAGAGAATCTTAAGTGGGCTCCGTGCCCAGCGTGGAGATTAGAGCAGGGCTGGACGTGGGGCTCAATTTCAGGACCCTGAGATCATGACCTGGCCCACTTAGGTATCTCAAACTGGTGTGAATTTTAATCTGGAGACTTAAGATGGTGCATTCGTTTCCCAGGACTACCGTAATAAGTTACCACAAACAGCATGACTTCAAACAACAGAAATTTGTTCTCTCGTGGTTCTGGAGGCCAGATATCCAAAATTGGTGTATGGAGAGGTTTGATTCCTCCTCAAGAATGTGAGGGAGAATCTGCTTTATACCTCTCTCCTATCTTCTGGTGGCTGCTGGCAATCCTTGGCTTTCCTTAGCTGGTGGCTGCCCTCTGATTGCTGCTCCAGTTTTCATATGCCTTTCCCCTCTGTCTTCCCTTCTGTCTCTTACAGGGATGCTTCTACTGGGGGTAGGACCCACCTTAATTTAGGATGATTTCCTTCCTAGATCCTTTCCTTCATTACGTTTTGAAAGACACTTATTCCAAAAGTTCAGGAAAAAAGAGATGTAAAACCAATAAATCACTGAAGTAGTAATTAGTAAAAATGTATTGTGTATACATCAAATAGACAGTTTGCTGACCAGGAGCATCCAAACCAAAACATGGAATGATGCTCAGAGGTATGTTGTTAGAACACAGTTCACATAATCTGGAGGCAGTAGCTGTTTACTCTTCACAGTGACTGGTTACAATATTAAAATCTTCTTAAATGAAAAGGAATTGGTCAGTGGTTACCTCATATCAATTTTTGGGAACAATTTGTTACTTATGATCTTCACAGGCACAAACAAGAAGTGACACAGGGTCAAGTTAGCCTTGCTTGTCTTGCAAAATAAGCTAAATTAAGCTTCACTTGTATGACCAAGCTGGTTTGGTCTGCTCAGGGTATTTTCAAGTCTGGTCTCCGTTTGCATTTCCTTTGAACACAGACAAGATTACATTCTAAGGTTCTGCTTGGATATATCTTTAAGGGGTCACTATTCAATTCACTACAGATAGAAATTAACCCATATGGTTTGTGACTCTGGAGGTAATGCTGGGTATCTTCCTTTAGATCTGGCTTCCTAAACCATTGTCTTACTCTTTCTGCAGCATTTGCTCCTGACTTTGGGTTCACTTCAGTCCTTCATGCAATGGTTCTTTGAGCAATAACTAGTGGATTTGTTTGCAACACTGTTCTCTATAATTATTCTAACTTTATAAAATTCTATAATTGCATTCTCTTTCCTGGTATATCAGTTCAGGAAAAAAAGAGATATTTTATTTGTCATTGGGAAATAACTGGGTATTCCAGTCTTAATTTATTCTTTTCCCTGTTTCAAAGGTTTTTAGTTATATAAATAGATGAAGCTGAGGTAAAAATCTGAATTGAATGGAAGAGAAAAGCAGAAAAAAATTAAAATGAGAGTAGAAAGAATAGGGAAAAACTAGTAGGTAAGATTAGTATATAAAATTATAAATAAAAATGACAATATTAAAAATTTTTATTATTTTATTTTATTTTCATCATGATAAGTGTACTCTTCAATCCCCATCACATATTTCACCCATCCCCCATCTACCTCCCCTCTGGTAACCATCAATTTGTCTCTATAGTTAAGAGTCTGTTTCTTGATTTGTCTCTCTCTCTCATTTTTCCTTTGCTTCTTTGTTATGTTTCTTAAATTCCACATATGAGTGAGATCATATGGCATTTGTTTTTCTTGGACTAACTTATTTCTCTTAGCATTACACTGTCTAACTCCATTCATGTTGTTGCAAATGGCAAAATTTTATTGTTTTTTTTTTAATGGTTGAGTAATATTCCATTACCTATTTATACCACATCTTCTTTATTCATTCATCTGTTGACAGACACTTGGGCTGCTCTCATAGTTCAGCTACTGTAAATAATGCTGTAATAAATGTAGGGGTGCACGTATCCCTTTTCATTAGTGTTTTTGTATTTTTTAGGTAAATACTCAGTAGTGTGATTCCTGGATCATAGGATAGATCTATTTTCAATTTTTTGAAGAAGCTGCATACTGTTTCCCACAGTGGCTTCACCAGTTTACATTCTCACCAATGGTGCCAGAGTGTTCCTTTTTCTCCACATCCTCGCCAGCACTCGTTTCTTACGTTTTTGATTTTAGCCATTCTGACAAGTATGAGGTGATATCTCACTTAGTTGTTTTTTTTTAAATTGTAGTTCTGATTTACATTTCCCTGATGATAAGTGATGTTGAGCATCTTCTTTTTTTAATGTGTCTATTGGCCTTATGTTTGTTTTCTTCCGAGAAATGACTTTTCATGTCTTCTGCTTATTTTTAAATTGGATTATTTGGTTTTTGGCTGTTGAGTTGTGTCAGTTCCTTATATTTTTTTGATACTAAACCTTTACTGGATATGCAAATATCATCTTTCATTCAGCCTTTTAGTTTTATTGATTGTTACCTTCACTGTGCAGAAAATATTTTTTAAAAATTTAAACTGTATATTGTAGAGGATGGTTTGCTAAGGATAAACTTCAGAAAAGCTGACTCTCAGTTTTCTAGCAGTCCATTCAAAGAAGATAGATAATATGCTTCAAAGTGACAATAAAATTAAAACAAATTAATTTTAATTAGTTACATAGAGGAGCCATATTCATTCCTGACTCTGAGACTCAAAGTAAAATTTCTTTTGGGATCTCCTGGAGAGGATGTGCAACGTAATTAGTGGGTGCAATGCAATTAGCACCTCTTTACAGTAAACACACTGAGAGACTCAACAAGTTCCTTGTTTGTGATGTCCCTCAATGTAGGCCAAGGAGTAATTTATGAAAATAGCTCCAGTGTGCTCAAAAGCCTATGGTCCAGGTACAGACCCTAAGCTGGCAGCCAATGGGGCTGGACCATCAGGCTATGGTGCCCACATGCTAAGAGAAGCTGCCCCCCAGGGCAAGACAGGTTGAAGGCACAGGAAAGAAACTGGAGCCTGCTACACTGCCCTGAGGAAGGGGCAACAAGGCCACCACAACTCTACAGCACATGGTGTGAATAATTTTATACTTGAAAAATCTTTAAATGGCTGTGGAAAAGTATTTACTTCAGATATAAAAAAAATGTCAACCTGTTTCATAGAAGCTAGAGGGGTGGTATTATCTCTTCTTAGTGTCCCTTCTTCTGTAATAAAATGGCATCAAGAACTCTTTGTAAGGTAACAATAAATTAGCATGTTGTCTAGAATTAATATCTTTATTCTGGTTAAAAGTTGAGGATTATTTGACAAAAAGGATCACTTTGATTTTAAATGATCACCAGCTCTTCTTTCCATCAGATGCCGGGTGGTAGAATCATTTATCTATTAAAATCATACCTAGTTTGTGACAATAGGGCCTTCTAAGCTACATTTATTTTATTTTTTTTTAAAGATTTCATTTATTTATTTATTTGACAGAGAGAAATCACAAGTAGATGGAGAGGCAGGCAGAGAGAGAGGGAAGCAGGCTCCCCACTGAGCAGAGAGCCCAATGCGGGACTCGATCCCAGGACCCTGGAATCATGACCTGAGCCGAAGGCAGCGGCTTAACCCACTGAGCCACCCAGGCGCCCCTAAGCTACATTTAAAAAAGTGACCACCTATGACTTTGTTTTGTTTGCTTATTTCTAGGGTTTTATGTTTAAGTACTCTCCACAAGCAAAACAGGGCTCAAACTTACAACCCCGAGATCAAGAGGTACAGGCTCCACTGACTGAGCCAGTCAGGGGCCCCTGGTTTTATTTTATATTGGATTCCTTACCAATTATTAACACATTTGCTTAAAAAATAAGTGATCTAGCTATAGATAGAAGATAATTCTTCACTGAGAAGGGAAAATCTTTGTTTTAGCAAAAGAGCAAGACCCTTTTTCTTGGATACTTTATGCCAGAGCAAGTCCACAGAAAAGCCAATTTCATTTGTTTTCCATGATGCTGCAATGGTTTGGGATGAGTGGAAGGATCATAGACTTTTATGTTGGGTCCTTGACCGCTCACACCTCCTGCCCCCTCTAATACCAGGTACTTCTAGTATTAAAATAGTGGAGCAGAGAGCCTGGGCATTGGTGCAGATGCTGTTGATACTTGTGGGCTGTCTGTGGGACTAGCTTGCAGGGTTGAGCTCGGGTAGCTTTCCTCTGGACCTAGAGGCAGAGTTCTGTTTGTTCTCACAAACCATCTAAGAGTAGATTCATACCAGGGAATTCTCATGGTATGAGCTTTGAGAGGCAGCTCTGGCCACAGTGTAGAGGAACTTCAGAAGAACCTTGTTTCACTCCATACGAGAGCTGGCCTTGGTTTTAAAGTGATTAGTGAAGGTCAGGGCTAGACGCTTTGCATTAGCATCACTTCTCTTCTAAGAACATTCTCTGCCGTAAGAAATACCATCTATCCATACCCACCAGCATGGGTTAGGGACAAGCTGAACAGTGAGAAGGGCATGAATGGTGTGTGAGAGTGAACTTCATGGCCTTTTAGGAGAAATTTATGCTCCAAATGGAAACAGGAAATAAAAGGGAAGAAAGTCAAGGGCATGGTCCCTTTCTAGCATATACTCCAATGTTGTTAAAGAAACAGAGAGACTCTTCTTCCCAGCCAGAATCAGGTTGAAGCAAAGTCTCCCTCCAAAATGGAGAAACTGTTCTCGGGTAATCTGGGAATTCCAGCTCGGGTTGCAGGTTTTCACCAATTCAGGGTCCTGCTAAGACAAAGGGCCCTGGACTGGCATCTTTCTAAGGGGGGACTTGTTTCAGTTGGTTTGCAGACAAAGCAGGAGACACTAACAACTGAGGGGCCATGCTCATTGCTCTTTGGCAGGGAAGCCAGGGAGGAACAGGGTGGTTTGAGAACATGACAGTGCACAAATACCCTTTGTGAAGTCCCGAGCCCCCTGGCCAGTGCAGAGAACGGTCTTCTTGGGTTGTCCCCATGGGAACTGTTTTTCATGGAAGATAGTATGACAGAGCAACTGTTTTTCTATGTTCAGATAGGGGTGATTCTGAAAATAGGGTTTTCTTTAAAGTCTTTAAAGAATATTTTGTGTCCACTGGGTAGAAAAAGAATGAAAATGGGCAAAAAAATTCAGTCAAGAATGGGGTCCTCAAAATTTCCACCCATTCAAGTCTTTGAAGAAGGGGGAAACTGATGAACACAACTTTATTAACATTTATCAAGAAGAGAAAATGGAAAATGGCATTATTTTCTTTGTAGCAGCTAATAAGCTAATAGTTTTTTACTTAGGAAACTGATCACTTTCTTAAAAATGGGGAAGACCTCCTCTAGCTACAGAGAGAAGGAACCAACTTGTAGATGTTACAAAGATAATGAGAAAGGTGAGACAGAAGCCCAAGTTTCCTTCCAGTTGTTCTGGGAGCAGAATATCACCTTGTTAATCAATCAGTATCTTTTTTTTTTTTTTTTTTAAAGTTTTCTCCATATACAAAGCACTATTATTTTAAGACTATATCTGAAAACGTTTTATTTTGTTAAAACAAACTTTAAATATAACTGTATGCTTACCCGTTCTATTTTAAGTCTTCATTGGATTGCAGTATCATTTCCAAACAATGATAAATATTATAAATATTATACTTTCAAAAAAATGCCAGTTCTCTTTTTTTTTGAGATATAATTGACAAATAACATTGTTATAGTTTCAGGTGTACAACAGAATGAGTCAGTATGTGTACATATTGAGAAATGATGACCACAATAAGTCTACTTAATGGCCACCATTACACACAGTTGGAAAATATTTTTTCTTATGATGAGGACTTTTCAGATCTACTCTCTTAGCAACTTCCAAATATCAATTGCAGTATGATAACTGTGGTCACCATGTCCAGGACTTATTTATTTTATAACTGAAAGTTTGCATCTTCTGACCACCTTCATCCATTTCACATATCCCTACCCACTACCTCTGACAACCACCAATCTGTGCTCTGAAAGATATGGCAGTTCTGAAATTTGTTCAGTCAATGACCATTTCCATTGTAAACCTACAAGAAGAACATGAAAAGGGAGATGTGGCCTATAAAAGTCAATGACCAGAAAATACACACTTTGCTGAGAAATGGTTACCCTTTCATGAGAAGCCAGTGAAACCTACGACTCCTGGTCACCTGTGGCTTATCTACCAGATGATGACTACCCAGCCCTGCACCCGACCCTTTGACTTCCTTTTGTCTGGTCCATCCAGGTTCTGCACCTGAATGAGGCTCAGGGAAGAGCTGAGAACATCTGCTTTACACATCACTCAACAGAAAAACAACAACAGCAGTATGAACAACAGCAAAAAACTAAAAATATAAATACAATGATTTTTGGGGGGGGGGTTCTAGGTCAAAATTTGCTTCTTTATAAACATACCTATATTCTAAAGCTGTATTTTTAAAAGATCCTAGGGGTGCCTGGATGGCTGGGTTGGTTAAACATCTGCCTTCGGCTCAGGTCATGATCCCAGGGTCCTGGGATCGAGCCCCACATTGGGCTCTGTGCTCAGAGGGAGCCTGCTTCTCTTTCTTTCCTCCCTGCTTGTGCTTTCTCTCGCTATCTCTGTCATTATCTCTCTCAAATTAATAAATAAAATAAAATCCTTTAAAAAATTAATAAAAAAGGGGTGCCTGAGTGGCTCAGTGGGTTAAGCCGCTGCCTTCGGCCTAGGTCATAATCTCAGGGTCCTGGGATCGAGTCCCGCATTGGGCTCTCTGCTCGGCGGGGAGCCTGCTTCCCTCTCTCTCTCTCTGCCTGCCTCTCCATCTACTTGTGAGTTCTCTCTGTCAAATAAATAAATAAAATCTTTAAAAAAAAATTAATAAAAAAAATAAAAAGATCGTATTTTTAAACTATCCATACCGCTGCTCCTCTAACCTTGTGCTTACTGCAGAGGTAGCTGGACTTCATAGAGCATATATGGTAACACATATAGTATGTAACATACTTAATAGCATATATAATAACATATTGTAACAAATGCCATGTCCTCCCAGGTTGGAAGGGGCTTTTTGTAGCTGTAGTAAATTAGGAGTGGAGTGGCACAGTATCACTTGTTAAAGGAGAACAGATTAGTGGAAATTGCCTATTCAGATAGACAGTGAGGGTAAACACATCCAGGGTTTGCGCTAGCTGCACCATCACAGCCTGAACAGTGTTTTCTCAGTCACGTTCTGCTTCCACTCCGTCATCAAGCCCTGTTCCTTCTACCTCCATAATGGCTCTCTAATATGTTTCCTTCTTCCCATTTCTGTTGTCCAACTACCATTTCAGGAATTTTCACTTATTTTTCTAAATTCCTACTGCAGTACCTTTCATACGAGTAGGTTTGCTTCTGGTTCCTTTGTTTTCAATTCTTCTTCCATATGACACACACGATGTCCCTTGATGGGACAGCACGATCTCACAAACTGGAGGAGAGGTAGGCTGGGTGGTGGGGTAACTAGGTGATGGGTATTAAGGAGGGGACATGTGGTGATGAGCCCTGGATGTTATGCACAAGTAATGAATCACTGACCGTTACATCAAAAACTAAAACTTGGCTAATTGAATTTAAATTAAAAAATGAGAAAAACTTAAGAAAAAGAAAGAAAGATGAGCTATTACAATGAATACCACAAAAATACAAAGGATCATAAGAGAGTACTATGAACAAGGCGAGGCCAACACCTTGGGCAACCTAGAAGAAATGGGTAAGTTCCTAACAACAACATAGAAAGACTGAACTGTGAAGGAAATAAAAAATCTGAAGAGACTGATCACTAGTAAAAACTTCGATTTGATAATCAAATCATCCCAACAAAAACAAATAACCTAAGACCAGACAGTTGCACTGAAGAGTTCAACCAGACAGTAGAAGAAGGATTAATACCAACCCTGTGTCAAGTTGTTTAAAAAATAGGAGAGAAAACTGTAAAACTCATTTTATGAGGGCAGCATTACTCTGCTGCCAAAACAAGACAAAGATGCTACAAGAAAAGGAAAGGCCAATATCCCTTATGAACAGAGATGCAAAAATCCTCAACAAATTACTGGCAAAATTAACTCAACAATACATCAGGAGAGTCACACAATAGGATCCAGTGGATTTATTTCAGGGATGTAAGGATGATTCCACATCTCACATCCACCAATGGGATATACCACCTTAATAAAATAAAAGATAAAAATCCTAGGATTGTTACAGTCGATGCAGAAAGAACACTTGACAAGATTCAATACGCATTTATGATAAAGACTTTAAACCATCTGGGTATTGATCGAACATACCTCAACTAAACAAAGGCCCTATATGAAAAGTCCACAGCTGACATTATACTCAAGGGTGAAATTCTGAAAATTTTTCTACATGATCAAGAACAAGATAATGATGCCCACTCTTACCACTTTCATTCGTCACAGTTTTGAAAGTCCTTGCCAAACCATTTAGACAAAAACAAAAACAAAAACAAAAAAGATATGAAATCTAAATAGGAAAAGAAAATGGTCACTATTTGCAGATGACATGATACCATATGTACAAGTCCCTAGAGTACACACACACACACAACCTGTTAGAATAAACAAATTCAGTAAAGCTGCAGGATACAGTGTCAATATACAGAGAATTGTTGCATTTTTTTTTTTTTAAAGAATGTGTTTATTTGACAGAGAGAGTGAGAACACAAGCAGGGGGAGCAGAGGAGGGCCAGTAAAAAGCAGACTCCCTGCTGAGAAGGGAGCCCAATGCTGGACTCATTCCCAGAACCCTGGGATCATGACCTGACCTGAAGCCAGACACTTAACTGACTGAGCCACCCAAGTACCCCAACTTGTATTTCTATATACTGATATCAAACTTTCACAAAAAGAATTTAAGAAAGCAATTCCATTGACAATTGCATCAAGCAAAGAAAATCTAGAAATAAAAGTAACCAAGAATGAGAAAGACCTGGTATACCGAATGCATGGTAGAGAAGGAAGGAAAAATATGTGTGTGTTGGTGGGTGAATGTATGGACCAGAGATTTGGAAGATGACACAAATAAATGGAAGCATACACCATGCTCATTAACTGAAAGAGTTAATACTGTTAACATGTCCATTGTACCCAAAGCAATCTGCAGATGTGATGAAATCCCCATCTGAATTCCAATGGCATGATTCCAAGAAATAGAAGACAAGAAGTGCCTGGGTGGCTCAGTGGGTTAAAGCTTCTGCCTTCAGCTCAGGTCATGATCCCGGGGTCCTGGGATTGAGCCCTGCATTGGGCTCTCTGCTCAGCAGGGAACCTGCTTCCCTCTCTCTCTTTGCCTGCCTCTCTGCCTACTTGTGATCTCTGTCTGTCAAATAAATAAATAAAATCTTAAAAAAAAAAAAAAGAAATAGAAGACAATCCTAAAATTCGTATGGAATCACAAAAGACCTCAAACACCCAAAGAAATATGGATAAAGAAGAAGAGAGAGAGCCCAAGATGGCAGAGGAGTAGGAGATCTTAATTTCATCTGGTCTAAGGAGTTTAGCTAGATAGCTATTGAACCATTCTGAAAACCTGTAAATTCAAGCAGAGATCAAAGAAAAGAATAGCTGCAACTCTATATACAGAAAAGCGATCACTTTCCGCAAGGTAGAAGGTACAGAAAAGTGAGTCTAAGTCTCTAGGCAGGAAGATAAACTGTGGAGGGAGGGATCCTCCATCAGCCGGCTACTGCCAAGTGCTAAGGGCAGCAGAGCACAAAATCGGAACTTTTAGAAGTCTGCTCTGGTGAGGGACGTTGCTCTGGAGGCAAAGCAAGGGGTGGAACCCTCAATGGAACAGTGTGTTCTCAGGATCTTTGGGGTCCCAGGAAGACCAGGGGTGCTTGAGGGCAGCAGAGCTCCCACGTATCGAAGCAGGGCATCCAGCTGTATAGAGCGAGCCCAGGAGTGGCCTCTAAGCTGGAGGTTGCCGTAAACTGTGATCCACAGCACAGTCTGGCCACTGTTCTTTGAGAAGGGACCCAAGAAGAGGCACAACCGGAGAGAGCCCCTTTCTTCCCCCAGGAGGAGTGGTGCCTGAGCATGCTGCAGGAGTCTGTTGGGTTTGGAGACTCCAAACAGGGTCGTGGGCCAGAGATAGAGATGTTTGGTCACAGGACCAGTCAGCACAGAGTGCAGACGAGACCAAGGAGACATGAAGGATTGACCGCTCTTCTGTGAGGCACACTGAGGAGTGGGGCCCCAAGGTCTCAGCTCCAGGGCCAGAGATTGAAAGGCAGCCATATTCATTCTTGTCCCAAAAGATTGGGATCATTTCTTGATTATCAGACCACAATGCTTTGAAAATGGAACTCAATCACAAGAGGAAATTTGGAAAGAACTCAAATATATGGAGGCTGGAGAGCATCCTACTAAAGAATGAATGGGTCAATCAGTCAATTCAAGATGAACTTAAAAAATTCATGGAAACAAATGAGAATGAAAACATAACTGTTCAATATCTTTGGGATGCAGCAAAGGGGGTCCTGAGAGGGAAGTATATAGCACTATAAGCTTTTCTCAAGAACCAAGAAAGTTCTCAAATATATAACCTAATCCTACACCTAAAGGAGCTGGAGAAAGAGCAGCATAGAAAGTCTACACCCACAAGGAGAAGGGAAATAATAAAGATTAGAGCAGAAGTCAATGAAGTAGAAACCAAAAGAATAGTAGAACAGATCAATGAAATTAGGATCTGGTTCTTGGAAAGAATTAATAAGATTGATACACCCCAGATTTCTCCAGAAGAAAAGAAAAGGACCCAAATCAATAAAATCATGAATGAAGAAGGTGAGATCACACCCAACACCAAAGAAATACAAACAATTGTAAGAACATAGGATGGCAACTCTGAGTCAACAAATCAGGGAGTCTCGAAGAACTGGATGCATTCCCAGAAACCTAGAAATGACCAAAACTGAACCAGGAAGAAAAGGGAACCTGAAGAGGCCCATAATCAACAAAGAAATTGAAGCAGTCATCAAAAATCCCCCAGGAAACAAAAGCCCAGTGCCAGCCAGATGGCTTCCTAGGAGTATTCTACCAAACATTTAAAAAAAGGTTTAATACCTATTCTTCTGAAACTTTACAAAAAAAAGCCCCAAACAAACAAACAAACAAACAAAAAAACTGGAAGGAAAACTTTCAAACACTTTTGATGAAGCCAGGATTACCTGGATCCCCAAACCAGACAAAGACCCCACCCAAAAGGAGAATTATGGACCAATAGCCCTGATGAATGTGGATGCAAAAATTCTCACCAACATATAACCAAAGGATCCAACAGTATATTAAAAGGATGGTTCACCACGACCGAATCGAATTTATCTAACACATCTGCATGCCTTAATGTAGTTCTCCATAGGACTCTAGTGTAAGTTATGAAAGAAAATCTGAAGTAGATTCCTGGAATCTTATCACATAAATTATGATTAGCAATGACACTTGGCTGGCCCCTGTGATGGTTGCTGAGTTGCAATTACAAAGTCATGATTATTTGGAAGAACAATGGATATTTTTGTTTCTTCACTCAGGCTTGTGACTCTATCCACCACATGACTCTTCTACTTTGGCATTTTTTATACATAACCTATTGTTTATTTTTCAGATTATAGTAGGCAGTCATGCTCATTAGACAAATCTATAAACCCGAGGAAGAAAATCAAATTGCCCATACCAATACCTAGAGATATCTATTGCTCACATTGCCATATTTTATTAACATGTACACACTGTTTGGTGGTATGTTTTTTTCCTTCCACTTTTATATTGTGACATTTTTCTATCTCTTTAAATAATCTTCCATATATTTTTTAAATGGTTGCATGGTGGCCACCTCATACCTTAGTTAACCATTATCTTAATTTTGAGGATTTAGGTTGTTCCAAAGTTTTTCTATTGTAAATAATAGTACAATAAAAATTCTGGTGCTGTTCTTTCCACATTTGTTCTTGGGATACATCTCCAGAATGGAATTGCTGGGTCAAAGGGCATGCGCTTTTTTACTCTCTAGAAAACTTGTATAAATTTATACCTCCTGCACCCTTGCCAAAATATTGGGTATTAGTAATTGAAAAAGAATCTTACTCAAATAAATGATAAATGATATCTTGATTTAATTTGGGTTCTTTTCCATTCCACTTGCAAATGATCCCAAAGATGAATTAGAGGGTAGAGAACAGAAGACAGACATGTATGAAAGGATAATGTATAATTTGACAAGCTTTTAAAATTCTACCTCTACCCCTGTTAGCCTACCAGGAATAAGACAAACAAATCCAGACCTGTAATAGCTTATTCTATAATTTATTGACAAATAGTACAGAATGGTTTATTTTCAAGAGGTATTCTTGGTAACACCCTGTCCTGCCTTTGACTGTGCGCCTCACACCTCAGAGCCTGGATGGGGCTAAGGAGGCACTTCCTAGTCAAGGTAGAGACCTGTCTGAACTCAGGCCTGGAGGAACATTAGCAGTGGTGGTTCATGACCTTCACTTGGAGGCAGCGGCAGGATTAGCCCGTTTTTTGCTCCCACGTTTGTGTGAGCTGAAAGGAATTGGCCTTATTGTTACTGTGGAGTGTTTGCCACTGTTCTCACCCGGTTTTGTGGATCTGACAACTAGTGTATACTTTTAGGTAAGCTTCGGTCAAGTGTCTTTACTCAATTGGGGGGAAGTTATTGGTCTCTAACAGGCAGTTTTTTATGAAAGAAATGGAAAATGTAAAAACCCTTATTACCAGTAGCTGGCAACTTCTCACAAGAGATGAAAATATCAATTTTTTTACTCTGTTTTGTTGAAATATCGGAAACAGTTCAATTTATAATTAGGAAGCCAATTCCTACCCCTGAAAAACAAACAAGCCAGCCCAGGCAAACGAAGTGAATGGGTTTCTTCTTCCCTGAAAGTGGGCAGGCCGGTCCTAAGGAGAGAGATCACATGCTTCTCATTGGGCAGGTGCTCTCACTGACACCAGTTCATCCCTCCAGAGCACCAGACAAATGTGAGGCATTTTCTGTGAATAAGGAAGGACCCTTGACAACATAAGCAGGCTATCAAGCCCCAAATGCTGAAAGCCTCAGTTGAGCAATTTACAGAAGAAATTATTATATATAGTTTTACCACGAGAGACTATTGCCATTCTTTGTAAAGATACACATTTTACTTATAAGACAATCTCTTTGGGCATCAAAATTTTTCCTTTTAAATGGTAGTGTAATTCTATCAAATTGTTGATATTTCTACTCTCATCCATGCAGATTGACTTACCTCTTAGTTTGTATATAGCATGGCAGCCACAGACATGAGTGAGAATGGATTCCGGCATGTGCAGACAGTGGAAATGGGTAGGGACATGTGGGCAGCAAAAACACATGGATTCCACTGGTAATATGTATAGAACGTGATTTTAACAGAAATATAGAACCGATAACCTAACATTGTAGGCATTCATAGTCCTTCCAAACAATGGCTCATGAAATCTCTAGATACCTATGATAAAGATGTTTACTGTTTTTAAAATTTTTTATTTAAATTCTAATTAGTTAACATACAGTGTAATTAATAGTGGTTTCAGGAGTAGAATTCAGTGACTCATCACTTGGCTGCTTATTCTTAGTAGAGCAGATTGGCTATGTAATCCTTAGACACTAGATGGCGCCATAAGATATTCCTATGTTGGTATATCGGCGCTCTGGAGTGATAATGGTTCAAACCCAAGCTTGAGGTTGAAAATTTCTATTAAGGAAAGGCACTGTTTATAAAGTCAACATTTTCTTTTTACTTTCATATAATAAATCTCCATATAATCTTCAAAAATGGACTAGAGACATACATGTTACATGGGCATTTTACATGTCCCATACACTGGGCTGCGAAAGTGTCCTTAAGGGATAGGTTCACATTTGCCTGGGCAAGTCTGTGCCAAGTCTGATCCCACACTCTTACGGGGCGGAGGTGTGATGTCTGATTCCTTAGGACCGAGTCTTCTTCTACCCAAAGACCTTTCATGCTGTGTCCCTGAGCCTGAAACTGTGAGTGGGTCAGTTTCTAAACTAAGATTAGAACTTGAAAGACTCCCAGTCTTGGGACGGGGTGGCCTTTTGTGACTTCTGGATTTGCACGGAAAAATCCCTCAGTCGAGCACCCCATCCCCTCCATATTGAGGGGACTATCATCTCACAGAAGCTCAAAGCTCACATCCAACCTGAGTCTCTAGTTTAGCTCAAAGATCCAGAGGCTTCTCTGGCTATGATTCTGCTCATTGCCCTGGCAGCCGCTTTTGGCTTTGATTAAAATGTGCCCGAGAAGTGTTTCACACCCTTTGCACTCAGGCGAGTATTCTAAACACTTCCTTCTTATAAGATCTCCAGAATTTTCACGTTTTCAGAAGAGTGATTCCGCTCCCCTCCCCCATGATCTCAGTCCACCACTTAGACTGGAAGTCCTTTTTTGCCATTTGGAAAAGAAACACCCTTGAGATAGATAAATGAGAAGAAGGTAAAGGAAATGATGGTGTTCTCAGGTGGCGTGAGCTTTGGTTTCCAGGCCTCTCCAGCCTGGGTTATCACAATCAGGAGGTTGTCAGCTGTGAGGGATGGCCCTGCAGCACTTTCTTTTCTTGAAGGTGAAACAATTTCCCTGAAATTCCCACCTCGTCTAAGGTTACAGGTTGGCAGAAAATGCAAGTTTTATGCTTTCCTCAAACACTCTCCTCTTACGATTCCGCCTCCCATCCGTAGTGATATGACCACTTAGGTTAGGCGGTCTCACTCGTGAGTCCTCAGAGTGGGTGCTCTTTGTGGCTGCCAAGCCAGCAAGAGGCTTACATAGAATGTGTTCCAGACAATGCCAACATATTCTCCATTATTGCCACTTGCTCAGGAACCCATGGCAAAAGGCGCCCCCAGTACCCTCTTTTGAAAAGTCTTTCCTTTCACCAGCCCAGTTCCCACATTCCACCTCACATCAATCTGATCCCCATGCCCTGACCTCCTGGTCTCCAAAAGTTACAATATGAGATAGAAATTATTTATTTTTATTTTTATTTTTTTTTAAGATTTTATTTATTTATTTGAGAGAGAGACAGTGAGAGAGAGCATGCGCGAGGAGAAGGTCAGAGGGAGAAGCAGACTCCCCATGGAGCTGGGAGCCCGATGTGGGATTCGATCCTGCGATTCCGGGATCATGACCTGAGCCGAAGGCAGTCGTCCAACCAACTGAGCCACCCAGGCATCCCGAGATAGAAATTATTTTATGAGAAAAGAGAGAGGAAAGAAAGCTTTTAGAGATGATGCTTATGTTTATGGTAGTGTTTATGATGGTGGTTTCACTGGTGTATACTTGGGGTCAAACTCTTCCAGATCTATACATTAAATGTGGAAAGTTTCTTTTGCCTGTCAAGGATAACCTAAATTAAAAAAAAAAAAAAAAAAGAGTATGTTCTTTGGGAATTCACTAGTAGGAGAGTCATTTTAGTGAAGTTATCTTTAATCCAATGACATCAATTTGTATTTTAAAACTATCCCTTAGAAATAGTCTCCCCTCTCCCAGTTCATGTAGACATCTACAGGATGCTATTGTCAGCATCAGATTAACCAAAGCTTGATTGAAAGCTGCTGAGAGGGTCACCTGGGTGGCTCAGTGGGTTAAAGTCTCTGCCTTTGGCTCGGGTCATGATCCCAGGGTCCTGGGATCCAGCCCCGCATCAGGCTCTCTGCTCAGTGGGGAGCCTGCTTCCTCCTCTCTCTCTGCCTGCCTCTCTGTCTACTTGTGATCTCTCTCTCTGTCAAATAAATAAATAAAATATTTGGGGCACCTGGGTGGCTCAGTGGGTTAAGCCGCTGCATTCGGCTCAGGTCATGATCTCAGGGTCCTGGGATCGAATCCCACATGGGGCTCTCTGCTCAGCAGGGAGCCTGCTTCCTCCTCTCTCTCTGCCTCCCTCTCTGCCTACTTGTGATCTCTCTCTGTCAAATAAATAAATAAAAATCTTTAAAAATAAATAAATGAATAAATAAAATCTTTAAAAAAAGAAAGAAAGAAAGAAAGTTGCCAAGAGCAGACATTTCTGATAATTCAGTGGTAGAGTCTTTCTGGTCACGTGTGTATCTGTTTTTGTATTGAACGTACTCCTCTTCCTGCTTTTTTTTTTTTTTAAGATTTTTTTTTTAATTTGACAGAGAGAGATGACAAGTAGGCAGAGAGGCAGGCAGAGGGAGAGGGGGAAGCAGGTTACCGGCTGAGCAGAGAGCCTGATGTGGGGCTTGATCCCATAACCCTGAGATCATGACCTGAGCCGAAGGCAGAGGCTTAACCAACTGAGCCACCCTAGCATCCCTGGAATAAAAATTTTTTTTGAGCCCAAGTTAGGACAGCTGCCCAGAATACACAATCTTCATAGAGAAGAGGATGCTCCAGGGAAGGAACATTTGGTGCAGAACTAAATACTTTTTTTTTTTTAAACATAAAGAGTTACATATTGTTATAACACAGGACACTCCAGAAAGCTAAAGACTTTCTCTTAATGTTTACATTGCGCACAAGAATCTGTGTCTTCAATCTTATGGGAACCAGGGAGGGTCTTTCTTTCTTTCTTTCTTTTTTTCTTTTTTTTTCCTTTCCTTTATGCTTGGAATGCTCCTTCTTGGTTATTTTTTTTCAATGAAGCAGATGTAAAGTGTATGCCCAGGGCAGAAATTGAGCCCATGCTTTGACATTGAGGAATCTTTTTGACCTTGGTAAAAGTATAGTTTCCCTGGGAGGCCCGGAGCAGGGCCCGCAATATGAAAAGTTGAAAATCAGGATGCCTAGGTGGTTCAGTAGGTTAAACAACACACTTGATTTCAGCTCAGTTCATGATTTCAGGGTTGTGACCTGGAGCTCTGCGTCAGACTCTGCGCTGGGTGTGGAGCCTGCTGAAGATTCTCTCTCACCCTCTGCCCCTCCTTGTTGCTCTCTCTTTCCCCAAAAAATGAAAAGAAAAAAAGTTGAAGATTCTTGTATTTTATCATCTCTGTATTCTCTTTTCCTATGTTTCTTTCTCACATTCCTTTTCTGTGTAACTATCTTTTATCTTGAATAATAATCACCTAATTAAGGAATGATTAAATGTAACATATTTTCTTTATTTTTTTTAAAGATTTTATTTATTTTTTTGACAGACAGAGATCACAAGTAGGCAAAGAGGCAGGCAGAGAGAGGGGAAAGCAGGCTCCCTGAGCAGAGAGCCCAATTCAGGGCTCAATCCCAGGACCCTGAGATCATGACCTGAGCCGAAGGCAGAAGCTTAACCCACTGAGCCACCCAGGCACCCCCAAATATTTTCTTTAAATAAAAATAAAAAAAGGTGAGTTTTGTTCAGTGTCTCTGAAATACCTCTTTGCATTTAGAGGCCATATCTATACACATAGCTAAATATATACATAAGCCATGTGTATAGCTGGCATCTTGGACCAATGGCTGGCCCCTTTTTGGTGGGACATTCTCTCTGCTCTTGACTGGTTAACTACTGCTCACTTTCCCTGCCTCAATTTAAATGTCCTTTTCTGAGAGACCTGCTGAGAATCCCTGCTGTTGTTTTTCAGAGGACCCATATTACTTGTTACTGTGCTTGCACATTTGGAAATACATGCTTATTTGAGTGATTGCTTATTAAACCTTTCTTTTTCTTTTCCTCTAGACAGTACACTATGAAGCTCTTGTTTCCCCAGGATCTCACACAATGCTTGGCACATGGCAGACAGTCTAAACATTTATTATGTGAAGGCATTAATGAACTTTGCTCTTTTAAAGACATGGTTCTGTTAGCTAACAGCTGTGGTTATATTAAAAAACCAACGGTTCTTTGGGAATAGGACAATGTTTGAAAATATTTATTTGGCTTCACTCAAACCCACACAGCTCAGGACAAATTTCCTTAATGGCTTTCTGAGTTCTAATTATTAAGTTGTAAGTAAACTATCCACCCACAGGAGGTTGGTGATGATCTTGAAGGTGAAAAATAAATTTATTTTTAAAAGCAATAGACTGGTTGAAACTGGGATAGGGAAAAAAGGCATCTGTTATCTTGTGGGTATAAGACTTCTGTTTCTCAAGCATGAAAAATAGAGAGGCCTACATCAGCAAGGGGGACACTGAAATGCAGAGCTTAACAGTTGCAATCACGATTTGCTCTTGCGGGGTTTACAATCTTGTCAGTATGTACTGGCAAGCTTTTGGGACAAGAGATAACTGAAAAGATAATAATAAAGCAAATAAGAGCAATGATTGTGATAGTCATAAAAATGCATGATAGTAAGAGGAGAGATTAATTCTGTACTGGGGAGTCGAGGGAGGTTGGACAGAGGGAATGATCTCATAGCAGATCCTGAAGGATGAATAGAGGGCTTGCACCCTGACTAAGAAGGCAGAAGGAACACGAAGAAATGTACACGTAGTGGCATGAAGGTCTGAAGCCCCATGAGTCATCCGAGTGTGAAAGAGACCTGGTGTGAGGATGCGGTAGAGGCAGTCAGTGGGTAGTGAGACGTGAGCCTGGGAGGCAGGGCTGTGGTGGACTTGTGAAACTGTGTAAGCCAAAGTAAGAAATGTGTGAATTAGCTTTCAACATTGGCAATGGGAAAAATAGTTTATTTTGTCCACTTAAAAATAGCAGGGCAATTAATGACTTCCAGGGAGATGCTTTTTTTTGTTAAGATTTTATTTATTTATTTGACAGAGAGAGACCCAGTGAGAGAGGGAACGCAAAGAGGGGGAGAGGGAGAGGGAGAAGCAGGCCCCTCACTGAGCAGGGAGCCTAAAGCAGGGCTCGATCCCAGGATGCCGGGATCATGACCTGAGTTGAAGGCAGTTGCCCAACACCTGAGCCACCCAGGTGCTCCAGGAGATACATTTCTTGGCCAGCATATCTCTGGTGAAATCTTCCCTTCTGAGGTTCTCACACTAGAAAATACAGCAGGAAACTATTTGGTGTAAATGTGACTGCCTTTGTTACTTTGGCAATTAAATGTGTCTCAAATGCACTAGCGGGCTTTCTGATCCCTCAGTGGAGTTCTAGTAAAAGACAGCACTAGAGGACGGTGGTTCAGAGCAAAAAGTTTGGCTTCAAATTGTCCAGGATTGAGTCCTGACTCCACCTCCAGTAGACTACTAACCCCTTTAAACCTCAGTTATCTCTCTGTGAAAGGGATATAAAGATAATATTATTTACCTCATGGAGCTGAGTAAGGATTAAGATAGTGTGCGTAAGGTTCTTAGCTCAGTCCCTCTAGTACAGGGAAATGCCCAATAAATATTTGCTAATGAAAGATCTATCTACCATCCAAGATGTATTCAGTGCACTTCAGAATCCAGTTCCTGACCCATGAAGCCTGAATTAGTCATTGTTCTGTTCCAGAGCTACCTCATTAGAAATTTGCTAAAGGGGGCACCTGGGTGGCTCAGTGGGTTAAGCCGCTGCCTTCGGCTCAGGTCATGATCTCAGGGTCCTGGGGTCGAGTCCCGCATCGGGCTCTCTGCTCAGCAGGGAGCCTGCTTCCCCTCTCTCTCTCTGTCTGCCTCTCCGTCTACTTGTGATTTCTCTCTATCAAATAAATAAAATCTTTAAAAAAAAAAAAAAAAGAAAGAAATTTGCTAAAGTTAGAAATGAGTCTTGATTTTCAGGGACCTTATTAAATAATCCTTCCCAGGCTCTATATGAAATCCTGATGGAGGATACACAGCTGTGAGTCTGCATGGCTGTCACCCTGAGACTCTGAATTTCATTGAGATCATAAATCTGAATACAAGTAGTTTTGTCTCAGTTGTTTGGGGGGGGACAATTAAAAGCTTTGAAAATCATATTTTTGGTCACTGTGAAGCAGAAAAATTGGAGTTACTTTGGAGCAGTCATTACTCTTGTCATCATAATACTGAAAGAATCAAATGAGCTAAGACATGCAAGTAAACAGAGAATCATAGACAAATGCTTATACAATGTGGCTTAGAAAATTCAAGAAGTTGTTGTTAGGTGAAGGGAAGGCCATGGGTAAGAAAGTCTGTAACAGAAGAACTTAGGGGGCACCTGAGTGGCTCAGTGGGTTAAGCCTCTGCCTTCGGCTCAGGTCATGATCCCAGGTGGGATCGAGTCCTGCCTGAATGGGGCTCTCTGCTCAGCAGGGAGCCTGCTTCCCTTCCTCTCCCTCTGCCTGTCTCTCTGCCTACTTGTGATCTCTGTCTGTCAAATAAATAAATAAAATCTTAAAAAAAAAAAGAGCTTTGAAAGAAATGGTGGGGAAGAACAGATGTTCATCTCTGTCTCCTCCTTCCTTGGAAGGAGTGGAGGGTGAGCAATTGGTTAAGACGCTGGGTTAGCATTGCCAAAGACAGCCATAACTCCAGGAAAAAGTCCTGGACATCCCACACGTTTAACGAAGAAGAGAAAACAAAACAAAATAAGCAGAAAGGATTTTTGGCAAAAAGAATGAAAAACATTTCCTCCCATTTTATCAGGAAGAAATGAATCATTTTCACGAAGCCCATCTTCACTCACTGCCAGGGCGAACACAGAAGATGGGAAGGAGGCAAGTCTATGCCGAATCCACAAAGAACTGAAGAATTTCAAGAAAAAGAATGGATGTTACGTTAGAAAATCACCTCAAAACAGAAGTTTGATGTGACTCTGGAGATTATGAATTCTTCTCCTGTGATGATTACATGAGGAATACGACAGGCTTGTACTTCTATTTCTTAGTCTGTTGAGGATTGCATTGGCCCCACCACGCACTCTCCCTCTCTCTTTCTCTCTTTCTCAATCCTCTGTTGGATCATTTGAGTTCATATTTCAAGAGGACGACAATACTAGAAACAAAACCAATGAATGACTGTGTCAACATGCATATGTTTTCGCATTCACTTAATAAATTTTAAAGACAAAACATGTCATAGCAGGAAATACAGGGTATTGTATTTTTTTTTCCCAAGGCCAGTATGTTTCTTTTATTATTTTGTGTTTGACTTAAGATGGTTGTATTAAAAAATACAATACCCTGTATTTCCTGCTAATATGACCTTGGCTGTAAGCTGTCTGTGCACAATTTTATTAGCTATGAAATATGGATATTAGTAGTTTCAGCCTCATTTGCTCATTGTGATAATATAAACATATCTTGTTGAGGGATACAGTTCAACTCATCACACTCCTTCATTTTTAAAATTTTTTTTTAATGTTTAATATCAAGTAATTAACATATTGTTTGTTTCAGGGGTACAGGTCTCTGATTCATCAGTCTTACATAATACCCAGTGCTCATTCAACACATACCTTCCCCAATGTCCATCACTCCATTACTCCATCACTCCAGCAACCCTGCTTATTTCCTAAGATTAAGACTCTCTTATGGTTTGTCTCCTTCTTTGGTTTCATTTTTTCCTCTCTTCCCCTATGGTCCTCTGCCTTGTTTCTTAAATTCCACCTATCAGTGAGATCCTATGATAATTGTCTTTCTCAGATTGGCTTATTTCTCTTAGCATAATACGTCTAGTTCTAGCCACATCATTGCAAATGGCAAGATTTCATTTTTGATGGCTGTGTAGTATTCCATGAATATATATCTCTCTCTCACATCTTCTTTATCCATTCATCTGTCAATGGGCCTCTGGGCTCTTTCCATAGTTTGGCTATTGTATATATTGCTGCTATAGACATTGGGGTGCAGGTGTCCCTTAGGATCACTACATTTGTATCTTTGTGTAAATACCCAGTACACACTCCTTCCTTTTATATTCACTACAACTCTGACTATATATGATCATCAGATATTAGTTTGAAGTCAAAATGAACTATGAGGGACACCTGGTAGGGGGGCTCAGTTTGTTAAGCGTCTGCCTTTAGCTCAGGTCATGATCCCAGGGTCCAGAAAGCAAGTCCCCCTTCGGGTTCCTTGCTCAGAGGGGAGTCTATTTCTCCCTCTGCCTGCTGCCCTCTTCCCCCAGGTTATTTTCTCTCTCCCTCTCTCTAACAAACAAACAAATAAATAAAATCTTAAAGAAGAACTATGAAAGGGAAGGTTGTTTAAATTACTCTAGATTATAACAAATATGAAATCAAACTCTCTGATTCATAGCTCTTTCCCTAATACAAACATTTATCTGCAGTTGCAGGGCTACAGATTAATGGTTAGCAAATGAAATGTCAGTTTTTTTGTTCAGTGATTGCTTAACTTACATGTATTTACACACATTGTGGTGATTTTAATCTTGAACCAGTTAGGATTGTGCTTTCATTCCTGGTTCTGTTGTAACATTACAGAAGACAATCACAAAGCAAACAATCTAGAAATAGAGTAAATGGTATCGTGAACACAGCCCGGTACAGATGAGGGAGACAAATATGAAGTTGAAGGCCTTTGCTGTTTCGTTTGTTTGAGATTTTTTTGTTTCATTTATTTGTTCAATCAAAAGGAAAGATAGTTTTCTAAGAAAAAGATTACAGAGGGAATCCGGCATGAAGAGTACTTTGGGAACTTTAAAAAATATATGGATACAGATTTATTTTAAGAAGTTGGCTCATGTGATTGTGGGGCCTGGCAAATTCTAAATCCGCAGGGCAAGCCATGAGCTGGAAGCTGAGTTGGAAGTGCATAGGGCTGGCGGGCAGGCTGGAAACTCAGGCAGGATCTCTCTGTCACAGTCTTGAGGGAGAATTCCTTCTTCTTTTCTGGGAAAGCTCAGATTTTGCTCAAAATGCCTTCAATGAATTGGTTGAGTCCCACCCACATTTTCAAGGGCAATCTCCCTCTCTCTCTCTTTTTACTTTTTGGGATCTCAGTGAAGTCAAACCAAGTTGCAGTGTTGTCCAAAGTTCAAGGATCATAGGTATAGGGGAGCAATAGAAATGTTTTTTTATAGGTCATTAAGGTTGCGGAGACAGAAGTGCATGAAGTCACTTTTCTGAGCTTATGGGACAGGGCACCGCTAGGAAGCTGAGCTCCGGACCCCTCACGCAATTCACTGTCTGGTACAGCTCTAGTTTCAGCTACTGCAGTGGCCTCCTGCCTCTACATCCAGCCTCATGAAGTGACCTCGGACCCAGAGCTTGTACATGGTGGGCCTCTGGATGCTCCTCCTCACAGAAAACATCATTAATCAACAATTATTCTCACCGCATCACCCTTATAGCATGTTTTCATCATATGTGTTAAAGTATACCCAATTCTGATTGATTATATTTTCTAGGCATGAGCTTGAGTATTTGAAATTCAGTTTAAAAACCTGCATAACAGCAAGAAAAATGACAGCACATTGGTTAAGCAATGTCAGAAGTCACCAACCCCAGTCCTACCTCTCCCCCGCTCTGATCCTCAGCCTTCCCAGAGGTTGTAAAACGTCAGCAAGGTTGGTGCTCTATCCACGGCCTCTCAGAAGGAAATAGTTCAAGTGGAAGTGATCTTAGGATCATCTTGGCTCTTAAATACCTCTCTTCTCTTCTGGAAGCTGGCTAAGCCCAAGGCTTATGCTAATTATGCTTTCTATATGTTGAAGTCCGCCACCCAGCCATCACTCTGGAATGTGTCTTAGACAATTTGAAATTTATCTCAGGTGCAATTGAATTGCTGGTCCCCCTCAAAGTTACATATCGATCGTAGTTCTGCAAGGCTGTCCCAAAGGAAGTGCCACATTTGCAGATAGTCAGCTCCAAAGTGCATCGTGCTGGCTGTTCTAAAGCTCTCCAACTTCTTGCTGTTTAACCCAGAAATGTGCTGAGAAAATGCAAGGCGCACAGAATGTTTTGGAAAAGCAAACATGTTTGCAAAAATGAATTTTTTCAGGCTGTGTGTGTGTGTGTGTGTGTGTGTGTGTCCCTGGCTGCAATTCTTCAGAAGGTAATTTTTATGCTGACTGATGGTTAGCACAGAACATCAAGGCTCTCACAACCTCATCTCCTCCCTCAGGTCCATGTTTCTACTGAATCATAGATACGTCATGCACGTTTTCAAATGAATTTCGTCTTTCTGGCGTTTGCCCGAAAGAGTAAGTTCCATTGCTCATTTTAATCACCTCTTTCTCTTTGACCTATTATTACTCAGATTTCCCGCTGTCCGTAAAGATGAGCAGTTCTCCTGCGATGAGATGGTCACAGCCATTTCTGATACTGAAGGAAGGCAGTCGCATGTAGGGATTAAGTGTGTGAACTTGGGCCAGATGGAAGGTCAGAATCCCAGCTCTGCTTCTTTATGGAAAATCACTTGCTCTAGTCTTAACTTTACTCATCAGTAAAATAAGGATGATCATCATTGTACTTGTTCTTGGGGTTTAGTGGAGATTAAAGGAGAGGGCGCACTCCGACTGCTTAAGCCCAATGCCTGGTACATAGTAAATCTAGAATACATATCATCTGAAATTATTTCCCCAGGCACTTATACCAGTTCAGAAGCTGGACGGTTTGTACCCTAAACTCTTTATAGTTATTTACTGGAAACTTGCTCACATATGGATTTCTTGAGAAATCAAAACAGCTTTGTGAGTTAATCTCTAATGTGAATCAGTGAACACTTGGCATCTGTTTCTAGGACACCAGGCACTTCACTTGGCTCTGAGAGTACAAAGGTGACTAATCACAAACCCTGTTCTCGGGCAGCTTGCAGCCCATAGGGAGAGAGTTACAGACACACCTGGTTGCGCGGTGCCTGGGCCGTGATGCAGGGATGTAGCAGGTGCACGGGGAGCTCAGAGGAGGCACCAGGGAGCTCTGAGCAGCCTCCCAGGTCTGGTTTCCTGTCTATATGCTGAAGGCATGCAGGCAACATGCAGACTCTTCCTTCTCTCTAAAAGCATCTAGTGTTTCGTTTGTCCAGAGCACCACCAGCTTCCACCAGGTTCACCTTGTAAATGTTTCTTGCTGCTCCCCACTCTAGTGTCCACTCTAGTGTCCACTCTAGTGTCCCAGCTTGGATGCTCCCACTCTGGTCTGGACTGTTGCAATGGTCCCATGTGGGCTCCAGTCTTATTCCTACCCAGTCCATTGAAAAAGAAAAAGCAAATCTGGACTGAGTAAGGAGAGACTTTATTTAAAAGGGTTATGACAAGGTGTGTGTGTGCGTGTGTGTGAAATGAATTATTGCCACAGGAAGAGTGCTCTGACGGTGAGATCCCAAGCATCAGAAGGGTTTTTCTTTCAGGAGAGGAGTAAACCAGGCTAGAGAGAGCTGGAGGTGGGCAAGGGACATGAGCGGGACTGGCGTGATTGGAAAGGATCCCCGAGAAGCTTCACCATCTTCTAGGAGTATGTGGCTCAGGTAAAATTCAGCACTGTCACCGTTCTCCCACTGGCTACAAGAACTTTCTTTCTGAATGACAGATATGGCCAAATGGTTCCTTGCTTAACCTAGCTCGTGGCTCTCCTCTTGATGGCCCTTGCTTATAATTCTGCTGTATCTTGAGTTTTGGACTCCAGAAACACCAAGGAGCTCTGGTTTCCTGTCTATGTGCCATGTGGTGTCTAATCTCTGTGTCTTTGTGTAAACTGTCCCGATGCTTGCAATGCCATATCCTCCACCACCTCCATTTACTCGATAACCCCCAAACTCCTAATGATCCTCAAAGTCTCAGATGAAGTGGCATGTTCAGGAGAACTTCCTCAGCCCGATGTCAGACTGAGATAGATTATTTTCTTTGTGTTTCTGTAACACTGTGAACTTAGAGCTCTTGTTGCACTTAGTGCTTTACAACAATTGTTCTTTGTGTGTTTAGCATCAGGAACTATGTTATAAGACCTCACAGTCAATATTTGTTCAGTGTGTGTCTGGTTTTCTGGCAAATACTATAAACTTATTACTATTTATTTAAATAAGTTATTAAACTTATTACTATTTATTTATTGTTTGTTTTGTTTTTAAGATTTATTTATTTTGGGGCGGGAATGGGTAGAGGGAGAGAGAGAGAAAGAGAGAGAGTCCTTAAACAGACTCATCACTGAGCACAGAGCCCACAGGGGACTCCACCCTGAGATGATGACCTGAGCTGAAATCAAGAGTCGGACCTTAATCAACCGAGCCATTCAGATGCCCCAAACTCACTTATTTGTTAATTTCCATTTTTCAGGTGAGAACACTGAGATTAGGAAGCTAAGCAATTACCAGTTATCCTGTGGAGACTTTGAATTGAATAGAATGGACGCACTGATATCAAGAGTATTTTAGAATCGTATCTCTAGAGTTCTCTTGTCATTTGCTCTGGTAGTGAAAGAATGTCCCAACTTGGTGGGATCATGGTGTTCACCTAGTTAATTGCTACCAGTGTGCAAGTTTCTAACCTCTGGGAGGTAAAAGACACAGAACTTCTTGTGTTTGAACCACACTGGCTCCTCTCAGTTCCTGTTGAGGTTCGGAACCGTGAGAGTATCTTCCTCAGCTCAGGAGTGTAACATTCAAGGTAACTAGCACTTAGGGTCAACACAGCCCAAGAAAGCGGATATCCTTATTCAGAGTTCTGAGTAACATGTTCAGAAGTTGCTTAGGTTTCAGTCCTTGAGAAAGTTTTCTCAAGTTTCAGAGACTCCTCCTTTGTCTCATTCTCTGATGCTGTAACAGGGGCAAAATGTGGGTTCTGTGGCCTTACTTAGGGCAGACAAAGACCTACTGAGAGTTCCATGGCTGTTCATTCTTTCATTCATGCAATTAACTATTTACTCATTCATCCGATACCCTGACCAATATTTCTCAAACGCTTAATTTGTGTCAGACACTATTGCAGGCTTTGGGGATAAAGAGAAATACAGAATGTGGTTCCTTTCTTTAAGGAATGCCTAAGCTTCTAAAAGAATTAGTCAGGTAGGCAAATAAGCAATAAAAAGATATCAGTGCCAAGTCAGAAATACTGCTGGGTGGGAGAAAGGAGAAATGGAGCTGTGATTCTTTAAACTATTATTTATGGTAATTGTGGTCTATTTCAGGTCTTAGGTCGTGTAATTATAAGTATCAAAGCCAAATCACCAACCAGATTCCGTAGAGAGGCAACTTGACTCCATTAAAACACTGTTATGATTTTGGAGAGTTAAGTCTATGTATATTGATTGCATATATGGCGAAAACATAGGAGTCCACTTTGAGTCAGTAGTAAGACATGAGAACCTGGGTTGGACAGAGAACACAGGTGCTGATCTCTGAGTCTGAAAAATAGTAAATGTCAGAGTATCAGCAATGAAATGGCCAGTCACTCTCTTGATAAAAATACCATCACAGAAATCAAAGGGTTTTCTTATTTTTAATTTTTTAAATTTTTGTTTGTTTCACTGTCCCCTGTAAGTGGTTGACAGTATAAAACTCTGAAAAACATTCTTGGGAGATTTTTGTTTCTCATATTTATTTTCTTGCTATTCCTGTCCCTCCACACTCTTGTCCAAGCTCTGATGCCCCCTGCCTCATATCCAAAAACACGCAGGAAGTCCTGTCTTTTTGCTCGAAGGCCTCTGAGGCATATTGACTTACAAAGGAAATAGCTTATGAAACAAAAGAGTATACAAGCCCAGGAAATGTCTCTCTTTCCTCATGGAGTTCTTATTGAAATGAGAACAAAATACAGTAAATTATTCTGATGGCTAGTGTTGTTTGCAAGATGGCTTCCTCTTTGCTGAGCTAGTGAATCTTCGCAGGACTCCTCCTGAGACAGGGCTGAGGTCCCAACACCACTGATAGGAGCCTCTTTCTCTTCTCACCAAGTGAGGACAGTGGTTTTCTTCCCCCAGGAGGCTGTTTATACTTACAAAATTCATGAAAATTAGAAATGGTCCAACTTTGGGAAAATGAAAAAAGAAGATAATATACAATACAATACTAACACTTTGAGTTTGTTTTCTTTTTTGAGTTGATTTTTTAACTTTTATTTTCAAAAGGGCACCATAGTGGGGAGTGATGGTATCTAGAAGCCAGATAGACCTGGTTGGGATTGATGACTCTTATACTTAGTGTTGAGTGACTTGGATTAATTCTCTAACTTCATTTTCCTTCTACATGTTTAACAGTTATCTGGTTAAATGTAGGTTGAGGCCAAGGATGCTGCCAAACATCACCAGATGCCAGTAGCATATTCCTCACACAACCAGTTGTGACAACAAAAAATGTCTCCAACCATTGCCTGGGTGTCAGTATCATTGTGGGCTGAGAACTATAGATAGAAGAAAAGGTGCTTTGGGTTCAGAGAGGGAAGAGTGGGTTGTACATCTGGTTACTCTACCTACTAATTCTAAATTTCAATGTTCTCACCTTTGAAAAGTAAGGGTTGATAAGATGACCTTTAAGGTGCCTTCTATGTCCAACCAGCTGTGATTCTCTGGAAGGAAGAAAAAAAGATAATGAAGATTGAGGAAGACTTGGAAGTCAAGGCCAGGGAAATTGACCAAGATATGAATAGTTCCATAACTTCCATAACTTCTGTATTTCTGAACAAAGTTGAGCATCTATACCACTAAGAGTTGCTAATCTGAGCTAACTAGCTAGGGAAGGAAGGATCAGAAATCCAGAGAAGGAATTGGAACTTTTACAGATGATGGTGAAGATGATGATGATGAAGAAGAAAAACTAGAAGAAGGTGATGTTGATGGCCGTGACGGTGGTGGTCCTGACAAAGGAAACTTAAAAAAATGTTAAGCACAAACTATGGACCTGCCTCTCAGGTGTGTGGATGACAAAAGCTCAGCGTTTAGGCTCGGGTGGGATGTGATGGCAGGAGTCATAAAGAAAAGCTGCAAGAGCCAGACTGCTCTCAGATTTGGGGTAAATCAGAGCCAAAGGAAGTGAAGAAACTTGGGATTTTAGCACACATTTAGTGGGAGGAAAAAATGCAATAAGATCCCCTGAGAACGTATATACTTGCTGACGACAGTATTAATACTTCATTATTAAAATATAAGTGGGGGGCGCCTGGGTGGCTCAGTGGGTTAAAGGATCTGCCTTCAGCTCAGGTCAAGATCCCAGGTTCCTGGGATCGAGCCCCACATCGGGCTTTCTGCTCTGCGGAGAGCCTGCTTTCTCTTCTCTCTCTCTGCCTGCCTCTCTGCCTACTTGTGGTATCTGTCTGTCAAATAAATAAATAAAATCTTAAAAAAAAAAAATCTAAGTAGGGGTCATTTTCAATGGAAATGGAAGAAGGGGAGCAGCAAGTCACCTGGGTGGCTGGTTCAGTGTTTGACTCTTGGTTTTGGACCAGATTGTTCTCTCATGGGCTGTGGGATAGAGCCCCAAGTTGGGCTCCTCACTTAGCAGTAAGCTGTAAGCCTGCTTGAATGATTCTCTTTGTCTCTCTCCCCAGTCATCTGTGAGCGTGTGTGCTCTCTCTCTCAGTAAATAAGCAAATCTCAAAAAAAAAAAAAAAAAGAAAAGAAAAGAAAGAAAAGGAGAAGAAGAAGAAGAAGAAGAAGAAGAAGAAAAGAAGAAAGGGAAAAGTAAGAGGAAGGGAAATATAAATATAAAGGTGCTAAGATACAATGAAAGTGGCCAAATAGCAAATTAGTCTCATTAATGAAAACATTTCTTTCTTTCTTTCTTTTTTTTTTTTTTAAAGATTTTATTTATTCATTTGACAGACAGAGATCACAAGTATGCAGAGAGGCAGACAGAGAGAGAGGAGGAAACAGGCTCCCTGCTGAGCAGAGAGCCCGGTGCGGGGCTTGATCCCAGGACCCTGGGATCATGACCTGAGCCAAAAGCAGAGGCTTTAACCCACTGAGCCACCCAGGTGCCCCAATGAAAACATTTCTTAACTCTTATTCTGTTTATTGCATTTTACTGATTGATGTTATACTAGAACGTAATTGGTCAGGGCGGTTTCTCATTGTTGTGGTTGTTTTGATTTTAGGATCAGTCTATGGTTTTAGGATCAGTCTTTTGTCAGAGATTTAATATGCTCCTGGATATGTGCACATGTTTTACATCGTCCTTTGGGAAGCCACTCCAATTTCTCTTGCGTGTTTGGTGCTGAGCAAATTAATTCTATTCTTAACTTCTTCCTTCATCAGATCCTCTTTGTTCGGCTTTTAAAAGGATCAGCGTGTTAGACCAAATTTATAGTCAGTTACCAAGAAAGAACTTTGAGATGCTAAATTCTCAGTGTACCAGAACTTGTCCTTTGGATAATGGCCCATTCTGTGCATCGTAACCCAATGTTAAGTACAATAGTAGTAACCTACTTTAAATAAGTAAAGGGGCAGGGTAAATAAAAATTCAATAGAATGAGGTAAGAGTTATTTTTTTTTCCTGTAGTAGGAAAGAAATTGGAATATTTCCAAGGGCCGTGGCAAGGGTGTATGCAGTAATATAGTTGAGGTACTAATGTGTGGATGGGTGGGGCATTAGGAATTGGAATTTTGGGAAAATAATTAAAACTAAAGTGAGTTAAGAGAAATAATATTGAATATAGTTCTTGACCGTTTCCCTGAGAAGGCTATTGGTGATTTTAGTATCATGATTCCCTTATATTCATTTATTCTATATTACCAGAATAATAGACAAGATGCCCAGTTTTGAGGGGTGAGCATGTCACGGGTAATGGGGGAAATTACATGTCTTTGGCTACACTGAGCCTATTGTAACTGAGAACAAAATTTATCTACTGTCTCTCTCTCTATCCCTATTTCTATCATGTCTCTAAAATATCTATGGATTCCATTACCTACTTATGGTAACTTATTTTTACAAATTAAGGATTTTGAAAGCAATTTTATTCTCAGAAATAAGAATAATCTTGGGATAAAATTTTGCAGTGAGGCATCATTTCTCCATAGTCCTGTTAAAATATTCAGTTTAAGCTCTCCTGATGCATTTATAATTCCTACAGTCATTGTGCAGTAACTCAGGCAGAAAAAGGAGTTATGAATCTTATGCTAGGGTGTACTTGCAAATGCTAATCTATTAACATTACTTTCATGAAGAAATAAAATAATGAGTTAGTTTTGCAAGTGGTAGAGAAAAGAAACCATCACTACTAACGGTATAATCCAAACACAAATGAATAGAATGTATGTATATTTTTCCTACATATATTTTTAAAAATACAATCTAAAAAACCAATTATGTTCGTTGAAAATACGGAGGCATGCATTTGTTTTGACAATGTTAGCAACCAAAGAAAAACACATACTAAATGCATAGATTAAATCAGATTGCTCTAAATACATTTCAACCACCTTAACATTTCTCCTATTATTCACTGATCAGACTCAAAAATAGATTTGGGAAAAGTTGGCTTTCTCATAGGAATGCTAAGTAACTGAAAATAACATGGGTGCTTTACTAACAATATTTACGAAGTGCCTCATATCTTTAAGGCAATTCCCTAAATGAATGCTTTCACTTTTCACCTACCAGCAACAAAATCACTTCAAATAGAAAGAGGAAAAGAGTATTTGCTTAGGCCTGGTTGGATTGTGGCACCTGCAGCAGATTTCAGTGTCTTCCCGCTGTCCAATGGTAAAGCCTGTCATTTGGGGCTCTCCACATTTTGCCCCAGACTTTCAGATCTGCTACTTTTCCCAAAATAAGGTCTGACAATGTGTTTTTTGTTTTTTCTTCTATTTTCTCTTCCTTCCTTTCATGCTCTAGCCAGCCTGAGGAATTTTCTTGCCTTTGTCTCTTAGCTAGCGTGTTCCCTCTTACATAGAATTTCCATTCCTTTATCTCCATCTGTGAAATCCTTTGCAACCATGAAGACCCACCCAACCTTACATCCTTTTCAAGGTCTCTCACGATCCCTCCTATTGGGCATGTTTTCCTCTCTCTTCTAAACAAGCAAGGTTGGTATCAATTCCTGCACAATGCCTAGCCCAGGGTGTTGTACAGGACACGCACACAGTAAACAATGATTGAATGACGCGCTGTCTGTGGAGTGACTGTAGCAGAGGCCTGCTGAGATGTTTTCCTTTCCGTATCCACAGGGTGTTGGCATCCCCTGTGGGGATAAAGTGGGAGGAGAGGGAGTAAATCTGTCTTGGCTCAGAGGAACAGTCAGAGTAAAGACTAAGTTGCTAAACCAAAGTGACCCAGCTATACCATTTATAGTTCTTGCAACAGAGTAGATCTTCTCCTCTCTTATACAGTGCTCTATGTGGTTGAGGCTGGGGGATAGTTCTATTCTATATGGTCATTCAGGAATACTTTGTTTCCATCATTTTTCTTCTTTTCCTAGGGCACGGGCTTATCTGGAAGGTTGAAGCTGCCTCTCAGACATATCTGTGGCTAGTTAGCACAGGAATAGCAAAGGAAGTCAAGAGAAACTAATTTCCTACTAAGCAAACGAAGCAGAATTTGTATACATTACTTCTGCTTGCATTCCACTGGTGAAAAATTTGGCCACATGGCCACACTTAGCTACAAGTGTGGGTGCCCAGGAAGAAGAAGAAGAGTGCATT
Organism: Mustela putorius furo; assembly: GCF_011764305.1. Lineage (NCBI taxonomy): Eukaryota > Metazoa > Chordata > Mammalia > Carnivora > Mustelidae > Mustela > Mustela putorius. The sequence continues at coordinate 7,643,072 of NW_025421999.1, forward strand.
TAATGAGGGCAGCTACATGGCTACTTCCATTACTAGCTAAGTGTCCAGCCCAGCGAGGATCTGATTGGACTTAGGTCCATGCATTCTCAGGGTCTGGATTCTCTCTGAATCAGAAATCTCCCAGAAATTTACCAGAAATCCTTGAGAAGAAAGAGAAATGCCACAATGTACTCCTTGCATTTGGTTTTAAAAGGAGCAAAACATTAAAAAAAAAATAACATCAAGGTGTATACTGACACAAAGATAACATTATGGAATGTTCATCATCACTTGGAGGTCAGAGTTGGGTAAGGTAGAGAAGGACAAAGCCAGGAGGACCAAATGCATTTCTTCTTCCACCTAGTGCAATGTGGGGCCACTTGGTAGAAACAGAGGATTGACTTGAATAAATCAAAATTTATTGAATCTGGAAATGGATTGATTGAAGCCTAACACCAATCCATGAAAGCTGCTGATGTGGAGAAAATAGAAGACTAGTTCATATTTTTCTGGCGAGCCATACAAAATTTAAAAACATTAACATTCTGAAGCCTTAAACAGACAGTTGCAGTTAATAGGGAGAAAAGGAAAATTTAAAGCATTGTGAAGGACCAAGAGACTCCCAATTGACCAGGGACAACACATTTGGAAGTGTCATTTCCACTGAGTAAGTTAGAATCTGCCAAGAAGCGAACAGCAGTTCCCCCACGGACGCTTACTGCCCATGGTGGAGGGTGAGAGCATTTTCAGAGTGCCATTTCACTAACCTTTTTATAAATTGCAAAAGCAATACCACAGAATGCTAAGAGCCTTATTTTTTTTCTACTGAGTATAATAAAATCTGTAATAACTGTGCCCACATTGTGGCAGCTCAGAGAACATTAAGTGCTTCTATTATTATGTCTGCAGGAAACCAAGTGGAGAACAGGTGCCCATGGATGAAATTTGGAAAAAGAAGTCATATTTTCAGAATAGAAAACAAGAGTTTTTATTTCTTCTGAAAAAAAGGCTCTATCACTAATAAAATACTTTTAAATTGAAACTAATTTTCTTCTCCTAAAAATGACAGCAGTCTAACAGACTAAAAGGATCAGTAAGGTGCACACTTAAAAACAGTCAAGATTGAGGCTCAAGGAATTGAGATTTTGTTTTTGATATAAAGGAGAAATTAAACAGATAATAGAGAGGCTGAGTTTCAGATCATGGGAAAACATCCCTTTACAACAAACTGATGTACTCTCTCATTGACAGAGTTGTGTCCATTCTCTGACCTGAACTAACAAGGTGAAAGGGAGCAGTTTTATGAAGCAGAAACATTGTAAGAATCACTCTAAGCTTCCAGCTTCTGAATCTTCTCTACATTGAGAAGATCTTCTCTACATTCTCTACAGGAATCTTGGTTCTGCATTCTGAGATGGTCCCTTCACATCCTTTTCATGTCTCATTCTTTTTTTTTTTAAAGATTTTATTTATTTATTTGACAGAGAGAAATTACAAGTACACTGAGAGGCAGGCAGAGAGAGAGAGAAGGAAGCAGGCTCCCTGCTGAGCAGAGAGCCCGATGCGGGACTCGATCCCAGGACCCTGAGATCATGACCTGAGCAGAAGGCAGCGGCTTAACCCACTGAGCCACCCAGGCGCCCCTTCATGTCTCATTCTATTTTTTCTTTCATCCTCTGTAAATTTATCACAACTTCGCCCATAGAAATTTCAATTTCCTAACTTAGTTACTATCTGTAATACTGCTTGGCAGTTAGGATTGGCTTCATTGCCTTTTTATTTAGTTGTATTTAGTTTTAGAACTGTTTGTTTATAAACTGTTTGTTTAGTTTTATTTAGTTTTAGAGCTGTTTGTCCAGTCTCCCCTTGTTCATGCTACCTCGCCTGTCCCCACCGTGAAGTCAGGAGACAGACAGAAGCTGCTTCAGGGCTGCATGTGAGAAAGCATGAGAGTTGTGGATGTGGAGAAGGAGAAACATGTTGAATTTGAGACACTGAGTCTGTCTGCCTAGTATTGGTATCCATTTATTTTACGTGACAAACACTGATACAGAGCTCACTGTGTGCCAGGCCCTGGGCTAAATAACTCAGTGACCCTAGGAATTAGACACTGTATTTCTGGACGGTCACTATCCTCTCTAAACCCCGTTTATGGGAGCCATTTTGTGTTACCATTTCCCTGATGACCTTTGAACTCCAGGGTGTCTTTGCTCCTATTGTCAACCTCCTAACATTCTTGGGATTGAATTGCATATACTTAGAGGTAATCAGGAAACCTGTGCCTTTTTCAGGCCCTGGTTGTCTGAACCAACATCTGCCTTCTCATCAGTGGTAATGTTGTGGGTTTTTTGGTAAAGTTTGTTTGGTAATAATCGCTTTTTAAATTATTAGAAAAATGGGATTTAAATTAATCAAAGCATAAATATATTTACTGATGAGAATATATTCGTTTATGCCAATCAGCCACTATATAAAATATCCAAAATCAAACTTCTGATGATTCTCAGAAATAAAATGCTTTGAAATGAAAATAGAAAAGCCTACTTATCTACTTATTGATCAATTCTGCCCTGAGGCGGAGAAGTCCTAAGGTTATAGGCAGAGGTTGTTATATTTGGCTGTCGGTTTGCTCATTGGCTGGAAGTTTAGATACCAATAATGTACCCATAGTTTCTCCCTTATTGGTCCTTTCTTTCTGACTTCAATGTCTTTGATTTAATAGAAATAAATGCAGGAGAGGGTACATGTTCTTAGGCAGATATTAGTTTGTGTTCTTTATGTTAGGAAATAATACCATTGAGATGATTGTTATTTGCTAATAACAATAATACCATGTCCTAGTTTGTCATCATCCACACCTCCTAGCATTTAGATGTTAAATAAGTGCATTGCCATGAAAAATTTAGCCAGAGTCACAAGAATGTGACATTGGATTCCAGGGATAGTGAAGACACGAAGAAAGTTCTAAGGACAGCATTGTCCTTATAATACCTATGTTGAAGCCCAATTCCCAATGTGACCATATTTTCAAGAGGTAATTGAGACTAAATGAGGTCATCAGGATGGGGCTCTTATCCAATAGGATTGATGGCCTATTAAGAAGAGGAAGAGAGTATTTTTAGACCAGTGGTTACATGGGGTATTTTCAGCTACCCCCCAAGGATGACATCCTCATATCCTTGATATGCAATCTGAGACACTCTGGCTGACTCAGCATTGTCAAAGCCTCCATTATCATAGCAGTGATGAGGAAGCAGGTGGAGTCATTCTCTATGAGATAACAAGAGCGCCAACAGATACTCTAGCCCTCCTGATCCATGGGACTCCAAAGACACCCATTGTGTGGCACCAAAAGTAGCTGTTGAAAAGCTGCTCCAAATTTCCTGTTCTGGGTCAGACTTCAAGGACATCTGTGGCCCCCAAAGCAGCCATCATTTGCAGCTGGTGAAGATTCTTGGCTATAAAGGACTGTGCCAGATTTGAGCCAAACCAAAACTGACTGAAAAGTCATCTTGGAATCGTGGAAGTGGAGCTCCTGAGACAAGAAGAATAGTCCAGGAGTAAGTGAGAAAGCAGTTGAGACTATTTTAATTTGAATTATAAAGGGTACTTAGTCTTATTTTGTAGATAATATAACTTACATACTGTTGATAATTTTATGTGCCAACTTGGCTAGGCTACAGTGCCTAGTTGTTAGGTCAAACACTAGTCTACATGTAGTTGTGAAGGTATTTCGTAGATATCACTAACATTTACAATCAATTGACTTTAAGAAAAGGAGATTGCCCTCAAAATGTGGGTGGGACTTACCCCAAAAGTCCAAGGCCTTAAAGATGAAAAACTGAAGCTTTCCAAAGAATGGATTCTCAAGACTGTAACAGAAATCCTGCCTGCATTTCCAGCCTTTCTGCCTGCCCCATGGGTTTTGAACTTCCAAGCCTCCACAGTTACATGAGCAAATCTTTTTAAGTCTCTCTCTCTATATATATATAGATAGATAGAGACAGATCTATATCTATATCTATATAGATATAGATCTATCTCTATCTATCTAACATATAGATATATCTATATCTATATCTATCTAAAGATATAGATATAGATAGATCTATCTAACTCTATATATCTATATCTTATTGATTGTATTTCTCTAGAGAACCCTGACCGACATATATATCACTAAGAAAAATCCGTAGATTTATAAGTGTTTTAGAAACATGGTAAATAATTAATTAAAATATTTTAAAAAATATAGTTCCCAGATTCTGTGATTTTGATATGATAGGCCACATTAATTTAGTGGGAATAAATATTTTACATGCAAAATTATTGGCTGGCTAGCACGACTTTTCCAACTCTAACACAAAAGGATGCCCAACACATTACTGTAACATCACAGGGATCCTGATAATAGGTGGAAAAGTGGAAGACCCTTTCTCTTTTCTCCATGTTTCAATAGCTAAACCATATGCAGAATTCCATGAAACATAGAATTGCAAGAGATTAATTGGTAGTAAAGTAAGGATGTAGGAATGAGGGTGCTGAGGAAATGAAAGTAGGTGAGGTATTTGAAAACTTGTCAACCACTTAACAAGTGCATTTGATATTATACTTTTATCAAGAAAAACTATGCTCATAGCCATATTGTTAATTATTCCTGTCTCCAGATCTGGGGATATTCTGAATAGTTACATCATGTGCTTGTACCTTCCAACCCTGATTTTGGGTAAATATTTATCAAAGGGAAACTCAGTATCTTTTACTCCTAATTTAAATGTGCCAACATATTGTCAAACTGAGCGATTTGTGAAGGTAATTTCTTTGGATATAATGAGAACACCAAGATATCTATTATTCGGAAGGCATTGCAGATACAGCTCTCACTGTGAGTCATGTACCCTGATGGTCACACAGTAACAAAGGTCTCTTAATGAAGACTGTGATTGAGATCAGCCTGGCATGGGCATTTCTTCTCTGAGGAGATTTCTGAAGAGAGTATGATTCAGATATTTAAACGTCTTTCAACATAACTCCCTTTAAAAAATAACTCTCTTTAAAAGACTAAGATGCCACGATGCTGTGTTAGTCATAGAAGCATTAGGGAAATCATTTCATACGACCAATGCTTGTCCTTTGTGGTAGCGTCTTGCTTTCTTCACTCTATGACAGATCCATGTTGGGGAATCATCTGTACAACTTTCTAATAACATGTGATCAACTCCTCATTTCTGGGCAAAATTACACATTAACATTTTCTGTGGTCATCTGCCCAGACTGAAGGGCTCTGTACTTATTTGTTTTAGGGGAATAAGAACTAAATCTTGGGGGCGCCTGGGTGGCTCAGTGGGTTAACCCGCTGCCTTCAGCTCAGGTCATGATCCCAGGGTCCTGGGATCGAGTCCCGCATCGGGCTCTCTGCTCAGCGGGGAGTCTGCTTCCCTCTCTCTCTCTGCCTGCCTCTCTGCCTACTTGTGATCTCTCTCTGTCAAATAAATAAATAAAAATCTTTAAAAAAAAAAAAAAGAACTAAATCTTGGGACGTGACACTGCCAGATTCTCTGAACGGAAGAGACCCAGAACAGAAGAGACCCAGAACATGTTGAGAGGTGGATCAGAACATGTGACCCAGCAACAAATGAGATGGGAATGAGAGTGGCAGAGCAGATCCAAGCATCCTTTCTTCCTCTACTCTCTGCTTCTTTCTATCCTCTCCCCTGGTCCTACCTGCCTTCTTTTTAAAGTGGGTCAGTTGTGGGGGGAGCCAGGCATCTTACCTGGAGAAGTTGCTGTCTCATGCCCAGGGGATCCACAGTCGTGGCTGCTGTGGGCTCTAATCCAAGCTAGTGCTGTCTTCAGAGCTCAAAGGCAGGTGACTGGGAATTTCTTGGATTTTATGTTGTCCGCCCTGGGAGGACCAGAAGTTAAAATGATTCTTGCTGAGAGAAAACGAAAGTTACTCTTCTCAGGACTGGACCTGCATAGATGGAACACGAGTAGATGTTAGAGGCAAACTCACCCTCCAGAGAAGGCCCTTGTCTGTGGTGAGATTCTGGCCTGCTGATTGAGCTCTTGAGTCTATTGACGTAAATTTCTACATTCACATCTATTTTTTAAAGATGTTATTTATTTATTTGACAGAGAGAGATCACAAGTAGGCAGAGAGGCAGGCAGAGAGAGAGAGGAAGAAGCAGGCTCCCTGCTGAGTAGAGAGCCCGATGCGGGACTCGATCCCAAGACCCTGAGATCATGACTGGAGCCGAAGGCATCGGCTTAACCCACTGAGCCACCCAGGCACCCTCACCTCTATTTTTTTAAAAAAAGATTTTATTTATTTATTTGAGAGGGAGAGAGAGAAGGAGAGAGAGTGTGTGTGTGGAGGGAGGAGCAGAGCGAGAGGAAAAAGCAGACTCTGCACTGAGTACTGAGCCTGACATGGGGTTCTGTCTCACCACTCTGAGATCATGACCAGAGCAGAAATCAGGAGTTGGTTCCTTAACTGACTTAGCCACCCAGGCGCCCCTACCTTCATCTCTTAATCAACAAATATTTCTGGCATGACTGCTATGCTCCAGGAAATGTGGTATTACCCCATGTCAAAGGCTTTAATGAAGTGGCTCTGAATTTAGTTTACTGATTGGACAGGATGCTTTGAAAATAATATTACTTTTCTTATTTACGTGACTGCTTCTGGGACTTATGAAAATCCACTTCTTCCTTTGTTCTGGATATTTTAAGAACATATTAATGTATAAAATGCCAAAGAAGCTGGTAAAATCATTTCAAATTTATATATAATATTTTGTTGTTGTTGTTCTCTTCTGAATATTGAGGTGCATCAAAGACAGCAAATTACCTTGGAGCTGTCTGCTTCTATTTTGGGAAGATAGGTACAAGTTATGAAGCCATAAGGCAAGGCACCATTCAATATCCTAGAGAAAGGGAGGAATAGGACATCTTTTTAAAAGCTGACCAACAGGGGTGCCTGGGTGCCTCAGTGGGTTAAGCCTCTGCCCTCGGCTCGGGAGGGTCCTGGGATCGAGTCCCATATCGGGCTGTTTGCTCAGCAGGAAGCCTGCTTCCCCCTCTCTCTCTGCCTGCCTCTCTGCCTACTTGTGATCTCTGTCTGTCAAATAAATAAATAAAATCTTAAAAAAAAAAAAAAGCTGACTGACAGACCCATTTGCTTCTTAGTTAATAATCCTAGGATTGTGAAACTGGAATTCTGAAGGAGTAGATCATGTGCATAAGAAGGAAAATCTTAGGCCCCCAAGGAGAAAGAGGATGGAAACCTCAAACCCTTCCCCTTGGGATTAAATATTTTTTGATTATCTGGATGTATTATGAAGCCCCTAGGTGCACTCTGTTTGCAGAAAAGAACCCCAAACCTTCCGAATGCTCACATTTTGTTCTTTCTTGTCAGATAGACTGAATTCATTCAGTGGGATGGAAAATTGCATTGGTCAAATCCCATGCTAATCTCTCTGCTACGAAGTGTTGATCCCATGTAACACATAATAGTCACGTATTGAAGTGGTAGGAAAGTGAGGGAGAGTGGATGAGGGCACCAAGATGAAGATGAGTGAGGCATTTAAAATTTTTCAAAGTGTTAGCAATCGCACCTGCTCTTTTAATATTTATTAAGAAAAACCCTACTCAAAGCCATATGTTCCTTATTTCTGTTCCCAGAACTAGAGATAGCCTATATAACTACCTCAATTGCCCATGCGATTCTGATTTTGCATGAACATTTTTATCAAAAGGAATTTGTGTCCTCTATGCCGAACTTAAATATACTGATGTGCTGTCACATTTGTGTGATTCACAAAGGCCAGTTTATTTGGAATATAATGATGACACCAAGATAAGTATTTGGCAAGCAGTCTAAGATGTAATACCCATTAGGAAGCATGCACACAGATGGTCACATGGTAACAAATATCTCCTACAGAAAATGTGTGAGGCTTAGGCATTTAATGCTTGATTGCTTTTCTCCGAAGTCTGAGGAAGGTATTAGTCATTTAAATGTTTTTAGAAATAACTCTCTGTAGGAGGAATAACATGATACAAAATATTGTGGTCACTCACACCAAAATCTGTAAAATCCTGTTATGTGATGAAAATCTACTCTCCTTGTAGCATCTTCCTTCTCTCAGTCTCATCACAGTTCCTTCTTTACAACTCTAATGATATGTGGACAACTCCTCATTTCTAGGTAAAATTACACTTTAAAATTTTCTATGATCATCTGTTTAGATTGAAAGGCATGGAGCTATGTACCTCCTTGTCAGGATGCCTCAATGTTTAAGAGGAGTAAGAGTCAAGTTTGGGGAGATGGTGCCCTCTGATTCACTGAACAGAACATGAAAGCCCGACTGGACCTGACATGGGAAGGTGAGGGTCAGAGTAAGACCAAGCAATGCTTTCTTACTCTGTCCTCTGCTTTTTCCTTGCCCATTTTTTAAGTGTGTTCGTTGAGAGATTTCTGGGTCATCCTATGGACAGCTGCTACTTCATGCCCAGTCAGGGTTGCTGTGTGCCCTTTCAAGCCAGTCATCTTAACTGAAGACTGAGAAAATAGTTTGCAAAGGATCCTGTCATATTATCACTTTCCATGCTGGAGGAAATTAAAGCCAAAATGACCACTGAAAAGAGGCTGTCAAGAGAAAACTGGAGAAAAAGGCCATCTTGGCAACAGAGTTAGATTTTGTGCAGCCTTTTAGAAGGCACATTTGGTCCTTCATAAGATACTTAACGTGTGAAGACCTGAGCTTACTGATTTAACTCTGCAGTGATTCATTCAGTCAATCTACAAATGGTTTTGATTGTCTACTCTGTATAAGGAAATACTGCTCACTCATTTTCAAAAAGCTTTCATTATAACCTGTCTACCTTCATTTTCTTGCCTAGATGGCAAGATAGTTTTGAATTTAGTGTGACTTTTAATGTATATAATTTTTGTTTCTGGATTCCATGAACTATCACTTCTTCCCTTATTTCAAATATTTAGTTGCTTTTTAATAAACAAATAGACAAAATCTCAAGTCTTTATATCCAAGGATGTTTTCAAGAATGTCTGGATAATAATAGGTTCTATAGTCACATGCAAATGCAGCTACTGACCCAAACACCAAGACATTTTTTTAGGACTTACTTGCCTATAAAAGGGAAGAGTGTATGCAAATCATTCATATTCCCAGACCCAATTTCAAGATCACAAATTTTGCTAGAAACCTGGGCAATCCACCAGGGTAGGGAGTAAGAGAGGAGAGAAATTCTTCACAAGGAAAGCCTAGTGATCCAAAATGAACTAAACTCTTTTTTATTTTTTTTTTAAGATTTTATTTATTTATTTGACAGACAGAAATCACAAGTAGGCAGTAAGGCAGGCAGAGAGAAAGAGAGGGAAACAGGCTCCCTGCTGAGAAGAAAGCTGATGCGGGGCTCAATCCTAGGACCCTGGGATCATGACCTGAGCCGAAGGCAGAGACTTAACCCACTGAGCCACCCAGGTGTCCCGGAACTAAACTCTTGACTTCAAGAACTCTGGAGGTTCTGACCAATGAAGATAACTAGACTGGCACTTACACTATTGAACTGGCTTGGGTGGAGTGAGGTACTGTTGAATGGGAACGTTTATCAGCCACAGTAGACCATCTTCTAGGTCATGAGGTAATCCCCTCCTGTCCAAGTTAAATCATGTTTTCGCGTGTTCCTATAGTTGCCTGCTTTCCCCCATGTATAATATTCAGCAGTCTGATGCTTACCTATTTAACACGGTTTCCTGGATTGACTGTGAACTCCAAGAAGGTAAAGACCCCCACATTTGCCTCACTGAGGGCCATAATCCCCGCACCTAGCACAAGCACTCAAAATTACACAGAATTTAAATTCTATTTAACAGAATAATGTTAAATAATTAACATTATTTAGTTAAAAGTTTTTGTTTTCTTAATAGAAATGGATGGCTTAAATGTATTTAACATAAATAAAAAGGATATAAACACTCTGAGTTTATTTCAGTATTTACATATTTATAAAAATTTGTTTGGTTCAATAGGATTTTAATTACTATACAGAAAATCAAGAAAAAAATTGTCCATGGAGGTGTGGCTGGGTGGCTCAGGTGGTTAAGTGTCTGCCTTTAATTCAGGTCATGATCCCAGCGTCCTGGGATTGAGTCTCATGTTGGGTTCCTTGCACAGCAGGGAGCCTGCTTCTCCCTCTCCCTCTCCCTGCTGCTTCCTCTGCTTGTGCATGAATAAATAAAATCTTAAAAAAATGATTGTCCATGGAGAAATCTCATAAATGATACTTTTATGTAAATTCTTGATATACAAGACAAATTATGCTTCAGATAGAGATGTACCCTTTTACCAAAAAGAGAATAGTTTCATTTTCAGAGGTAAATCAAGGACATATTTGCCCACAGTCTCCTGCCCTCTATTAGCATTTGCTAAAGAACACGACTGTCTAGTGACATTTGTGATATTGTACATGCCCTTCAAGGTGAAAAATCAAAGGTTCCTGAGTCTTTAATGATTGCCTTATTATTTATATAAAGAAAAGGCTGTAAGTGATAATTAGGTTTATAGATTTCGATTTTCAGTGTCACACAGAATGAAGTACATAATTCTCACTAGCAATTATGTAATTATTATATAAGAATTTCTGTGTTGAAATACCTACACATCAACCTGCATATTTACCCACTAATACACAGTCTGTAAAACATGAGAAAATATGCAGTATATTGTTTTGGCTGCTTAATAGCAGTATGTCCAGAATAGAAATGATTTAGCAACAATAGAGATTATGTGTTCTGAGGCATAAGATCACCTTGAAGATTGTTCCAGAGAATTTTTCCTGAGGCTATCAACATTATATCAGCTTTTTACTGATGCCTATTACTTCAGCAATGATTAAAATGAGTTAAATATGTTCCAAGAGAGTTTTGATATAGCTATATGGATGCAATAATCTGCAAGTTAATTAAAATTCTGAATGTTATGGTCCTATTTGCTACTGATGATGTTGGATTTTGTAATGAACAAAGCATTAGTGACATTCTTTGCTCATGAGGTTTACAATCCACAAGGACACAAGTTAGGCACAGAGAAAGGACGGGAATCACTCAAGGACAAGGGGCTGTTATTAGGCCAGAAGATAGAAATGTATTATTGGTGAACCCTGGAAACCTTAAGGTGACCAAAACCAGCTCAAAAGAAAAGTGAGGTCTGAGAAGGAATTAGTACGGGAAAAAGAAAGGAAACAATCTTGTGAGCTTATTTTATCCATATGCACATAAAGAACAAAGGAAAGTAAGATGATGAGAAAAAATAAAGGACGTAACAAAAAGTTGTATTTATCTTGGTTGAATAAAGTGTATGCCGTTAAAGCAAACAAAACACAAAATGTGTGGGCCGGGGAAAAAGCATGAATTGTCTTGATGAAGAAGGACTGCTCATATTTGATCTAAATGTCAGAAGAGGCTGGGCTAAAAAAATAATCATAGTAATATAGTCACAGAAAGCGAAATTTTGATTCACATTCTAGATATAAATAAATTTGCATTTAATAATGATGAAACACAATAACCATAGTGGTTTACAAAATAGCATTATGAAGACATCAGGCTCAACTTCTGACTCTGGATACTTGAAAATTGGAGGAAGAACTTGACAGTGACTAGACACCAACATAAATTGATCTTAAGCTATCTGTACACATTGGAAATTCTTTTTATAATATTTTTGGAAAAGTTATTATTATCTCCTTCTGAATAAAAGATGATATTAATGCTTTTCACTTTCAGATCCTAGAAATCCATAAAAATGAAAAAATCCAGTGCAGAACAAATAGAAGAAACTCAGAAATATGGTGGGACATCATTCCTATTTTCCGAGTCTTTCCCATATCTTTCTCATTATTTAATGGTATAAACTCATATTCAAACAGTTTTTTATTTATTATCCATGATGGTAAATCAATTAGGATTATATTCCCTCAGAGCCAGAGAATATGATATCAGTTCAAAAATTTATTGAGCTATCAAGGAACCTTGAAGCTTGGTTAAATATCTTCTAATCTGCCACCCTGCCATCCAGCTTAAAAGAACAGACACTGAAATCGTTGTAGGATGTTTGTCTTTACACAATCATACTTTTGTAAACAACCTGTACTCTGAAGTTGGTGAATCTTGAATTATTCACCATGAAGAGCTACGTCAGGTTGAGTTTAGAGGAGTGCAAAGTGTTTAGCAAGTTCTGATTTGCTCAGTCCAGGAGAGACATACAGCAGGTGCAGGGAGTCACTTGTGCAGGGACAGTCCCTACTCCCTCTTTGTATTCCGAATCAATGGCTCCCTTGTAGTCAAGGCTACAGTGACGCATTCCGAGGCCAGGGAGAAATACAATCTGAGCCCTGAATTTGGTGGAAAGAATACAGATTTGTAGAACACAAATTAGTCTCTCGGATGTTTTAGGTCATCTGTTTTCACAAATAGCTTTCAGTTTTTTAATTATTAACCCAAAACAGAATTACCCTATTGTTTTCCAGTCAAACTGTTTTCTCTTTTAACAGGTTGGTTACTCATATAAGGACAGACTTCTAAATAATTACAGAGAGTTTAGGTAGTTTTCAGAGAAGAGCACAAGGAAAAATATGGGTTAAAGTATATGAAAAGTTATTGGTGTATTTCTACCGTTATAAATCTCACTGCGAAATTATTTCTTTAATGGGCTGCTAAATGAGTTGAGACAAGATCAGAAGGAGTAATAGCAGGAGACCTTTAAGTATTTTGTTTCTATTGCCTAAACAGAAGAACTGTAAGGAATATTCCTATAGGAATATCTGGTTTAGAACTCACAAATGCTCCTTTTAATTGGTTGATACGTATCAACTTAAGTTGATCTTAGTTAACATTACTTGTCTCCACATACTAACTGGAAACCTCCTTTATTAAAAAAAAAAAAGGTATTGTTACTTCCGTCAGAGAGATCTTTACAAAAGTATTCCAGATTACTTCATTCCTCATTTTTTTTTATTAAACACAGACACACAGAGACACACACAGACACACTCAAGAAATCTTTAGGAAATTGATTGACCATAGTCCTCTTGTTTGGAAGAGGAAGGTGGAAGACACACAAATGGGAAGAGAATCAAGCAGCATGAATCTGAGGAAAGAGGAAGAACAAATGAGTACTGTTCACAAAGCATGGAAACAAATTAGCTAATTAACTAGCAAATTTGCAGTTTCTACCCAAGGGGAAAGAGGTCTTTGGCTACTAAACACATGAGCGGCTGAAGAGCTTCTGGAGACACAGATGTGAATAAGAACTAAAAAGATGGTCGAGTTTTACCAGTAAACAATCTTATATGTGAACATGATTAATTAGTCTCCACTGACAGCATGGATGTATGACTTTCTGGTAAATGCCAAGTGTTTCATGATGCAAAAAAATGTACATATCTTTTTACTTAACAACTTTTTAGCTGAGAAGGGTCTAGTAGGACAAAGTAGAGATGGTTTTATAGGGATTAGGAATTATGTTTAAGGTGTTACTATTAACATTGAACAAGGCTGTCACTGTAGTTAACTTTGCTATTCTTTATGTGCCATGATACCATATTATTTATTTTTAAGAAGATGATCAAAAATTATTTTAATAATAGTAATACAGAAACAAATGATTTTCCCAGAAGTTATGAGAGAATAAGAGACGAATCCTATTTCAACTATCTTATAATTTCAACTATTTTTTCCAGATTCCATCTCTTATAGAAAACAGTTTAATAAAACTCAGTGCGCTTTCTTTTTAGATTTACATACAGAAAACTTTACATTTTGGAGTGTGCAGTTTTATGAGTCTTGACAAATGCATAGAGCCCTGTGACTACCACCACAATCGACATATGGAACAGCTCCATCTCCCCAAATTCATCCTGCTGCCAGTTTATCGTCAACCTCTCCCTGCATACTTAATCCTTGGCAACTACTGATCTGTTTTTTGTTCCCATAGTTTTGTCTTTTCCAGAACGTCATACAAATGGAAACTGCCATATATTATGTGTCAGCATCTTCAAAATCTCAAGGAGATCTATGTGCTTTTTAATTTAATTTAATTTTTTTTTTAAGATTTTATTTATTTATTATTTATTTGAGAGAGAGAGCGCACGCACACCAGAGGAGAGAGGTCAGGAGGAGAAGCAGACTCCCTGCCGAGTGGGGGGAGGGGCAAAGGAAGAGGGAGAGGGACAAGAAGACTCCCCGCTGAGCAGGGAGCCTGACATGGGGCTCAATCCCTGGGTCCTGAGATCATGACTTGAGCCAAAGTCAGATGCTTAATCAACTGAGCCACCCAGGATCCCCTCTATGTGCTTTTTTTTTTTTTTAAAGAAAAGAATACATTGAAAATAACATAGCTTCCGAGTGTTATTATATTGGCATTTAATTATTTTATAAAAAAATATATGGGAAGAGTATTAGTCATGATTCACAGACTCTGAACCTCCCATTAGCCTCTGAAAGATTAGGCAAGTTCATGTAGATTGAATGAAAATAACAAACTTTGATCAGAAGAGGCATTGAGCTGGAGCTACTTCTGAAATAAGAAGGGAGAGTTACTCTGTGAAGGGCAAGCTACCACTTCCTGTCATCTTCTGCTTGAGCTTATTGTAGAGACAACACTTGATGAATCAGTAGTCTGAAATGTTCCAACCTGTGTGCGAGGGTACATTTGCAGATGAAATAGGTTGCTCTACTAAACCTTTGAGCCGAATCTGCTGATACAGTTTTCTCGATAGGTTTCCAGGACACACAAACCTTTGCCAGTGGGGTCTCAGGGAAACACAGGAGCTCCCAGGTGGAGGGGAGGTCTTCACTACTCAGGGGGCACAAGGGAAACTGCATTCCTTTTGGAAAACCTTGAAACACATTTTGTTAAAAGCCTCACAGGAGGGGCACCTATCTGGCTTAGTTGGTAGAGCATACTACTCTTGTTCTCTGGGTTGTAAGTTCAAGCCCCACACTACGTGCAGAGATTACTTAAAAATAAAAATCTTGAAAAAAAAAAAGTCTCATAGGAAGCTGTTTCTTTACACAGAATTGCTCTTTTCTATTCTCTGTCAAATTCTCTGATTTGTTGAGGGATCGAAAGTGGTCCCATTAAAGAAAACTAATGGTATTAAAGTGGTCCTAAAGGTCTCAAGCAAGTTCAGCCAAAGTTGGCTGCCCTTGTTTAAAATAGCACAGTGCTACATTTATTCGGTATTTGGTTTTGGATAACAATGATGTTGATTTTTTTTTTTTTTTTGGTAATTTTAAATTTTGTTCTAAAAGGCTGCAAAATGATCTTTTAGTTTAATCTAATTCAAGTAGTCTTCCTGGGGTCAAAAGGCCCATCTTGATGGATAAATCTTACTGTTACATTGTAGGCATTTCTTCAATCTGGAAATGTTTTACTAAATCCATTTAAAATGTCTCTGAATCCATTAATGTTAAGGGATTGCAACTACACATAAATTATTTAAATACATGTAGTAAGATAATATCTTGAAATACTAGTGTTTGTATTTTACTGTCTCCTAATTATTTATGCATGACCTTTCTTCCACATTAATTCAAAAAGTAAGATTGTGTTACTGGGAACAAAAGATGAAGAAATACTTTGTCCCTCCTTATTTACTTATTTTTTAAAGTTATTCAAGTCATATTCTTGATGATCATCAGGAAGAAAGACCTGAGGTAAACATACCCCAGATGTTATGGATTCACAATGGATTTGGAAAGAAATACAAGAACTGATTGCTATATCCACACTGTCTTCCCACCCCTTTCAATCAGAAGCAAGATTTTCAGGAAAAAAAAAAAAAAAAGAGAGATTATGGAGGGGCAGCAAGAGTTAGGAACTCCCCTTACTGGAGACTGGAGGGTTGGGAGATGAGTGAATGGGAGTTGACTGAAGCCCTGTGAGGACCTGGGCGCGGTGGGGAGGCTGCCGAGGACCTCAGGCACGAAGCAGGGCTGGCCAACCCTGAGACTATAGCTTGTGGCTTTGGGGAGGCTGCCATTTGTCTCTTACCTGTAGGAGACTTTGATGATTCCAGTTGACCCCAGGGACTGGGGATTGTCTCAGCACTCCAGGACATATTTCAGCCTGTCTGCAACAGAAGGTGGGCATCCTCCATACTCAAAAAAGAATGGGCATGGGTCAGGGAAAGCTCCAACCCTGGCTCGTGGTGAAACCAACAAAGTGAGAGATAATTATTCAGTTACTGAAAATAGGCAGTCTAATTAGAGTATTCATATGTGATAGGGTGAGTGTGGTCATCATAGAGGCAACAAAAATTCAAAATTTATTATCTGGTGCTTCCTGCTGCCCCGATGTTCATATTCTTCCCTTGGAGTCTGCCTCCTATGTATGTATCAAATTCATATCTAGCTATGACCTAAACCCATAACAAAGTTGTCAACTGACAAATTTTGGGGAGACACTGGCATTTTTAAGAGTGACAAGATCTCTTTCTTTCTTCCTTTTTAAAAAGATTTTATTCATTTGTTTGAAAGAGAGAGAGCACAAGGCAAGGGATGGGCAGAGAAAGACTGCCCGGTGCAGGGAGCCTGATGCAGGGCTTGATCCGAGGACTCCAGGATCATTACCTGACCCTAATGCAGACGCTTAATTGACTGAGACACCCAGGCACCCTAAGAGGGACAAGTTAAAGATCGAAAAGTTTTCTTGACTCAAAATGATGCTTCATGGTGAAATTGAAAGTTTTGGGAGGTCGGATGGGAAAACTTGATGAACTAATAAGAAGAATGAGATATTAAAACATAACAACATGAATCAAAATAAATTATTAGGCTGAGTGAAAGGAGTTAGACAAAAAGAGTACATGCAATCTAATACTATTTATATAAAACTCTGGAAAATGCAAACTAGACTATAGTAATAATTGCTTGGGGATGGATGCAGGGCTAGGAAGGGACAGAAGGGAGTGATTAAAAGGGGGCACAAGGAGATTTTGAGGGTGATGGGTATGTTCAGTATCCTGATTGTGATGATGGTTTCATAGTGGTATGCATATCTTAAAACATATCAAAATGCACACTTTAAATATGTGTAGTTTATCCTATATATGTTACACGTCCATGAAGTTATTAAACAAACAAACAAGCAAACAAAGCTTGATACAGGAAGGAAGGAGAAGGTTTTGCATTTCTTGATCCAGAGCGGACGGTTGCCTACTCTGCAGACTCAGAAAGTCACGCCTGAGTACAGGTCCTACTTTTCCTTGGAGCACAGGATGCTAAGGGCACGACCAAGAAGTGACTTATGAAAGAACAGATGGTTTGAGTTGCCTCCTCTGCTGTGTTATCATGGAGTCACCTGCTGGGAACGACTCAGATTTGAAGTGTCTCAGAGAAGCAAGCTTTCCCGAGCTGTCTTTCCTATTGCCATAGAAGTATAACCCAGCTTTAATTAGCGGCCAATAGAGTTCTCTGACTGCATGTGTCGTGGGAAAACATACAGTTTCATCCCAATTAGGACAGTAGACTTGACCCCGATAGCTAAATTAGTAAGTCCTTGTGATTTGTCATTCACTTTCCTTCTCTTTGTACTATTTCTCTGAGTTGCTTAATAAGCAGCCCTAATTCAGCCTTGAAGAGAGGAGTTTCCTAACTACTGTTTTATGTGTATTGGGGATCTTGTTTAAAGTTGCTGAGTTCCTTCACAGAGAGGGAACTTTCTTCAAAGGTGTTAGGGTTGTGGTAATACCACTTAGCTTTAACATGTTTGGATTTTGGAACCCTTTACCTACACTGGCCCCTGTGACTTCTCATGCTCCCTATCTGCTCCCCCTGCACCTCTGGAAATGGAGTCATTTCCTGTGATGAAGGTCACAGGCTGTCCAGAGACCCCCTGAGCAGAGGACTTAAGACTGCCAGGTCCCCTACCCGGACTCTTTGTACCCTGAACTTCCCAGGGAGCTGGCTTTTCTTACTTGGAATTAAGTTACGTGCCTGGGAGGAGGAAGCCCCCTCACTATCAACCTCACCTTTTCCCAAGCTCCTCACAAGTACAGGAGCTCACTTTATTTATAAGAAAATACTCATTTCCATTATTTAATATTTTAATATTAACCCCTAATTGAATATCCTCTCATTCCATGTATAAATTGCAAAATTGGGCTGCTTAGAATAATTTTTATTAGTGATGAGCTTAAATAAACATTTAGTGGTTAAGCATTCTATTATCTGTAAAGAATTAATTATTGAGATCCTGAACTGAAATCATACCAAATATCAACTTCTTTCTAACAGTGAGCTTAAAAGGTATGGTCTGTGACAAGAGTATTGCACGGAAACAGGCTTTAAATAATTAAAATAAACCCCTATACTTTTTCCTTTCCAAAGAGATAATGAGTCATTTTTCTGCTCATCTTTATATATCTGTCAAAAAAAAATTCAAATTTCAGCATCTGAGATGCTCCATGGATTTAAGCCCCTAAACAATCTCTTCCTCTCTCCCAGAAAATTAAATTAATCCATGCCTGAAAGCATAGCCCTGTTTCCTTTGCTTATTTTTGTACCAGAGCACGTCTAAGCCCTCCCTGCCTGTCTCTACTCTAATCCTGCTTATGGACCTTAACTCCCTGAGGTCAGGAAAGTATGCAGGGCAGAAATTAATTTAAAGTGTCCTGAGATAACACAACTACTTAAGGTTCCTAATGTATTTTTAATATATTTTAAGATATCTCCTCACTTTTGTTGATTCTTAAAAAAAAAAAAAAAAATGCAACTCTCTTCTGGAAAGAGAGCAAAGCAAACCATTAGGAAATCAATGCCAAAAAGTACCAGGGCTTGGGCTGGGTGTCTCCAAGTGGAGGGTGCAGTGGCTTGTCCAGGCTCTACCATGGGAGGGAGGGTGCTGCTGAAGGATTATGAAATCATTCTCCTGAAATGGGAGAAGGGCACTCTCTTGGTTTTGATTTAAGGTGGCCATTTGAGGCATCTTTCCTGCAGCCTGAGAGGAGATGGCGGCGTGGGGGAAGCAGAGGAGGATTGAATCTGTGCGTGGGGGGAGGGGTGTGCGAGGAGATTATTTAGACAATAGTCTATGATCCATGTTACCATGAAGTCCATCAGATCCTGTGGGGTTTTGTTTTGTTTGTTTTGGTTTTCACTTTTTATTGAGATCCGTAAGGCGGCTGGTTTGATAGTCTCAAAGTCAATAGATCATTTTTCATCTACTCAGGGATGTAAAGTTATGCTTACTGTTTATACTAAATATGTATTTATTTCATGGGTAAAGCAAATATCTTTTTTTATGTTGTCTGCCAAAGGAAGGGATCTGGCTAAGCAGGCGGCTGAGGGATTGTCTTTCACAGCGCTGACGACCAGCCAGCTCACTCTAATATTTCAGAAGCATAATGAACCCCACACCCCCACCACGACTATCCAAAATTAAACCAGTTCCCAAACCAGCACAATTCAACAATGGTGACAAGGCCCTTACAAAGCCAATTGCTCTACCGAGCATCCTATAAAATATAATGAAAATAAAATCATTTGAGACACAAAGCAACACAGAAGGCATTTCTTAAACAATTTATGTTTCTAAAAAGTTACTAATTTAAAAAGTAAGTCGGAAAAGAAGAAAAAGTAGTTTCTTACTGTTCGTGGAAGTTAAGAGTTTTATTTTATTATTTTTTCAAGATATACAACTTTTTTTAAAGATTTTTATTTATTCATTTGACAGAGAGAGATCACAAGCAGACAGAGAGGCAGGCAGAGAGAGGGGGGAAGCAGACTCCTCACTGAGCAGAGAGCCTGATGTGGACCTCGATTCCAGGATGCTGAGACCATGACCTGAGCCAAAGGCAGAGGCTTAACCCACTGAACCACCTAGGGGCCCAAGTTTTATTTTCGATTTCAATAGTCTTCATAACAAAAATCTGGCTGTATGGAAACATTTTTGTGATAGTAACTTCAAACAAAAGCAATAGTGTTAAATATATGAAATTGTTTTATAGGGTTTTCTGAGTTTCATTTTTGATAACGAACTTTAAAGAATTTCTGACATATTTGATTACTATAGCTTTTTCTCAGCTGTTGTCAGTGGGCATTCCCAGATGTACTTGGTCTAATCATTCTTCTAGGAGTTTTGGTGGTATTAGATTTAGAAAAATCTTTAAGATCTAGAGGAATAAATGGTGAAATTTCAGGCCTGGTGACAGAATGTGGGGAAGCTAATTTGAGATCAAGGCCATCCCAAAGGCAGTCACATAGGTTTGGAAGTGGTCAGGTTGATCCCAATTCTATTGTCTTTTTATGTATTGCACCAGAAACAAACCAGAAGGCAATAGGAAGATTATCCAGGCACTCTCCAGGGAAGGAAACAACCAGAAATGGTGTGTAAGCATGAAAAGGAGCCTTGCAATTTGGACATCTCTCCCAACTAAGAAAACAGAGACCGACTTCAGGCTGGACTGCTCTTTGAATGGGAATTTGACCAATTAGCTTAAAATTCAGCCTGTTGCCTTTCTGAGACCCACAGTAAGCTCTTAATTGCTAGTGGGACTCTGCGTTTATCAACAACCTACACAGGGGACTCATTTTTCACATATTAAATTGTGAATGTTGGATAAGTTGAGCCCCTGAATCCCTTTCAGATCCTGCCTACCAGTCATGAG
Source organism: Mustela putorius furo (assembly GCF_011764305.1). NCBI lineage: Eukaryota > Metazoa > Chordata > Mammalia > Carnivora > Mustelidae > Mustela > Mustela putorius. Next base: position 7,663,748 of record NW_025421999.1, read on the forward strand.
GACGTGATCCTGACTGAACGTCTCCCATACATGAGATGTCAGAACACGTGGTGTGCTCCAGCTGACTTGTAGGACTCCTGAGAGACAAGACTGCTCATCTTTCTAATTCTGCCTTCTTCGACAACACAAGGGGTTTAAAATCTGGGCAGGCATAGGGGTTTACATCACAGAAACAGACAGACTCTATACATCAGTGTTCCACTTTCTCCCTACCCAGGGAAGGCTATTTAACATTCACCGGCATACACTGACTGAGTTAATACATTTGTAAAGCAGAGTATATAGGTAAAGTAAATATATTTGTAAAGTTAATATTTATGTAAAGAATAGTGCTGGTACATTACAACTTCTATATAAGAGTCAGCTGTTTTTCGAAATATGTCTACATCAGAGATTATTCTAAGAATTAAATTTTGAAGAAATCGCTTTCTGTTCATGTATTCTCTCACTAGAGGATAAAATTAAATGTAAGTTCTATTATTCTATTATTGGTGTGCGTGTGTGTGTGTGTACTTATTCTTCTTAATTTAGTCTAATTCAGGCTACAGATATCCATAATACCAAATGCAATACGATTTTTGAGATGTAAATCAGAGGATTTAATTGTTGGTCTGTATAACGCCAGGAAGCAAACTGATTACTTTCATTGAATCAGCAACACTTAAAGCTTGTTCTGACTTCATTGACGCCCCAGCTTCTCTCTAATGTCTGCCCCAATCACTGTCCCTTCCCTCTTTAAAGTCCTGTAGGGCTAAGAGTTAGCATCAACTAGACAGGACCTCCTCTGAGCATGGCAGCCACACTTTCTCTTCTTCCGTCTCCATGATCCAGCCTCTATGGACACTTGAGGGTCAATGCTGTCCATCAGTGACTTGAACAAGACCAAGGAGTGAGGATGGTGAAGAGGAGGATTCCCAACCTCAACTTCCTGATTACCAACGTTGCTCAGATTCTCACCTTATGTGTCCATCCCACATTCGCTCATTTTCTGCTTCCTGCTTTGTGCTCTCACCATGTTCTCTCTCTCTTCAACCAAGGTTGTTTAGTCACCGATGACAAGGATAGCACCACACACCTGTTTGTAATTCCAGGACCTTATGTCAAATGAAGTTCCAGTTCTTCAGTACAATCCACAGAAACTAAGCAAGCTTGACTTCAACTAAAATGATATTTATGGGACATTTATGTAAGAGCTTAAATGCTTGATAGGAGAGCTGCAGATCCAAGCCTGGGACAAGTAGTCAGGTCTAGGAGACCTGCAGGAAGCATTTCAGGATTTTCCATAGGAACAGCCACTGCAATCTGTCAGCCCCATCTGCTTTTTCTGTGCTCGTTTTACTTTGCCCATGATCCAAAAATGCCTAGATCGAGATGCCACATGCTCATTCTCCACTGTGTCTGGACAGTGAGATGGGTCTGACAGCCTATGGCAATCCTTTAACTTTTTGAGAGGCGTGGAAGGGTCTGCATTTCCTTAGTAAGCCTACATACATCTCTTACGAATTCTGGGAAGCTTCCAAATACAACTTTCCATTAAAGGATTCAATAACTTTTTGATATTTTCTTGATAATCAATGAACAGATATGAGGGTTAAGATTTATTTTTCAAGTTTATTTAGTAGGAAAGAATATCTTTTTGCAAATTTTGTTTCTAATTCTTAATACTTTTCTACAATCTTATCAAAAAACATAAAAGAATGCTTACCAAAAATAACAAAATGAGAAGATAGAAAATATTTTCCATAGAATTTTATGTTAGCATACCATAACCATTAGAAAGAAGCCCCTTATAAATCAGTCATTTCTGTATCCAAATGAGATGTGGGTACAGAAGGTATCCATATTTTCATATTCATGTTTTCAGGATATGAAAAGCACTGAGATAATCATCCTATGTTCTGGAATCATGACCCTCATTTCACAGGGACCTTTGATTGGCTTTCAATGTTTTTTGATTATGTTCTCAATACTACCCATGGCTGATTATTGCAAAGCCCCAGGCTAACTGAAGCCATTGCTAATTCCAGGACAGTCTACATCATGCGGCTTCCACAATACCTGTGGTTCTTCTCTCTATTGTGCAAGGCCATTGAGTTCAAAGAAGATTCTAAGAGGGACAGTAGGACAATCCTGGAAGAACTGGGTTTTGGTGGCATGGTCTGCTTGAAGCATTTACGCACTTATTCTTTCCTTTATCCATATATTCACCAAACATTTACTTAGCATCCAGCATTTTCTCAGGCACTATGCTAGACATTGGGAATAGAGTAGCTCTAATATCCAACCAGGACACAACAATGGCCACATTGATAGTTTAAAGTCAGCATCTGTTCTAATTGGTCAGAGCCTCTCCTATACTGGTTGTTAAATATTTTGAGTATCATCTCTGGATATAAAGATAAGTGGCTTGTAGTTCCTTCTCTAAAGAAGCCTTCCATTTGGTAGAAGGGACAGACATAAATGAAAACAAAATGGTAAAATGAGTGCTACTCTTCTCCTGATAACTTATTTTTTTACTTTGGCCTATTTCAGGCATCTGCATTTTCTTTATACATTTCCTTTTCATTGTAAAAATTAAATCCACCCAGAAACAAAGTAAAAGTAAATTTTATTAACATCCAAGACATTGCTGGAACTTTCTGACCTCTTTTAAAGTAAAGTGTCTCTAATAAATTCTTGGAAATGATTTATTTTCCCAAGTCTTGTACATGCATACAAGCATAACTAATTGTGTAATGAGAGACAGAGGCAGAAAATAGCAAATGAGCAGCTGTGTTCCTTCTTTTTCTCAATTATTTACTATGGTGGATTTTCCTTCACCTCTAAAAACAAATAATGACCAAGAACGTACTACGAGTCAGGCAATGGATAAAATATAAATATTTGACAAATGCAGCTACTTTGAGAAACTGCAAATAATTTAGTATAGTTAAATGCAAAGTATGTGTACTCAGAAAGATGAGTCTCAAAGAAGTTAAATAGTTTGCCCAGATTTGCTGATTCTCTACCTCTTCAAATAATCATTTAACAATTAATTTTTGGAGTATTGTAAGGAAAATGTAGTCAAGACACACTCTTTATTTTTGTTTTCTGCACTTAATTTTACTGGGACACCTGCCACTTTGGATTTCTTTGGAGGAGTAGGCTAAGGCTGAAGGAAGTGCTATCTCAGGCAAGCTGGTATCTTTAAGAGTGACCTTAGCTCCGTTCACAAATGGATGAAGAAAAAAAGGCTATAGCATTTTTTAGGGGGCTTTATTAGCATGATATGATGGGTAAAATTTTGGCTTCTCATCTTTTGCTTTTTCCTGCAGGTAATATCATCCAACCAGCACACATGCCTTTTTGAATCTTCCTGTTCATTTCTGTCCATGTGTATTTTACGGGAAACCAGAGCCCATGGATCAACTAGGAGAGACTTCATGTACGTGTGACATACATTTTTAAGGAGTTACTGGTACAGAGAGAGCGGACACCATGAGCGGATTGAATCTGCTCAGCAGAAACAGCATGACAACATCAAATTCTAAGAAGTGACGTCCAGAACAGAGTTTGGCGAGTGTGGACTGTACATCTCATATGCTACTATGAAGAGTCACTTGGGGAACACTAGATTTCCTGTTGTTTCAAGGAGAATCAGCCTCTATCTTTCACAGGTCATTGGCCAGAGGTGATGAAATAGTTGCAAATAAGTTCTGGGTTGATGTGTTAAATTTCAAACCCCAGTGAAAATTAATTACCTCAAGATGCTTTCTTCTATTTCGTACCTCAGCCTACAAAATGTGTATCTTCCTCATTCCTACAAATGAAGACAATTTGCGAGTCTCCCTGGTTTAAATATTTAGAGACTTGTTTGTTTGCTGTGAAGAGACAATGACTGAAAACACTCACTGTAAGTTAGTATTTTATAGTTTATTCAAGCTCAACTTTCCCTTATAATACAGAAAACCGATATTCAGTTAAATAAACAGAAATATTGTTTTAAGTCAAAATTCATATTTAAGGTAAGGGTCGTGAAAAAGCCTTCAAGGTCTTTTACAATTACCTCAGTATCTGTTACTAGAAACTTTCCGGTCCTGTCTGTTTCTTTTCCGTGCCAATGTAATTTAACAAGTATTTCTTGAATGCTTATCATTTGCCAGGAACTGTTTGAGAAGAAGAGAGGAGGGAAGGGAGAGAGGAGGGGTAGAGGCAAGCAGAATGGAGGCTCATGGTGCCCACACTGGGGCTGGGCTTTTGTTGTCCGGATTCTCCTTCTGCCGTCTTTGAGCTGTGTGCTCCTGTAACAGTTCCTAAATTTCTCAGATATAAAATTGAGACAACAGTAATAATAAAAACAACAATTAACCACCACGTTTTAGGAGCAAAGAGTAGGTTAATATTTGCCAAGCACTAGAGTAGTGCCTGGCATCCAGTAAGTGCTATGTGCTTGTTAAGTAAAGTTGTAGTGAAGACAATAATAGCTAACATTGGTCCAATCTATATTTTACACGAGGCACTTGTGTTTATTAGCTCCTTTACCCTCACCACAACCTGATGAAGCCGATATCATCATTATCTCCACTTCATAGGTGTGGGAACTGAGGGTTGAGGTGATCAGGTAGCTGAGATCAGTCACAGAGATATAAGTGAGTCAGAAACCATCTGGAACCTACACCGGCTGCTTCTAAAGAGCCTGTGCTCTCACTTGGCTTATGGTGTAATTTATGGTGAGTAAAAATAAAGGTAAGCCAACAATAAACAGTTTTATGAGTATAGGATGCAGTATATATAACTGAGGAAAAAAACCCCTCTGTTGGTTCAGACACACTTTATTCCAACCAAAAATTCAGTTAATACATACATAATTTATATAACCAGTCTCTGCTCTCTTTCCTGTGTTCTTCTTTCTAGTGAGGAGAAGTTAGATTGTGGCACACCCTTTAACACACTTAACATCTTTGGGGGAAAAGTGGCATTATTATTTTTTTTAAAAGATTTTATTTATTTATTTGATAGACAGAGATCACAAGTAGGCAGAGAGACAAGCAGAGAGCGAGAGAGAGAGAGAGAGAGAGAGAGGAGGAAGCAGACTCTCTGTGGAGCAGAGAACCCGATGTGGGGCTCGATCCCAGGACCCTGGGATCATGACCTGAACAGAAGGCAGAGGCTTTAACCCACTGAGCCACCCAGATGCCCCAGCATTATTTTTTAAAAGAGGGTGTTTTGTAAGTATCTAGTTGGCATTCTTTTTAAAATTTTAAAGAGATTTATTCATTTATTTTTTTGGGGGGGAAAGACAGATGTAGAAGAAGAGAGAGAATCCTCAAGCAGACTCCCCACTGAGTAGGGAGCCTGAGGAGGGGCTCAGTTCCAGGACCCTGAGATCATGAACTGAGCTAAAATCAAGAATCTGCCACTAGACCAACTGAGCCATCCAGGTGCCCCAATTTTTTAAAAAAAAATTTTTAAAGATTTGTATCTTCACATTTTCTTGGTATGTGTAAAAAATAAATAAGTCAACAAACTTCTACAGTAAACATAAAAGAAACCTAAAGCATCACTGTATGGATTAAAAATGTGTTTGTCTCCTCAACTCTGTCATCAAAGACCTAGGTTCACTTTTTCTCCTTTCATTCCACTGTTAGCATGACTCAGTGGTCTCAAGATGTCTATTCCTGTGGAGGCCCCCATTTTCACTGAAGGTGGGAAGAGAGGAGAGTAAAAAGCTTATTAAAAGCCAACATTCTCTTACCACATTATAATTTCATTGGTCAGAAATGAGTCACATGACTATTCTAACTGTTAAAGTGGTCTCTTGCAGCCTCTATAGTGAAGGTGGCCAAAGAAAAGAGGATCACGTCAGTTAACTGGATTCATCACAGCCATTCAAAATGCAGATGATTTTCTAGTAAAGATGGGAAAACTTTCAGATAGATATTTAGTCTGGCACGAATTAATTGCATGTGTGTGTGAAAGTTCAGAATAAAGAATTAAAAAAAAAGAGGTCTTTATGACCTAAAGCCCATAATTTTTAAAAATAACAGTATTTTTAAATTAAAGCTTATTTTTATTGAAGTACAATATGTATATAAGAGCTAAATAATACCAAGGCTTTTGTTATTTAACAAAACAACAATTTCCTTCTCACCCCCCTGCATACCTTAGATGTACTCCCCATTGGCCAACATTTTCAACCTTTATTAGTCTTAATGGTATAAATTTACATTTTTATTGTAAAAGATACAAATAGTAGTGAATTTCATTTACTTTACTTCCCCCAATCCTACTACCCAAACCATTTTTTCACTTTTATCGTTTTACTCTTTATAATGAATAATTTCAAACATAACAAACACAGAGAGAACATCACATTGGATTTCTGTAGCCACCTCTCAGTAAACTTTGAAAATACCCTTGCTTTTAGGCATGAGAAGGTATCCCAGGCTCACCTTGTAAATTCCTTACACCAGACCTGCTATCAGGCCTTTCTTCAAGAAATATTCCTTCGTCTTACTGGAATGTGGTGTTTAAAGACTGAACAATATCCATTGATTTCCTTTATATAGGAATATAGGATTTTACTCTCTTATGTCATTCCCTATCCATTAATAGCTATATCATAATTTTGGTTAAATCAATATTTACTGATTGCATTATTATGATCATGTAATATGGTTCACACATATGTTGTGATTACATTCCTAGTCTTGTACAACTTTCTGACTTCTTCTTGAGTAATTCTTCTTCTTTTTTTTTTATTTACTTAGTTTCTATGTACTTTGTTCCATATATTTGTTCTACTCAAGTCCTCCAGGTGTTTCTTTATGAACTTTTCCTCACAAATATATCAGAAAAATCTATCACCTCCATTTTTTCTTTATTGTTTGTTTTCTTCTGGACAGTTCTTCCAGTAATTCTGTTCTAGTCTACACTGGTTGCTTTCTTGGCCTACTCTAAAGCTATTACCCTGAAACATTTTTCTGTCATCAAGGGAATTCCCTTTGATGTTCCCTTTCTTGGTTGATTTCCTTAGTTTTGTGGAGAATATGTTCCAGAAATTCCCAGGAAAACTTACAGAACTGGAATTCCAAATACCTTGGTGAAGTTAGAAAGACCTTGGATGTCTAAAAGGTGTTTATTCTACAATTGCTCAATTAGTAGCCGGAGTGTATATGGAGCACGAGACTGAAAATCCTTTTCACAAAGAACACGATGATGTTGCCCCATTTCTCCTTAGTTTCTAGGGTTGTCTTAGGATATAATATTATTCTTATACCTGATCCTTGATACATGACTTTTTTGTTTTCTCCAAAAGTCTTGAGATCTTCTCTTCATTTCTGGTGTTGTGAAATTTCATGACAATGACCCCTGTGTACATCATCTTTGGGGATTGATCATTACATTGGATAATCAGTAAGTTTTTAAATCGGGATTTCAAGTTCTTCAGTTCTGGGAAGCATTCTTAACTTATGCCTTTTATGATTTCTTCTCATCTGCCTTCTTTCTTCTTTTGGGAACTTCAATTATTAGATATTTGACATCTCTATCGGAGTTCTTCAGGCTTATCTTTAAGTCCTTTCATTGACTATTCTTCTGCTATAATATACATACATTTTTATTTTCTAAGAACATCTACTTGTAGCATTCTTTAAAAAAAAAATAGAAACGAATACTTTATCATTTACATGGTTTCTGTATATAACCATGCAGTATATGTCTGATGAACAAAGTGTAAACAAAATTATTTAAGTGTTAACGATATTTAAGTCAATATTATCAGGCATTTTTAATTTGGAGAAAGAGAACTCTTCCAAAGCTAATGAAATTGGTAGTTTATATAGGGAGGAATTTGCTATCTTAGTAGTTTATATAGGGAGGGATTTGCTATCTATGGAAGAAGCTTTGTGGTTTTAGAAAGTCATGGTTCAAAGGAGCAATTATAAAAGTGGTAATGCCATGTCCCATTATAATTTCTCCTTTGAAGAAGATGTGGCTGATGCATAACCTAGGGCAGTGATCCATGGGTTGCCTGCTTGATGACACAGGGATGGTGAAGCCCTGCAGTGAATTAGTAAGTATTGTTACTGACAGGCTTTAATCTGGAGATTGGTGATACAATACAGTTTTCCAGCTCTCTGTAAATTTATCAAGGGATTCACATCAAAGAGAAGGTGATGGTTATGATAATTTAAAAATTTCTATCAATTTATATTTAACAAATAAAAGAAACCGTTTTCCATGGTATGATTTTTTTCTTTTATATTGCTCCTATTTCAGTCTTCTAGGACATTTGGATGTTTCCTTTACTTAACTACTCTCGTGTGCATAATGTACTTGTATTCAAGATGTAGCTGCATACAAAATGGCACATTGGTTTTAAAAATTTCAGCACAGTTTAGCGAATGAACCGTTCTGTACTGATAAAATAAATGTCTATTCACGGGCATCGTTCAGTATCTTGTACTCAGTTTTCTCAGCCACCTCTTCCAACATGTAAATCCTCATTCTCAGACAATTCCTTACATGAACAGAAACAGTTCCTTATACTTAATTTACTCCTAGTAAATACCAGGTGTAAGTGATAATTGTCTTTGCTTATTTTTAACATCCTAAAACCTTTTTAAAATACATTATCCTCAACTGCTGAGCCCCCAATTTTCTAGACAAAGCAATTGTTGTCTATATAGCAATGCTAGCATTCTTTGCCATCATGTTGGAATAGCACCTACCAAAAATAGGGCTAATTGAATTTAAATTGAAAGAAAACAGGGACAGTTTAGGTTGCTGGAGTTGTGTGTGTGTGTGTGTGTGTGTGTGTGCTGGTCACTGGTGCACAGCTGGAGATCCCCACTGATCTCTCAACTGTATTGTATCCAGAGCCAGGACCCATGGCTTCTCTGCTTCTATATATTTTAAAGAGGCCCCAGGGAAATCTGAATTTGAATCTCAGCTTTCCCACTTAATAGCTGTGTGTCTTAGTTTACTCATCTATAAAGTAGAGATAATATTTCTTCTTTTATTAGGAGAGGGGTGTGAGGACCAATGAGGTCATGTGTATAGAGTGTCTAGCATAGCAACTGGAAATTACTAAACCCCTAACAGTTGAGTAAAGACGTCGTATGCTTTTTCTTTTTTCCTTAATGATTAGGTTTTTTAAAAAAATTTTTAAGATTTTATTTATTTATTTGTCAGAAAGAGAGAAAGAGAGAGAGAGCATAAACACATGTAGGGGGAACAGCAGGCAGAGGGAGAAGTGGGGTCCCACTCATGCAGGGCTGGATCCCAGGACTCTGGGATCATAACCTGAGCCAAAAGCAAATGCTTAACGGACTGAGCCACCCAGGTGCCCCTATGTTTAGGTTTTAAAGAAACTGCCTAACACTTTTGCAAGGTGGTTTACCAATTTATTTTTCTACCACTTACTATGGCCATCTTTTTGAATTTAGCTATTTTTTTCTCTTTTCTCTCTTTTTTTCCTCTAGGCTATTTTTCTAGGTATGGAGCAATATTGAGAAAGACCTACTTCAACTCTTTTTAGTGGCATTTTTTAAAAATTTTTAATTTTTTCAGCGTAACAGTATTCATTATTTTTGCGCCATACCCAGAGCTCCATGCAATCCGTGCCCTCTCCAATACCCACCACCTGGATCCCCCGACCTCCCACCCCCAGCTCCTTCAAAACCCTCAGATTGTTTTTCAGAGTCCATAGTCTCTCATGGTTCACCTCCCCTTCCAATTACCCTCAACTCCCTTCTCCTCTCCATCTCCCCTTGTCCTCCATGCTATTTGTTATGCTCCACAAATAAGTGAAACCATATGATAATTGACTTTCTCTGCTTTTTAGTGGCATTTTAGAATATAGCAGGAAATTTCCAAGTTGCCAGAGACTACTAGCTGTAAATGATCTCTTCTCATGAAAACAAGTAGAAAATCTGGTAAGAGGAAAAGAGAAAATTTTCAGTTGAAGAAAGCTGTCTCTTGAGCATGTCAAGTTTGTTTCTATCTTTTTCATTGGCCCTTCCTTCTGCTAGAAAGATGTTTATATGACTGATGTTTATATGACTGGCCTCTGTCATTCTGATCTTAGATTAAATTTAAATTTCTCAGAAAGTGTTAGTTCCTGACCACTCAACTCAAAGTATCCCAAATCACAATCTTTTGTTCTTGTTTATTTATTTTATGTCTTAATGCATCTGTCTCCCCACAGAATGTAAGCTTCTTAAGAGCTGGCTCCTTGCCCGTCTCGGTCACTGAATCCCAACAAGTCATACTTACATGTATTTGCTACATCGCAGATATTCAAAAATATTTGTTGAATAAATGTTTAAATGGGCAGACCTTAACACTAAGAAAGCCAAGTACAGAAAGGCAGTCATTAACTTCATAGTAATTCACCATTCTATGTATGAAGAGACCAGTTACTTATGATTGTGAAGCAGATACTCAGTAAATATTTGTCAAAGAAAGGACAAGTTGCCAGTTTTGCCTGCAGTAGATGGTAGAGTCATAGACACGGAGAATGTGTTTTAGAAACAATTTATCAATGGCCAGCCTCAGGCTGAGGCAGAATACAGTGAACAGAAGATGTCTAGCTCTTTCATACCCAAGGAGTCAGTACTCACATGTGGCCTCATCATTACCTGGGCCCCTTCCCTTGAGATACCTGTCATGGGCTCAAATTTATTTTTAGCAACACCTCCATTCTCTTCTTTCCTTCCATTGATCAAAACTCATCCATCATATGTTTCTTTCCCACAGAGCCTTGTTCAACATACAGTGCTTTGAACGGTGATGGATAGTTCACCCTCTCTGAAGTCTCATGTATCCAGGATAATAAAATAAATTAGAACATATTTTAATATCACTCCCTTGTTTATTGTCCAGTGATAAGCAGTAGAGGGGCTCAAGAACAACCAACAGAGAGCTGAAAAACAGTTTAGTAAATAAATAACTCAAGAACGGGACACCATCCCTTAAAATATTGAAAGGGGAGCATGTTTGGGGCCCATCTCCACTGAGAGGGAAATTCCACATTGCCAAGGCTCTCCATGTCTGTTTTCTGAAGGATGCATTGCTCTTGAGTTACTAAGTGAGCTGGAGTGATTCTTGGGCCTTTGAAATTCCTGTGAGAGCAGCCAATCATAGCTAACAATAGGACTATGGCATTAGTTGGAGGGGGGGGGGAGATTTAGCATTTTTTGGTGGCTTGATTGAAGAACGGGGTAAATATGAAAGTGTTACACATTTTTCTGATTTGTTTAATAATAATATCGAACATTTATTGAGTGCTTGATATGCTTTGAGCATTTTTGTAAGTGCTGTTTAAATTTGAGCATTTTTGTAAGTGCTATTTAAATTTTATCTCTGTTTTAATGGAAAGGTTAGGTAATTTTGGCAAAGGTCATTCAGATAATAGAAAGCACAGCCAGAAATTTGATCCCAGCTCATTTGATCCCATAGTCTGAGCCCTTAATCCCTGAACTACTCTTGCTCTGACAAGGGTGTGAATGAGAAATGATTGCTAGCAGACCAAAAACACAATAGGAATTGTCTCTAAAGAATTTCTCCAGAAACACTCCTTCTCCTCGCCATAGATCATCCATTTGATAAGCACAGCTGAAAAGTTAAAAAAATTATCCTCCAAGAATTGCTTAATTATGTATGAGAAATGGCGTATCTTATGAAGTATAATTTCAAAGAGGAAGTACCATACTTTGTTAATAGTTCACTTTCTAGAGGGCTCTCATGTCTTATTTTTCTGGGTGGATTTTTCCATCTATTACCACTAGATGGTGTGTGGATTATGCAAACACCCCCAAATGTCTTGAGAGAAATTAGCCCAAAGCAAAAAGAAGAAAAATTCAGCAGAGAAACATAAGTGTGGAATTTGGATGCAGGGGAAGATGGTCTTCTAATTGTGGGAGCCTGGTTTCCTTTCAGAATAAGCATTAGTAGTTACTTAACCAAGTCAGAGAAGATTTGAATAATAGTCAAAAGCTGCCTGAGAGTTTGCTTTCTCAGGAAACTTTTGACTGCCCGTAATCATAGCCAGGGTTAGCATTTTGAAAGAGATACTGAGGAACAAATTCTTTTATTTTTTTTAAAAAGGTTTTATTTATTTATTTGACAGAGGGAGATCACAAGTAGACAAAGAGGCAGACAGAGAGAGAGGAAGGGTAGCAAGCTCCCTGCTGAGCAGAGAGCCGGATGTGGGACTTGATCCCAGGATCCTGAGATCATGACTTGAGCCGAAGGCAGTGGCTTAACCCACTGAGCCACCCAGGTGCCCATGAGGAACAAATTCTAATACAGCCAACAACTGCCTCCTCTGTCTACTTGTATATGAACCTACTATGATCTGAAAATAGTTATTTTTTCCTAATTTTCTTCAATGAGTCTGTAATAAAAGTGGTCATGAATAGCCAGTTAACCACCTCCTAGCAACCATATGACCAACCAAAATGATGATATTGTAAAATTCAGGGTTGTTTAATGAATAGGACCAGAAAATTCCTAGGAATTTCTTGAGAATAAATTTTTAAAACTAAAGGGAAGTCACTTATTCTTTTTGAACTTCCACTTCTACAAAATGAAAAAGTAAGTCCCCAAAGCTCTTTGCAGGTAGCTCTATGACATCTAAAGAAGAAAAGAACAGTATGGGTCCTTGTGCTCACAAACACACATACATACAGATACACCCTGTTTTTTAGTTCTAAACTAGTTTAATGTTCTGTTTCCACATTAAGAGTATATGACAATATTATATTTGCTAAAGGAGTAAAGAGAATGAAGCCTCATTTATGTAGGTGTGGTGGTACTTAGAATTTGGTATTACGCAAGGGAGTACTATTAAATGCCCTATTTTTCATAAGTCCTTGCAGATCCTGTTGGTGAGAAAATGATGCTGATGAGACTGTAGGTAGTAACGGATAATTCTAGGTTAACGGATTACGTTTCACCATATGAAGAGTTGTTTCTCTAATTTTTTTCCTTGAGTAAATATATTTGACCAACTCTTAGCTGTTAAACCCTAAAAATACCCAGTTGTCACTTTGATTTTGGACTAGGTTTAGGGTTTTGGATTAAAATCAAAATTGAAAATGATCGAATAATGATAAACACAAGGAGGAAATAAATAACGTCCCTGAAAGAGTCCTGTTATCCATGATACTTAATTCCACACATAGATGAAGGCAGAGTACTTACTTGGTTTCCTCACTTCTTCACTGGGGCTGCCATTCTCAGTCTTGAGCTGGATGGGGGCACCAACCCTGCATAGAGGAAAAAAACCAGCATGGTCGCTGTGGGAAACGCACATCCTCTCCTTGTGGTATTGATCCTCTGTAAAGACACACCATTTTTTTTTTTGGTAACCTGCGAAACCAAATCTGGCTTTGTGTTAATTGCATGCACTCCGCTGAGTTTTACAGGCAACTGTTGCTTTCACTATTTTATTGTAACCTTGGTCTTATATCCTTAAGATTATCAAACAGTTGCCAAATACAGGCACTCAGTGGTTACCTAGCGTGCCTTTTGCTTCCTTGCTTTCTTTTCTTTTCTTTTTTTTTTTTTTTAAAGATTTTATTTATTTTTTTGACAGATCACAAGTAGGCAGAGAGGCAGGCAGAGAGAGAGGAAGGGAAGCAGGCTCCCTGCTGAGCAGAAAGCCGGATGGATGCGGGGCTCAATCCCAGGACCCTGGGACCATGACCTGAGCCAAAGGCAGAGGCTTTAACCCACTGAGCCACCCTGCGCCCCTCTTTTCTTCTTTTAAAAGTGCCTTTCAAAGCAATATAGACTATGGGAGGGATATGAAACATAGTAGATGAGTTTTAAAAAGAGATTGGAGATCAAATAACCACCTGTGTTCCTTCTCTCTGAAGACTTCTGATATTTATAGTCAACCCTTTTTGCATTCAGTATCTCTAAAGGTCTGGTGGCATCAAACTCTACCTGCTTAATCATCAGTCTTACTTCAATTTATTCATAAATGGGTCAAGACATGCACCAGTTGAGTTTTGCTGGATAACTTGTTTAGTACAGAACATGGGTAGTATCCAGCAAAGTTTTTAGGATGTATTAATAGGTACATAAATGGTTATTCATTTATTTGACAAGAGTTTACTCCTAAAAGGAATCAATCCTTAATCAAAAATATAAAGAACATTTGTTTGTATTGTTGTTGGTCATTTTAAATCAGAATATGAAACTTTATTTTCAGCAAAAGTGATCAATATTAAGGCTTATAGTTCTCTTTAAAACTTGAGGAAAACTAATTTTTCAGAAAAAAAGGATTAATATATGGTTTCAGAGTTGGCAACAGTTTAGAATCAGGTACCTATGTGTTATAGATAGAAGATAAGGAAAAAAGACTTTTTAAAATAATTTTTTATTTTTTTTAATAAACATATATTTTTTATCCCCAGGGATACAGGTCTGTGAATCGCCAGGTTTACACACTTCACAGCACTCACCATAGCACATACCCTCCCCAAAAAAGACTTTTTAAAAAGGTTTTATTTATTTATTGGACAGAGAGAGACAGCAAGAGCAGGAACACAAGCAGTGGGAGTGGGAGAAGCAGGCTTCCCACTGAGCAGGGATCCTGGAGGTTCCATCCCAGGATCCCAGGATCTCTACCTGAACTGAAGGCAGAGGACGCTTAAGACTGAGCCACCCCGGCACCCAGGATTAAAAAGGCTTTTAAATGCCTTTTAGAGCCACCTTGGTATTTCAAATCCTTGAAGGATTAACTGATTAACTTTAGTTTATAAATGAAAACTAGTGTTCCAAGAACCTATGTACATCACTTAGCATAATCTGGCTGTGTTGAAAATGCCCTCTTTTCTGAGGAAAAATAAGTGCTGAACCCTAGTAAAAACAGCAGGATTATCTTTTACTTACAATCTCTTGGGACCAGACGCTATAACATTAGTGGCCGTTCACCAAGTGGGTCACTCAGGACTTCCAAAATGGGAAGACTGACCTCTACAGTTGTGGGTAGTAAGTCAGATGATAGGCACATTATGGCCATTATCACACTTTAATAATACCATTGATTAAGGTTAATAAAAAAACAATGACAATTTAAAATTATTTGTATAAGGAAAACATTACTAAGAAAATAAACAAACCAATCAACACAAACAGTGGCTAGTCAAGGAAACACCTAGCAGGCAAATCCTTAAGAAATTTCTCTAGTACTCTTAATCATAGGAAACGAACTGAGGGTTGTTAGAGGGGAGGCGGAAGGAGGGATTGGGGTAGCTGGGTGATGAACATTGGGGAGGGTATTTGTTATATAATGAGCACTAGGCATTATACTAGACTGATGAATCACAGACCTGTACTCCAGAAACAAATAATATATTACATGTTAATTTGTTGAATTAAAAAAGAAAAGAAAAAAAAAAAAAGAAAAGAAAAGAAAAGAAAAAAGAAATAGAAAAAAAAATCCTCTACTTACCAAGTCTGGGAAGGGTCCATAAAGGACTGAGGAAAGTCTTGTGAGCATTTTGCAATGCTCTTTAGGGTGTGCCCATATAGGGTCATTTCCTCCCACCCACCTCACTCCCTGCTGGGCATGCTCTTATTAGGGGTTGGGGGCGGGGAGTGGTCAGCCCCAGTTGAATACTAAATGAGATAAGATACTGAGCTCTCTTGCTTAGAGTTGGTAAGTAGAAGACATGCTGCTGTGGAATGTTTGATCCTAAAGGAAATAGATGATTTATTGGTGGGAATAAACCTACTGATGCTTTACCCTCTAAGGTTTGGAGGACTTCATTTCTACTGCATATTTCATTGACTTCCCATGTGAAAAGAGTGAGATGAGGCCTATAAAGAAGGTACTTCACACAATCTAATGCAGGGTTTTGGACTTGGTATTTCCAACTTGATCTAAGTTCTCTCAAAAACATCACTTGTTTTTAATAGATTTTTAGATTCACCCAAGTTAAAAAAAAAAACAAAACACAAAAGAAATGTACCACTAAAATCCACAGAAACCAAATGAATGTACCAGAGGGACCACAAGGTTTACAATTCTTTTTCACTCCAGTGATTTGATTTTTTAAAAATATTTAATTTATTTATTTGTCAGAAGGAGAGAGAATAAGAAAGCGAGAGAGCACAAGCAAGGGGAGTGGCAGGCAGAGGGAGAAGCAGTTCCCCCACCCCCAGCAAGCAGCCCAACAGGGACTCAACCCCAGGATCCTGGGATCATGGTCTAAGCTAAAGGCAGACGCTTAACTAACTGAGCCACCCAGAAGCCCTTCCACTGATGTGATTTGAAAAGCAGGAATTTATTTTATTGCTACGAATATATTAATTCCATAGTTTCTTCACTCTTTAAATCTCCTATATTTTTGTCAGTGCATATAAATACTTCTTGCACTTTGCTTCCTAATTGGAATCAAGACATCTTAAATGGATTGTATTTTGAGTTGTAGCATATTTTCTTGATAAGCATCGTATATTTCCTCAGCACTATAATCTCTGGGGATATTGGTAGCATTGCCATGATCATTATAAAAGAACATGTAGCTGGGGATAAAAATACATTATATGTTTATAAAAAATAAAAATGTAAAAAAGAGAACATGTAGGATCTTTGTCACATATGAAAGCATCATACAAATCATGTAAATGAATTTTTCCCCCTTTCAGAATGTCCTTCTCTAAGATATTTGCCATATAAGACATGGGGTTGTTGTTTACACTGATGGCTCGTAATCATCAGTGGCAAGATTATTTTCATATGCTTGGTAACATACATATTATTAATATACTTTGGATTATATTTGGTAATTTATATAGACTTACAGAGCATTGTTTAAATTTATTATTTAATTAATGGTCAAAGATATTATTCCTTCTTTTATACATGAGCAAACTGAAGCTTGGAGCTGCAAAAGAAGCTTACTTAAGATACATAGATGGCAAGCCGCGGAGCCCAGTGTAGAGTTATTTTGTCCACATTTCATGTACAGCATTTTGGGATTTGCAGAATAACTATAAGACATAGTTTCTGCGTTTAAGGAAGTTGTAGTTTATTTATTTATTTTTTTAATTATTCATTTGAGAGAAAGAGAGAGAGTGCATAAGCAGCAGGGAGGGTCAGAGGGAGAAGCAGACTCCCTGCTGAGCAGGAAGCCGGATGTGGGACTCGGATCCTGTGACTCTAGGGTCCTGTGACTCCAGGGTCCTGACCTGAGCCACAGGCAGCCACCAAACCAACTGAGCCACTCAGGCACCCCTCAAGGAACTTGCAGTTTAGTTGGGAAAATGACTGATGTCATGAAAACAGCTTGCGCAGATAGTAGATAGAGGATGGTCCTCAGACCATATAGCCTTGGAAGCTCATAGAAACCTGTTTCTTTGAATTGAATAAAGTTGCATGTAAACTATAAGACAAAAAATACCTTTTCACTGATAAAAGGTGCTGTCATAGACATCTGTTGTCTAAGGATCTCGAGACTTTTGAGATAGTCTGTGAGCCTAGATTTACATCCACCCAAACATACAGCACCCACATTACCATGTGTCTTCCCAACAACCACGTAGCACACTACACAGAGGAAGCCAAGGTGTGTCCTTGAGAAATGCATCCAGTTTTCCCTATTAACCAGGCCTGTGGAAGGACCAATAGCATGATGCATGTCAGGTAAATTGATCGCACATGCTACTCCAAGTGACCTCAGGCTCCCTTCCTCTGTAACACCACCAGTTGGTGGTTAATATTCAGCTGAGCTATTAGGTGGAACACAAAAGTAGGGATAAGATTTGCAATCTGTTAATGTTTTCTTAAGATCTTGTTAAATAAAAGCTAAATCCATCATTAGTGGAAGTAGTAATAAATTAGGTGCTGTAATTAGCAGTCCAAATGCATACCTTTGTAAAAGGTTATCTTTAATGTCTTTTTTTTTCATTGACGTAATTGTGTATTTTGGATAATCATAGCCAAGGGGGAGACCTGGGAACTGCAGAAGTACGATTGCTTAGTCAAACAGAAGTGGATGTACTCCAAGTAAGCCAACACGTAATTAATTAGAATATTGTTGGAGTAGTTAAGATCTTTTGGAGGGAAAAGAGACAATTCAAAAATAATTTTTAGTATTTTGCCCTTTATGGAGACTGGATACATAAAGCATACCCACAGAATCTGACATGGAGTAGGTATTCAAAAAAAAAAAAAAATGCTAGCTTTTAGGAAGTTAGTGTTTGTGACAATCAGAGAATGTAAATCCTCTATCATTGGCTTACTGAAGCTTCTCTGTTCCCAGAGCCTTTCACGTTTCATCGGGGCTCACATCTCATTGTATGCTAAGGCTGACTTGATTTGTCTCAGTTCTCAGACTTGGAGCTTTCTTTCTTTTGAGAGAGAGAGAAGGGGAGTGTGTGGATATGAAAGGGGGGAGAGGAGGGGGAGAAGGAGAGAGAATCCTAAGCAGGCTCCATGCTCTGTGTGGAGCCCAGTGCAGGGCTCTACCTCACTGCCCTGAGATGGTAACCTGTGCTAAAATCAAGAGCCAGATGCTCAAAAGGCACCCGAGGCTTGGAGTTTTCTTAAGAAGAGGACCACGTATTACTCATCTCTCTTCCCCCAGCACCTCTCACATCATTCAGAAGGTAATACCTTCTAAATAAGTATTTCTTAAATTTGTTGATTCCGGTTTTTCTCTATTCATTATTTCATATTGACCATCTGGTTTCAACTAATCAAGAGTCAAAATTGAATCTGTTTAGGTAAGAACAGCACCATCCCCCACATTTGTTATCTCCACAGCCTACCTACCTTATCTCTTTGGCTCTCTTTGGCTTCCCCACACTGCTCCTCCGTTATCAGAAATTCAATTCTCACGATGCTGTCTTTCCAAAACAAAATCTGATTCTGTCATTCTCTTGCTCAGAAATTTCTCATGCTTTCACATTCCCTCCGGGTTAAATATCTCAGCTCCTCTTCATGAAATGCAAGGACTTTCCATGAATAGACTCTTATTTTCCCCTCCAATTTCTTTTACTTTATACTCCAACTATATGGCATCTGTGTTATATTTCCATTTCTCTGAACTTTTTTGACTGCCTGGAATATCTCTCTGACCCGCAACACACACCTTGCTTTTCTAGCCTTGCAGCTTCTTGCTTGTTTTTCAGTCCGCAGCCCAGCACTTATAATCTCTTAGGAATCTTTCCCTGATTCTCACAGCAGACTTAGGCTCCTTTGCTTTGCCCCCCCTAGGACTCCTCTTGGCCCCAGACTTACACATATCTTTATTAAATCAAATTTCTTTTTTTTTTCAGGGTTTTATTTTCTTTTTTATTAAATCAAATTTCTGATTGTACTTAGATTGTGGGTTTGCTTGTCTATCTTCCTTCAAGGCCATGTGCTCCTTGAGAGTAGGGTTATTAGCCTGTATTAGTAACTCAAGACACAAGTGTTGAATGAACGACTACATGAAGAGTGAATGCATTTGATAGATGGGACCGGAAAACTGTCTTTATCAAGTCAGAACTTCAAAAAGAAAAAGAAAAATCCTTGTAATGGATATTTGTTGAAATGATTAATATTCCATGTCATGGTGGTAAAGACAGCAATAAAAGGAACAAAAGGTATCAAAAATTCAGTCCTTTCCCAGAGGCGCATAAACCAGATGTCCTAACACTTTTTTTTCCCCCTCTTACTTTCTGTGTTAAGAAAGAAAGAGACAGGACGACACAACCCACAGGAAATTCTCCATGACATTAAAGAAGATCACGAAAGCCGCTCTGCAGCTGGTGAGATCAGTGAAAATAAACTCAGTGATTTAATGTAAACTGCCACTTGCTTCTACAGAAAAGAAACATGGTACAAGTGTTCACGGAAAATGGTGCAGCTTGAGAGGGGTCCATATTGGTTTCTGAGGACTGGGTCTATATCTGAGTCATCTTTGCTTTCCTGACTGTGCCTAACATAGGCTGTGTATGTAGTAGGTGTTTGTGAAATGAAGGAGGAAAGGAATAATCAGATCTGTTATCTTAGAGGCATTGAATAAGTAATCTAAAGAGTATTAGATGTTGTTTTAGTCTCTGGATTTTTGGCACCTACGTGATACAAATGCTAGTGGGAGCTTGTCACTAAAAACAAAGCAAAACAAAAGAAATTAAGTGGTTACTATACAAAAATGTATAATGTCTACCAATACTATAAGCATGAGAAGGAAAATGAATCTGGCCAAAGGTGTTTTGAAAATGAGACTTCCTGTGTGGTTGGAAACATCATGTCCTATCATGTGTCTGCTGCTTTGCTCCATCTTGTTAACTTTGGGACGGGGGGGCGGAAAACACTGAAAGTTTCATCTCGTGCATTCAACCAAGAGCCTGTCTTTTTCAGTCCTGGAAGCAGATGTTTTTCTCCTTTTCTTTCACCAAGATCTTTCCCTCATCCAACATTCCCTCATCCTTTTCAATTCTTATAATGTCTGTTGTTTTTTTTTTTTTAAGATTTTATTTATTTATTTGACAGAGAGAGATCACAAGTAGGCAGAGAGGCAGGCAGAGAGAGAGGAAGGGAAGCAGACCCCCTGCTGAGCAGAGAGCCCGGTGTGGGACTCGATCCCAGGACCCTGAGATCATGACCTGAGCCGAAGGCAGCGGCTTAACCCACTGAGCCACCCAGGTGCCCCATAATGTCTGTTATTATTCATTTAATTTATTCAACAAATATTCATGAACCCCTACTCTACGCCAGCTTCTGTTCTATGCTCTGGGGACACAGAAGGTTCCCTGCTATTTCTGACCTCAAGGAATCATGAGGATCCAGTCCTGCAAGACCAATGATAAAGAATTAGTACATTCTGTACTGGAGTGTGTGTGTGTGTGTGTGTGTGTGTGTGCATATGAGTCTTATGAGGGGCAGGAGGCAGGGGCCATTTTATCCCTTTTCTAGCTTGTATCCATGTGACTGACACAGACTCTAGCTTAGATGAATCTGATGATCACAGCAATTCCTATATCATTTTCTGCTTTCCTTATCCTCCCATGGCTGCCATTCATATCTAGAAGAAAAAAAACAATTTTCTTCCCATGCTTTCAGTATTTCATGAGGCCACAAAGAAAATCAAATAGCAATAGCCAAGGGTCTGAGGGTCCCAACACACACATACACACACACACACACATACACACACACACACACATACACACACACACACTCCAGAGCTGTTTTTAGCCAGTTAAGTGAATATTATGAAGATTAAATGAGGTGATGCTTTAATGAGTCAGTACTCATTAAAAATTAGATATTATTATTATGATGATAATCAAGGCTTTTATTATTATCTGATAGACTGGATATATAGCTCTTGCTGAATATATAATTCTCTGAAATACTCCCATTTAGGCATCACATTTTCTAAGTGTTCCCTGGGTATAGAGCTGCGGTAGGTGTTGTGGGGAGCAACAGGGTACTGGAGAAGAAAGGGCTCCTCTCTCTTCACTGCTTATGAGACAAAGCAGGCACCACCAGTATAAGACAAATGGAAAGAACAATTCTGTTTACAAAGCAGCCTAATTGGGAACACCAATGACTACATCCAAATGAGAAACACAACTCTTTAGGGGAGGATGATTAAACTGTCACCTCCTAGACTATTTATCTCTTAATCATAGCTCTCCTTCCCATGGAGAAGCATCAAATCTTGGAAACGTAGTAGGACGTCATTCTGTTATTTACCACTTTGAAAATGGTGAAGAGATGGTTCAGTCTGTTAAGCATTTGACTCTTGAATTTGGCTCAGGTCATGATCTCAGGGTCGTGAAATCAGGCTCTGTGCTGGGGTGGAGGCTGCTTAAGATTCTCTCTATTCCTCTCCTTCTGCCCCTCCCCCCCCAAAAAAAACAACAAAGAAAGAAAGAAAGTAAAAGAAAAAAATTGGGGAGAGAACTAGACAAGAGAAAAGTACTCAAAAACAATGTTGGTTGATTCAAAGTGACTCTAACCTACTTGTCATATAACCACTTTCTTTTTGGGTTTGATTCCTTTGCAATTTCAATTGGGATAGTTTGTCACAGACAAAAAAAAAACAAGGTTTGTGATTCAAATATTTCAATCTCTGTGCCAGCAGGGATCCAGAGTTTTCAACATATTAATGAGAAATGGTGGAACTTACCAGACAGAGTGGCTAGATTCATAGACCTGCTCCAGAAATCCTGTTGATGAATTTCTGAAGCCGAAGTACTACTTTGACTTGTAATTTTACTTTCTTCGCAGTCCCTGTTTTAGTTATTCTTTCTATGTAACAAATCACCCCAAAACTTGGTAGCTTACAACAGAAATATTTTTCATCTCTATGACTGACTTTTGTGGACCAAGTTTAAGAAGGACTTGGCTGAGTATTTCTGTCTCTGTGTGCTCATGCAGGTGTGGAGGACAGGACAAGGAGGGACTGGAGCCACCAGTTGTCTTTGTGTCATCCCAGGACAGGCTAGGTGGTCTTCCCATGTGGGTTACATTGGGCTTCCTCATAGCATGACTGCCCTGGGGCAGTTGGCTGCTTAAAGAGCAGCTCAGGGCTCTGGCATGAATATTCCAGCTCACCAGGTGACATGGGTTGGGAAGTCACACAGAATCAATTCTGTTTCCTTCTAGTGTTTACAAGTATGTCACCAGCCTGCCCATGCTCAGGATTGAAGGGGGCGCTCAAGGTCCTTGAGGAGCACTTGCACTGGGAGATAATGTTGGGGTTGTCCTTGGAGAATACAAGCTTCCCCAGCTTCCTAAGAGCAGGTTGCAGGAGCAGGCTTGGCCTAGGAGACTGCCAACTTCCTGAAGAAATGGAAATGTGCCTTCTAACATTTGTACTTAGAAATTAAAAATAAGTAGTCAAGAAGGCCTAGCTACCAGGTCACAAAACACTAAAGGGGAAAACAACCTTTATTCTGCTTTTTTTTTTCTTTACTACTGCCATGTTTTATTCTGTAACAAAAAATAATGATCCCAGATCTTTATAATAATGTCACCATTTTAAACACTGACAATAGACCTAAAAAAAAAAAAAAAAGAAAATGAAAAAGTTGATTCTGAGAAGTTTTATCGTCCTACCTGAAAGAAGATGCAAAAAAGCAAGAAATGGAGACATCTTATCTCACAGTCACAGGAGGAAAATGAGAAAACTTGCATACATTATGGGAGACCATAGAGGGCTAAACTGGGGCTTGAGTCCCTGGTTTGTGTTTTGTGTTTTGTATTTTCAAAATGGTTTTGTTCTGGTGGGGCTGATTGGAAATATGAAAACCACACATTCCTGAATAATGAATTAATATAAATCAACTTTCAGGTGTAGGACTCTGTTAGCTGAAAAATGAATTATAATTGAGAATTATGCATTTCTGGGGTGCCTGGGTGGCTCAGTAGGTTAAAGCCTCTGCCTTCGGCTCAGGTCATGATCTCAGGGTCCTGGGATCGAGCCCCACATAGGGCTCTTTGCTCTGCAGGGAGCCTGCTTCCTCCTCTCTCTCTCTCTCTCTGCCTGCCTCTCTGCTTACTTGTGATTTCTCTGTCAAATAAATAAATAAAATCTTTTAAAAAAATTATGCATTTTGTTTTTCATCCTATGTAAGGATTTTAGCCTCTCCTAGTAATTGTATTCAGGACCACTTAGAGCATATGATGTGGTGGAATTCAGCTCTTAATAGACAGCTACTAATATGCTTTTGAACTTGACTTGTGAGGAATCAGTATTTGTCATCTGTTTCATCCCATTATGATTTTGAACGTGAGCACTCTTTCATGTGTACTCAGGAGAAGGCATATTCTTCCACAACAAATGGTCCACTTACTTAGATTTGTCTCTGGCCCCAATTTGCTTCCAATGTTAGCATGGTATTTACTTCAAATTTTCACAAACCATGTTTCCAATATGGCTTTAAAATCTCTCTCTCTCTCTCTCTGTTGAAAGGAGGAAAATATCTCAAGTGGGTGCAAAAATTTATGGAAGGAGTTGTTGCTAATTTTTCATTCCACTTGCTGAACTTACAGCCCTTCTGCTTTGCATCTTTAGAAAGACTCTTGGAGGCCGATCCAAAGGAAGGCTACCCTCCGAATGAGGGAAATAAGTCCGTCCTTACCTGTGGGATCAATGCCTTGGGAAGCAAACATCGCCTGGGTAGCGCGATGGTCCCCAGAGTCTCCCTGCTCCTGCAGCAATTAACCCCGGAGGGAAAAAGCATACAGGAGAGCTCATCAAACCAGGACCATGCATCCAATTAGCAGAACACTTCACAAATTTCCCACCCTCTTGTAAACAGAGAACCTCAGGGTTTTTCTGCAGTAGTTCTGCCTGGGAGCGTGGCTGCTTGGAATTCCACTCTGAGAGTCTGAATGGGTTCTTAGCACAGATGGTTTGTGGGAGCTTTTTTCCTGAAGCCAATACGGTCAGAAATTTTCTCCAAAAGAAAGTGAGAATATCAACAGCAGTAATGTCTTCATTTTATCTTACTTAAACTAACTTGTATGTAAGCCCAGACCCCCGCCCCCCCCTTTTTTCCAGATCTGCCTACAGTTAGAGTTAGAGTATCAAGGCAGATTGGGAAACAGTTTGTTCTTTTGTCACAAGGTAGGTAGATAAATGCAGCCGAACCCCTGAGACAGTTCTGTCATTATCAAGTACATTGAACATCAGGGGCATCTCTGGGTCACACCATCCCGGGTTGGTCTGACGTGTCACAACTGTTTTCAGGTTGAGCTTGAGGAGTATGTTTCGTGCAGTACCACCAACTCAAAACCAGAAATCACTCGCTGGGGGTCCCGTTCCTCCAGATACCGCCATCTTCCTGTATTCAGGAAAGAAACTGGCTTTCAGCAACTGTTGTTCAAACCTCAAATGCACGAAAAATAAGCTAGTTTAAGAACAGTGGAAAAAAGATAAATTTTATCTTTGGTGACCAGCTGTTAGGTGCTAACGTAGGGTGGCGGCGAGTGGAGTTTGCAGCTGCGTCAAGTGACCGGCCTTATAGTGAACAAGGGGAAATGATGTTAGGGATGTTTCTGTCTAACTTCAGAAGTTTCGGTCACACAGACGTTCAGGATGTTTGCATAGTTCCAGGGAGAACAAGCAAAATTAGAACACTCAAGTCAAAGAAGCATCTGAAATCCGATGACTCACTTTCTCTTTCATTTAAATAAAAGCTCTGAACACCAATATGTGACCTCAATACATAGAAATATATGACTTGGAAAAGAAAATACGTTCTCAAATAAGTAACCAAAAAAAGGCGAATGGTAAGTAGCAACTTCTTAAAGATCTTTGTGTCTACGCAAGGATGCTGGTGGTTAAGCCATTTAGGATAATCATTGAAGTTTAGCCTCAAGACTTGGATGTGCTCAACATGCTCACTTAGCAGTAGGCCTGCCCTTGAACAGGACATTTAATTTTTGTTTATCTCAGTTTCTTTATCTATAAAGCGGGAATATTACTAGTATCTATCTCCTGGGAAGATATTCCTTGAAAGAGTGGATTAACAAAGATAATGGGTACACAGCACTTAATAAACAGCCTGGGTCATGTTTACTCCTCAAGAAAAGCTAAGAGCTACGATGATGTTGAAAATAATCATAAGCATCATTTAGGAAATAAGTGTTCTTAAGATTCTAGTATAACCCTGGAAGATTCCAATTATTCTGTGAAATAAAATTTACAGATTTATTTTTGATGTTTTTGTGACTTTAAAGATTCTTCTTCTTTTTTTTTAATTTACTCATTTGACAGACAGAAATCACAAGCAGGCAAAGAGGCAGGCAGAGAGAGAGGGTGAAGCAGGCTCCCCACTGAGCAGAGAGCTGGATGCGGGGTTCGATCCCAGGACCCTGGGATCATGACCAGAGCCGAAGGCAGAGGCTTTAACCCACTGAGCCACCCAGGTGCCTCAGATGTTTCTGTGACTTTAATACAGTGGTAGGGACTATACAGACTGGTTTTATTTTTTAAATTAATCAAGCTGTTTGGTAAATATATTAAAGTCAGTCAAAAGATTAACCATACATAAAACCCCAGGCAACAGCTCAAAGTGACAAGCAGAAAATATTGGACTGGGGGCACTTGAGTGGCTTAGTTCATTATGTGTCTGACTCTTGACCTCAGTTTAGGTCATGATCTCAGGGTCGTGAGATCGAGCCCCATGTGGGGGTCTGTGTTGTGCGTGGAGTCTGCTTTAGATTCTCTCTCTCCCTTTTCCTCTGCTCCTCCCTCTGCTTATGTGCTCTCTATCTTAAAAAAAAAAAAAAAAAAAAAAAGGACTGTAATCCTGCAAAGTTCCAGGCATTCAAAGATACACAAATGATGGAAAGCATAGGAATAAGGTTTCCTGGTCTTGAAGACCCTTCTGTCCTGAGTGGAGAGCCCAGGATAAAGCCAAGAAAATTCACAGTCATTCCTCAGAGCCCTAATCATCAAATAAGGGTGTGGTTATAGCCCATCTCTTCCTGGGAAGTAGTTCACATTTGTCCTTTCTGGAAGTTCCATAAGCCTTGGCGCTACCCTAGCCAGGTTCTCACTCTCTTATTGCCAGATTCCCATCATCATTTAACTATTTAACCATACGTGAGACTATTTCTTTCACACCCCTAATCCTAACCTAACCTTTGCTTTTAGGAAATTTCTGAAGCAATTAGAAAAATCTTTTTAACTGCAAGTCTTTATTCTGATCCTTCCATTCATTAAGATTCCTCATGGCTTCATATGTTAAATCAAAACTATACTATCTGGTTTTCAAGACGGCAAAAAATTTTTTCTTTCCTTGAAAAAGCATTTCTAGATTGTTGCTTTTTACTGTATTTAAAGAATTATATATCATAAAAATGTGATAAGTAGTTATAAATTCAAAGTAATATAAATAAGAATTTCAGCAAGAAAGTTATAGAATTCAACAAACTAAATATAAAGTGAATCTGGATATTAAAGCACACAGGAATAATGAAGAAGTTATTTAAAAAAAAAATAAGGGGAACTTTATCTCCAGGTAATAAAGCATATTCTTAAGTTATAGTGTTTAAAACAGTCTGGTATTTACACAAAAATGGAACAATTGAGCTACTGAACCTAATAGAGCTCAGAAAGAACAATATAAACACTGAAGTTAAGTAAATGAAAAAGGTAGAACTTCACATCAGAGAGAAAAAGCATTAAATGATTTTGTGTCTATGGCTATTCATTTAGGGAAGAAAAGGAAACTCATTAAATTACAATATACACAAAAGTGAACTCCGGGTTGATTAAAGAGTTAAATAAAAATTCAAAAAAAAATTCAAAACTGTTAAAAATTTAGGAGAAAACATGAGGAGATACATTTATATATCTAGAAAGGGCAAAGCCTACTAATCAAGGTACAAAATGCAAATGTCATAAAGAAAAATATTCATAATTTAACTGTACAAATTACAAAGTTCCTGAACCGTAACAAAGTTAATGGCCAAGAAATGGACCAGGAGGAAATATTTGTTAACACACATTTAAAAAGAAACAAACAAAAAATTGGAGATTATGTAAGTGTTATACAATGATATGGAAAGATAAAGGATATGCATATTAGTCAAGTACCCTTAAAGAAAGTTGGCAGTTTTTATTAAAATAATTATCTACACTAGAAAAATAATTATAGTTGTAAAAATATTCCCCAGCATTATTGGGACAAGTGAAAACTACTGAGCACCTAAGGGGATGATTGTATGATGTATTTTATGATGATTGTATATTCATATAAAATAACTATGTAGCAGTTAAAAGAGTGAGAATGATCTATTTGAAAATGGAAAAATAGTTTCAAGACCTAATAACTTAAAAATATTGCTAAACTAAATGAAGAGTATGGCCCCATTTTTATAATCAAGACAAAACAAAATTTTACAAGACAAAACTCTATCTCTTGTGTATACATATACGTATCTAAACATATAGAAAATGAGCTGAGAAGATCTGAGTCAAATTGCCAATGGCAGTTTTTCTGTAGCAGGTAATGAAAAGGGAGGGACACTGGTAAAAGCTGAGGAGATTTGGTTTTGTCTATATTTTCACAATCAGAATGTTTTCATACACAGCTTGTGAATTAAACCAATATGTTTTTTTTAAGTTTTTTTAAAAAGTATGTGATAAGCTAATACTAAGTGGTTCATTTTACCGTGGCTGAGAAGCCATCGAATAGCCACTGTCAGAGCTGGCAAAGTCACACACTGAATTAGAGACACATAGGAAGGGGGTCTTTGCCTTTCTTAAGTAACTCCAGGATCAGTCATCTCTGATAGAAGCAATAGTTTACACCTTGTTTTTCCTTTATATTTAATAAAGACCTTTGCCTACCTTGTCTCATTTAATTAAGAAGTTGACTGATATTCTCCTTAGACAGAAAAAGCAAAATAGCAAGTTGACTGAGGAAACCCAAGGCTTTGTGAACTTAAAGAGAAGTAATCTGTTGAAGATAGTGGAAGGAAAGAAGAATTCGTATGAAAGTGTGAGAACCAAACAAAAAGGATGATTAAGATGGCAAGATGGTGCCTTGGCTGAATGTGGTGTTTTGTTTTGTTTTATTTTGTTTCTCTAGATGTGCACTGAGAGCAGCAGGTGTGATGACTAAACCTAGTCTGGATTTCTGGCCAGTGAGAAGATATATCTCATGCCAGTGCAAGGAAGAGTAGTGATAATATGTCTGTGTTGTTTGATTTATATCATCTTGGCCTGAAATTTCAGCAGAATGTTACATATTTGGCCTCAATTTTTATAGCAACTGGTGTGGGAGCAGGACCTAGAATTTTATCTACTCTAATTTAGAAGGAGTCTCCATGTTCCAGGTGATAGGAATGGGTTCTCAGTCCTCTTGGACTTTATCTACTTAAGATCCATCTGGGCTAATTAGTTAACATTCCAGGGAACTCACTTGATCCTAACAATAGGCTAGATATAGATACTATACTGAAAAGTATTATGACTGATGACTCAAGAAGATAGAACTAAATGTATTTTAGCAGTCACTCCTTGAGATTAGAACAAGGGCTAGCACAGCTTTTGCTATCTAGTAAGCATTAAAAAAGTACACGAATCAATGAATGAACAAAGAGCTCTGAGATTCAGAATATGGCTTTGTGTATCCATGGAATATTTCAGGGTAGAATACAAAACTGCCTCTGCAATTTTGAAAATGAGAGGAACAGATTATTTTGAGGTTTGACTTGTTCTACTTAAGGAACTCCTCCTCCCCATATTTTTCCTTTTCTTTCCTGCTGCAATAGGAACACAATCCAGGACCAGAGAGAGGCTTCCCAGGTTTAGCTGTGCCCCAAGTGGAGGCTTTGAGTGTAAACACCTGAGTTCATTATGATTATAACTTTGCTCTCCTTCTACCAATGAAGCTGATCCAGAAAACAATGAGTTAGCTTACACAGTAGTTAGGTATAGGCAGAAGAGACATTTAAATATTTTGTTCTTAGAAAAAAATCAAATTAAAGACCTATTTCTGTTTGAAGTCATTAAAATATCTTTGGTTGTAGTAAACTTGCTCATTAGATCCTTTTAGGATGTGATGTTCTTGACATGTCCTCAAACTGTTATGAATGATGGCTAAGATCTAGAACATGGCAGCAGAATAAGGGATATATTTCAGGGTGCTTGTGCAGAAGGAAATCTAGAAAGTTGGAGGAAAGCTCCAAAGGGAGCATTTGAGAGAATTCCCTGAAGATAGAAAAGAAGTTGTGTTGATTTATAGTTGGATTGACAGAGGGAGGAGAAGATTGAGAAGTAGATATTGGCCTTAAGAATCTATTTGATCTCTTGTTGATTTTGGCCATTCTAACTGGTGTAAGGTGGTATCTCAGTGTAGTTTTGATTTGAATCTCCCTGATGGCTAATGATGATGAACATTTTTTCATAAGTCTGTTAGCCATTTGTATGTCCTCTTAGGAGAAGTGTCTGTTCATGTCTTCTGCACATTTTTTGATGTGATCATCTGTTTTTGTGTGTTGAGTTTGAGGAGTTCTTTATAGATCTTGGATATCAGCCCCTTTGTCTTTGTTGGAGAGATGGTGGAGAAAGAGGAACTCTCTTACACCATTGGTGGGAATGCAAGTTGGTGCAGCCACTTTGGAAAACAGTGTGGAGATTCCTTAAGAAGTTAAAAATAGAGCTACCCTATGACCCTGCAACTGCACTACTGGGTATTTACCACAAAGATAAAAATGTAGTGAAAAGAAGGACCATCTGTACCCCAGTGTTCATGGCAGCAATGGCCACAGTTGCCAAATTGTGGAAAGAGCCAAGATGCCCTTCAACAGACAAATGCATAAGGAAGATGTGGTCCATATACACTATGGAGTATTATGCCTCCATCAGAAAGGATGAATACCCAACTTTTGTATCAACATGGATGGGACTGGAAGAGATTATGCTGCGTGAAATAAGTCAAGCAGAGAGAGTCAATTATCATATGGCTTTGCTTATTTGTGGAGCATAAAGAAAAAGAGAAGACACTGGGAGTTGGAATGGAGAAGTGAATTGGGGGAAATCAGAGGGGGAGATGAACCATGAGAGACTGTGGATTCTGAGAAACAAACTGAGGGTTTTGGAAGGGAGGGGGTGGGGGGTTGGGTGAGCCTGGTGGTGGGTATTAAGAAGGGCATGTATTTCATGGAGCACTGGGTGCGGTGCATAAACAATGAATCTTGGAACACTGAAAAAAATTTTTAAAAAAAGAATCTATTTAATCTTTGGATCAAAAAGGAGGTAGATAAACAGTGAGGGAAACAAATGAGCAGATACACGGGAGAAAGGAGAGCTGGCAAATCGAAGAAATAAGTAAAGAATTAGGTGAGATTTAGAAGGGGAGAAAGTTGGTAGCAGAGTAACAAGATGGAATCTTGCATAAATAACAGTGGTGACATTACCAGCAGCACTGAATCAGTGATAGAACCTCTTACCCAGGTTTAATGATTAACAGTACACTGTGTTCTAAAATGACTTTGTTCCAAAAATGTTCCAAAATGACTTCCCAAAAATGTTCCAAAGTGTTCCAAAAATGACTTTAAGAAGTGCAGATAATCAGCTGTACCTTCCTTTCATATGATCAAATGGATTGACTTTATGTGTTGACTTTTTAATGGGGTTTTTTGTACCCAAATCATGAAATTAAGCATGATTTTAGATTTGAATTGGATAGTTCTTAGAGTAGTGATGTTAGAGGTAAATAAAAGACATCATGTTTAATTTTTGGAAAATCCATTGATTTAAAATCAGCCATTTTCAAAGGATATGTCCTATTGTTTCCTTTAAAATTATAAGATCAGTCAGAATGGCTAAAATTAGCCAGTCAGGAAATGACAGGTCTTGGCAAGGATGTGGAAAAAGGGGAACATTTCTACACTGTTGGTGAGAATGTAAGCTGATGCAGCCGCTCTGGAAAACAGTATGGAGGTTCCTCAAAAAGTTGAAAATAGAACTACCCTATGACCAGGCAATTGCACTATTGGGTATTCACCGTAAAGATACAAATGTAGTGATTGGAAGGGGCATGTGCACCGAAATGTTTGTAGCAGCAATGTCCACAATAGCCAAACTATGGAAAGAACCTAGATCTCCATTAACAGATGAATGAATAAAGAAGATGCAGTGCACACACACACACACAATGGAATATGCAGCTATCAAAAAACCAAAATCTTGCCATTTGCAACGACGTGCATTATACTAAGCCAAATAAGTCAATCAGAGGTAGACAATTATCATATAATCTCTCTGACGTGAGGAATTTGAGAGGCAGGGTGGGGGGTCATAGGGGGAAGGAAGGGAAAAATGAAGCAAGATGGGACCAGGAAGGAGAAAAACCATAAGAGACTCTTAATCTCAGGAAACAAAGTTGGAGGGAGGGATATGGTGGCTGGGTTATGGACTTGGGGAGAATATGTGCTCTGGTGAGTGCTGTGAATTGTGTAAGCCTGATGATTCGCAGACCTGTAGCCCTGAAACAGACAATACACTATATGTTAATTTAAAAAATAAATAAAATAAGATGATAAATTTTGTAAAAATCATAACTATTTTTAAATGAAATAAATTTAAATGCAGTTCCCTTGTTACTTGAAATTTTTCAATTCACAGTTTATGTAAAAATCATTTTCATTTGGCTGCTGACTTGGTAAATATTTGGAACATAAATGCAGAATATGGGTACAAAGATTTTTTTAGCATTCTCTGCTTACTGAAATCCTTAAATTCTCTATATCATTTGAATTCTACAGTTTAGAACGTTTTCAAATTGTCACAGAGCCTTTATTTAGGTGACTTTATTCTGAGAGACTTTAGCAAATCCAGATTCATTGGGTTTTTAATAAATTTATTTCAAAAAGAATCTGGATCTAATGTAGAAGTGAGTAAAGGAGAGAGATAAATGTAGTTTAGTATGCAAAATAAGTAAAATTTTGAAGACTCACTTATTCTATTCATGAATTTTTTGGATAGAAATATTAATCCCTTATATCATTGGTTGTGTTTACATGGGACAACTGGATCAAATAGAAAATTTTTATATGAAATAGATTTTATTTTTTTAAATTATTAACATATAATTTATACTTTTTTTCAGGGGTGCAGGTCTGTGATTCATCAGTCTTACACAACACGCAATGCTCAACATAACACATGCCCTCCCCAATGTCCATCACCAGCCACCCCATTCCCTACCCCCCTCCACTCCAGGAACCCTCAGTTTGTTTCCTGAGATTGTTTCTTATGGTTTGTCTCCCTCTCTGGTTTCGTCTGGTTTCATTTTTTCCTCTTTTCACCTATGATCCTCTGCTTTGTTTCTTAAATTCCACATATAATTGAGAACCTATGATAATTGTCTTTCTCTGATTGACTTATTTTGCTTCGCATAATACCTTCTAGTCCGATCCACGTTGTTGCAAATGACAAGATTTCACTTTTTTGATGGCTCCTGGATCAAACAGAAATTAAAAATTGGTTTGCATCATTTGTAGAAGGCTGTTTGTTTATAAGTCAGAAATCTCAATGTCTGTAAACACAATTTCTTATTCTTTTGATTTTTAAAAATTTTATAGTTATTGCTAATTAAAACCACCATTCTGAATTCATTAGTAAGTTTTGATCTTCTAAGACGCTAGGCAGATGCTAAGACAGAATTGGATGTGTAAGAGATTTATTAGGGAAAAATCAAGTGAAAGTAAAGTAGACAGGGCGGAAGTAGTCAAGGAGCACCTTCAAACACCACTGAGGCTCTGATCCATGGAAGGGGAGGAGCAGTTGGAGGAGGACTGGGGAGGAAGAGACTCAAGTACAGCATAGCTCTGAGAAGACCTTCACTTACCAATGGTGAAGCCCTGGAATAAAAAGATTGACCATTAGAGGAATCCTGTGTTGGGTGGAGATGGCCCCATTCTAATACTCAGACATTGGTGGGAGCTATCTGGGAAAAATGTTGCCTCAGCCTGAATGTTGCTGCAGGCCACAAAAGTATTTAATAGGTAATAGTTAGTTAAATAGAGGCTGCAGAGAAGAAAGAGAGTTGATCTTCAACTCCCATTCCCTTCTACTGATAGAATTATCTATCAGTTAGCAGGGTCTCATCCACTACAATTTGTCAACGAGTGGTAGACAGACTTAAAGACCAATATGTTCCCTGAGATGTGAATAAAATAAACATTATGAGAAATAAAGCTTTCACTTTTTCATCATGAATGTGAGGTCTGGAAACAAAAGTTCAAATTTGCATTCTAATGGGGACTTCTGTGAGAGAATCTTGGTTTATAATGAGTGGTGAAAACACTGAAACTTACTATGCCCTGTTAGTAAAGCTCAGCATCTATTTCCTGGAAAAGACGAGCTTTGAAGCCATCGTTATCAGTGAAGAGAGAGAAAATAATATGAAAGTCACCTGTTTCAAATGATCCACTTTTTAAGATCTTCCTGTCACTTCTGACTTTGTCATTTTTGTTTGTTTGTTTTATAATTCTTTCCAAGGATGCCAACAGAATCTTCCATGCATTTCAGCAGCCACATTTACTGGCATTTGTAGTTCCACTAAGATGTAAAAGTCAATATGTCAACACAAAATTGTGAATCATGAGGCCCACAGGTTGATGAAAAACTATTATTTTTCAAACACCAACCATTTATTAGCATTAACTAGATTAATCTTAGGGAAATACTTTGCAAGAGTCCCTGACATATGTTGGAGTTCTAACTTTAAAACATTAACTCATGGGGCACCTGGGTGGCTCAGTCATTAAGCTTCTGCCTTTGGCTAAGGTCATTATCTCAGGATCCTGGGATCAAGCCCCTCACTGGGCTACTGTTCTGAGGGAAGGCACTTTCCCTCTCCCACTCCTGTTGCTTGTTGTTTTTTCTCTTGCTCTCTTTCTCTTTTTGTGCCAAATAAGTAAACAAAATCTTGAAAAAATAAAACATTAACTCATTACAAAATTAAAATAAATGGGAAATTGTGGGGAACCTGGGTGCCTCAGTTGGTTAAACGTCTCTTGGTTTCTGCTCAGGTCATGATCTTGGGGTCATGAGATTGAGACCCATGTCTGCCTCAGTTTCTCTCTCCCTCTCCCCTGCCTTTCCCCATCTAAAATAAATCAATCAATAAATCTTTAAAATATAAAATAAATGACAAACTGTGAATGAGTCATAGGCAGACCATTCGATTATGGCTCTTCTAGAAGACTGACAAACCAGAAGAGTTGGTTCATTTGAACATATTGCTAATGCAGCAGCCTTCTCTTTGTTGATCAATGAAAATTTAGGAACATATTTAATTATAACATGTCTTAATTCTTTCCACAGAAATTCCTGATAGAATAGATTATAATTTAGTAACTCCTTACTCAGGATCTTACAAATCTGGCTTCCTATGCTGTACTAATCTGATATAATTAGCTAATTATATTTCTTAATGAGAAATTTGCTGAGCATATTTAATAAATGACTTTTCCTTTTACATACCCATCAACCAATGGTTAGTTGGTTGAGACATCAGATGACAGCCTCAAGAAGCTGTGCTTTCCTGCGTAAGTACGGGTCAGGGTTACAAAAGACTGGAGATTTATTCTCAAACATGTCTCAAGAGTATCTGGTCATTGTCATGCAGAGATTCTTATTACGTACATTGTACTTGTGTGTCTAAAAATAGCCTTAATTTTTTTTTCGTCATGTCCTACTTTACTTTTCCCATATTTTCTTTCCGTTCACTCTTCATTTCCCCTTTCCTGATGAACTGGTGATGGTTCAGGCTGGATTCTTCAGCTGCCCCCAACCCTCCCCTCCTTGACCCTCGGTGGAGCTCACCATCCCAGCCTCCCCCGATGTTGCTCTGAATGGAGGAGACTAAAGCGTACTGATGAATCCTCTCTAAATTTTACCATAAATTTACCAGACTGCTGAACTACTGCCCACTCGTTACCCCGGTGACAGCCCACACACTCTGTCTCCTAACACTCATAAATGTTCATCAATAAAACAAAGTTCATTATTACCCAAAGAATTTGTTTTTGCCTCACTCTGGAGAAGAACAAGTTATTCTTGCCTTGAACCTGCTGCCTACTCAGGCCCAGTCCTTCTTGTGCTTCCTCTGTCTGCAGCCCCACTGTCTTTTTGCATTCTCTCTCTGTGTGGCTGAACTTCGCAGACGTCCATCTGTAGAGTTGCCGGTACCTGTATCGCCGGCAGCAATACAGTAGAACTGCTTTGGAAGGGACAGAGCAGGTCATCCAGCTTCCCTCTCCGATGCTGGCTCTTTCATTCATTTTACGACCTTCATGAACCCTGAACCTGTGTGCTTGTAGAGCCATGCCCATTTTAAAAGTTTATCCATGAAACAATACAAGGCCACACTAAGGTTTTTCGTTTTTTTGTTTGTTTGTTTGTTTTTCTAATTTGTGATGCTAAGGGCAAAAATAAACTATTTCGGGACACCTGGGTGGCTCAGTCGGTTAAGCCACTGCCTTCAGCTCAGGTCCCAGGGTCCTGGGATGGAGTCCCGCATGGGGAAAAAATCCTTGCTCAGCAGGGAGTCTGCTTCTCTCTCTGCCTCTACCTGCCACTTTGCCTGCTTGTGCTTGCACTCTTTCTCCCTCTCTGACTAAATAAATAAACAAAATCTTAAAAAAAAAAAAAAAACCCAAACATTTCTAAGGTTTCACAAGCATGGATTATATCAGGAGTCAGAAAAGTGACTCCAGCAGGTGGAGCAGAGCTATAAGACAATGAGGAAGGGGAAGGGCTGTGAGGAATTAGATCTCTAGCATCATCTAAAAGGGGTCAAAGCCAAATTTAAAATGGCCAAGGCATATTTTCAAAAGTGCCAGTTTCTGCCTATGAGGCCATCAGTTTGCAAAACATTTGAATATTTATGTGACATGTACACAAAACAAGGCTTTAATAATACACGCGAGGTATTTATGTGCATCTATAATGCATGCCATAACTTGCTCATGAAACACACGTTCGTGCTATTGCTCCATCTACAATATCTATATCCAAATTAACTCCATGTAAAGAAATGAACTTCCCAAAGCCTGAGCTGAATTCCCGCTCTGGTTTCCCCAAGTCAAGCAAATAATACGATTGCTTGCATTAGTTTCCCAGTAGAATCAGAGTCTGTGAGCAGGGTCTGCTGCTTTCCCTGACGGGCAGTGCCCCCCTCCCTCTGAGAGTGATGCTCTCTTACCCCTCTAGAGAGGGCGGACTCTTAAGTGCTCTCACTTGAAAGAAATCGACAGTTCAGAAATGTTGCTGAAATGCATGGAGAGAAGAGTTTGTCCCTGTTTTATTGCTTCAGAAAATATTTATTGTGCTTAGTCATTAGGATAGAGAAACTAGCTTAGATTTTAGATACGTAAATTAAAAAAAAAAAAAAAAAAAAAGGTGCCATGGCTCCAGTCCTATCTTTTGGCTCCTAGACATAACTGCCTGACACCAGGATGTGGCTGCAAGAGTGGGAGGCCCATCTCCCCAACCTCAAAGTGGTCAAATCAGGCAATCTTTGCAGGAATAACATCCCTGTAAGGCCCTCAGGGAACAAGGAAACACAATGCATAGACCAGAGTCTATCTTTGTTCCAAAAAAGACAAGCCAAATACACAAGGGTCCTTGGAAATAGAAAAAAAATTTTTTTGAAAAACATTTTAAGGAAACAAATATCTAACTTAAACTTTTCTAATTTCCATTGTATTCTCTTTCATTTATTGACTGTAAATCAGAGGGCATTTGCATTCAGAGAAAGAGATGTCAAGCCAAGCTTAGCCAGCATCTTGTCTTCTCCATTTTGAGATGGATTGTGACGGTGGAGTGGTACATACAGCTCTGGCTTGAGTCTGTGATGACCCAGTAGCCCAGGCGTCTAACCTCGCCGAGCTTCTTTTATTCAGTCCAGTTCATGCTTCCTTGACTGAACCAAAGGGAAAGACCGCTGCTGCCTTTTCCTCACTGGCGCTTGGCTTTGAGGAAGAACTGTTTGCTGGCTTCAAAAGACTTCTTGCATACCAAAGGTTAAACAAAAATAGTAGGATAATCTCCTTGTCTCTTCTGTTTAAAAAAGAGAGAGAGAGAGAGAGAGAGAAAAGAAACATTAAAGCATACAAAGTAGTTTAAAAATAGCATTTGCTGTGGCTAGTTTGGTAGGGATAATGAAGCCCTATTTATCCCACAAGCACACACAATTCAGATGATACGTGCATTCACTGATCCTCCTGACTTTAAAATAATAGTTATGTTAACCAAATACCTACTGTGTATTAATACAAAATGTATGTGAACTCCTCATGTTAAAAACAACTCAATAAGGCAGATATTATTACTCACATCTTCATTTTAGGGGTGGGGAATTAAGGTACAGAGAGATGTGGGAAATTGGCTAACACGGAACAGCTAGCAACTACGCAAACAAGGAATTAAACCCCAAGTTTTTGTTCTTTCCACTCAGACATTCCACAACCTCAAAGGAGGGATGGGTCTTTATCCCTCAGGAGGCCCCATACTTGCTCCACTGAATACAAAGTGTGAGCCCTGACCTCAGTGATTACTGTCGCTTGACCTCACTGATTTCACATGCAGGTTTTCTCAGTGATCTTTTAGGGACAAAGAAATACGTCTTGTGTGAAATAAAGCTCATAAAATCCCCCGAGACAATATCTGGTCTCTATCTCCTGTAAGGAAAGAGACTAGTAATTAATATCTACACAGGCAGGGATTTTCAGGTTTTAGAGAACGGCAGAGGAAAGAGGGGGTGAGGATATATTCGATAAAAGCATCCATCATGGCTGTTTATCAGAATAGCCATCCTTGAGAGACAAAGTGAACACGCTTGGCTCAGTGTCTGTGTATAATAAGTGCTGGTTAATTGGTAAACGTTCTCTTGAGCATGGAATGGTTCTGTTCTGTGGGGGTGGGAGCATTCAGAAGGATTCAGGATTCAGACAGGGTAGCCCAAACATGTAGATTACAAACTCTCTCTTATCCAGCACTCAAGAAGCATGGTAGTGAGACCTTGCTCTCAATTCTTACCTAATTTCTCACCTCCTCTTTTAAGTTCTTCTCCAATAGACCACATAACTCCATGTTCTCATTTTATCCTCTCTCACCGGTTCAACCTGTCTGACCTCTTCTGCTCGGAGTTTCCCAAACAGGGTCTTCCCATTGGATTAACACTGTTTTAGCTACTATCCCCCCAATCTAGAAAAGTTGGGAATGGCAGTCGAAAAGTCTTTAAGAGAGAACAGTTCTTCTCATTAACTTGATAGATTAGTAAGGCCGACTGTTAATTGCAGGACTATGCCTGGGAGAACAAAAGTTGCCAGGCAGTGGGTAGGTTTGAAAATAAAAGATACGACATGAGAAACATTTAGCATAGTTCCTGCTCCAGAGAATAGATGGAGCAGATGTTAGTTGTCTTTCCCCACAAAATCCTACTTCACAGACTTAAGAAAAACATTAAAAGAGATGATCTGTATTTAAATGTTTTCTAGAGAGGAAAGCATGATATAAATATATATTCTCACAATAATACCATGGTTTACTTATTTATTTACTTATTTTTCTTTTAAATAAGCTTCATGTCCAATGCAGGGCTTGAACTCACAACCCTGAGGTCAAGACCCGAGTTGAGATCAAGACCTGAGCTGAGAGTTGGAGGCTTAACTGACTGTATCACCCAGGCATCCCATAATGCTGTGGTTTAAAGTTGACCCATGGCCTCTCCTTGCTGTAGGCACCTGCCAGAGCCTCAGGTCCCTTCCCAATGTCTAAGGCTTCAGGTCACTCTGTTCTACCTTACTCTTGTCACAATTATTGTGTCTCCATAGCCACAGCGATGATCCATCAAAGACCTTAATCTCTTGGTTCCTTGACTCCTTCCATGCAATAATCTTGCCCTCCACCTGTCCTCAGACAGTCACTTTACAACCTCAACTATAACCCCTTGTTCTCTGCCATTACTTCCTCTCTTACCGGCTGGCTTCACTTAGTGTCCCTCATCCAACAATCCATTGACTCACTAAGACCCAATGTCCTTTACCTCCCTCATGCCGTCACTTACCCAGATTAATTTCCAGAGCCAAAACATTAAGGTATTCATTCAAACCCTTTGTCCTCATGTTTATTGAGTTCTCGCCCGACCCTGGTTAATTCAGCTGTAGGCCTCCTTCTTATCCACCACTCCACCAGGCTCTTAACCACTGCACTTTGCTGCCCATCAGTTTGCAAAAGTGTAAGTCCCTCTTTATAACAGGTAACCCCAGGAATGCTGTGAAAGAGTAATGAGAAACATGTGACTCAGTAACATTTAATGAAGTAATTACAAGGTTACATTTATGACATATTGTGCAGCCAAGGTGTAGCATTTTTTTTTAAAGATTTTATTTATTTATTTTTAGACAGAGAGAGTGGGGAGGGACAGTGGAAGAGGGAGAGATAATCTGAAGCAGACTCCACAATGAGCATGGAGCCCAACACAGGGCTCAATCCCAGGACCCTGAGATCATGATGTGAGCTGAGATTGAGAATTGGTTCTTTAGCTGACTGAGCCACCTAGGTGCCCTGCAACAGTGCTACCTTTATAATCTCAGCTACAGCCTTTTGGAGGGAGGAGAAAGAGCTACCCAGGTTCCTCCAGGTAGTCACTTGTGAAACCTAACTTGGCTGATTGCAGAGTGTTAACTCCCCCTCTGAGTATTACAGGTGGAGTGGGAGAACATCCTAAACAGAAGAAATATATCTGAAAGCTCTGAGGGAAAAAAGAATCTTTTGTGTTGTTGTGTTTCAGGAAGAAAAAGAAGGCACTGTGATTGGGAGGCCAGGGAAGGAGGAAGAGAAAGGTATGACTACGTAGGTGTGGGTCACCTGCAGGCATCACAGACTATGGTTAGAAATTTAGACTTGTCTATGTACAATAGAACATCATTGGATAGAGTTGACTAAAAATTTCAACTGATTACTCTGGTTGCTGCAGGAGGAAATGGTTGGTAAGGATGAAAGATGTTAAAAGAGCAATGTTGGAAACTAGGGGAAAAGTGATGACACCTGGACAGAGGAGATGAACAATGGAATGGAGAAAAATAGAATTGCCATCTCTTTTAGGGGCAGACATGACCAGATTTTTGGGATAGATTGGGGGCAGGGAATGTGTGAGAGCAAAAGGATTCGAGGATAATTTCCGGGGTGTTCAGTTTATGCAGCTAGATGATATCATTTACAGAGATATAAAGACTGAGAGAGAGAAACCACTGTTGGAAAACAGGGCCCAGGATCAAGACTGGATTTTAGACTTGTTAAGTTGGAGAAATCTATAGGATATGTTAATGATGCTACTGGATAGACATTGCACATATGACACTTGAGCTCAAGAGAGGCAGTTGGCCTGGAAATACAAAGGTAAGCATTGTTAAGATAGAGGGGAACTTAAAGCCACAGGGAAGAGTGAGGTAATGTAGGAAGAGAATTATAAAAGGAAGACTTAAGAGCTCAGGACCAAGCATGACAAACACCAGCTTTGAAAGATTAAATGTAGGAGGAAAAACTAACAACAGCCACAGAATGTGCTTGAGTTATCGGATAGAGTGTGTGGCATCTATGCTTCTACTCATGAAGGACAGAAAGATACATGCTTATGTGGAGCAAAGGGATTGTCCAAAAAATTGTCAGAAAGATCAAAAGAAATTATGGACAGCATCTGTCTGGGCTCTACTTTCCTGTTTGCTTTCAGGAAGATGTGATTTTGAAAATTTTTTCTTATTCTCAATTTCACAGAAAAAAAAGTGAGAGAGAGAGAAAAAAAAAGAGGGAATAGTACTATAGAAAAGTTCAGCTAAGAGATAGTTTATTGACTGGATTGCTATGTTAAGTATAATTCATAATCAAATCAAGAAGATTGTCTTTGCCACTATTATTAATTTGTTGAATATTAATAATGCAAATACTACACTGAGAATCTTTTCTGGGATGTATGGAATTCTTAAATAAAATTGGAGAAAAACTAATAGACACTGGGAACCATTTGAAAGTGCTTGAGAAGATGTTGACATGACATCATGAACTGAACTCATTGTTATGAGGTATACTGATGGTTCCAATAAGCAGGCAAGTTCTCCATATCCTTCAATGACTTTTTCCTCTATTTTCCCTACACTCAGAATAATATCTGATTAATAATGAGAAACTGGAGATTCCTCTGGGCCTGGGAATGGAGCCAGTAGCTTCCTATCCAAGATTGTCATTGAGATCTGTGAACAAAGAGATTAGCACAAAGCACGAGAAAGTGGAGAGTCAATGGGTAGGAGTCTACTGGGAATAGTCTAAGTACTATGGCTCCTAGTTGGCTTATATTCTGGATTGGGTGTGGTAATTCAGCAGACCAATTAGATATAAAGGGGTGGAGGATAGACTAAAGAGCAATGCTTGTTGTTTTTGTTGTTGTTTGGGGGGTATTCTATTGTTGTTTGTTTTTTACAGAACTTTTGTTTCCGTTTAGGCCATATCATGGCCCTTAATACTCCCCACCTGCTAGTCACATACCCTTGTATAGGTCTTTCCTATATCATATCAGGATTTCTCTGTGTTACCATTATAATATGGCAGAAGAATTGGTGTGCAACTTTCAAAGTTAGGTTGTAAAAGGCACTGGACTTCTACCTTGTCCTCTCTTCTGGCTCACTCACTCTGATGAAAGTGACCTGCCGTGATGGGAAGGTTCTCGAGTAGGTCTATGGAGAAATCCAGGTGGAGAGGGACTGAGAGTTCCAGCCAGAAACTGTGTAAATGAGTCATCTGGGAAAGGGATCCTCCAGCCCCATCAGCTGATTACAGCCATGGCCGAATCTTGATGCAACCTCATGGAAAGACCCTAAGTTAGAAGCACCTGCCCTGTAAGCTGATCCTAGATTTTTGACTCTCGGATAGTGAAATGATAAAAGTTTGTTGTTTTAAGCTGATAAGTTTTGAAGAGCAACTTATAAGCATCAGCAGACATCTCATTAGCTGTCAAGCCATTTTTGCTCAAAGCTGGAAAAAGGACTTGGCAAGGTTTGGCCCGGAGAAAGCATGTGGCAAATGAAGACCATGTAGGGTAACAATCCCTGGAAGTGGATAGACCCTTAGGGATAAATCACCAGTAGGTACTAAGAACAACTTCATCTAAGCAAGCAGAATTTTAGGAATGGAGAACATTCAGTGGGTCATAGGGGGCATCCCATGCATCAGGCAGCACCAGGGAAGACTGTCAGGGAATTTTAAGGTCAAGAGCCTGGTGCAGGCAGCTGCGTGATGAGCCCGAGTGTGTCAGCAGGCAGTGCTCTCCCATCCAAGCAATCTGCAGCAAGGAAGACTCTTAGCAGGTAAAGATCTCAGATGAGAGCTGGGCTTTAGGCAAAGGGTGACACTTCCTGAGAGAAGATGGACACAAGGGAAAAAGGCTGAGGACAGGGTTGTCAAGAATTGATAAAGGATCCAGTGATAAGTGGTGTCTACAAAGCAGGGTGAGAACTTGGAAAATAAATTCAGCTGTTAGAAAAGGCCT
Source organism: Mustela putorius furo (assembly GCF_011764305.1). Taxonomy (NCBI): domain Eukaryota; kingdom Metazoa; phylum Chordata; class Mammalia; order Carnivora; family Mustelidae; genus Mustela; species Mustela putorius. The sequence continues at coordinate 7,706,765 of NW_025421999.1, forward strand.
ATGAGGTCAGAACTCAATTAGTGGAGAGGCTGACTTATTGCTCACTCTCTCAGTAGGTAACAGAAAGTCCTATGATAAGATGAATCCACCTGCCCAATGTCAACCGTGGTCACTAAATCTGAGACAGAGAATCTGTAGATGGGAGGCGGGGCTGTGGAGGCAGAACTCCAGACAGACCTGATTAACTTGGATTGTTTCTTAATTCATACATACAGCTTATAACAGTTGGGCCTCCTCCTTTTCCTATTTTATCCTTAAAGATGTAAGAAGAGCATCTCAAATATCTTGTTTCAAATTTCAGTGAAGTAGAATTACTACATTTCGATATTTGCTGAATCATTTTATGCCGTTGTTTTCTTCCCTTTTTTGGTGATATGTTATCTGTGGGAATTACAGAGTGATAATAATCTTTACATTTGTAGAAGCATTTTATAATTTTGAAAGTATTTACATCTAATTTATGGCACTCAAATGCTCTGGAAGGAAGCAGGGCCATTATTATTAACCCAAGGTTATAGATGAAGATACTGACAATCCTCTGATTGGTGCCTGAAGTCGCTTGGATGTTAAGTGGGAAAGCCAGGACACAATTGTTCTCTGATTTCCTATCTAGTGTTTAAATGAGGGATGGGGGGGTGGTAAAATCTATATTTAATATTTAAGTTTAGTATTTGAGGACATAATTTATTCTGCTTTCTCTAATCATTACGATGAAGTTCTAGAATATAAGTGAGGAAGGTCCTGAGCCGATGACCAAGAAAGAATTCTTGAGATGTCTTTGGTGCAAAATGATGATTTTATTAAAGCACGGGGACAGGACACAGGGACAGAAAGAGCTGCTGCCCCAGGGTTGTGAGGGGTGGCTAACTATATACTACCAGGTTGGGGGAAGTAAGCGAGGTGGGAGGGAGGGTTTAAAAGAACTTTCATATGTTAAAGAGGACCTACAAGATACCAGAGGCCTTGAGATTGCCAAATTAAGGTTGTTTTTCCTTTCAGTAAGGCATTAGTAGTAAAATAGTTGGGAGCTTCCTGGAGGAATGTCACACTCCCGCTATCACACGTCCTTATCAAGGAGCTTTAGGTTGGGAGAAATGTAACTTTATGTACATTTCCCTCTGCCTCAGCCTCCCTCAATTTTATGCAGGGGAGGATGATGTTAGGGCTTCAGGAACTGAGTTATGGGTCTTTGGAAGTTAGGCTATTGATAAGAAAATCTTCTTGTAAATCACTAGGACATTTGTTAACTGAGGGAGACTCAGGCTTTGCAGGACTGTGATCTCTACAAGTTAATTGTTTGCTTTCCCTTTAGGATAGCCAGGAGTGCCTGAAGAATGTCACATATATCCCCTGGGGGGTGGGGTTGCGGGGTGTCAGCTTCTGCTTTGTCCTCAGCTTATCTTCTGTGCCCTCATCAATTACTTTAATAATTTTGTCCAGAAACCAAAAGTCCAGCTAGTGACCTTTTCGATATTGAACTACATGATTGATTCTGGACATGATAGGGTCTGTCCTCTGATCCCTAGAGGAAGAGGTCCAGAATCACTGAGATACAACCACAAATCTGGGCACCTCATTTTTAACTGAAGACTCTACTGTGGCAATGACATGAAAAGTAAGGGAAAAACTAAATAGGAAGTAGGATCTCAAAATTAGTAGGTTTATTGCATATTGAAGGTTAAATTCGTGCTTCTGTATCTCTCCATCTGTTCATTTGTCTATTTGTGTCTCTCTCATGTATTTGATATTATATTCATATAGTACATATGAATATATGTTTAGATAGATATTTATGTATTTATCAAAATTTTATTTCTTCTTGGGGCACCTGGGTGACTCAGTCAGTTAAACCTCAGACTCTTGATTCAGCTGAGTAATGATCTCGGGGTCGTGAACTGAGCCCCACACAGGGCTCCACGTTCAGGGAGTCTTTTTGTCTCTTTCCCTCTGCCCCTCTCCCCACTGTCTCTCTCAAATAAATAAATAAATAAATCTTAAATAAATCTATTTCTTCTTATATCCTTTTGATGAATTTGAAACGAATCATCATGAGGAACTTCAAAATTATTTGTCATGATCAAATATTTGTGTCCTATATACATGGGGAAAATTGAAAGGGAGAAAAGGAACTATTGAAATAATAAACATTCCCCATGAATATTGATCTAACTCATGTAAAATGTGTAGACCCATGTCAGTTGCAATGCAGGTCACGTGCATGGTACTGCTGTGTAATTCCCAATGAGCATCTAGTTATGCACTAATACTTTTCATACATTTTCCAGAGGAAATTGAAGGGAGATTCAGTACCTTTTGCAGAGGAATCTTTGAAGTAATATTTGCCCCAGATTTCATAGCAGTATCTCTTATCTATTTAGCAACCTGTGTAATAAAATCATACTGTAGTTGTTTGAAGAACCTAGAAAGTACTTTTCAGACTCCAACTAATTAATTCCTTTTTTTTTTAACCAAAATCAGTTTCTTTTATTTTTGAACATATCAACACAAATATTACGTCGATGAATAAAGGAGATTTTGATAGCTTATCTTTTGGTCTTTAATAAAACTAAATCTAAACCATCTTGGAAAATAGTTTTCCTATTTTACCTTGGAAGATTGTCACTGGAAGTAGTCCATAAATTCTTTAAGTAATCCATTCACAGGAATATTCTCCTCCCTTTAACTGTGTGCCTTTGCATACTTCAGAAAGCTATCCTTAATACATTTCTCATTCAAACAGTGTGATAACAGAAATTAAGACCCCAAAATCTAACCATACAAAAATACTCTTTGGAGGATGCCTGGGTAGCTCAGTCGGTTAAACATCTGCCTTCAGCTCAGGTCATGATCCTGGGATCCTGGGATCGAGTCCTGCATCAGGCCCCTTGCTTGGCAGGGAGTCTTGTTCTCCGTTTGTCTGCTACTCCCCTTGCTTGTACTCTCTCTCTCTGACAAATAAATAAATAAAATCTTAAAAAAAATACTCTTTGGATAAACCCGTGTAGAAAATGATCCATCATTTAGATGGGTATTTATATCCATCTAATTAATTCCTAAAAAAATTGGTTTTGGGGGGACACCTGGGTGGCTCAGTGGGTTAAGCCTCTGCCTTCTGCTCGGGTCATGATCTCAGGGTTCTGGGTTCGAGCCCCATATCGGGCTCTCTGCTCAGCAGGGAGCCTGCTCCCCCCAACCCCACCGCCTGCCTCTCTGCCTACTTGCGATCTCTGTCAAATAACTAAATATTTCTTTTAAATTGTGGGTTTTTGTGGTAAAATATACATAAACATCAAATTTTATCATTTTAACCAGTTCTAAGTGTACAGTTCAGTGGCATTAGGTACATTAATGTTGTTGTGCAACCATCATCCCTGTGCATCTCCAGGACTTTTTCACATACTGTAACTTGTGCCAATTAAACAGTTACTCTCCACTCTTCCCTGCCCCTAGCCCCTGGTAAACACTATTCTATGTTTGTCTGTATGAATCTGACTACTCTGGAGACCTTGTATAGTGGAATCATACAATTATTTGTCTTTTGGTTTCTGGCCTTACTTCACTTAGCCTAATATTGTCAACTTCCATCCATGTTGTAGCTTATATCAGCATTTAATTTTCTTTTAAGGCTGAATAGCATGCTAGTAAAGGTATATACCCATTTTGTTGATCCATTATCCACAGAGGGACGTTTGGGCTGTTTTCACCTTTTGGCTTTTGTGAATAATACCACTGTGGATGTTGGCCTACAAATATTTGTTTTGATCCCTGCTTTCAATTCTTTCATGTTTATACCTAGAAAGTGGAATTGCTGGATCGAATGGTATTTCTACATTCATTTACTGTTGAGGAACTACCATACTATTTTCCACAATGGCTGCACCATTTTGCATTTCCACCAGTAATGCACAAAGTTTCAGTTTCTCCATATTCATGCCAAAATTTATTATGGAATTAGCATCATCATAACAGAGACCCTCAGAGCTCTCTCCCCCCTTCCACCATGTGAGGACACAGTGAAAAGACAATTGTCTATGAACAGGAAAACAGACCCTCACCAGATGCCAAATCTGCCAGTGACCTGACGTAAACTGAGGTTTAAAGGCCACTCAATCTGTGGTATTCTGTTATAGCAGTCCAGATTGACTAAGACATCAATGCATGGCTGGGCCTAGTTGCTGTGGGCCTCTCCTCTTAGCCAGGAATACTTGATGTCTATCAGCGGCATAGCATGGCCCCAGGGAGGAGAGATTTGTAAGCCTGACAGGTAAACCTCCCTCTTAAGAGAATTTGCTCCTGAGATCCTGGAAAGATTAGGCATAGCTTTCTCTCAACTCCATGGCACATGTGTATCTCTAATATAAGTTGTCATATTCTAATTTTTTGCCATGTGTCTTTGCCTTAATAGATTTTGAACACATTGAGTGTAAAACTCATTTCTTTTTCACTTTTGTGGCTCTTAAATTAAGCATAGTGCCTGGACTGTGATAGGATCTCAGTAGATATTTGATACTTTTTAAATACGTATAAATACACACACATATGTGTACACACAGCACATATACATATAAATATGTCACATTTTTTATAGTAAATATTTATGTACTTAACTATAATTCCATTACTCTAGAAGAAAAGAATGGTTTTTAGTGTTCAGCTAGCTAGCTTCTCAGCTACCCTTGGTTCCCAGTTACAATTTCCATCTTGTGTTCTAATTTTGTTGACTAGGGCCTCCTTTTGATTTCTATGCATGACTTTTTTGTTGAGGGATGGGGGGTAAAATCGATGTTTTCTAACTATTCTGTCCCAAGGTCCTTGTCATTATTTCATGAGACTCAGTGTCCAGTGCCCAGGCTCTCCCATCAGTGATGAGTAGATGTTGCCTTTCTGCCAGATCTGCCCAATGCAGCTTTTCTGCAAGATCTGTCACATGCACACCAGCTCCTTGTTTGTTTCTGTGTTTTCTGGGCCACTAGGACAACCTATAGCTTATGTTGAACTTTCGGATATTACCTGTAGTTGTGGACCTCTAAACTGCACAGCATGTCCACCTGCCAATCTGGATCTGCTCTCATACGTAAAACTGTCCTTCTACACCCCACCGAGACATATCCTGAGCTCTAAATGGCTGCATGCCCTGTAATGGAAATCTAGCAAATGCAGTGTTTTCTTTTTTTTTTAAGATTTTTAAAAATATTTTTTAGAGAGGTGGCAGGGAAGAGCAGAGAAAGAAAGAGGGACAAGCCAACTCCACGCCGAGCATGGAGTTCAATGCAGGGATGAATTCCACAATGCTGAGTTCGTGACCTGAGTTGAAATCAAGAGTTAGATGGTCAACCAAATGAGCCACCCAGATGCCTCCAAATGCAGTAGCTTTTGATAACTCGGAGGGTCATGAATCCATTTTGTACAGCAGATGAAAGCCCTCTCTGCAGAAAAAAATGGTTGTAAATATACGTGAAATCTTGCATCTGATTTCAAGCAGTTGGTGGACTTAAAGTGAAGGTGTAGTTACCTGGCAGATAAGGTTGGGGGGTGGTCAGACACAGTGGAGGAAGGGCAGTGATTAAAGCCATTGCCATGGTGGGCACCCACTGTCATTTCAATTGTTATTCCTATTAGATAGGAAAGGGAGGCAGTCATTTGGTAGGACAGGATTCCTTTTATATGTGATTTAAAAAATATGTATAAAAGGTATTTTCAAAAGCCATAGTCTCTAAAGTGGTTTCATGAATAGCCTGAAATATTGCAATTATTGAACAAGAAAAAGAAGTATGTTCTAACTGTCAGCAGGGGATGATTGCCACCTTCCACTTAATAACTTCAGTGTTGAAAAGAAGCGTGGGCAAAATGAAAAACCCACAAACTAAGCTTTTAAACATGTCCATAATCATGGGTTAGTGGAGAATAAAAAAATGAAGAAGTTGAATGATTTTGAGCTGAGACTTTTAAAGTTTGTTTTTTGTTTTTTCAGTTTTGCAAGTGATTCTGATGATTGAGCCAGGAAAAAAAGGGGGGGGTGGATAAAAAAGAATGTTTAGATTTCATTGCTTTTAAAAGGAAAAAGAAGAATCTATGGAGGTTTTAACTGAAATTTTCCAAATTATTCTTTTTTACACAGAGGTTAATCAACTAAGGACCAACAATTCTGAGGTGAATTTGATGAAAGCTTTTTGTTTTTTTATGGATTACTAATGAAGACTAAACTCACAGAGGATATGTAATATATATATGTCAATATCATATATTTAGAATTTCTCATTTTGCAAACTATTGCCTTGTTAGTCATATGATATTAGTCAGACTCCAGAAAGAGAATACCTATTCTTGTGAAGATAGGTGAGAATGACTGGCTTTTAAGATAACAATGTTTATTGAAGAGCTAATTTCCTAAACAGTTATTGGAGAGGACTCTGATTTGTCCATGATAAACAGTTTAATCTTGAAGGATAATTTTTTTTGACAATGTAAAATGGGAGTTAATAAAGAATTTATATTTTCTGTCATAACTAAAGTAAGTGATATTTCTTGAATGAATTTTTGAGTAATTTTTCCCATTTCATTTACATGAGATCATTATCCAAGATGATTTTTATTTTTTATTAACATATAATGTATTATTTGTTTCAACATGATTTTAGTTTTCCATCTTTTTTTACATCAGTCATGAGAAACTATAGTTCAATTACACTACATTTTCCTTTAAGTAATATGAAAATAAATAAATGAATAAATGCCCTTTTCTTATACATTTCTGCTTTCCTTATTAAGAATTATCATGCTCAGTTCTGGGGAGAAAATAATCCTCTTTTGCTTTCCTCAAATAATTGTTTCCACCTGTCACCATAAATGGGAAAAGCTCTTTAAGAAAGTAATTGAGGGGGCGCCTGGGTAGCTCAGTGGGTTAAGCCGCTGCCTTCTGCTCAGGTCATGATCTCGGGGTCCTGGGATTGAGGCCCGCGTCGGGCTCTCTGCTCGGCGGGGAGCCTGCTTCCTCCTCTCTCTCTGCCTGCCTCTCTGCCTGCTTGTGATCGCTCTCTGTCAAATAAATAAATAAAATCTTTAAAAAAAAAAAAAAAAAGAAAGTAATTGAGGGCACCTGGGTGGCTCAGTTGGTTAAGCAACTGCCTTCGGCTCAGGTCATGATCCTGGAGTCCCGGGATCGAGTCCCACATTGAGCCCTCTGCTCATCAGGGAGCTGGCTTCTCCCTCTGCCCCTCACCCCATTATGCTCACTCTCTCTCTCAAATAAATAAAATCTTTTTTTTTTAAGATTTTATTGATTTATTTGACAGAGAGAGAGATCAGAAATAGGCAGAGAGACAGACAGAGAGAGAGATGAGGAGAAGCAGGCTCCCTGCTGAGCAGAGAGCCCAATGCGGGACTCGATCCCAGTCCCCTGGGATCATGACCTGAGCCGAAGGCAGAGGCTTAACCCACTGAGCCACCCAGGCGCCCCTCAAATAAATAAAATCTTAAAAAAAAAAAAGTAATTGAAAAATGTGGTAGGTTCCATTAATCACCAATATCCAATATCCGTATACATCTAGGCATATGGGAGGATTGCCTATCCCCTTCCATTTGACAGGTCATGTGACTGGTTCCAGACAGTGAACTGTAAGTCAGTTCCATAGCCAAACATTTAATTGCCCATCCTAGACACTCCAGAGGATTCTTCTCTTACCACAGTAACAATGGAGGCATGTGTAAAGATGAATCCACCATTAGTTTGGGCTCCTTGAGGCACTATGATGAACAGAGCAATGAGCAGAGCCCCTGCCAACCTACACTGGTCATTAGCATATGTTACAGAGAAATATTTCTGTTTTAAGCTCTGAAATTTTGGTAGTGTTAATTAGCACAGTATAACCTAAGCTATTCTAACTAATACAGGGAGAACAATTAATAACACTTACTATTAATAATTTAGTTAAAACAACTACTAATAATTCTAATACAAACTGGTATAGACTTGGTAGATACCATACATCAGACACTTAAACTACACTATGAGGTAATTGTTAATATAATTTTTATTTTATAGATGAGACAACTGAGACTGAGAGACTAAGTAAAAGATTACCCAATTAAGAACTATTAGAATGAGGATTTGAACCTGAATAGATTTACTCCCTAATTTAACTTTTAACCAGACCTTCTAATAACTCTCCAATTGTACTTTCTAAGACTTCATCAGTGCATCCCAGGGAAAATAATGTTCCTGATTATACCTCAGATGTTTCAACTTTTGTCAATAATTGTGGATAAGAAGAATTATCGCAAGCTAGTTTTTTTTTTACTCCCTTAATGAAACCATATATAAAGCTTTTAAAGTTGAATTAACAATGAGGGACTATCTGTTATAAATTAGGTGTTCTACTAGGTGCATTTTACATGTGTTTTTCACTTATTCCTCCTTGAGATCCTTTCAATTTATAATATTCTAACCCCACTTTATAGAAAAAAAAAATTGAAGGACCAGGGAAGATATGTATCATGTCCAAGATCACCCAGTTTATAGATGGCAGAGGAGTTTAAAGTTCTGACTTACAATCCCATTCCTTTCCTGTTAGGAGAGAATTCATGCACATAAACACAGTAAATGAAGCAAAGCTCTGTACGGTTGGTTCTTTTAGGATGGACTGGGTCTTGAACAAAGTTGGCTTAGGGGACTGTGAGAATTCCTGCCAGCTCTGGATTCTTGGCAATCAGAGCGAGTCTCATCATGCTGGTTCAGAGTGTGTGCAATATTCAGTCTCGTAACCTGACAGCACTGAACTGGGAAATGACTCTCCCTGCAGCGCTTGAGGGGAAAGTGCAGATTCGATTTCCAAATGTGCCTGAAATGACACTGCAAAAGGCACAGACATACCATCTGTTATAGCTTTGGGTTGTTGTAAAGGTTTCATCTTGAATACCCGAAAATTTCTCCCTTTAGAAGAAAACTATCAGTGAGCACCAGGGTTTGAGTCAACTACAGCTTCCTGGCTTCCATACCATTCTGACTGACGCTTCTGTCCATGATGTGACATCGGTTTTTCATTAGGTCCCTCCACTGTGTACTTCTACCTTTGCATTTCCAAACTCCAATTAAAAAAAAAAAAAGTTAAGTGAACGTCTTCATATTTTTCCCCTTAATCTTATCATTGACTAGTCTGTAATGTTGGCATCATGACCAATCTCCACTAAAATTCAAATTTCAATTCCGTGTGAGCACAAGATTGCCATGGGAGCAGTACAGAACAAGGAAGACTTGATTCCTGTTGCATTCAGTCTTAACCATATTTGATTTGTCAGTAAAATTCCACAGCAAGCTGGCAGTACCTTCCTCCAGGTGTGATAAAGTATCTTTTATCATAATACAAATAAGTATAAAGCCCTGCCCTTCACTGACTCTGAATCTTGAAGTTTCTCTATGGAATGTTCTGAGCTCCTGACACCTCTCTGCCCATGAAAAGCTTACTTTAGTTTCTTTACACAGTGTTTGTCAAAGGTTAGGACTAATTATAACTTTAACTCTGCTTTTGGAACCAAATCAAATCCAAAGTGTTAATGTCTTTAAAATTTCGTCCATGACTGGCATTTAGAGTCTTCTTGAGCATTTGGAATTTACAGAGCTGAATTTTTTTTTTTTAAAGATTTTATTTATTTATTTGACAGGCAGAGATCACAAGTAGGCAGAGAGGCAGGCAGAGAGAGAGAGAGGAAGGAAAGCAGGCTCCCTGCTGAGCAGAGAGTCCAATGCGGGGAGGGCTTGATCCCAGGACCCTGAGATCATGACCTGAGCCGAAGGCAGAGGCTTTAACCCACTGAACCACTCAGGCGCCCCACAGAGCTGAATTTTTTTGGTGGAAGAGTCTGAGCATAGTTGATAAAAGAGATAAAATGTCCAAGGTCTGAGTCTTCACTCTATCTTCTACCTCCAAGAGCCGGACATAGAAGGCAGCCTTTTCCTGTCAGACATACAGCAGGAAGGTGTGTAGACTGCAATCAACATTTTCCTTTTGAATATTTTGGAATAAAAAAAATTGGGAGTGGGAATCACCGGAGTCACTGGTGTTTCTTGCAAGTAGAAATGCACAATGAAGCACAGAGCACCGTAAGTCAAATAAGAGAAGAAAATTGTGTTAGAATTTTGCCAGCTTGTTATCCCCAGAGTGTTGAAGCATACCTTGGGTATAATTTCTTGAATTTATACATGTCACATTTCAACTTATTTTTATCTTTTCATTCGTTGCCCATCTCCTCCCACACTCTCACCACTAGGAGCACGCTGGACAATAGAGTCAAAGAAAAGAAAGAATTTAATAGCAAAATGGCAGAATTCTTTCCTTCTTAATAATACTTACTCTGCTTACTATTTCATTAACACTAGTCAAACTGTTTTAAAGTGAAAAAATATGAGTGCCGGAAGGTGAAGGAAGCAAAGTCGTAGGCCACTAAAAATTTATCTCAAATTAAAATATAAATGTGAGGGAATTGTGCTGCTGGGAACAAAGGTTTCTTGTTTTTTTCTTATTTAGCATTGTGGCTTTCATTCAGGTTCCTGAGTTTGGTAGACTTTTCCTGGAATTACCTCGATTTTCTGGACTCCTTCATAAAGCAACCCCCTTCCACATGCAGGCTCAGGGCAGACAATACTGGGCTCTGAGCCCAGAATGATCGCGGAGATCATCGGAAATGTGTGTTGTTACGTGGATTAAAGTTGAGATTAAATGGATGAGATTCAACAGAAAACAGGAAGAGACAAGAACGGAAGCTTACAGGGGAAAAAATGCAAGGAGCCCCTATATATTTGAATGGACGCTCAAGGTTTTTCATAATAAGTAAAATGCAAGCTAAAACGTCACTGAACTGAACTGAAACAAATAAATGTGACATTTATTCTCAGTATTTTAAAAATTTTGTGGAACATCAATGTTTCTTAAGATTGTAAGAAAAAAATTTTTGTCTTGGGCGACTGGGTGGCTCAGTGGGTTAAGCTGCTGCCTTCGGCTCAGGTCATGATCTCAGAGTCCTGGGATCGAGTCCTGCATCGGGCTCTCTGCTCAGCGAGGAGCCTACTTCCTCCTCTCTCTCTGCCTGCCTCTCCATCTATTTGTGATTTCTCTCGGTCAAAAAAAAAAAAAAAATCTTAAAAAAAATTTTTGTCTCTTCAATTACCATCCCTTCCCCCTCCCTGACCCCCCCCCCACGCACGCGCGCGCGTGCGCCACACACACACACACACACACACACACACACTTAAAGAGTTCTGTGGTAAATAAATAAGTTTGTGTTAATAAGTTTGGGAATCTTCTTTTGATGATTCATAATGTGGTGAAGCTTATTGAAGCCTTTAAGAAATTTGAAGTTAAGTTGGACTCTTTGACATCGTTTAACAAGAGCATCATTGCCGCAAGAATACTGATTGCATTTTTAGTAATCCCAGCTTCAGAAAAGCTGTGCTAGAAATACCAGTAAGAATGAAGCGCCACATTTTCAGCAACTTAAGCCCTGGGCAAATTGGAACTTTGAGTTAGCAGCACATAATTGTGGAGGATGTAGTAAAGCTACATGGTCAGGGACGTGGGCCTGGTTGTCAGAAAGCCTTCTTGCATCCAGCTTGTATCTGCAGGTTTGACTTCTCATTATAAACACTGGAGATGTTTATATATACTTCAGTGTTACTGGGAGAGCCTGGCACATTTTGAAGGACTGAAAGACCCTGAAAGACTGAAAGACTGGAATTTGGAAGCCTCAAGAAAAAATGTTTCTTTAGAGTTAGTAAATGGCTCTAGACATGTCAACCAAATCAATTTCCTCCTTATTTGTTGGTAATTATAGGTTCATGAGAGTCTTTTTCTTTTTTTCTTTTGGACCAAAGCAGGTAGCCTCCCGAGTAGCCCTGGCATGATTTCATGGCTAGAAGCAAATGTAAGGAAGCAGTGGGTCAGCTGTTCTCAGCCTGTGAGAGTTATCAACAAAAATATAATTCTGAGGACATGAGGGAAAGAAAGTGTATCTCTTTATCATGTATTTATCTTGCTGCTTTCTGTATTAATATTGACTGACATTTACTTGTTTTTTTTTTTCTTTATTATTCCTGTGGCTTCCAAATCCACATCATATATTTATAAGAAGAAAAAATAAATGTGCTGGTTTTTTCCTTTTCATATATAAACATGCTGATGTATAGGAATGTACCATAAAATAATGATCTAGGAAGGAAGGAAGAGAAACCCTGGGGAAATGATAAAAAAAGGTAAAAAGTCTATAAAGTTAGAGATATCTTGAAGGGCAAAAAGAAACTAAAAGGAAACAATTCTGGCAATTGTCAATGAAGTGAATTGGTGCTCCTGTCTCTGAGAAGCATTGTCAAGAATTTCGTGATAGGAGCCAAAGCAGGAATATCAGGTTAACATGAACTTTGAATTTCCAGAGGATTATTTGAACCAGATAGTGATGCAAATACTTTCCTGATATTTGGTATGGCATTTTAGGTTCCTGGAACTTCTTCAAAAGCCTTTTCATAAGAGTACTCGTCTAATATTTTAAATACTCTTAGAAGTGGTAGGTTTTGAGAGTATATGGGTGTGAGTTATGTCATTACCAACTGCCATTGAGTCAGAATAATCTGGGGAAATTCATGCAAAATTGCACAGATATGTAAAAGAAAAAAAAATAATAATTGCACTGGTTTGTCTGCTACCCATCTTTTTTTCCCTAAAGTACCTTTCACTGCAGTGGACCACCATGGCCAGTAAAGACAATCTTGAAGCTATGAAGTGTTAGTTTTTTGTGGAAGTTCAGGAAATGAAAACAACTGTTTTATTCAGTCATTAAAGTCAACAACAGATGTTTATTGAGATCCTTTTATAGTCAGATCCTTCTATTATGCTGGGCTGAAATACTGAATCCAGGGAAATAAGGCATATGCATATTTGTTAATGTAATCGATACTGAGTATCTACTATGTGCCAGACTCTGTTTTAAGCCATTTCCTCTAAGTTCATTTCCTCTACACTGAACAAAAAGGCACAAACAAACAACCAACACCCTCCAAAAACTCTGGTGTTGAAGTTTATATTCTTATTGGCTAGTTGGGGAGGATAGTAGACAGCTTAAGTACATTGTATATAGAGAGTGATGAGTAATATAACGATAAAGCCTAAAATAGGGAAGTGAAGTGTGGGAGAAGGAAGGGAGTTGAAATAGCAGATAAGGTGGTGAGGGAAGATCTTGCTGAGAAGAAGGCTTTTTACAGGATAGACCCAAGGAAGTGAGAGGCTGAGTACTGTACGTGTCTGGGGGAAGAGCATTGAGTCTCCAGGCAGAGGAAATAGCAGTGCCAAGGGCTTAAGTAGAAAGTGTGCCTGAAATGATGGAGGAAGAGGAGGTGGATGGGTGGGACAAGTGGAGGAAGGGCAGAGCAGCAGGAGATGAGATCACAGGGTCCACTCAAGGATACTTAGTTTGCTTCTATGTCTTGATTTGTCAATAATGCTGCAATAAATATAGGGGTGCACATATCATTTTAAGTTCGTGTTTTCATTTCCTTTGGATAAATACACAGAGGTGGAGTTGCTGGATCATATGGTAGTTCCATTCCATTTTTAATTTTTTGAGGAACCTCCATATGGTTTTCCATAGTGGCTGCAACCATGTACATTCCCATGAACCGTGCACAAGGATTCCCTTTGTTTTTCACACCTTCACCAACACTTAGTATTTCTTGTCTTTTTGGTAATAGCCATTCTGACAGGTGTGAGGTGATATCTCATTGTGATTTTGATTTGCATTTCCATGATGATTAGTGCTACTGAGCATCTTATCCTATGTCTATTAGCCATATGTATGTCTTCTTTGGAAAAATGTCTATTCAGTTCCTCTGACCATTTTTTAATGGGATTGTTTGATTTTTTTGTTGTTGTTGTTATTCAGTTGTATGAGATCTTTATATATCTTGGATATAAATTCCTTATTGGATATATCATTTGCAAATATCTTCTCCCTTTTAGTAGCTTGTCTTTTCATTTTGTTTATTTTTTTTTCATGTGTGGAAACTTTTAGTTTGATGTAGTTCTACTTCTTTCTCTATTTTTTTTAGATTAATAGAAAACTTTACTGTATCTTAACTAATATAATGGTTGGTTTGTGTGACAATTTCTACAATGTAGCACAATCTACTGAAGAGACTATCTTTTCCTCATTGTGTATTCTTGGTACCTTCATCATAACAGACATGTCCTTGAACTGTGAGAACAGTTGTAATTTTTTGCCCTTTAATTTCTAAAAGCAATATATCTTTCTTGGTTAGAAATTAGCTTACAGAACAGGTTAGGCTGCCTGAACAGAATGAACACTCTGTTTATTGGCATTCCATCTTGATACTGCTTTTATCTGCTTTTAAATACATGGATTTCTAGATGATATGAACCTGGGAGTTTGGATCAAATTGGAGGAGAGGTGGTGGAGAGAGTACAAAGAACAGTCTTTCATGCCTGGGATGGTTTCGGGAGTAATTCAGTGTGTGGCAGCGGGGCACTCTTGTTTTGGTCAAACTCCAGACAACGTCTGCTGGAGTTCCTAAAACATGGCGGCGCGGTGCCTGGATATGCCACCCCAGGACAGAGATTAAGCTTCACATAATACCCTCCAGCTGTGGCTGCCTGTGCAGCCATTTGAACTTTCTCAACCCTGGTGTTCTGGTGGATTTTTTGATAAAATTCCTTTCATCATATTTTAGTCCAATGATTTTAACTTGAATTTGCCTTTCAATTCAGAGTCACACTTTGGTACAAGCTTGAAGTTTAGAAAAAACAAACCATTTCCCTTCTGCTTCCTCTGGTAATGCCTAAAAGCAATATGCTTTGGGAAGACCCCTGGGTGCAGGCTGAGGAACGGTGATGGTCGGTGATGGTCGAGGCCATTGTTTTTGTTTTTGTTTTAATCTAAGCGCCTGGGGTAGCCTGTGAGCTGTGAGCCAGATAAGGCAGCTTAGAGAATTTTTGCACCATCCTCTCTTAACCGTCCCAGCACTGGACCCTGCATTGGGCCATGCTCACAGGAAATTCACCTGCAGAATTTGAACTCCAGAGCAGTTCAGACGATCCTGGCAGCTGACAGGGGTTAAAACTGCACTAAATGTTGGGGATTCTGAAATAGCTCTCCCTTTTAGACTCCTTGATTCCTTATCCAATAAAGAATGCACAGATTGAGATGGGCTTAGTGTGAGTCCTGCTCCTTCGTTACAGTTGTGCTATCCTGGGCGTGTTTGCTTATTTTCCTCTCTGAACCTCAGCTTCCTCATTTAGAATAGCAATGTCTTCACCTTACTGGATTGGTAAGAAGGTTAAATGAGACAATGTTTGTAAAGCACTGAACACCATGCCCCTGGCCCATAGTAGATGCACAGTAAATAATTATTTTTTCTAAGTAGGCTCTGGGCTGGGTGTGGAGCCCAACATGGGTCTTGAACTCAAGACCCTGACATAAAGATCTGAGCTGAGATCAAGAGTTGGATGCTGGGGCGCCTGGGTGGCTCAGTGGGTTAAGCCGCTGCCTTCGGCTCAGGTCATGATCTCAGGGTCCTGGGATCGAGTCCCATATTAGGCTCTCTGCTCAGCAGGGAGGCTGCTTCTCTCTCTCTCTCTCTGTCTGCCTGTCTGTCTACTTGTGATCTCTCTCAGTCAAACAAATCAATAAATCTTAAAAAAAAAAAAAAAAAGAGTTGGATGCTTAACTAACTGAGTCATCTAGGGGCCCCAAAAAATAATTCTTTTTTTTTTTTTTAAGATTTTATTATTTATTTACTTGTCAGAGAGAAAGAGAGAGAGAGACAGACAGCGCGAATGAGCACAGGCAAACAGAGCTGCAGGCAGAGGCAGAGGGAGAAGCAGGCTTCCTGCCAAGCCAGGAGCCCGATGTGGGACTCAATCCCAGGACACTGGGATCATGACCTGAACTGAAGGCAGCTGCTTAACCAACTGAGCCACGTAGGCGTCCCACCAATAAATAATTCTTAAAAGAAGGACAGGGTACCTGCCTGGCACAGTTGGTGGAGGGTGTGACTCTTAGTCTTGGGGTTGTAATCCCCATGTTGGATGTAGAAATTACTTAAAAATAAAATAAAAAAAAAAATAAAAGGACAAAGGGCAGCTATTCCTATGTCATCCGACACTTGAACAAATGATTGCTTTGTTCTTTATTCTTTGTGTGGTTGCTTTCTTTCCAAAAACAGATCATTAGACTTTCATCAAAGACAAAGATTTTTGTTTCTGTTTTTATGTTTTTAAATCTTCTTGGGGTATTTAATGCAAAAGCAAGAGTAAAGAGGAAGACTAGGTTACATTTATAGGTATCAATCTAAAAATTGTTAGGCTTGTAGAATAAATGAATGTTTTTCTAATTTGTATGATATCAACAAAAGATACTTTATTTCCGTTTTGTTTTTACCCCTGCTTTGTATGGAAAGATTATCAATGATTCATAGAGCATTAAATAACCTTGAATCACAGAGTGAGAAAATTCTTCCTTCTCAATTATCTTTCATGCCTTCTGATTATGTTAAGAAACAGTGTCTCAGTTCTGAACACCTTAATAAGACTTTATCATTTTAGTAATCTTCTTCATTATCAAAGACAGGACAGACATCAGATTGCCATTTTATTGGTCAGTGGTAGTTGTTGGGGATTAAATAATAATACTGTGTTGCTTCCATTGTACATTTTGTATGTATTGTAAATATTTTTAGATTTAACTTCAATTTTTGTTAAACTGATTGGTAAAATACCATTTGATTTTTTAAAAAAATATTTGAATAAAAAGATGAGCCATTAAAAAATATTTACCAAAGAATATCACAACTGATACCCATATATGGTAAAAGTGGGATGATGGCACTCTAAGAGCTCCCTACTGGGAAAACACTAGACTAGATGACCTGCCACTTTTCCTTCAGAATTTGGAGACTCTGAACAGAGGACTGAGGATCTGACTCACTCCTTTAGTGCTTGGAGAAGCTGATACACAGGCAGTGACTCAAGAGGTCATGTTGGATGAATATTCTTCCCTTACCTCCTACTCCACCTGCCTTCTCCTTTTGGGCTGCAAAGAGTAGGGAAGGAACTAGAAAAGAAAATGAGATTGGGGAAGAAATAAGAAGAATATTCATTCCCAGATTGTCTGCATGGCCTACATTTTCTTAAAGAAACAGTGAGTGAAAGACCCTTTTTCATGAAAAAGAAAGGCAGCTCTAGTCTCAACAGAAGTCTCACACCATTTTAACCCAGCAATGAAAATATCTTAGTTGCTGAAGCTATTGGCCTATTCGTGGTCTTGCTGCCTTTTTTCCCCCTCCCTGAGATAAGCTTCTCTCCAGCATCCGAGGAGACATTTTCCATTTTGTGGATTATTTCTCTCTGTCTCTCTTCCCATCCCTCTCTTCCTCCCTTCTTTTTGTGGCTCCTAGATTATTCTGAGAAGTTTTTCCATTACCTCAGAAATATTTGCCTGCAGAGTATGAAATAATTTCTTTACTGACTTCAATAAAACATTTGACAAGTAAAGACGATGAACACGTTACTCTCTTCCCCCTTTCTTTTTGTGGCTCTAGACTGTTCTGAGATGTTTTTCCATTACCTCAGAAATATTTGCCTGCAGAGTATGAAATAATTTCTTTACTGACTTTAATAAAACATTTGACAGGTAAAAGACAATGAACATGTTAATTAGAACATTTTAGTCTGACAAAAATTATTCTTGATATTTACAATTGCATAGTGTTTATACAAATACCAAAAACTGACTAGAATTTTTTTTTTTTTGGTATGTGTGCCCTTTATAGGCTGAATCCCAATAATGTTCATTAAATGAACAGACCTATGGTTACTATTTAATTCTTATTACTCATTTATATTTAAAAAAAAAACTATTTCTATCAAGGCTAAGATTTTACTTATATTTCCTGGAGTGTGGGTATGGCTTAGGTAATAGGGACTAAGAAATAGGTTGTTGTAGACAGAAAGTATCTTAGAGATGATCTAGCTCATTCCATGCATTTTATGAGTAGGCAAGTTGAGTCTCAGAGAGATTAAAGGAATTCGCTTAAGCTTATATCATCAGTGGTTGCACAGAGCTAAAAATGAAACCCAGAGTCCAGCTTCCCAGGGCAGGGTTCCACCATATTGTTCACTTCCCAGGCCTACAGGACTAGTTACCATTTGTTTCAACTCCTGTGACATATCAATCTTAACAACTTTTTCAATTGCTTTAAAAAAAGAGGTAAATTTTTCAAATCAATTGTAAAAGCCATCTTTTCCTCTTTCCTCAACTTTTTATTAAACACTCCATAGTATATCCCCACTTGAATCCTAAATGTAAACATGTACTTTCCGTTAATAACTTTTTATAATTGAGATCAAAGCTGGCATTAAAGCTTTCTCAAGAGTTGAGTCTCTTTCATTTCCTTTCCTAGGAATGTGAACATTAGGAAATTGTACCTCAAGCTGTAGTTTGCCAGGGGATCTATCTGTCTTCACTTCAAAGCAATGTCTTTCTTTCATATTTGTTCCTTTGATAAACAGTGTTGCAGCACTTATTGCCGAAAGGAAGAGAGAAAAAAAGTTATCATGTAGGCACAAAATGAAATATTTTGAGACATATCAAATAGTGCTTTAATCTGATGGGTGGTTTTGCATACAGATTTAGATATTATTTTCCAAGAGAATATATGTGTGCAAATGATTGAGTAAGCTCACTCTTATATTTTATATTCATAATTATAATTTATATAAAACATATATATTACACATATATAAATATATATCACACATATATAAATATATATTACTCATATATAAATATATTTACATAAATAAATATATGTATAAATATAAATATATATATGTTAATAGTACATTGGTATAGTATCCTTCCCCTTCAAAAATACCCACTATAAACAGTTTTTAAAAGACAACCTTTCAAAAAAAAATAAATAAAAAACAACCTTTCTTTTAAACAATAAAGAAAGTTGATTCCGTCATGTCTTGTGCTTCCTTAAAAAGAAGAGAAAAAATATCCTCTGAGCAAATAAATACAACCCCTTCTGGTCGACACTGAAAATATGAAGGCACAGCTCTGTGGAACTTCCGGTTCCCCTTGTCTTACCGCTTTGATGTGATAAATAGATGAAGATTTTCAGTTTGATCATTTTTGATGTCTATAAAAGCTATAAGATAAAGCAAATTCTTTCCTCTGAATGCCCTGAAATTCTATGCAACATTTTGTTGGAGCTATACCAGAGTGTGTGTGTTCTCGGAAAGTGTCTCCCAGAATCTATCAGGTTCTCACAGGGCATTGTGTCATAGCCAAGGTTGGGAACCACTGTGAGGGGACAATGTACTGAAAGTGGACTTCAACTATCCAGCAGCAGTTGGGGCAGGACTCTGGATAAGCTCTCTCCTCACAGCTCCCCCCCTCCCTGTCGCCACAAAAAGTGCATACTATAACACTATTTATATAAAACTCCAGAAAACGAAAACTCAATTATAGTGACAAAAGTAGATTATTGTTTCCTGCGGACTGGCAGCAGGGAGGTGGGAGGACAGATGGTGTATGTTTTGAACTTCTCTCTTGAAAGCTTGGACGGTAATATTGAATGAATTCTCATTTTAAGAAGAATTGTTCCTGGTATTCTTTTCTAGGGATGGGTGTTGGCAATGGTTGTGGGCGGGGGAGATTGGTAGACCTTTGACTATTCCTCTTCATTCTAACTACCTCATACAGATTCTAATCTTTCATTACAACAGTTCGGGTTGTCATTCTTTCTCAAGGTTGACGTCCATGCTTATTATCTGGCTCTGCTTCTGGGACATGTTGGGAAAGAGCTTTATTCTTTTACTCATTACATGCACTTGCAAACTGACTTGTTTCTCATACAAAACCAACCCTGAGTGCTGCATAGATTTCTTCAAGAAGCAGCTTTCAATTACCAGGGAGAACTAAAAAGGGGGATATCGTAGTAAGCATTGAAATAACAACAGTGACGGTAATACCTTTCATTTATTGTGTTTCTAGTATGTGCCAGCAATTGTGCTTTAAGTATTATCTACCTTAATTTCACAAAAATTCTGCAATAAACATTATTCTCCATATTACACCGAAGGGGAAAAAAAGGATAGTTAGCAAAATTGAACAAATTGGCCAAGGTTGCTCAATTACTAGGCAAGGAAGGGGAAATGTGGATTCAGTAAGGTTCTGCTCCCCAGAGGCAGTCCTGGTTTCTCTCCAACTTACTGATTCTACAGATAACAATTGATCGATACTCTTATTAATTTCAGTGTTGATTTTCCACCAAGTTACATCTTAGGTTGAAAAATCACCTGGCTTGAATTCCATCTCACATTTCCTCCTGAGAAAGAATCAACTTCCCAAGGTTATGAGGAAAGACAACAAAAGCTGGGACAATCCACCACCCTGAATGGCGTAGAGATGGATGATTTTATTAGCAGTAGACTCCAAGATGAAGCCAAGTTAAAAAACTGATTCTTCAAGGAACATGATTGCTCTATTTTTCTAAGAGTAGTCATTATCCAAAATCATTTAGACATGTATTGTTATGTGTGTCATTTCCATGTCTACTTTGGCCAGACACGTTACTCAAGGAAAAGTGCAGTTGGGTGGTAATGGGGAGGAAGGGAACACATTTCATGAAAACAGCAAGCTATAACATTTCTAAGTTAATGTTTAAGGCATATAATACTGTCTTAGACTCTTATTCTTTCATCGATACATATGCAAGGATTAAATAGTGTGATATTTATTTTTTACCAAACCATCTGTACTCCCAACCACTTTTATAGACTAAAAGAATTTGCAATTAAAAGTTCAGTTGTGTGATGTTGATCTTCTTGGACTACGACTATTTAAGGAAACAATCTATATTTTTTGCCTCCTGAAAGATTATCCCTTTACATAACTTTACAGCCCTAAATGTGTCAGAAGACCAGTGAATTTGCCATAGAATAAAGGCCATTAAGTTCTGGCATGACCAATTGCTTTATCACTCAGGGTCCCCTGACCTATCCTCAATGAACCTGTCTCACTCTGCCTTCACACAATTTGACAAGGTGTGGTCTTGAAGGTCTTCACAAACTTCTTAGAAAAAAAAATACACATTTTCATGCCTTTTTTTGTATTTTAAATCATATGCTGTAATTTTTATTTTTATATGTGCCTATGTGCATAAAATAAAAAATAAGTAGGATTTTTTTTCCCTCTTTGTACTCTCATTCTTTATCGTGCTTTATTTTCCATCTCCTAATCAATCCAAAACTTCCAAGAAAATTATTAACTGATTAAATATATATCCCTCCCTTAGTTACACTGGACTATCTGGTGTTTGGTTTATGATATTTAAAATTTCACTAGGATGGAGAGCACTAGTAAGGAAGTCTCTTTTAAACCTAATGTCTTTTCCTGTTACAATGACACTTAAGTTGTACATACTTTTCCCTGGTCTGTTCTTCCTGAGATTATCTAAAAGAGGTTGTGGAGATTAATTCAGAAGAGAAGCAGTCTACAAATTCATTTAATCTCTTCAACAGAAAGTTAGTGAATGTTACAAATTAAATGTCCATAATTTAAGAGAGAAATTTCCTCCTATAACTATAAAACAATATATTTGGAGGCTTGGATTAAGTACAGTAAGATTTAAATAAACTGTCATGCTTATTTTTGTTATATCTGTTTTTTGCAGGAAGATTTCTTCTATAGTCTACAGTCTTTGATTTCTGCCTAGTTATTTTCCATTCAAGTTTAGCAATATTTTGAAATATTTTCAGATTTATAGAAATAGCAGCCTTATTTTACTGCCATTATTCGTCAACCTTACAATTATCTCTAAGTTTTTTCTGAAGTATAATTTTTATTTTATTTATTTACTTATCTTTTCAGGAGACAGTTTTCTTCAGTCCTTAAGGACTCAGCTCCTTACATGGGCTTTGGTGGAGGTTGTGGGGCAGCGCCTGTGGGTCTAAATAAGGGTGGGGGTGTTGGGTCCTCCAGGCCTCAGGAGATCGATTCCTGGCTGCCTTGCTGTGAATGGCACAGCTCACACAGTAATGGTGTCTCACACACAGCTTGGGGAGCACACACTAATCAATTAGTATTATGGTCCTTTCATCACAGCTGCTTTGATAAGTTCTACTTCTGAACAAAAAGGTATCTGAATAAATGGTTTTAAAGATTTGATGAAAACACTAATACAAATCTCTCTCCAAAATACTACTTGTTCTTTGAATAATCCTCTGTTCCCACTGTGTTGTCTTGTGTATGACTTTATAAACTTTATAAATACCAACATAGATTTTTTTGCCAATTTATTGAGGTATAGCTGATATATAATAAGATGCACATGTTTAAAACATGCGGTTTGATAAGATTTAAACTAAGCTTGCACGTCTGAAGTTATATGATTTTATTAGTGTAGCTGTGTAGATAGTTACAGAAGTTTTTTAATCAAAGGAATTTTAAAAAAATAATAAATTTTGGTTGTTCACTCCTAGTTTATTTATTTTCTTTACCCAGTAGAACCACTCAAGGTAATATATGTTGAGTGATAAATGGGCTTGACTTAACTTCACCATAATCCTAAAATGACCACTATATTCATCTCTTGTTTTTACCTAACATTCTCTTAACATTATTTTATCATTTAATAGGACATCTTGGGGCTGCCTGGGTGGCTCAGTGGGTTAAAGTCTCTGCCTTCGGCTCAGGTCATGAGCCCAGGGTCCTGGGATCGAGCCCCACATCGGGCTCTCTGCTCAGCAGGGAGCCTGCTTCCTCCTCTCTCTCTGCCTGGCCTCTCTGCCTACTTGTGATCTCTGTCTGTCAAATAAATAAATAAAATCTTTAAAAAAAAAAAAGGACATCTTGGCAGTCCAAATTTTGCAGGACCCATTTTTCCAAATTCTGTGATAAATTTATTTGACTGCACATTTTGTAGCTAATGTTCTTTTGACCTAATCCCTGCATAGGTACATTTCAAGGCAAAATAAGATTATTTGAATAATTAGTTCTCATTCTAAAATGATTTATGACCACCAACATGTATTTCCTTGTGTTAAAAAAAAGTACTGTACTGTAACGAAACATTTACACTCACACATGCACACACACACAGTTTGGGTGTCTTCACAGACTCTTTTTATCATTGTCACTCCCAGCTGTCTAGAAGGTGTCTGTGTAGTCACGGGTCTGAGAGGTCTCACATCTGCATGGAGAGAGCAGTTAGAGCCTGCCCAGCCAGGGTGAGGCTGTGATGTGGCCTCATATCGCTTGTGGCCAAAGAACACATAGTGTCCTCCGGCCACCCCCACCTTCCCCCCGCCCGGGAGGGCTCGAAGGGGAGAACAGGTGCAACCTCTCCTATGCAACCTCTCCTAACACGTTTCTCAGAGTTCCAAAATGGGCTCTTCTTGGAATCTCAATTCCTGGAACATCATTTTTCTGAGCTCAGAAAAGGCATGTTTCTGAACTATAGAAACTTGTTCTCTCTATGCCAACTGGATATCGATTTTTTAAAAATAACTTTATTTTCTCTGGTACTAGTTTCTTTAAAGATACCTATGCTATTTCTAGGCCTCTGACATCCAGGTAAGGTAAGGGGGATGAAATACTGTTTTCTGCCATGTCTGCTTCATCACAGCTTCAGTATAAGGAGGAAAGTTGCCAGTGTGATTGCTCCCCAACAGTGTGACGTTCTCAAGAGGTTTTCTCAAGGTGGGTCTCTGTCTTATATATCTATATCAACCTGTAGATCCTTTGAAAGTAATTTATTTTTGCATCTTCCCTGACCTGGCAGAGTATCCGTATGTAGCCAGTGGTTAACACTTGTTTATACAATGAATCCTTATCTGGCCAAGAAGAGAGGTAACCCCCACTGTGTCCTCTGATGGCAGGCGAGAAGCAGCTGTGAGAGAGCACAAGAGAAATACAGCTCAGGGCAGTTTTGAAAATTCATTCTTGGTTCCATAATTTATTTGACACACAATAAAGTGGAGATTTTTAAAAGGTGAGCCACTATTGCCCAGACCTTTGGAATAGGACTATCTAATGTTATCTCTATCTTGTAGGCTAATTGTGGACTTTATTTGGTGAAGGGACAGGTAGTTTAGGCAGTTCTATAAACTCAGTGAATATCAATACCTCTACTTTGGAATGAATTCTCACTATGAGTAGAAACACTAAAATGTGAACTACAGAGAAGACAGAAGACTTATTTTTAAAAGTTTATCTTATTTTCCTTTAGCAGTCTAGGTAAAGTCCTGCATAAAAATATGGAATGGTTAAAGCCCTCTTTGAGATTCCTATCATTTTTAAGATACAGGGAATGTCAGAGAAGGCATAAGAAAAAGAAAAACATCTGGTTGTATCTTAGTGATTAAAAAAATGAATTGTTTTAACTTAATCCTTGCTGAAAACCTTTTCAAATATATTAAATTATTTAAAAATATATCCGTATGTTCACCTCAATAAGTATATTATGCTATTGTACAATTAAATAAAATTGAATGTTTCTTCAAAAATCTGGACTATTTTTGGTTCCTTGGATCACGTTGCATCATTAATTGTTAATCAAATTCTTGATGAATTCCTAAAACATAATAACATTCTAGTGGTTAGGGGAACAATAATATAAAAACATACTCCCATATACAAGTTGGGTTAGTAAAATATACAGACAGGATACGGCCGTTGAATATGATGGCATTTCAAATATCAGCAAGATTAAATTTCATTGAATGTAAGATGTTATAGATTATGATATACACTATTACTTGTCTGGACCACTAAAAAAGAAAAGTCAAGTTAAATCATATTGGCAGTATGTCATTGATTGAATACATCCTGATCGGAGAGATGTTAAAATTTGAAAAAAGTGTGCATCTTAGAATTAATGATATACTGCACATCTGACCTAAGAGGATTAGACTGTTAAGAGCACATCTGACCTAAGAGGATTAGACTGTTAAGAGCAGTTATAGCCTAGACTGTAACTACAGAGTGACCACATGAGAATTGGTAGATAGGATGTTCTTGGGAAGAATGAGCGAAGTATGATCAGAAAGAAGGGAGAGTGGATGTGTGATAATAGCTAATACATATATATTAATATATATAATAATATAAATATGTATTAACTGGCATATATATGTGCATGTATACACACACATATGGAGAATTTAAATATACATATTATATAAATAGAACATATTATTTAAGTATATATAATTAAACATGTAATATAATGTAGATACAATTAAATATAATTAAAAATATATAAAAGTTTCTGGAGAATTCTGGATGATGCAGGAAGTGGACCTTTTCATGTCAATAAATCCTACCCCAGTAGAGAAATCAATAAAAAGCTGTAAGACACCCTGTGTTCTGCTTTCATCAGTGTGATTTTTAACCTAAACTCATCTGTTTATAAAATACAAATCACTATTTGGAGACATGTTAGGAGATTAGAAATAAAATTCCTGAAATGGCATATTTCTTCTGGGTACTGAATGTGATCTAAAATATATAACACCTTAGCGTTGTTTATGATGAAAATTCTGTTCATGCCAAGGCTGCAACATAGCTGTACTAATTTAATCCCTTTAGGGAAATTAGGGAAGGTTTAGGACATCTGGAAGTGTTGGGAAGGAGCAATACAAACATTGTTTAAGCATTTGGGTTATTCCATGATAATATATATTCTGTACATGTACACATTCAAACATTCAGCCTCCTCTTCCCCCTGCCTATCGCTATCTCCTTCAAAAATACTTTAGGGTTTTTTGTTGTTGTTGTTTTGTTTTAGAAAGGAACTATAAATATTTAGAGTAGGTATTCTCAGCACATAATCACTGAATCACTGTAGTTACTGAAAACTATATTCCCCACCAGGGCCTGTGTCTTACGGTTTAGCAAGACTTTGGTGTATCACTTTCAGATTGGGCAGGTTTTTCCAGAGACAAGAACCTAGTGGGAGTCTTACAACAGGGGTCACATCAGAAAAGAGAAAAACCCACTCAGATATATAGGAGCTAAACGAAATAACTGAATTTATGTAGATGTGTGATGAAGATTATAAAAAAAGACACAGTTCTTACCCTCATAGAGTTTTAATAAACCTTAGATATTTACATATATAATTAATGCAGTAATAACTTATTAATAATAGTTATTTTAGCTCTCTTTATTAAATTTTTACCACAGCCAAAAATTGTGTTGATGCTTTAAGGCATTCTTGAGTTGTTACAACAGCTCTGTTTGGTAGCTGTGTTTATTCCCATTTTAAAGATGAAGAAATGAAGTACAAGGAAGTCCAGTGGTCTCAATGAGGTCACACAGCAATTTGTGACAGAGCCAACTTTGAAGTTGGTCTTTGAGCACTACCATGACAGGAGAATGTGATAAATGACCTAATAGGGGTAGGCGCAAAATGCTGCGGGGAACCCTCCGCAGTGAGGGAGCACACTTACTTCCCCTGTGGGAGTTAGTTTGGGGCGGGTCGGTCGAAGAACGTTTTACAGAGAAGATGACATTTGAATTGGTGTTGAAAGATTAAGAGATGCTCACCAGGGGAAGACTGAAGAAATGTCTTTCTAGGGAGAGGAAATAGTCCATGTAAAAGCTAGAAGCCTGAGAGGGATCGGAAAAAGCACAAGGAATCCACTGCGCATAGGTTAGAGAGCCGGCTTGGCGACAATGAAGTCAGGAGATGATAAAGTGGTGCCAGACTACACAGGGCCGTGTAGACAGTGCCAAGGAGCTGGGCTTCCTCCTGTGTGCAAAAGAGAGTGGATTCGCCACGTCCTTGTTGGAATGGTGGCCTGGGTAACCTTGTGTAGATCACCTGGAAGAGCTAAAGCAGTGACTCAAAAGATGAAGGGGAGCATTACTCACGAGTCATTCCGGCTGGGCAAATCTTGGTGACCAAGTGCATGTGAAGATTGAGGAGAGAGAGTTAACATTACCATAAGGGCACATCACCGTATTCACTGCGTAATCATGAAATGTTGGGCCATGACTAGCTAAGCATCACAGGCTTACTTCTTAGATTTGGTCAAGCTGTGTAGACAGGTTTGTCTTTGGATCGTTTTCCCCTGTGAATTTCAGACAGCCAGATAGATCTTCGTATTTCCATCCAGTGGCTAGAGTTAAGTTTTCTAAACCTGTGCGTCTGCGCCTCTAGTTGTGGGCACTTTATTTTTTGAAGATTTTATTTATTTGACAGAGATCACAAGTAGGCAGAGAGGGAAGCAGGCTCCCTGCTGAGCAGAAAGCCTGATGCAGGGCTCAATTCCAGGACCCTGGGATCATGAACTGAGCTGAAGGCAGAGGCTTTAACCCACTGAGCCACCCAGGTGCCCCAGTTCTGGGCAATTTAAACGATTAAGGAGGCATTACAACGTAAGACATTTTGATAAAATAGGTTTATTAAAAGTTAGCCATTATCATTCAATTTTTACATCCTTACTGGGAACAGTAGCTAAATATACAGTTTCCCACTGAACCTTGAATTCATAGGGCAGTCCCCAAAGTTCTCTGGGACAGGATATCTGTGGCCTCCCCCCATCCACTATCATTTGGCTTACTTTCTGCATTTTAGCCTCTCTCCAGTCCCCCCCGCCCCCATCAAAGCCTGGTCTCTCTCTGGTCAAAAGACTGTTACTGCTTTCCTCAGTTCCCAAACTGGAGTAGTTGTTGGGGCAACATGAGTTTGATTTGGGATAGGCAGAGGAGATAAGCTCAAAGTCCCAACAAAAAACAGAGTCAGACCTGCCCTTTGAGACCTTGGTTGACCGCACTCCAGCCTTGTGTTTATAAAGCTTTTGGTGCAGCACAGAAGAGACATGAAAACAGAAAATTGGACAAGATGTTCAATTTTCCCCATATTTTAAATTTTAGGAGAAGTCAGTTATATATCTTAGAGTAGCTGTCTAAATCAGATCTTGTTGAGACAGGCTGAAATATTCTGAAATATTTCCTTTGCTTTGTAAGGACATGCTAAACTGAGTTTTTAAAAAGTGGAGTGGATGATTTAAAAGTTAATAACTTAAAATGTCTACTCTAGGAAAAAAAGAATGATCAGAACCTTACCTAGGCTTCAGATTTTATAGATCTATCAGTCTATTTTTAGGTCAAAGGTCAAGTTTTGAAAATTATTCCCTCCTTATTTATATTACTCTTGGCTGAATTCTTAGAACTTAACCCTTTTGCTGATTTTGTGGCCTGGGTTTTCTTTCCTTTTTCAGGAAAATATAGTAATAAGTGAATACATGATTGTATAGAAGAATTTCATATAACATGGAATCATTCATATAACTCTTTCTGGTGGTCTAGGTTTAGTAAAGCAAATAATACATACTGATTCAAATATATCGGAATAGCCCCATGAGCTTTCAATATTGGCCATATAATTAGAAATCTATTTGATTGTTTGATTGAAAACTTGTGACTTAAAAGGGCCCAGGGTTAACATGGGAAGAGTTGGCAATTGTAGTATATATTAAAACCTTATTTGTGCATTCTTCATTTTATTAGGAAAATGTATATTTTGGAACTTATAAACTATGTTATTCAAGATATTTTGTTTACTTATGCAAAAAAAAAAAAAAGTTTTGCTAAAACTTCCAGGAAGTTTGGCTTGATTCTTGCCCACTGATATTTCTACCAAAATGCTTCTGGAGATCTACATGAATGTTCAGAGTTTTAAGAAGTTGTTCGAGAACCACACAAATGACTGCCCTGATTTTGAAAAAGCACAGCACAGAATTAATTAATTGCACACACAAATCATGAAACCATAGGAGAGAAAGGAGTCTCCGGAATCTTCTAGCCTGACATCTCAGGGGTATAGGTTTTTCCCAAGCCTCTTTGTGAATCATTCATGTCTCCTTTCTTCAACTTCTCAAAAGAATCCTTGGCAAACAAATACTTAAAACCCTCTGGTCTAGGACCTCCCATTGCTCTAAAAGTAATCAATCTTATTTTTATCATTAGCTTAGCACCCAGTTAAACAGCAAACACTGTATTAGTCCTCGGAGTAACCCATAACTATTTTTACATACAGAAGACCATAAGTCCTAACCACAAAGGCAACACCTCCTTCTTGGTGTGAGTTTTGCTGTCACATCATTCATTGACTCCAGACTGGGATTTCTTTGTTTCTGACAACCTGCAGGCAATGCAGCTGCCTGTGTGAACCAGGAACTCCATGGTCCGGACTCACTGCCCTCTTCCTGGGTTCATCTGGTCTCCGCACGGCACATGGTGCCACAAGGTGCTCTGCTACACTCAGCATGAATCAGCAAGTCTGAAAATGGCTCAGGGAAAAAAAAAAATAGAGTAATGGTCATACTTTATTCTTGGAATGTGTTATTAATAGTCAGATCTAGTTAAATATTAAAGAAGTTGTGGTAGTCAACAATGACATCACTAGTTTTATTCATTTTATTTTATCTCATACTTCCTAGGAATAGATTCTTTGAATGACACTTTGTTAGTGAAACAAGACATCAAGACTTAGAGTTTCATCATGACTGTTATCTACAGTAACACGTAGTCTTCAATATGAGTGAGGTGCTGAGGACTAGTCTTACTTCTAATCTTCATTACGGAGGATCACTGCCCTCACGGATGTACTAGAAAATGGGGTCTTTTGAAAGGAAGAGTTCAACTCTAGGATAAAACTTCCCTAAGGAAATTAAATTCGATTAGCTTTTATTGAGCCCTTGCCATGCACAAAGTGCTGGAAACCAGGCAAAGATAAAAATAAGACAATTTCGATCTTCACACACTGATACTTTGTGAAGGAATTTGCAGACTCCTGTAATTCATGGGCATAACTCATTTTATACACATTGCTTTGGTGCAGTGCACTACATGGCGATCATGTTGTACTCTGAGGCAGGAAATAAAACTGGAATGCAGAACAAAGGCTTCATAAAAGAGGTGACTTCAGGTCAAGGTCTTAAAGATTAGGTAGCATGTGTGATGGTTGTTTTCTGTCCGACTAGAAAAACAAGGAGAAAGCAAAAGCTAAGACAAGGAGGTGCGACAGTGCATGACTTATTCAGGGAATGGTAAGGTCTTATTCAAGAATGGTATGACTTATTCAAGGAATGGTAATCCCAGGTGGCAGGAGTGTAGAAGGCATGAGGAGAGCAGTGGGCAGGGAAGCGAGGAGGGCAAATGTGACTCTCCTCAAATGATACATGTAGGAATTTACAATTTTTCTACAAAATGTGGCATCCAAAGCACTATGAGCAAAGAGTATTAGGGTCCCATTTATAACTTACTTTTTGTCTCTTTGTTTTTAAAATGTATTTTATCTTGTGTTTTTAAAAAGTTTACTTATTGGTAGAACAGTAAATGGATGTCTTATTTGGTTAATATACATCTATTGGGGATCCATAATTAACTTATTTCCTGGGGTGAGCAAAGTCAAAAAGCATGGACAGGGTACCTGCATGGCTCAGTTGTTTAAGTGTCTGTCTTTGGTTCAGATCATGACCCGAGGATTCTGGGACCGAGCCCTGCACCTGGCTTCTTGCTAGGCGTGGAGCCTGCTTCTCAGTCTCCCTGTCTTTCCCCCTGTTTGTGCTCTCTCTCTTTTTGTGTCAAATAAATAAATAAAATCTTAAAAAAAAAAAAAGAAAGAAAGCATGGGACAACTGGTATGAGTAACTACATCTTCAGTCTCAAGTAAGAAATGGAAGCAGGTTAATTTCTGAATTGGATGGTGGAGATTATGAGATCAAGATGGGTCTTGGAGGTGGTATCATTTTTTTTTAAAGATTTTTTATTTATTTATTTGACAGAAAGAGAGAGATCACAAGTAGGCAGATAATGCAGTCAGAGAGAGAGGGGGAAGCAGGCTCCCTGTTGAGCAGAGAGCCGGATGCAGGACTAGATCCCAGGAGCCTGAGACCATGACCTGAGCTAAAGGCAGAGGCTTAACCCACTGAGCCACCCAGGTGCCCCAGAGGTGGTATCATTTTACTCTGGTTCTAGAGAAGAGCTGTAGCCAGTGACTATCAGTGATGTTCCTGTTAGTGGAAGAGCAGAGTCTGGATAATCTATTTGCATTTCTTTCTTTCTTTCTTTTTAAGATTTTATTTATTTATTTGACAGAGAGAGTGAGAGAGCACAAGCGAGTGCGAGCGCACAGGCAGGGGAAGAAGCAGAGGGAGAGGGAGAAGCAGGCTGCCCAGTGAACAAGCAGCCCAACTTGGGGCATGATCCCAGGACTCCAGGATCATGACTGGAGCTTAAGGCAGACGCTTAACCATCCTTCTGCATTTCTATCATGAAGCCCATATGCTTTTCCTTAGCTGTGGACATTCTCTTCTTTTAACAATATTCCATCAGCAGAGTGCCTGGGTGGCTCAGTCGGCTAAGCCTCTGCCTTTGGCTCATGATCCTGGGGTCCTGGGATCAAGTCCTGCATCAGGCTCTCTGCTCAGCAGGAACCTGCTCTTCCCTCTCCCTCTGCAGCACGCCTGCTTGCATTTTGTCTCTCTCTGTCAAATAAATAAAATCTTAAAAAAAAAAAACCAACAAAATAAAACAATATTCCGTCAGCAAATTGAACATAAGTAAGTCTCCTGTTCAGGCACTGACAGATAAGCCCCAAATAACATTAGCTGAAGCACGGTGAAAAGAAGATATGTAAAAACATACCTTAATGACAGAAGTATGTTAGAAAAAAAAATCATTTCTTAAAAGCATTTAAGGTAAAAGCTTGTTATCTGGAAAACCTCCCTTTGGGATAACCCCTTAGTCCCCAAACCACCAGATAACAGTATTCTTGTTCTGTGATAAGAGGAAAGGAGCCTGGCAGGTGAATAGCTCCACTCCCAGGGCTCCCGACAATCATCAAGTCTCTGAATATAAGCTGAAATTCTTACAACACGTTCCTTGTTTTGAGAGTTACCTCCTCCATCTTTTTTAAAGTTAATTTTTAGGAAGAAATCACATTCAGGAATTATAACATAGAATCAGCCTTGAGGTGGAAGGCTTAAAAGTCTTTTATTTTCATTGATTTCAGTTTTTACTGCAATTGGGTGGGGGTTTGTTTAATATTTCCTTAATTATTTAGGATAAGTCAGATGATACTTGAAATCAGAGGTCACAAATTGGAAGCCCATGGATAGAATTTGATTTACAGATCGTTTTGTCTTTGTGTTTCCACTCTCTTACAATTTTTAGATTTTAAAAAACAATATTTAATTTTGAAAATTTGGAGAAAGAACATCAATTTATGTTTTATTTAAACTCACTAATTTTTACACATTTTGTGCATTTGCTTTTCTTTCTCTTTCTTTCTACACATACACACCCCACCCCGGTTTTTATTTTTTTAAATTTTTATTCATTTTTATTTTTTTATTATTATGTTCAGTTAACCAACATATAGTACATCATTAGTTTTTGATGTAGTGTTCAACGATTAGTTTTTCATGTTTTTTTTAAAAATGTTTAATAATAGATTGCATATATCCTTTCCTTTTACTCCCTAAGACTTCAGTGTGCATTTTCTAAGAACAATGATAACTCTAATACAGTGATAAGTTCTATAACCCCAGTATAATAATCAAGTTTAGAAAATTTAGCATGCATGTATTTCTCATATCTATGTTCCGTATTCCACTTTTATCTAGTTATCCTGGTGATGTTTCCTAATGCAGCAGCCCCCAAGGTGTAACCCAGACCAGGATCACATTTTGGCTTTCATTGTCTTGTCTGTTTAGTTTCCTCAGTCTGGAACAGTTCCTCAGCTTTCCTTTGGTTTCACATATTCCCTTGTGATGACATCGACCACATGTTTGAAGAATTCTGGCCAGTTATTTTTATACAGTGTCACTCAGTTTGGGTTTTTCAAATCTTTCCTTGTGATTGGATTTTAGTCCTGCCTTTTTGGTGGGAATGTGACAGAAGGGATGTTGGGTCTTCCTAAGGGAATCATGTCTGGCAGAAGATGGCGAGGTGCCCTTCCTCAGTGATGTCAATTCTGGCAACCTTAGCAGGGTCTTGTCTATTTTCTCCATTACATTATTACTATTTTCCTTTTTGTGATTAATACATAATTTGGGGGGAGACATTTTGACACCCTAAGAGTCCTCTTCCTTATCGGACTCCCTTCCTCACCACGACTGAGCATCCATTAATGATTCTTGCCTAAAGATTTTTTTTTTCCTTACGATAGTCATAAAGTGATGAATTTCCAATTTCAGTATTTCTTCTCTATCTTAGTCAGCAGTAGACTATAAGGAAGTCAACTTTCTTTTTCTTTTTTGTCTTTTTTTTCCCTCCTTTCGCCACTCTTTCTCTTTCTAATCAGTATGAACTCATGGATTATTTTTTATTCAGTTTTATTTTTAAAATTTTATTTATTTATTAGAGAGAGAGGGGGACAGAGAGCATATATTTGGGGTGGGGGAGCACCAGAGGGAGAGGGAGAAGCAGGTTTCCCGCTGAGCAGGAAGCCCAGATGCGGAGCTCTATCCCAGGACCCTGATCATGACCTGAGCTGAAGGTCTTAACCACCCAGGCGCCTCTTACTCAGTTTTGGTTTAATCCATTGGTTTTCATTTATTTTGATTCTCAAGTTGTCCCAGATCTGTCCCCTTCAAACTGCCTACCTGGGTCCTTTTGATTTGCTTAGTTAGTTAGTAACTTGCACTCCTTTATATTCTGGCACAAGATGTGCTAAGACTTGTCTTGTACTTTCCTTGCATCAGTCCCAGAAGCAGCCGTTCCTAAAGTAAACAAAAAATTTGTTCTTCTTAGTGTAGAATGATATTTAGAAAAGTTTGAACTCTGATCTGAGCATTAGGCTCATTGCTTCTGGAATGTACTTTTTTTTTTTTTTTCAAGGTCTTTCAGTAGTTTTTGGCTCTCTGTTGCTGTATAACAAACCACCCCAAGCCATAATGACTTGAAACAACAGCTTATTAAGGTCTCTCACAGTTGTGTATGTTGACTGGGCTCAGCTAGGCATATCTCACTTAGGTGTCTTAAGCAGTTATAGTTCAGTGGTGGCTGGTGCTAGAGTTGTCTAGAGGTTTGTCTGGAATTGACCTCCAAAGCTTGGCAGTTGAAACTGGCTGTCAGTTGAGAGCTCAACAGGACTTTCTACCAGAACACCCCTATGTGGGCTCTTCGGGCAGCTTAGCCTATAGCATGGTGGGTGGATTCTGAGAGGAGGTATCTCAAGAGTAAAAGAAGGAAGTAGAACTGCCTCTGCTCTTACAGGCAAAGTCTGGAACTGGCCCCATGTCCCTTCCTAACAATTCTATTGATCAGAGTAGACACAGATAAGCCCAGATTCAAACAGATGGAGACATAGGGACCACCTCTCTTGTGCATGTGCAGGGAGAGAAGAGGTTGAGAGGAGCCATCTTTGGAAACAAACTACCATATTTATACTGGAAATGATGTATTTATCCTGATACCTCCCATTTTCTTCCAACCCCACAATGATCTCCCTGTTTGTATCTCCCTTCTCAGTTGTTCAACCAGATAAGACACAACACAGGATTGCCGCACACGTTTCACTATGAAAAACAAACAAGTTTCAAAGAGATCAAGATTTGTTTGCAGTTCTTGCTTTTTTAGACTGAAGGTTTATAATTTAAATCTTCATACAGCTTTACCATGTTCTTGTTTGTTCAATTTTGTACTTTTTGTTGCTGTTATAAATGTTGCTCTCTCTTTTGTTGCTGTTACAAATAGGATTTTATCTTATATAATAGTGTCAAAATTGTATTTATTTGCCCACTCACTATTTCTTAATAGATTGCTTGTGGATGTTTTTGTTGGAAATGCACTATTTCACACTCTTCACCATTATCTTAGATCTAGCCTGTTATTTGGCTAACTCCTAATGGCGCTTGTGTTTTTTTCAACCATTGAAAGAATTTTTTTTAAATTGTTTTACAAAGAACCTGATATAAGTAGTTTTAGTATGTGAAGAAATTATCCATAATGCAAAGCTCATCCCAATATAGGTGTTTAACAAATTTAATTTTTATAGGTACATTTTCTAAATAAGTGCACTGACCTCATAATTAATTCATTTTCATCCAAGGCATACATTTGGCCACCTGGTACTGCCCCCAAGTTAAGCAATGGGTCTTGTAATTTGAGAGATTCTCTGAGCTAATACAATAATAATTACATATTGCATGTGTATTAAATAAGAACTATTATGATAAACTTTGCATAAAATGTCTTCATACCTTGGCATTTACAACCCCAGTATCTACTAAGAGAGAAGTTTACATCAGAATTTCCCACCTGTCCCAATTTTAGCTCATTTAAAAAGTAAGCAAAATTGGTCCTTGAATACAAAAGACATTCATAATAAATAACTCTTGAATACTCTATTAATGGGCAAGGATCTGAAGCAATTATCTAATCATCTTAATTTTGAAACATTCGTAGTATGGTGTTTTTTAACACCAACTAATTCTCCAATTCTCTAACATCAACTGGGTGTCTCACAATTCAATTTAGTTCTGACACTACCTTCCTGGAGTTAACATCAGATCTCACAAATTAAAGGGTTCAGTCCCAAAAGGCACCCCTACTTTTGACACCAGTCACCAGTCCCAGGCCTCTCATTCTTCTGATTGACTGGCTGTAAATTGTGGACTCCCACCCAGGTTTGATAATTTGCTATGATGGCTCACAGAACTCAGGAAAACACTTCACTCATGTTGACCAGTTTATTATAAAGGGTACAAGTCAAGAACAGCCAAATGGAAGAGATGTATAGGGCAAGGCAGTGGGGAAAGGAGCAACAGCTCCCGTGCCTTCTCCGAGTGTGCTACCTTCCCAGAACATCTGTGTGTTCATCAACTTAGAAGCAATCCAAATCTTGTCCCAGAGCTTTCCTAGAGAGAGCTCAGTGTGCAGCAAACCTTCCCCTTCCCAAGACGCAGGTGGGTAGGGCTAAAAATTCCAACCCTCTAATCTCCTGCTCTGGTGATCAGGCCCATCCTGAGGTTATCTAGGGGCCCCATTCTAAGTCATTACTTTATAAACTCAGGTGTGATCAAAAGAGGTTTGTTATGAATAGCAGAAGACATTCCTATAACTCAGGAAATGCCAAAGGTTTTAGGAGCTCTGTGCCAGAACTTACTTATATTTACTTACTTATATTTCTTCTTACATGAAAGCAGATATTTCACATATAAACTATGGCTTTTTTTGTTTTTTTCCATAAGTAACAGTGGAGAGAAAAAACAAAGTGGGAGACAAATATGAATAAACAGAAAGGGAGAAAATGAGAAGAGAAAGTATGTAGAGATGAAGGAGAAAAAGAGCAAGGTGGAGAAAAGCATTCACATGCTTTAGGCAACTTGTAACACTTTTTACAACATCCCACAGATTTCACAGAATTCATCTGAAGTTGGAATTGGTTTTAACTCTGTGTATTAATTGTGATTAAAGTTCTGATCATTTTGAATTATTTTCTCTTTCTTTTAATGATGATGGCAGTGATAATGATAATTCATCTTTTTGAAAGATGCTGTCTGCTTATTGTTAAGATGTATATGAGACTTACTATAAACTTTGATGACTAAGTATTTTTATAAACATGTAGTTTATTTTCTTAATATTAGAAAAGTCACAGGTAGGTCTGACTACTACAAGAAAACGAGTTAAGTCCTTGAAACTTAATGAAATGATTCAGGAACCTTTAATACAAGGCAATTATTTCAGGGAAGTTGAGCTATTATAATCATTCATTAACCAACTGTAGAATGGTTCAGTGAAGTTTTCTGTAGGAAATACCCAGCCACCAGAGTCACATTACTAAGTTACATAAATAAACAAAACAAATTTGCCTGGGGCTGGCTTGTCAAGTATTTAGTTCAATAAGGAAACATCACTTTAAAGTGTCTAAAATAGCTCCCAGAGGTAAATCCAGGAACACAAGAATAATGAAAATAAGAACAGCTCTTCTCATTTGAAAGAAAACTTGATTAATTGCTTCTTCTCAGGTAGAATCTCTAGAGGACAAATGAGTAAGAACCAGTGTCTCTTGGGAGAAATATATTTGGGCAAATTTCTGTGATTACCAGTGTAGCGGTAAAATGTTTTATTCTTATTGACTTTCTAAATAATTTCATCTGTCTCCTTCATTGCCATGTGATTCCAAGAAGAGATATCTAACAATTAATTCAAGGAGTCTGAATTTATATTGAATTTGATCTCAGATCAGTAGGAAAATCAGTGAGAAGGGTGGGCAATGAGACCCCCCAAAATAAAGACATCAACAACAACACTAGTAGCTACCATGTATTGTGTGGTTTGTAGGTGTCAGGCATTATTAAGTCTTTTACATAAACTTTCTTACCTTTTTCCTCCCCAAACCCTGTATGATAGATAAAACCAGAGAATCTCTAGAGGTAAGACTTTCCTTTCTGGTCTACAGAGCTGCAGAGGAATTTGTCTAATCTTCAGCATTTACAGATCCAGTAATTTTTAAGAAAGTCTTTCAAACATATTATTTTTTTCTTTGAAGGCCATTCTTCATACCAAATAATCTACATTTTTCTCTTCTTCTGTCTTCTTAATAATAGAATTTGCCACCACCCCTATAGATGTGATTTTCTGAAATGTACACACAAATTCAATGGCATCATGACTGAGGAGGGGGAAATCACTTCCCTTGTTCTGGACTGTAAAATTTTATGTATATTGCTTAGACTATATTAATTGTTGGCCTAACCTTATCACATTATTCACTGTTTTTAAGTTTTGATGGCAACTATAACACCAAATTGATTTTCAAATGTGAACTTTTGAGCTATGACCATTCATCTTAATTCTGTGATTATTATTATTTTTTAAGATTTTATTTATTTATTTGACAGAGAGAGGGAGAAATCACAAGTAAGCAGAGAGGCAGGCAGAGAGAGAATGGGAAACAGGCTCTCTCCTGAGCAGAGAGCCCGATGTGGGTGTTGATCCAAGGACCCTGAGACCATGACCTGAGCCGAAGGCAGAGGCTTAACACACTGAACCACCCAGGCACCCCTCTAATGCTGTGATTATTGATGGGAGGAATTTTTAATTTATCTTTTGCTATGTACTTCATATATTTATTTGTGTCATTGTATTTAATATATAACATTTATATATTATTTATATAGCTATTTTGTATGATATATAAAAATAAGTTTTATTTTATATTTTACTTGTTTACATATTTAAATGCTGTATATATTTGCCTTATTAAATTTTATCATATTAGGTCTGTTTATTGTAATCTTAAAATCCATTTCTCTAACATATTTTATTTCCTTCTGCCCTCATGTCATGTCAAGTTACTTGTTTAGTGAATTTGCCACTGACCCCAAAACTTTACACACACATACACAAACACACAGTTTTGGGTAGAACAATGGGACTATGCCATTATAAAACCCCACTCAAATTTAGATTTGTTTGTTAATCAGTCTTTTGTTTGTATTACTATGTTGATAACAGTATCCTTTGTCAGCTACCTTGCTAAAACCCTCATCAAAAATGGAAAAACTTTCTTAGTTAATTCCTTGTTAACATTAATGAGTACTTTCTAAGTATTCCATAAATCATATTTGTTAAAAAGTTTTGTGTGAGAGACTGATACCAAGGTCATCAAACTATAGAGTTTATATCATCATCGATCTTTTTTTTTCAAATTCAGAAAAGTAATACTCTTTCTCCTATCTCTGAATACCTTTTGTGAGAACATTTCCTTAAAGACCATGGACAATAGTTTGATGATTAATGTTTTCATTGTACCCTGGGAGAGAATTCATCTAGGAGACAAGATCATTTAGAATAAAAAAAAGTGTTCTCTAAACATTTCCTTCCTTAATTTCTGCTGTAATTTCATTGCATTATTTTTAAGTTTCCTTCAGCATTCCATAATCACCTCCTTGATAGAACAAAGAGAGAAAATGCTGGAATATTTTCACCTTGTCATGTATTAACAGGTCACTGTTCACCATCATCATCACACCTATTCTCTATTTTCCTGGGACTGCACTTAGGACAAAAATTTGTTTGTTTGCTCTTGATATTTTTTGCAAGCCTTGGCTCATTTTCAGCTTTAACCCTGGTTATATCTTTCTTATAATAGGCTCATTTCACACTATGTATTCATCTTCACCGGGTGTCATGATTTAATGTAGCATTTATTAAATAGTTTCATACATTATCATGTTTGCTATTCACAACATCCCAGGAGGTATGAATTATTAATCCATTTTACAAATAAGAAATTAAGGACATTAACCAAATCAGGAATCTGGTATGTAATACAGATAGACTAAAATAAACAATGCTATTTCAGAGTGCGCTCTTAACTGCTGTAATATATTGGCTTTTCCTTCCATGTTTTTCCCCCGACCTTTTAAAATCTGGAAATCTCCTTTTATAACCATATTCAGTAAGTCCCTTCTTTTTCTTTTTTTTTTTTTTAAAGCTCCTTCTTATTAAAATGTGTTAAATGTACTATAATCCTGCTGCTCTCTAGAATTACTTTTTCCTGTCAGACTCTTTTTAGACTTTTTCATATTTTACTTCCTAGATTTTAAGTATCAGTCAGATTATGACTAGGATTCCCTTCTTGGGTGCCCCAAATTTAAAGATCACATTTTACCACAATTCTTGTATGAAATTTTTATCAGCAGATTTGTTCTTGAAATTCAGGATTAAGAGGATATGTTCTCATAGCTTCTTCTGCTTTCAGAAAAACTTAACTATTAAGAAAAGTAAAGATTTTTCTAATGTACTGCTTATAGCCAAAAGATATTTTCAATG
Organism: Mustela putorius furo; assembly: GCF_011764305.1. NCBI lineage: Eukaryota > Metazoa > Chordata > Mammalia > Carnivora > Mustelidae > Mustela > Mustela putorius. The sequence continues at coordinate 7,746,629 of NW_025421999.1, forward strand.
ATTATATTATAGATTTAAATATGGAAGTAAAATACAGAGTTAAAGAAAAGCACCACATAAAACAAGATTATAACAGTACACACACACACACACGGAAATAAAAGGTCGGAATAAGTGTCTCACTCAATGAATGACAAAAAATGATACAAAAAACATTGTTGTGAAATTTTAGAAAAGAGAATTTTCTAAAAGCTTTCTGAGAAGAACCTTGAACATGTGACCTATAAAGACACAAGGATCAGTAATACTGGACTTCTCAGTAGAATACCAGTGGCTTGTCAAGGCCAGAAGACAGTAAAGCAGTATTTTTTTTTTTTTTAAGGAGTGACTTTCATCCAGAATTCTATACTTAACCAAACTATCAATCTAATTTTGAGTAGAATAAAAATATTTTAAAAGATGAAAGGGCTCAGAAAACATCTCCATGAAATCTTTTTTCTAGGAAGTTAATCTTGAGGGAATCAAGAAAAGGAAGATCTAGGATCCAAGAAATAATGAGAATAGATACACCCCCCAAATGGATATTTAACTACAGTAAGAAGATAGATAATGAGATGGGAATGTAAGAGAACTAAAACTTTACCCATTATAGTGGGAAATAAGTACTGTTTGAAACTGAGAAATCAGAAATAGCAAACAAAAATATATTGATAGTTATTGTTCAGAAGAAACAGCTTAAAAAAGTTAAAAATTGGTCACCCCTGGAAGTGGGGTGGGGTGAGATAAAGGGTAGTAGTTTCCCATCATTAATTATTAAATACTTTATTATTTTTTAACCAAGTGCTTATGAATCAGAATCGGTCGAGTCATGCTTCAGTAGTATACAATTCCCAAATCTCTCTGTCTTAAAACCAAAGCAATACATGTATAATGAGTCAGCATGGGGCTATCCTCCATGTAATCTTTATTCTGGGACCCAGGCTCATGGAGGCTGAACTTTTTTTTTTCTTTCTTTCTTTCTTTTTTTTTTTAAGATTTATTTATTATTTGAGAGACAGAAAGAAAGAGAAGGAGCAGAGGGAGAGAATATCCAAGTAGACTCCTCCTGAGCATAGAGCATGATGGGGGGCTTGATCTCATGACCCATGAGATCATGACTTGAGCCGAAACCAAGAGTCCGACACTTCACTGATTGAGCCTCCCAGGAGCCCTGAGGCTGATCTTTATATAGGTTGACACATTCACGAAGGCTGGGAGTTAGAAGGAGCAAGCCACGGATAACCATAGGCTACTTATTTTTTTAATTTTAATTTTTATTTTTTTAAAACATTTAAAAAAATTTTATTTATTTATTTGACAGACAGAGATCACAAGTAGGCAAAGAGGCAGGCAGAGAGAGAAGAGGCGAAGCAGGCTCCCTGCTGAGCACAGAGCCAGTGTGGGGCTCGATCCCAGGACCCTGGGATCATGACCTGAGCCGAAGGCAGAGGCTTTAACACACTGAGCCACCCAGGCACCCTATCGCTTAATTCTTATGATAGGATTTGCACACGTGCCATTTCATTTCAAAAGATTGCTGGCCAAAACAAATCTCATGGCCCAAACTGATGGTACAGAGCTAAGAAATATATTCCATTCTCAGAGAGTGGCAGCACATATTTGAGAATGACAATACAGTATAAAATAGCTTGCAATACTTTTATACTAGTTTAAAGTATAATACAATAAATGTGTACCACTTAACCAATTATCTGTATCAAATGAATGGTTAGCTATTTTCAAACAGTTTTACCATTTTGAAAGGATTGATATGATGTTAAATTCTAATTAACCAATCAAAATGATTGAATTAGCTAAATATAAAATTATAGCTAAATATAGCTAAATTATAAAATTTATCTTCTTGAGAGACCCTCTTATCCTAGAAACATTGAGGCAGGTGGAGAAATAGACACAACCCCTCCATGGCAGATTGGCATGTGTAGAGAGGGAGGGAAAATGTAGACATGTGCCATCTTCGAAGTCAAGCTACCATGTAGCTCAGAACTGATGCATGTACACTGACACCTCCAATTCCATTCCAACCTCACAATGATCTTCTTTGCCTGATCTCCCTTCTCAGTTTCTCAGTCTAATAATATTCACAGAATAGTTTTAGAATTGTTGTATATATACCACTATGAAAAAATAAAACTACTGAAAAGAGATCAAAATCTGTTTGTAGTTTTAGACTCAATCTCTAGGATTCAAGTTTCAAGTAATAACCTAGGAAATTAATGATAAAAATGCCTCTTCAAAAGATGTCCTACCTACTATCCTAAAAACATTCTTCTAAAGTTTGAAATTAACTTGATATTTAGGCTACAGTATTTAGGAAACGATAGAACGTCCAGCGCTTAAGGAAAGGAAGTGTAAGGCAGGTTTAGATCGCTTCAGTAGGTAAAAGACGATTGACTGGAACATCTCCATGGAAAACTACTGAGAGGACCAAATGGGGCTCTTGGTAACGCTAAACATTTGCAACTTCTGAGTCACACTACCTGGGCTTGCTTCTTTAAATACCAGTTTTTTTCTTCTTTATCATATGCTGACTTTTGGTTTCTATTTACCTGTCTAAGCCATTTTGTTGGCAGGAGCTATTTAATTCTCTGTTCTGCCTAGAGCTCCTCAATAGGCACACCTGTAAGCAATTGTATATTACAACAAAAATGAACCAACCATTCTTTTGGTTCCATTATTTTGGTTGTTCATGGATCAGCTCCATTGGCACAGAGCTCTTGGCCTGCAACCCTCCTGTTGATTTTCAAAGGTGGAAAATGCCCACCCCGACCCCTACCTCCATTTTGAAGGAAGGAATCATGAAGCCAAAGCATCTAGACATGGTGCTTAGCTTAGCTGAAGTGAGAGCTGCTGATCCACTAGTGCTAATTAAAATCAAAATTCTAAACAATGAAAGGCCAGGGTCGCCTGGGAATATGAGAAACTTGCCAAATGTAATACTGTACTGACACTCAGGAAGAGACCAAAGCTCATCCTAAAAATACAGGGGGAGAAAACAGCCAAGAATTTAATGAGACATGCCAAACTTTATCCAGAAAATTGATCTCATAAATTCAGTTTTGACCAGAAATAGAAATCAGTCAGTCTTGTCTCTACTCTAATTGGCTCGAACCCACATTCTAAGGTTGAGAAATAAGGCAGATAATTAAACATCTTGGAAAATCCCAGGAAACCCCAGTCTCAGTTTCCTTACACCCCTTAGAAACATATCTAGATTTCATTTAATTTTGAAAATAAATTTCAGAGAATTTAAGCCACTAGTCATCCCTCACACAGTAAGGCAATTATTAGATAAGCTAAGAATCACTGTAATCTACTCACATTGGAGACCAATCCCCTACTACTTGTATGATGCATGCAAGTGCGCCAGCGTATACCACTGTCCATCAGAAAACATGGCAGCCAAGCCCAGTCCAATGAGATCTCACTACCCTGGTCTTCAGTTACTCACTCAGCGAGGGGCTCTGATTCCTTTCAGGTTGTCACCACCTTAAACTTCTGAAATCAGAATTAAAAACCTTCAACATTTTATCAACATATTCTTATTAACCAGAAGAGTATTATGAATGAAGTTTCCAATATTTTCCAGGATGACTGTTCTTTTCAGTAAGTGGTCTCTTGATAACTGCTCTGTGAACATTTAAACACTGTGATTACAGTTCTTAAAATGACCAGAAGTCATTACTCAAAAGCTTTCTTACTACACAGTTACTAGGTCATGTGCTTCTCCTGTGCTTTTGTGCTACTCTGGCATGATTCAACTTCTGTTTGGGAAAAACAGACTTTGTGTCAGCAAAAAGAAAAATCAGTCTTTTAAGGAAATCCATAAAATTAAACCTTGCATTATGTTTATGCCATCAAGCCCATGGAAATAAATATTGGAGTATTGTATTTTTAGTATGTTACCAGACATTAATTGCCTATGTACCACATCTAACTTTGTGATAGGGATTATCTCATATCATTTCATTTGGACATCACCCTATGAGTCGGATACTAAAATTAAAACAATCTTGAAGAGAAAGATATTGCTTAACAGGAATACTTGTGTCATCTTAAGTCACACAATATGTAAGTGAAGCTATTAAAATAATTCTTAGAAAAGGTAACCAAAGCTCTGATAGTAGTGGTGAGACTGGTGAGGAGGAGGCTGATTATGTGAGAGAAAGAAGGAACTGAGGGACAACTGGTAAACCCCTTGGTTGATGTACCTGGGAAGAATCAAAGGAGACTGAAGCCATGTCTAGACTTTCATGAAACCAGTCTTCACTCATCAACTTCTGGTTATGGATTTAAACTTCTTTTGGGGGTTCAAATCACTACAACAGGTTTGGCACTGATGTCTCCAGCAGGTCTATTCTTTCCAAATCTCCCACTAGGCTCTAAGGTCATCTGGGGCCTATGTACACGGGCTCTTGTTTCTCACCTCCTCTGCAAGAGAAGAACCAAATAGAGGAGGCTATGCTAGATGAGAACACTAACTTCCCAAGGGAAGATTAAGAGACCAGGGATAGGGAGCCGAAGAGTGCAGAGCAAGACCAGGGATTACCACTGTGGAGATCAGTCACCTGCTGCTTGGATGACGACATCAGGACAGGCTTCGTTCCAAAGTGAAGGCTCTCTTCGTCTGACAACGGGGAATCAAGCCAATGATCTACAAACAAAGCTTTTTGGGTTTTGTTTTTCTTTAAATCCCGAGCTTAGTGAGGATTAGATCCTAATAAGCTACAATTTCGTATTGTGTTCCCCAAACTAGAAATCACAATGGCTATGTTGTCCTTTGTTCCTTGTCAGTGTTGTCAGACTCCAGTCTGTACACTAGTGTTAATCTTCATGATCGCTGAACTTTCTATCTCTGGTTACAAAAGCTCCAGGCTGCATATATACAAACCAAACAATAGCCAGGGAAGGACAAAAGTTCATTCATGAGACAGTGTCAGAACTGCAACAGAATAGAGAAACTATTTTTTTCCCCCTTTTAAATGGGGATGAAACACACACCATATATCATTTCATTGTCTGCGCTGTCACAAGGGTCGTTGGCGACAATCGCAGCTCATCACTCTTTCCTTCATTCCTGCTGCTAAACATCCATTCAGACCATTCAGTGGGGAAGAAGAGGGAAAGATTTTACTCTACATGGATGATCGACAGATTCTTGCTTGATTTTGGAACTCGTTCCATTTAAAAAACTTGCTTTCTGATGTTAAAAGGTTTACCGTTTAATATTAAATATTATATTAAATTAATAAATAGGACATAATACATTAAACTCATATTTAGTATTAAAGTTGCCTTTTGATGATATTAATAATGTAAATAATGTAACAATAATATATTTTAATAATATTTTAAAAATATTTTATATAAGGCTTCTAGACATGAGATTTAAAAAAGGTACCTAGTCCCTGATATAATGGATAAATGGTTTATTTTTTCTTTAAGATTTTATTTTTATTTATTTGAGAGAGAGAGAGAGAGAGACCACAAGCAGGGTGCAGAGAGGCAGAGGGAGAGGGAGAAGCAAGCTCCCCGCTGAACCAGGAGCTCTACATAGTGCTCGATCCCAGGACCCCAGGATCATGACCTGAATAGAAGGCAAAGGCTTAACCCACTGAGCCACCCAGGTGCCCCGTCTCCCCACCCTTTTTTTTTTTTTTTTTAAATAAATGGTTTAAATTCCCTTCCTTGTTCTGTTATACCTGTTAGTTGGGTTCTGGTAACAGCTAAAGGTTTAGTTGTATGAAAGAATCACAAGATTCTTCAACATCCAGGTGGGTAAGATTTTCCTGCCTCAAAATGTAGTTCTCTTTCACTGCTTCATTTGACCACCAAATCTCAAATATGTTTTATCCTAAACCACTTCTGCAAACTAAACAACACAAATTTGTGTTTTTACTAATTATTTATTAAACAATTTCTGAATGTTTACTATGTGTCAGATACTGGGCTCGGGACTGGAGATAGAAATGATTAAGTCATTCTCTCTCAAAATATTGGTAAAATCAGTACTACTAATACTTATTAAGTACTTAATACGTGTCAGGTAGTTTTCTAAGAACTCTATAAGTTCTTTTAATATATCATAATATCTTTTTGGAGATAGATATATTATTATTATTAATTATTATTATTATTATTATTCCTTTTTCACAGGTGCAAAGAGTAGGCACGGAGTGACCTGCTACCTACGCAGGACAGTAAGGAGCTGAGACAGGATGAAATAAATGAAGGCAATTTGACCCTGGGTTCATGCTCTTAAAAGCTATGCTGGGATACAAGAAGGTGACATAAGGAGGTGCTATGGGAATTACAGAGACAGACCCTTACCCAAGCTGATGATAGGGGCAGGTCAAGGCAAACTTTCATAATGAAATGGAGCTCAGTCTGAGCCATAAAGACCAAGTAGGGATTAGCTGTCAAAGGAATGAAGAAGAAATGTAAGGACACTGTGGAGATGAACAGCGTGCCTGGAGCCAAGGTCTGAGAGTGCCATACGGCCGCAAGAAGGGCCATCTTGAAGCCCTTGCTGCTGGTGGAGGATGGGGTCGCCAGGAAATTGGTGTCACGAGGGAGGGAGATGATGGCTGGCCCTGAGGCAGGAAGGGTGGACCTTGTGGACCTCCTTAGGGAAATTAAATTTTAGCCTATTCTGAACTACTTGCGGTGTTGTTTTGTTTTGTTTTATTGTCTGTTTACATTGCTTTGAGTTACAATTTCTAAGCTAAGTAAATGTAAAGTCACTTTCCTGAGGCTCAGTTTCCTCATTATTATTTAAGGAGTTTGGTTTACAGGACAACTGAGATCCATCCTAGTGTTGGGATTTATATCTGTATATCTTATTCTTTTAGTCTCTTATTTGTGTGATTAAGTTCTTTGTATAACTAAGCTCCACCAAGTTTATATATCTCTGCCTCAGCTCAATATGGACGCGAGGTCTGGTGAACCCTGGGTTAATTATAGTTTGAGGGAGTGAAGCTTCCCTTTACTTGATGGCATTGTAGGAGACAGTTGGGATGTTAAGGAATGTCATAACAGTAGTAGAATTATAAGTTTGGAATACATGCCAGTAAGGCCAAATTATATATTACTGAGGCAAGATTCTCATAAAATACCATTACTGTAGCGTGTACTGGTCCTTTGTTCTTTGCTTTTCCTGGTTGCAGTGAACTCTGATTCAAAGATGCAGCTTCGTCTTGTCATCTCTTTTACGCAATTGCCTCCTTCCCATTTCTTGTTCTGCCAAAATTATGCTGTCCTGCACCCTTGTCACCTCTGCCCTCCCGGTCTCCTGTCCTCATCTGTGACCTTTCTCTGGGGACCCTGCTGCTGAGCTCACATCTTTGGTCTGCCCTGTTGCAAAACTATTTTTTCTCTCTTATTACAGTCAATGAGCTTTGCTTCCCACTCCTTTAAGTTTAGCTTAATCTCTTTCATGTTCCTTGGTAAAATTAGAATACATTTCCATTTGCCAGTAGTTTCTTAAAAACTTCTGTTTGCAAAAACTTCACGGTCAGGACTCACAAGGCATATATATATGAGGGTACATTTTTCCTTCCTTTCCTAGCTCTCTCTCCTGCTTCTTCTCTACTTCCTCTCTCTTTGCGCCTTTCCTCCCCACCCAGAAAGGATGTAAAAGATCTTAAAAAAGAAATACGATACATATGACTAGATCAAATGAAAGTAAAATTTTGTAATTAAGGAAATCAAGTTGGGGGGAAAATAAAAGAGAGAGGTCAGGAATGAGGTTAATTTTTAAAACAAAGGTTCAAAGGTTCTTCCTTCAAGTTTTTAGGCAAGACACAAATTTGTTTCTAAGCAGTTTAGCCCCTAGTGGGGGAGGGGAGACCTGATTCTTTGTATACAAAAGACAGACTAAAAGGCAGCACCAACTTGAAAGGCAACATTTCTTCATTCTGAGAGAAAATGGAGACAATTTCTCCCATGGACCTTCCTGAAGAAGATAGACTATGCACTGTGTTCTCAACAACATCCTAATAAAAGCCAGCCACACAGATGACTTTTCAAAAGTCGATATTTTGGGGCTTATATCATGCCAAAGCAATTCAGGAAAGTAATGTTCGAGGAGCAGTCCTGCTCCTAAACTTCTTTACTGAGCTCCTTAACCAAGGGATAGGTTTGAGAAGCCGGAGAGCAGCAGTGTGCACTCTGTGGCTCATTGTTTACAAGAGGTGATGGGGTGGGGAAGGAGAGAGGCTTCCATGACCAAATTAATTTGGATTTGCAAACTCTCTTTGAAGATTCAACATGCACATTAGCGTATGAGGAAGGGCTCTGAAAAGTCCTGTAGTAAAGAAACATACTTACCTTTGTTTAGCCTACTTTTTGTTTAAATATATTTAAACATAGAACTTGTTTTATTACAATTTGTGTTCTCTCCCCAGTCCATTAGTTGGGTCACTTCACTATGTCCAAGAAACAGATTATTAGTTACTAATTTAATTGGGTTAGTCACACACAAATGTTTATTTAAAAAAAAAAAACACACAAACATATTGGAATATACCAGCTTCTAGATCGTTACAAAATCACTGCGGAAATTAGGTGAAATTGAATTAAATCTCACTAAGGACTTCAGTGACATTTTCCTTTAGGTCGAACAAAAGCTCTTTCTTTTAAAATACAAGAAAATGTCCATTTTGGTATGTAAGCAATGACTACTTAAAATACTGCTGACATCAATTTAACCATACTTATTTACAATTTTTCAAATATATTGAACATAAATTTAAAAAATTTCAACTACTAGCAGTTGAGCTTTTTTTTTTTTTTTTAAAGATTTAATTTATTTATTTGACAGAGAGAGACACAGTGAGAGAGGGAATACAACTGGGGAGTGGGAGAGGGAGAGCAGGCTCTCCACCTAGCAGGGAGTCTGATGTGAGACTCCATCCCAGGACCCTGGGATCATGAGCTGAGCCAAAGGCAGACGCCCAATGAATGAGCCACCTAGGCGCCCCAGTAGTTGAGCTTTTTTGAGCAAAGTATTTCTATTTTAAATTAACTAATCATTTTTATGCTATGATTAAACTTAAAAGACAAACATTTCTTAGATATGCACCAAACACTTTCAGCAAGACTTGTATATTTAATCTCTAAGTAGAAATGAACAATTAACAATAAATCATATCTTAGTGTCCCTTTTCAGTGTAGAGACAGGAAATTAATGGAAGATATTTAAAGAAACACAGTGGCATGCCTTTGGCTCTATAATTAGATGTGCAAAATTCATCCTAGGTTTATTTTTTTTTCCCAAGCAAGCAAACAAACAAATAAACAAGGATCAGTGAATGAATTGTGTATGAGTCAGAAGTTCTCTCCCAGTGCTTGCTTTGGCAGCACATATACTAAAAAAGAAGTTCTCTCCCAAATATTTCCCAAGCAACACCTTTGCAGAAGTTAGTTCTTTTCCATTCTCAATCCCTTCTCTTTCCTTTGGTTATACAAACATGTTATTTTGGGATCACTATTTGTCTGAGGTATAATGCAGATTCCAGGCTATCTTCATTTTTAGAACCCACATAATAATTACATTCTCTACTGAGAAAATTACTAGGCACAGAGAAGAAATCCTTCTTTACTACACCAGACTTTCTTATTAGGAAGAGTTTTGCACATTGGACATTTTTAAAAGATTATAAACTATCAGTTGAAACCTCTAGTAAGACATATACTTTTTTTTTTAAGTTTTGGACAATAGAAGATATAACAACTAGAGGGGTCCTACCCCATCATTTTATAGATGCAGGACTGAAGGGTGGGCACGGGAAGGGATTTTCCCATGATCACATATAAGTTGGTGGCAAATAATGAAAACAAAGCCTGGATGTTCTTATTCCTAAACCAGTGGTTTCCCCATGACACCATGCTGATAATTTACAGAAATCTCTATAGACAAATCAAATATATATATTTTTTCTGCTGATGAAACAGTTTTATAAAAGCAGGAATTCATAGAGCTTGTAAGTATTTGTAAGCACTGGCTCTATTTGTAAATAACGTGGTAGCAACACAGTCAGGATGTCCCAAGATGTAAAGTGATCCTGGTGTTTGGAGGAAGCTTACCGCAGTCAGTCAATTATTAGATTGAAAAAACAACACAGAATGTATTACTATGACATTGATCATTTTTGGTCCTCTTATTCTCTAATGTTCCACCACCATTGCTATGTTGGTGACATGGAAATACACATCTTTAGCACAGACCTCTGCCCTGAAGTCTAGCATCATAACTCCAACCCCCAATGGGACATCTCTCCTAAGTTCCTCAGGGACCCTAAACATAACCTGGTAGAATTTTAACTCATCATCTTGAGCCCTCAACCCTGTCCTTGTCCTGAGCACCCATCTTAGGTATGCCCTCACCAGCCCCACAGTGTCTCAATTTGGAAATCTGGGCATCACCTCGATGCCTTCCCATCCACTAACCGACACATCCAATCAGCCACCAAGTCCCAGAGCCTTAGTTATCGTTTGCATCCATGACCTTCATTCCGTCTTGCCATTTTTGCTATTCTACATCAGCCTCCTAATTAATTTCCTGCATCTCCTATCATTCTCTTTCAGACCACTAACCAATCTTGTCTATTGTTCAGGCAATAGGAAACGCCATACTATATTTACTTGCTTATCAGACTCCTTTAAAGTTCTATGTAATCCAGCAATTACCATAGGCCCTCTGCTTAGGGAAGCAGCTGATGCTAAAGGTATAAGCTGCTGCTCGAGTTCAATACCATCAATACATTTTCTGGGCTTCCTCCCTGTTTCATTAAATACCTCGGAGAGAGAAAAGGGGAACATACCAGGTATATAGTTTGGGCTTTCCGGACATATCATTATATAGGTTTTAATAATTTTCATGAAAAATATTAATCTCATCACTTACTTGGGAGCAACATTTATAGGAAGATACAGAGAGAAGAAATAGAAATGGCATTATCATCTGTCCTCCCCTTCAAAAATGTTTATTTAGATCTAAGGAAGGTGTGAAGTCAGCAAAGTACACAAACATTAAGCAAATAAAGGTTTACAAGCAATGTTTATAAAAGTGAATTCATGTTGTGGTCACTGGGAGAAGGTCTAGGATGCATGCACGCGTGTGTGCGTGCGTGTGTGTGTGTGTATGCACGTACATGCTTATGTGTGCATGCACACAAGTGCATGTGTGGTTGTCTCATTTTTGCCCAGTCCTGGCAAATAGAGTCTGAAACCATCGCTTTGTCAGTATCAAGACTGCTCCTGACAGGTCCAACTTCCGAAAAATGACATATGTATTTTCTGGGGGTTACAATGGGAATAAAATGCTCACACTCATCATTCTCTTTACTGTACTTTTCCTAAAAGTTCACTGATTCTATCCTTTTTGCAATCTCTTTTGCCAGTATTTTAAAAAAAATCATATTTTTTCTTCAAAGAAATTGAAGAGTTAATTAACGGCACCTGCAATAGTGAGGCAGCCAAAGAGAACACAGGGCGTTCATGATCCTACTGCAAAGACAGGCACCTGGGACCACAAAAGGGCATCTGGGCTTCCAGCAATAGATAAGCGTTTTATACCTTTCCAAACCAATACAGTCTGCTGAATGATTTGGATGATTCTTACTCAAAAGAGGAACCCTTAAGGGTTCATCAGCAGTCCCTATTTAGATACTTGCTAGCCTGACACAGCCCAGAACCCTTCCCTTTCCTTTTATTCCTTTCACCATTCTAGAGTATTATAAATAGTTAGTATACCTGGGAAGCCGCCTAAGGCTCATATCAGATTGTGTGTGAGAAAGCACGTAGGCAGATACAGGAAATTATACAGAGGCAAAACAGATCCACAAAATCATAGGACTTTCAGAGTTTGATCAGAGTGCATAATCCACGGTGCCTGGGTGGCTCAATTGGTTAAGTGTCTGCCTTCAGCTGAGGTCATGATCTCAGGGTCCTTGGGATCAAGCTCCTCATCCAGGGGCTCCCGGCTCAGCAGGGAGCCTGCTTCTCCCTCTACCCATCCCCTCACTTGTGTGCTCTTTGTCTCTCAAATTAATAAATAAAATAAAAAAAGAGGGCCCAGTCCACATCCTCATTTTATAAACAAACTAATTTTTTCCAGCAAGGTAATCCAGATTTAGGTTCCACAGCCAGTAAACAGGCAAACTGATACTAGCACCCAAGATGACTATTTCATCGAGGGCACTGGGACAGGTAGGGTTCTGGGAGCTGTTGCATCAAGGCCACATGCTCTGATCTAGCATTTAAGGAATGCCTATTTCCAAGCTCCTATCATTATAATTGCCTCTGTTAGGATTAAGCATGCAGGAACTCAGGAGAAAGCTTTGATTCAGGTCTGGAAATATGTAGAAGCACATCAGGTAGCAATTTGGGGTGAATTGGGAAGGTTTTTATCTCAAACTCTGCTCCCTTCATTCGTTCCATTGTTGGCCACTTCTTGCTAGAGGATTCGACCACCTGGCATAATGAGCATGTCAGGTAGGTAACACGTGGCTTCAGACATTTGTATCAAATGTCTGGAGGAATCACCACCTGTCTTGTTTCCTTTCTTTCTCTCTTCCTTCCAAACTCCTTCCTCCTCCCTTTTATTAATTTTATATTCTCTCCTTTCTCCCTTCCTCTCTCCCTTTCTTCTCTGTGTATTTGTCAGTATCTATCATGTGCACTGTAATTGGTATTGTAAGAAAGAAAGATTAGAAACTCACAGTCTTTATCTGCAAAGAGTTCAAGGTCCAGTGGGGAGGATAAATATAGAAATATACAGTTACAAGAAAAATGCAACCGTAAGTGTTAACATAGAGTTCTTTGCAAAATATTGTGGGAACCCAGAGGAGGGAAAACCTAAAAAGGGAATTGGGTTGAAAGATAGAGATAACATGGAAATGATAGGAAAGACTTCAAAGATTTCATTAGCAAGGACCATGTTCATATCATAAGCATGTGCTGAATTGTTCTAGGCACTAGAGATTACTAAGGTAACCAACCCTCTCAGTTTGCCTAGGATTTTCTTGGTTTTGAAACGAAAATTCTCATATCTTAGAAGCTTCCTCAGTTCTGGGCAAACCTGGATGGTTGGTCATTCTACTAGGGACAGAGTGGCAAATAAGACCAAGGCAATCTTTGAATTTTGTCTAGTGCAGGGAATACACACTGAAGACACAATTACAAAATATGTATTTTTATTTACTTACATTTATTGATGATTTTGTAGTATTTTATTTTGATATAATTCTAACAAAGTAAAATAGTTCTGTAGGTCAGAGAATATTTCCCTAAGGAATGTTTAGGCTGAGACTTTAAAGAGAAGTCGGCAAACAATAAAAAATAAAAATAAAAAATAAGGAGAAGTAGGCATTAACCAAGCAAAGAGCAGCAGTGAGAGGAAACCACAGTGTAACATGGAAAGAGAGTGGTGGGTGCTCTGTGCATTTGAGAAACAGACAGGAGGCCAACATGTCTGAGTGAGTGGTGCCAGATAAGCCTGGAGACAGAGCCGGTTCAGATAATGCCTGCTATGAAGGGTCATGTGAGGGGCTTATAACTATATACTAAGAGCAAGGGAAAGTCATTGATGAGTTCTAAGGAGGGCTAACATGATCAGCATTTTTAAAAGAAGTTACTCTGGCTATTGCTTGGAGCATGAACTTGGAAGTAGGATTGAAAGAGGCTATGTCAGAGCAGTGAGGAAGCTATTGCTCTAGTCTTGAATATAGACTTAAACCAGATGGACAAAAGCAGAGGAAGAAAGATGAAGACAGATGAGAAAATTAGAGATATAGAACTGGCAGGACTTTGTTGGTTACCTGCCTGTCAAGACTGAATACAAAATGAGGTGTCATTTACTGAGATTACTGAATTACTAAACCTAGTAGGATTGAGAGACTGATCAATTTTGGCAATGATTCTTTTGAGGTTCTTATGAGATATCCAATGAGAGGGATGCCTCGGTGACTCTGTTGGTTAAGCATCTGCCTTTGGCTCAGGTCATGATCCCAGGGTCCTGGGATTGAGTCCCACATCTGGCTCCTTGTTTGGCAAGGAGCCTGCTTCTCCCTCTGCCTGCCTCTCCCCGTGGTTGTGCTCTCTCTCTCTCTCTGACAAATAAACAAATAAAATTTCTGTTAAAAAAAAAAAAAGATATCCAATAAGATGTGTCAAGTAGGCAGTTAAATTGTATGTGTTCAGAGTGCAGAAGAGAGTGTGGGGGTAGAGACGCAAATGTGGGGGTTGTCAGCATAGAAGTGGCACAAGAGTGGATGGTATTACTTGTAGAGACTGGGAAGAGTGATATGAGAAGAGGACTTGAAATGAGATTCTTTCCTAGATAGATGCAGTAGAAGATAGGAGACTATTTGCAAGAGCATGATTAAACAGGCATATTGTGGAATCGGAGCCAGCTAAATAAGTGATTGAAAACCAAAGGGGATTAATGAGTAGATAAAAAAGAAGCTTCCGTGGAAAGCGTGGGTGATCCAGGCAGCAGTGAACCCAGTAAGGTGAAGGAAGAATTGCAGCCAGGAATGGCTGAATGAGCAAGCTAGCTAGAAGGTTAAGAGAATGGTGATTTTCAGTGAGTGATTTTGGAGGTTGTACTGTTTCATCTGGAGGACAAGGTCCTTAGTGCAACCATGGGAGGAAATGGCTGTGGCAGGAATGAATGTAAATATCCACATCAAAGTTAAAGTCTCCTAGCATGATAGCTGATGTTGGGGTAGAGAGAAAGACACAGCGTCTGCAATAAACGAAGCAGATATGACTGGGGAGTCAGCAGATGATTGCAATGAGGAGAAAGGTGGTTTAGCTCAGTGGTAGAAGCCTCAACACAGGTGTGGTTTTTCTTCCAGTTTTATTGAGATATAATTGACACACAACAGTGTATTAGCCCAGGGTGCACAACATAATGATTTGATATATGTATAAATTGCACAATGGTCACCACTATAATTCTGGTTGATGGCAATCACCTCATATAGTTACAAGCCGTTCTTTCTTTTCTCATGATGTGATCCTTTAAGGTCTACTCTCTTAGCAACTTTAAATAATACACTGCACTATGGTTAACTATAGTCACCATGCTATACATTGTATCCCCAGGATTTATTTTATAACTGGAAGTTTTTACCTTTTGACCATCTTCACCCATGTCCCCTATGGCCCACCCTCTACCTTTGGCAACCACCAATCCCTCTGTCTTTATGACTTTGGTTTTTTAATATCCCACATATGAGGGACCATACAGTATTTGTCTTTCTCTGACATCTCATTTAGCAGAATGCCCTGTCAATCTGTTGTAAAAAATGACAGTATTTCCTTCTTTTTTATGGCTAAAAAAATATTTTATTCTATTCATTTTCTTTATCCATTCATCCATCAGTGGATGTAATGCTTCAGTGAACAAAAGGGTTTAGATATTTTTGTTTGTTTATTTGTTTCCTTTGGATATATACTCAGAAGTGGGATTACTGGATCATATGATAGCTGTATTTTTAACTTTCTTTTGAGGAACCTTCATACTGTTTTTCATAGTGGCTGCACCAATTTTCATTCCCATCTACAGCACACAAGGGTCCCTTTTTCTGCACATCCTCACCAGCACATGGTATCTCTTGTCTTTCTGATAATAGCCATTCTAATAGGTATAAGATGATATCACTTTATGGTTTTGATTTGCATTTCCCTGACAATTAGTGATGTTAGTACCAATTAGTGATGTTAGTACCTTTTTATATACCTGTCGGCTGTTTGGATCTCATTTTTGAAAAAATGTCTATTCAGTTCCTCTGCCCATCTTTTAATGGGATTGTTTGTTTTTGTTTTTCTATTGAGTTGTATGGGTTTTAAAAAAAATATTTTGGATATTAACCCCTTATCAGATATAAAATTTGCACATATTTCTCTCCCTTTTCATTTTGTTGATAGTTTCCTTTGTCATGCAGAAGCTTTTTAGGTTGATTTAATGCCATCTGCTCATTTTGCTTTTTGTGTCAAATCCAAAAAATCATTACTAAGACTCACGTCAAGTTGTTTACTGCCTTTGTTTTCTTCTAAAAGTTTTGTGGTTTCAGGTCTTAGGTTCAAGTCTTTAGTCCAATTTCAATTGATTTTTGTATATGGTGTAAGGTAAGGATTCACTTTCACAGCATGTGACTATACAGTTTTCCCAGCACACTATGTATATTCTTGGCTCCTTTGTAGTAAATTAATTGACCATTTATTTTTCTTTTTAAAACTAGGAGTGGGAGTGGGGGCTGGTATGGGGGTAAGGAGCAAGATCTAAAAGGGTTATGGGAAGAGAAGTCACTGCTCCCACTTTTCACTTTTATGTTATATGAAAGGTTAAAAAAAAAAAAAAAAAAAAAAGGAAGGTCTCCCCTTGAGAGTAATGTGGAAAGTGTAGAAGACAGTCAGGTTTCAGGTAAGGCAGGGAGATTGAGGAAGTTGAAAGTGGAAATATATATTTATTATGTTCTGAAAAGCATAGCCAAAGTACTTGGGAGAAAACAGGAAGTAATAGGGTTTAAGGTTCAAGCCATTTGGAGATGGTGGGTTGGTTTAACAAAGGAGGTTTTTCATGAGTAATAACTGGCAAAACCAGGAATAAGTGAAAGGCAGATTAATTTCCTCTTGGGGGATGGTAAACGTTTGAGCTTGGTGACAGAGCCAGAGGTTGTGGTAGGAAAGCAGGTATCATTTTCCTAGTGGTCCTGTCTTCTAGGGAATTGTATTGAGTGTGGCAGGTGTGGGTGGGGCAGCTCTATGAGTAGTTCTGAATCAGGTAATGCTCTTAATTAAGTATTCTTTGAGGTTTGGTTATCTATCTCTCACCTAACATTGAATAACTGCTTTGTTCCAATGATCATGGCTTTACAAATTTTGTTCTGCCAGATGATAACCATTACGTATGTTTATCAAGGTTTTTTTTATCCATCCATTTCCTTCAATATCAGTCTCAATATTTAGAAATGCTTGTTTCCCTAGCTGCGTTTCTTAGGTCATGGATGATAAATCTAGCCTGCTGATTTCTTTGGCACTCAGCTGGCTCTCCATGTGACCTCCAACAACCTCATTGCAATGTGAAAGTTCACCTTTGGAGTTTCCTGATGCAGGACATGAGAAAAAAAACAAACGAATACTAGCATGTTCAAAGTCAAAGATTACTTTCGATATTTTCGTAAACTATTTCCTTTCTACTGCAAAAGGGCCAGAGATTACTTGCTGTTATTTGATAGCTTTGGGATGTAGAAAACTTGAGACTATGTCAAATTTTAGGCATGGACTTAAGAGTTAAAATTGAGAAATAAAAGACTATGAATTTGAGCTTTCCTATGCTCTGTAACCATACTCTGCATATTATGTTTACCCCCGAGGGTGAAATGGTTTGGCTTGATCAGCCCGCCCCACAAAGATGTCTAAGCCCAAATCCCTCCTGGCTTTTGTTTATGTAACATTCTCTCCTTGGCCTTATCACAGATAGGCCAGAGGGCTGCAATCCTTATCTAGAAAATACAACCAAAGGTTTCTGCCTAACTTGCTGATGCCGTTTCCTTTCAGGTCTTCCCAAGAAGAAAGACGGGCTTCTGCTCCGAATTACCTACAGCTAGTCTAAGCTGTCTCATTCCTGTGCCCCTGGTACAGTCCTGAGGAAGGGAAGGGCTGGGCAGTTTCCTTGGTATATGATGCCAGCCTTATTCCCTGCTCTTGACCATGCCTTGATTTGTTTGATTATGAGCTGTGTTTGCTTGTTTATATATATTACTCTTTGTGAAGTCATTAAACCTTGGGTCCCATGCTCTATTGTCTGGTTTAAAAGTGAATAACAATTATAGTTAGTGCTGTGTGTGCTCAGGGAAAGATAAAGAACCAAGATCCCTGGAACTGTGATTTCCCCTATACCCCGCAAAAATATTCAGCTCCTTCCAGAACAATTCTGTAGAAACACACACGGACTTCTCTTAGGCAACCCGACACTGCTCACAAAAATTTAGAGCTGCTTTTCCAGAATTGTCTACAGGGCCACTTCATAAGCCAGCCAAAAAATCTGGCTCATTCTCTGATAGTCAAAGCCTCAATCTTAAAAAACAAAGCAATCACTACAAACTCCCTATTATTATCCAGTTTGGTTCCACACCTTATTTATAAAACCTAGCTCTCGATGAATTTTTAATGTTTTCAAAATGCCGAGATGTCTCCGAAGGTAATGATGTGTCACTGTTGAAGATACTGGTACATCGAATCTAAACAACTGAATTGAGGGTCAGAAGTTGAGTCGGGGGGCGCCTGGGTGGCTCAGTGGGTTAAAGCCTCTGCCTTCAGCTCAGGTCATGATCCCAGAGTCCCGGAATCAAGTTCCGCATCGGCCTCTCTGCTCAGCCGGGAGCCTGCTTCTTCCTCTCTCTGCCTGCCTCTCTGCCTGCTTGTGATCTCTGTCTGTCAAATAAATTAAAAAAAACAAAACAAAACAAAAAAAAACAAAGAAGTTGAGTCAGGGGTCTTACACCCAGGATGCTGACCTTGTGAAAGTCATTTAGTTTTTTAAGTCTCCATGTCTTCATTTGTCAGGCATGGTTAATAATGAAACCTTGAGTGATGGCCTGAGGTCCTATTAGGTGTGCTGTCTGCACATACAGCACGATGACTCCTTGTTCTTACAAGGATTGAATTAGACAGTGTTTGTGCACTGGTTCCATGACGGAGAGGTGTCGTATGATTAACATATTTCAGGCCTGGAAACAAATGGAAGGAAGTTCTAAAATGTTTTGATCATTGGTGGCTTCACCAGAGTAAATATTTGACTTACCAAGGTGCCTGGAACCCAGTGAATACTTATCAATTGGGTAAGTTTACCGAGTACTGGGACTTCAGGAGAAAATCAACAGCCTTACTCATGTCCTGGTAGAATCTGTGAATAAATGAGTGAATGAAAATACTTACTGGTAAATTATACATTCTTGCATGTTAAGGAAAGTATCTGACATTATTTAACACATGCATTTCACACTTTAAGATGGTTACACTTGAGGTTTGGTTTCCTGTAGACAAAAATTCTGATTAATAATCAACTAAGGAAAATAAAAGAGGGAATATTTCTTCTTCTTCTTTTTTTTTTAAAAGATTTTATTTATTTATTTGACAGGGAGAGACACATCAAGAGAGGGAACACAAACAGGGGGAGTGGGAGAGGGAGAGGCAGGCTTCCCACTGAGCAAGGAGCCTGAAGAGGGACTCTATCCCAGGACCCCGGGATCATGACTTGAGCTGAAGGCAGACACTTAACAACTGAGCCACCCACGTGCCCCAAAAGAGGAAATATTTCTGATTCTATTTCTTAGCCTGATCATCCACTCTGGGCTCCATTTGAGGATAAAAAGCCACTTCTTCATTTATTACTTCATTAATCACTTTATTGAGCACTTTTGTGTGATGGGTGCTGGGGCGGATCCTGAACAAGACATGCTCCCAGTCTTTGTGAAGCTCACATTTGTACTTTGCAACTTTCTCAAACCCAAAGGCTCCTGGTAGGCAGATAATCACAGCCAGCTGTAGTGCTGGGTCCCTCCCCATCAACTATTTCCACAATAACAGGATCATCATCGTACTGATCTATTGCCTGGCAAGGGCTCTACTGACAATATAAAAAGAAGAGTTACGTGGGTAGGCCTGGGTGGCTCAGTGGGTTAAGCCACTGCCTTTGGCTCAGGTCATGATCCCAGCATCCTGGGATTAAGTCCCACATAGGGCTCCCTCCGTGCTCAGTAGGGAGCCTGCTTCTTTCTCTCTGCCTCTGCCTGCCACTCTGCCTGCTTGTGCGTGTGCTCTCTCTCTCTGACAAATAAATAAATAAATAAAATCTAAAAAAAAAAAAAAAAAAGGTGGGGTGGGGGACTTACCTGGAAAATTGAGACCAGATCAGAAAAAACCCTCTACAGAGGATTTATGACTTCCAGAGTCTCAGATGGCTACCCATTGCTATTGTTCAATTGTGATAATAGTAATAACAATAACAATAATAAATTTATATAGTGGTTTAGGCATTGACTTCATTGCATATATAAAAACTGGGACTCAGAGATCCACCTAAGCACAGTTGGGAGGTGACATTTAAAGGGTAATTTGGTCTCTTCATTCCCAGCCTAGGGAATTCCCACCCCACATTCAAAGGCACCATGATGTCGTTCTTCTAGCTACTCCTTTACCCTTCATTGCTGTATTAAAAGTTCACATACTTTACTTTAAGTGATGCTAGAAAAGAAAAATGTGATAATTTTGCCCATGAATGAAAGAATAAACTAGATTTTAATCTGAGGATTGCTTAATTGACAGGTTCATGAATATCAAGAAACAGCATTAGTGACTAACTTAAGGCAACAACCAGAAATGTTCTCTCTCAACCCTCAAAAAGGGTTTGTTGTGTGCTAATATCAACAATCTCTTACATATGTGTATGATAAGCATTTTATTTATCAGAACCCACAACAAATGGATGGAAGACACCTCAGAATTGGTGTAATTTATTTGTTCTAAATAAACTAGCCAAGTGTGGTTAAAAATGGATCCACTCAAAGATGTTTTTTACCTTGGGATTCTTACCTAATTAGATTTAAATCAGTGAGACCCCCCTTAAGCCAGCATTCATAAGTGAGGTGGTTTTTATATTGAGGACATGACCAGATGTGTAGGTATTGTGATAGCACAGCAGGCTAATGGAGAAGTTGCCTGAAGACTGACTTCGTGGGGGTCTTTGAGTCATTCAATTGAATCATACTGAAGCCCTATGCATGTGGTGGGTTTAAACTTTTGAGGGTTCATAAGAATTAGAAGATAAGTAGCAGCTTTTTTACTTTAAGTGAGGGGCTTTGAAGTTGGGGATCCACTTTTGTCAGCTGTGTGCCTTACATTCTTCATAACCCTGCATCTCAATTTCCTATCTATAACATGAAAATAATGATACCTACATCATAGAATTCTTGGGAGGATTAAATGAGACATTATTTACCAAGCAGTTAGCATCCTCTCTGGCACATGGCTGTCATTCAGCAAATAAAAACTTTTAGAGCTGTAGAAGGAAAAGCTGTTACATACATACATACCAACCAGTGAATATTCAATATCTGTTCTAGCAAGAGAAAAAAGAAATATAAATATCCCAATGCTTCGTGCACTCAGAAGTAGGAGAGAATCCAAAGAAATAGGTCCTGTGTCTGAATATCACATCAAGTTTCAGAATGCAGGTGAAGTATGAGCAAAAAATGGGTCCTGTCATAAATAGCCCTGGACTTCTTCAGCATTATTATACATTCCTGACATAAGGAACTATAAATCTGTGTACATAAGGTATCATATTTCAACCTAAGCACAAGTAGAGTTAATTCTGAGGAATATGATGCAAACCTATCAAATGGTTTTGCCTAATGGATTCAGCAGCGAGCTGGGAGAATTCTTCAGAAGGGAGGAGACCATCAGATCAACACATCTGGCCTCATTTATGAAGCCCTTGTGAGGAAGTCATCAGTGGGCGAGCACAGTATCATTCAGTGCAGCTTGGATCCATTGGGTGTGGGAATTTAAAGTAATCTGAAAGAGCTGTTGATCCGTATTACTTGGGGTTGAATTTTGGTTTATTTGCTTACTGTCTGGCTCGCCTTGGGCCGTTTTACCAGTACTAGTTTTCTACTGCTGTATAACAAATTAACCTACTTTACAGCTTTGACATAACACCCATTTATTGGCTCACGGTTCTGTAGGTCAGAAGTCCAGGAGGTGTGACTGGGTTCTCTGCTCTCTGGGGTCTCAGAACATTGAGGTCAAGCTGTCAGGGATGCTGGGTTCTATCTAATCTGGAGGGTCTTGGGAAGAATTCACTTCCAAGGTCATCCCTGTCTCTCACGACCATGTCCGAGGTTCCATTTTGTTTCTGTCAGCCTCGCCCATCTGCGTTCTTTGTCACATAACCTTCCTCCATATTCAAAGCCAGCAATAGCATGTGGAGTCCTTCTCATGCTTCAAATCTCTGAATTCCCCTTCTTTTGCAACTGGAAAAAAACTCTTCTTTTAAAGAACTCACTCGACTGGATCAGATTTATATGGGTTGATCTCTGAACCTTAAGGGAAATTGACTTGGAACTTTGAATACATCTACAAAACCCCATCACCACAAGTGCTTGTTTTAGTACTTGACTGGATAACCAGGGGAATAGAGTTTTGGGGGTTCCTCTTTGGGATTTTGCCAGCCATATTACTTAACCTGTCTGCCTCATTCTCCTTGTAAATTGGGATAATAATAGTGCCTACTTCATGAGATTGTTGTGAAGGTTCAATGGTGTAATGTATGTAAAGCGCCTAGAACAGTTCTGGTGCCTAAGAATAGGATTATTAAGGGTTTAATTATTATTATTATTAGTGTTGAGGTCTACTGGCCCTAATCCTAATGTTGGCACCTTGGCAGCTCTGGGGTGGTTCCAGGGAAGAGTAGCAGAGCCTGTAGAAGTGGTATCGGTGACAAGGCAGAAATAAACATTTCTGATGGGAGAGAGCAAGGATGTGGCAATGCCAAGCAGAGAGGGAGGAACACAGTAGAAGGGAGCACACCCAGAAAAGGAAAGAATAAAGGACAGAGATCCCCGTTTGGCTGACCAGTTACTCCTGAGCACACTGGTAAACATCTTCCACAGACTCCCAGAAATGCTCAAGGGGGTACCTTCCAAGCTAAGCTCTAGATGGGTGTTAAAATCCCTGGGGAGCTTTTCAAAGACACTTAGCTCGGGCCTCACTCTAGACCAATTAAATTAAACTTTCAGGCCTGTGTCTAGATAGATTTTAGAAAGCCCCCTAAGTATTTCCATGTACCAGCAGGTTATAAAACTCCAAGGCTAAAGGGATCTAGGAAAACACAAAATACTCCTGAAAGACATCAAAGAACTATCACTCCTGAGCGATGACACTATTTAAACAGGAGACAATCAAATCTCTTTTTTCTTTGCTGAGAGCACCTGGCCTTCCGGTGGCATAAATGGAGTATAGTTCTGGCCTGGCTATAGCCAAGATGGGTTAGCAGCAGGGAGAGGCGGCGGGGCTGATGGATAGGGGAGCAGTGTGAGGAGAAGTGGGTTTATACTGGAAGCAACACGAGTGCAGGGAACTTCTCTCTCTGGTCAGTCCCACACTGGCCTACCAGCCACCACATAACACTGGTACTGGGCATGTGCTGGGGGTCTAGACTCAAAATAACAAATGTCAGTGGAACTGGAGCTAATCCCACTGTGGTTGTTACTGAAATCCTTAACGTTTCCCTGTAATTGTCCTGGTCTAGGGAAATCAGGGTTACATGGAGGGGTCAAGTTTGCTGGTTTGTTTTTGTTTTTGTTGTTTCATCAGCAGACTCGTCTTGGCTGGCATTAAAGCTGAATTAAGAGCACTTATCAGCTGGGTGAAGGAAAAGATAACTGGAAGTAGACACCATATGGTTGGCAGTGAGGAAGGAAGTCAGCTCAGGCTTTCAACTTGGCCTTTGCTGATACGTAGGGAAGATCAGCTACGTAAAGAGGAGTTAACAGTATATTAAAATGTGTGTATGTGTGTTTTCTGGAATGTCTCTCTTTTAGAAATGCTTTCATGAGTTCTACACAGCCTATTTAATAGTCCTTAGAATTTTTTAAAAATTGTGCTTATTCATTTACATCAGACCTATTTTCCAAAAACAATTTATATTACTGATTCATTTATAAATTCCTACATCAATTTTTAAAAATTTTAAAATCTTGATAATTTGTACTTGAAAGCATTTGATGATCCCACTTTTATTTACATAGTTTTCTAATAAAATTTAACTTTTAAGCATGCCCTTGAATGATAATATTGCAGGTAGGGTCTCATAAAGTGCTCTTAAACTTTATCTTTAAGGCACTTTCCTGAAAAGTACACTTCCTGGACAATTATCACACCCACTTGATCTGGGGTCCTTGGCTGGCCAAGATATTGCTGGAAGAAGTTGTATGAATCCAAGATTATGCGCACTTTCACCTCTCTTCATGGTGAGCTCAAAACCCAAGGCAATCCTTGAACAGCCTTTCCTATCTTTAAATTCTTTTTCTCACTGTGGCCACTTGGCATGCCTTCCTGTCTTAAGGCTCAATGCAGATGTGAATTATTAAAGATCAAATAGTAGACTGATCAAGTGGAAAAATAGATTATAGACTGCAGAGATCTTTCAGCCCCAAACCCAAAGTGAGGAGAAGCTTGGGCTACAGGGCAAAAAAAAAATCCAGAGTGATTCCTGAAATGGAATTCAGCACTCTAGAACATCTAGACATATACTAACAAATAGAAAACAACAGTTTTTGTTTGTTCTTTAAGATGTGTCTTTACTAAGGGCTTATCAAAACTTTAGTCCCCAAATCAAGCAGATAGAAATAAAATATAGAGGTCACTCTAACAGCTATATTCTCAAAGCCGCATTGGTCCCATAGTTGTGAAATACATGTGTTTTCCAAATTATATGGAAAGATAATTGGCCAGAACTGTTTTTAAGATATTAATTTTTTAAAGATTTATTTTATAGAATTAATTCAGTTGGGTTAAAGTCATCATTCTTTGGATGTTTTTAATCATTCTTTGGCTCTTTAATAGTATTTATCCAAAAAGCATTCTTAAATGCTTTTAAAATAAACATAACAGGGGATGCCTGGGTGGCTCAGTTGGTTAAGCAGCTGCCTTCGGCTCAGATCATGATCCCAGCGTCCTGGGATCCAGTCCCACATCGGGCTCCTTGCTCCGCAGGGAGCCTGCTTCTCCCTCTGACTCTGCCTGCCACTCTGTCTGCCTGTGCTCACTCTTGCTCGCTCTCTCTCTCTCTGACAAATAAATAAATAAAATCTTAAAAAAAAAAAATAAACATAACAGGATAGGGTATCACCAGCAGCATGCCCAAGCATAGAAATCTGCCCTGTAATGCTTCTCACAGCCATTGACCCAGCGTGGAGGGCAGAAGCAGGCTGAAACTTACTGCATTCTGAGCTCAGCCACATTTCCAATAGAATCTCTCATTTTAAAAAATGTACCTTATGGCTTTGTACAAAATCAATCAGTGATCTGAATTGTTAGAGATCTAATGTAGCTATTCCCGACTTTTTTTTCATTCTCCAAATGCAAAATTCCCTGAGAATGTTGAAGTCCCAGCAAGAAAAGGCCAGTGCTATTTTGGGCTGTCTCTGAAGACTATCACGGAGAAGGGAGGGAGCAAAACGGAGGTAGACACATCTGGGATGCTATTTTCAGGTTCCTGGATTCCAGAAAGACTCTGGAAAGCTGGAAAGAGACCAGAAGCGTAAAAGGAAATGATTAATGAGTAAAGTCGGGACAGAACAACTCTAGGTTGCGTATTCAGGGTATGACTGAGACCTTGAAAACCAGAGAGGACAAGGAAAAGCAGGAAAGAAACCCTCACCTGTGCCAGTCCCTGGTGGGGTGGGGGAGAGCTATTACACATTGTAAATGAACCGGGGCTAAAATTATGTTAAAGAGAAAGAGGGAGAGAGAAAGAGAGACATTTGCCACATTAGTCTTGAATCCCACCAAGACCCTGAAGCTTTGGATCAGATATCCTAGGGCCAGAGGGGCGGCTCTCAGCCCTGGCTGCATATCAGCTTCCCCAGGAGAGTTTAAAAAAACACCCACGCCCAGGCCTCACCCACAAAAGCATAGTACTAGGAGCAGCTTTCCACATTGTGAAAACCTGTAGAGATTACAATGATACTTGTAGGTTACATGAAAACACATTTTTTAAAGTAATATTCCAGTCACAGATACTTTAAAATAGCAGTACGGTATTACATGTTATTGTAAAGGAAATATCAAAGTTAAATGGTTCAATATGAAGACTTTACACTTTAATTTGAAGAATGGTAATAGTCACACAACAATTTATTATGATCTTTTAACAAAGATTATTTAAACAAAGCTATGGAGACTATCTTCCTAGAGATCAGGGTTTCTCAAAGGTTGATTTGCAAAAGAATCATCTAGTTGATCTTATTAAGGTGCAGGTTCTCATATGATTGGTCTGAATGGAGCTTGAGCTTTGGGTTCCAAGGCGTGGCTGATGCTGCTGGTCTAGGCATATACGTGGGAGCAGAAGGTTGCAGAATTTTAAATGGCCTCCTTTCCCGTATTCTCAGACCTGGAAAACCTCCAAAAAGTATTTCTACGTGAGATTTGTCACGTTTATTTCCAATCCAGAGGGTGGAGTTGGAAGAAGAAAGACTTCTTTTTAATGTATCCTAAATGACTCAGCGTTTACCTTAAAATATATAGGTCACGGGGAAACACTTTCTAAGGTAAAGAAGCTTCAACCCTCCCGTGCCCAAAAAGAGTTAAATCATGTACTCCAAAATTATGTCTTGACTCAAAGTGAAATGTTAAATGCCATAAATAAACTATCAGCACCAAAAAAGCAGCAATTTTTTTACGCTAAGAAAATAACTTGTTCCTGAGAAGTCTGGCTGTTCTGCACTCACGGCTCACATCAGGTGCTGGCTATGCAGCAAGGAACGTAAAGAGGCCACGGGGAGAGCCAAGGAAGGCCAGGGAGCAGATGGACTTGGAGTTAACATCTTAAAAAATGTTTCAGGTCATACACCATACTTAAGAATATTGCGCATGTTCTTTGGGAAATGTTTTCTTTTTTCTCAATGCAAGCGAATTAAGCAAACCCAGATTCTCCTGTTTAAATAAAAGCATGTTACCACAGGCTCATTGTTTCTTTTTGGGAATTTCTTTCTAAATAAGCCTTTTTAAAAAAATGATAATTCCTTACCAACTTTTAGTTTAGTTTTTTATTTTCCCTCCCTTTAAGTTTGAATGTTTTTGAGCTTTCAAAATACATGGAAAGTGTCAGAATGTTATGTTTCCAATGCTCCTCAATTTTTGGCGTGAAGAACAGACTAATTTAAAACTCAAAGTATGTTAAATCCATGGCTCCTGAGCTTATAAGTCACAGTGAGATGTTCTTAGAATGCAAAAGAATAAGATAATAAGGAAATAGTGTTTGATCACCTGGCAGAAATTAAAGAGGAAGTAATGTACTCTTCCTACTGGATATTTTTTCATTTTTTTTTTAAGATTTTATTGATTTATTTATTTGACAGAGAGAGATATAGTAAGACAGGGAACACAAGCAGAGGCAGAGAGAGAGGGAGAAGCAGGCTCTTCACTGAGCGGGGAGCCCGTTAGAGGTCTCCATCCCAAGATCCCTAGAACCCTGGGATCCTGACCTGAGCCCAAGGTAGACACTTAACCAACTGAGCCAGCCAGTTGCCCCATACTGGACATTTTTTTCTAGTCATATTCCCAAATATTCACAGTCTTTCGTATTTCAAAGACCACATGAAAGTTACTCAAAAAGGTAGCAGAAATTGCTCTGGACTTGAAGGTCGTGCTCTTGCCAAAGTTGCCCTACTAAAAGAAAGGTTAGAAGATGCCTCATTTTTTCCACATTCTTATTTCTGTGGCTCTTGCCTCCCCTGATCTTCTAAGAAGAATGTCTGTGTTTGAGCATCCAGTATGGCAGCCACCAGCAAGGCAAAGTGTCCTGTAAGTATAAAATACATATTCAATTCCCAGACTAGGTATAAAAAATAATAAAAGAAATAAATAAAAGTACCCTATTAATAATTTGATCTCCATTTTAGAAGTAAGGATATTGGGCTTAGAGAGCTCACGTAATTTTGCTCGAGTCATGCTTCTAGTAAGTGGGAGAGATGGGTTCAAACTGACCTCTGTCTGAGGTCAAAGCCCATCTCTTAGTCAGGGTGTTACAGACCAGGACCAGGGTGAGGTAAGGGAAGCATTTGCCATCGGTGCAAAATTTAAGGATACTGAAAACCTCAGTAATGAAGATATATAATATTTTAATGGATTTTTAAAAAAAATCAAAATTAGTGCAAAAATTCCATAAGGAAGAAAATTTTAAACAAAGACAGCATTTTTTTCTGGACTGGCATGATGCAGCCCTACTCACCTTACCCCAGTCTTGGCCCAGACCATTAGTCCACCTTCCGGAATGACTGCTCACTTTCGTATGTGTTACCTTTTCAAATATATTCCGCTCTTGGAGACGGGACTGAACCTCACATGTCATAACTTACACTGGTGGCTCCCAGGCCTAGTGAAGAACATGGGAGGTAGTACTAAATACGGGAATAGAAAAAGACTAAAAGGAAATAACCCCCGGTGTTTAGAGAGGATTTTCTGTGTGTGGGGAGTGGGGGGTGAGGGAGGGGTGATGGGATGGGGAACCAGGGTGATTACCCCATCATCTGGCTATAAAACATTAACAATTGTAAAAACAAATGTTTAAATTTAGCTGAATAAGCTGGGAACTTGATTTAAGATTGTGGAGTAAGCACATCGAGCTGAGAAAGGTACTTAAAACAATTTTACACAATGGATGAAACACCATGACTTTCACAGCCAAACTCAACAAACTGAGTATGCTATTGGGAAATCCTGGCCCGTCTGTTTAACTCCCATTGTTCACTATGTGAATCGCAGGGTGGACCTTTTACAATAGGACTTTCCAAACACCAGTTGTATGACAGGGGCTCATAAGCAGACTAAAGAAACTCAGTCATTCCTCTATATTGGAACGTCTTCTTATCAAGAGGGCCAAACAGAATTTCCTATGGAACTTACAAATCTTACTACCAAACGTATACAACTGTCCATATCTCTCTGTTCCCTTTCCCAACTAAGCTGCTTCAAGAAATAACCAAACCCCCAATCCTGCCTCTACCTCATTTCCCTGTTTAGTTCATTCCCTTCTGGTACCCACTCCTCTCTCTAAACAGAAACTACCTTTGTTACAGTTCTCCGTGACCTCCTTGTTGTCAAATCTAATGGACAAGTCATGGCTTGCATCTTTCTTGGTCTATTAGCTGCTTTTGACACAGTTGGCTAGTGCCTCCTTTAATTACTCTTTTCTTGGCTTGATTCTCCAGTGTCCTGGTTTTCATCCCCATTCTTGGATAGTCCTTCTGAATTTCCTTCAAAGGAATTCTGTAGTGGAAACACACTTTCAGGGGCGCCTGGGTGGCTCAGTGGGTTACGCCTCCGCCTTCAGCTCAGGTCATGATCTCAGGGTCCTGGGATGGAGCCCTGCATCAGGCTCTCTGCTCATCAGGGAGCCTGCTTTCCCCCTCTCTCTGCTTGCCTCTCTGCCTACTTGTGATCTCTCTCTGTCTGTCAAATAAATAAATAAAATCTTTAAAAAAAAAAAACCCACACTTTTCTTTTTCTTTCTGTCTTTTCTCCCCTGCAATAACATCCCCCAGGATCTGTCCCCTTCCCTAAATGCAAATCATGCCATCAAATGTAGCATGGACAGGATCATCAGGATTTGGGGATGTGACAATCATTATAGATTACTCTACTAAAATCATTCGATTTCTTTGTCTTCCCAATCAGGCCTTGTCGGGATCGTATTTGCCATGGTAGCCTCAGTGCCTGGAGAAGAACGTGGCACGTATTAGTATTTAGCAGCATGATTTTGGCTGGAAATGACAGAAATCCCAACTCAAAATGACCTAAACAAAAAAGAAAGAAAGCCTATCACAGAACTGGAAGTCCAACATCGAGTATGCCAACGGCTTCATGATGCCAGCAAAAGCTCTCCTGAGTTCTCTTCCAGGTCATCTTCGTCCTAAGGCCAATTTCAGTCATCAACATGGCTGCCTGGGGGAAGCAAGGGGAACTACACGACCCTTGTTCAAGAAGAAATGCCTGTCCTTTTATTTTTCTGTACCTCTAGTCAACAGTGGCTAATCAAAAAACCATAACTAGCCCAGCCATTTTATTTGCAGGGGATGGGAGGGAGAAACACCTATTCGGAGTACATTTCCCAGATGTGAAAGTTCTTGGGATAGTTAATATATAAAGCCAATCAGATTTTATATAAATAATTATAGAAATTATTTACATTTCATATAAATAATTATAAATAACTACAGAAATGCAGAAATTATAGAAATAATTATAGAAAATTATATAAAATATAGAAATTTTATATTTTCATATAAATAATTATAGAATCTCTGAGATTTCCCCAACATTCCTTTAAGCCAAGCCCTTCTAGAAGCAAGTTGTTTCTTTGTTTGTTTTTTTAAAGATTTTATTTATTTATTTGACAGACAGAGAACACAAGTCGGCAGAGAGGCAGGCAGAGGGAGATGGGGGGGAAACAGGCTCCCTGCGGAGCAGAGAGCTCGATGGTGGGCTCAGGCTCAATTCCAGGACCCTGGGATCATGACCTGAGTTGAAGGCAGAGGCTTTAACCCACTGAGCCATCCAGGTGCCCCCAGAAGCAAGTTTTAAACCTTTGCTCCAAAAATGTCCTTTATCTTACAACTCCCATTCTGCT
Organism: Mustela putorius furo; assembly: GCF_011764305.1. Classification (NCBI taxonomy): domain Eukaryota; kingdom Metazoa; phylum Chordata; class Mammalia; order Carnivora; family Mustelidae; genus Mustela; species Mustela putorius. The sequence goes on from NW_025421999.1 coordinate 7,777,053, forward strand.
TTTCCACTTCCCAATTCCTGGGACTATCTACCTCCCAAACCTTAAGGAATTAAAGTCTTTCTTTTCTGTGTGGTTCTCAAAGTTTTGTCCCAAATCTGGGGGCTGAGGAGAATATAAATATAGATATAGATATAAAATTTCAGAAACATTCTGAAAATTTTATTTATTGGACAAATGATCCTCCTAATCACCGTCAATTTCTTCTGACTGGTTCAAGTTGCTCAAACTCCAGTCACTAACCCTAAAGTCACTAAAGACAAACCAGTTTTCCTCTCTCTATGAGGCAAACCTCTAGATGCTTCCTAGCTTTTCTGTCACCCTTCCTCTCGCTCTGTTTCAATTCTGTGTTTCCTTTCCCTTGGCTTATCTGCTATTTTTAGCTCAGTGCTTGTCCTTTGGATTTGTCACTCACATTTATCCCAGATTAAGCCCTCGGTATTTTCTCAAAGCTCTGCTTGAACTCTGCCCTAGCTGGTTCTGCTCTCCACTGCCTTGGGCTGCCAGGCTCTGGGGTGTCAAATGCCTGCAGCACCCTGTATGTGGCTACTTCTTCCCTTTCCTTGTGCCCTCTCTTCCCTGTATGTTTAAATTCCTTATTTTAATTCATATTTAGCGGTACTAGGCAGTCCAAACACTAATTTCCCCTAGTTCATCTGCCACTACACAACCACCTACTGGCAGAGGCATTTACATGATATTTACCACTCTGGGTTCTTCCAGTCATGAGGGACAGGCTCACAGGCTCAAGCTCAGGCTAGCAAAGCTGATTTACTTTAGTGAGCCTGGTCCCTGTTTGGTTTCATTTGAGTTACTTGTGTCTAATTGAAGATCTGGCTCACTCCATAGAAATCAGTATCTGAGACAATCATCAGCTAGATCTAAGGAATTCAGGCTTGCCTGGTTTTCAACTTAAGAAATTGGGAAAGTAATAACATCAATTATTAAGAAAAAGAAACATAATAATTAAGACCAGAAATGGGCAAACTTTTCTGTAACGAGCCAGATGGCAAATATTTTTGGCTTTAGTGAGCCTTCTCGTCTCTGTTACAACTACTCAACTCTGCCCTTGCAATGTGAAAGCAGCCATAGGCCATCGTAAATGAAGGGGGATGGCTGTGTTCCATCCAAACTTATTTACAGAAACAGGCGGTGGGCCGGACTTGGTCCACAGGTAGTAGTTTGCCAACCACTGACCCAGATGACCAGTACACATGCTGACTGATGTCCCCCCTCCCCACTGCCCCGCCAAGGCCAAGATGTGTGCCAGGAAGATGAGAAGGCATGAAGTCCCTCCTCAGGGAAGGAAGGTCAGTTTATTTGGTGGTAAATCATAGGAAACAATTTTATATTAAAACAAACCCAGATATTTTATGAAATAGAAAACCACTTTGGACCTTGTTGAGGCAGGCTCTCAGGAATACAGTTTTGACTCTCCTCTGCTATTAGGGGAACTCTGGTGGGAAAGTTTAAGAAATGCTGACTGGGAGATACTTTTATAACTAGTGACTACATGATAACACCAATGCCATCTTGTCTAATTGAAGTGCCTTTGTTTCCCCGCACAGTATGAAATGTGGCTCATGCTGGACCTGTTGTCCTGAGACTAACAAATTTTGTTCTCTTTCAGGATTTCACCATAGTCCCTGCCTGCTGGGCCAGTGAGATCCTCAGACTTTCTTAGGCATTTCTCAGAAGAATCCAGTTATTTTAGTACAACATCCTGAAACTTTCTGCTGTCTTTCTGCTGAGGTTGCTGCAATTATTATGTGTATTTTTTTTAATCTTTTTTTTTTTTTTAAACTGCAGTATACTTGACATACAATGTTATATTAGTTTCAGGTTATTGTCTTTTCTGGCTTATCCCACATCTGAATATTATATACTCAATCTTCATTATTCGGATTCCATATTTGCAATTTCACCTACTCACTGAAATTTATTTGTAACCCCCAAATCAATATTCATGACATTTTCACGGTCAGTAGCAGGCATGTGCTGAGAGGCAAAACATTTGAGTTACCCCATTTGCAAGTTCCCAGCAGAGGTCAAACGAGGTGACATCTGCCTTCTTAGTTCAGCTCTCATACTGGAAGTCTGTATCCTTTTTTACGGTGTATTTACTGCAACACATCTGCTTTTTGTTGGGGATTTTGCTTTTTACATGGCTCCCAAGTGCAGTACAGAAGTGCTGTCTGAGGTGTTCCTAAGTGCAGACAGGCTGTGATGTGCCTCACAGAGAAGACACTTGTGTTAGAGAAACTTCACTCAGGCATGAGTTCTAGTGCTGATGGCCATGAGTTTAATGCTAATGCATCAACAATACATCCAAAATGTCTTTAAACAGAAAGATACATAAAATAAAGTTCTGTGTTGATTGATCGACAAAAATACTATAACCGGAGGCTCATAGGAACCTAGCTCTGGATTCCCCCTAGAAGCCCGGTTCAGTATTTGCTAATTCAGTGTTCAGTGACTTTACAGAACATAGCTACAACAGATAAAGGAGAACCCACTGTCATTCCATTTGCAGGGCCTGTTACTCTGTGCTCAGTTTTAGCTGTTCTCAAAGCTGCCCCATCATCTTGCCGTCTACTTCTCTAAGACAAGTCTCGGGAGGTCTTGCCACTCACGCATGGATCCGTAGCAGCAACATCACCTGGGAAGTTGTTAGAAATGTGGAATCCCAGGTGCTCCTGGCTGGCTCAGTTGGTTAAGCATTCAACTCTTGATTTTGGCTCAGGTCATGATCTCAGGGTAAAGGGTTCCAGCCTTGCATCAAGCTCTGTGCTAGGCATGGAACCTGCTTAAAATTCTCTCTCTCCCTCTGCCCCCAGCCCCACCACTTTGCATGCTGTCTCTCGAAAGAGAGAAAGAAAGGAAGGAAGAAAGAAAGATGCAGAATCCCAGGCCCCACCCCAGATGTAGTGAATCAGATTCTGTATTTAAACAAGATTCCTGGTGATTCATATAGACATTGAAGTTGGAGAAGCACTCCTTTAACACACCTCCTAAATGTCCACAATGATCTCACTGGTCACAGGTTTTTTTGTTTTTTTTTTTTTTTTTCTGGTTACACTAGAATCACCTTTACTTTCTATATGCCAAACACCGGCCTCTCATGGTCAGTTCTGTATTTCTAGTCTGATACCATCTATCCACCAACTCACGAATCCAGTAATTAAGCCAATAAGCTTTTTTTGAGAACCCATGTTGGAGTAGATATAATTCTGAAAGTAAGTTTACACAGAAAAAAAAGTCCTCAAAGGACCTGCAAACCAAAACCATAAATTACCAACTAAATAGCATGAATGAATTTACAAAAGAGACACAATGGTAACATGGAGATTAACACTGATGGATATGGTCTATGAATACTTCCTGGAGGAATTATTTTGAACACATAACTTTAATCCCTGTCAATATGATTCAGCAAAGAAGTTGTTTTAAAACATTAAACATTAATCCTTTCAAATCTAATATGTAACATCCTCTGTTTACACACACCACAACTACTTTAAAATAGTTTTCCTACACAGGAGCAAACAACAACAACAACAAAAGAAGCGCAACTAAGAAATAACAGAATGTGTGCAGAGAGATGGAAGTGTTTTCATACCTACTCTTCAAGTTTCTTTGAATCCTGGCATAATAATTCAATTTCCCTTTCCTTTCCTTACAGATTCTGATGATCCTGCAAAATGTGAAAGTTCTGATCATTTTGTGATCTACTTTCATGTAATATGACCCCTCATCAGGCCAAAACTCTATATAAGAAAGTAACTTTTTTCCATTATGTCTTTTAAGAAGGCACAAGTTCATTTCCCCTCTTATATGAAATTAGATATGATAGAAGTATAAAACAAAAACAGAAGAGATATTGAATCAAATGAGCTACTGACTGTTGGACTGAACAGGCACTTAGGTCTTGGAGAAGAGCCTTATCCTCTGAGTACAGGAAAACTGCAATTTAACTTGCTATCATTTTTCACTGATTGTCACAAAAATGCCTCAAAGCCGGTCTGTATCAGCCACTTCAGTTCACCAATGAGAAACCTGAGGCACTGGAAGGTGAAGTGATTTTATGCTATGAGTCAGCAGAGCCCTGGGAAGCTGTGAGGGAATATGAGCTGTGGGCAATTTGGGATAAGAATGTTCTAAGTCAGTGAGCAACATTATGAAGAGGTAAATTTGAAATCAAAAGCTATAATTAACTCCCAAAGCTGGAGCTTTGTTTTATCCTCTTCATTTTGGAATAACGAAAACAGTCTCTTAATATCTTCGAAAATAAGTAAGGAAAGGCTGAGTAGAAATGTGAACCTCTGTGAGTCGTGCGTGTGTTGTGAAGCCGGTGGTATTGTGACATGTACAATTGGGATACGTGTGTAACAAAGTAGGCGTGGATGTTCCAGTGTACATTGTGAGTAATTTATACATATATTAATGTACTCCTGGGTAAAAGGAGTCTGCATCATCCAGCAAGTAAAAACAAACAAACAAACAAACAAACAAACAAATAAATAAATGCAGAATTCCTCACAATTCACTTCTATAGTTGCAGGAAGCTGGCATGTTATTAAGTGATGGACTCTGACATAGGGAACAAGAGTAGCAACCCAAGGTAGTACTTCAGGAAGGCAGAGAGGTCGAGAAGCTGAAGAAACTGGGAGTTTGGAGTTCACGTCTATAGATTCTGCTTTGCCTCTCACTTGCTGTCTTCCTGGGCGGGTCCTTTCCTGTTTGTTTCTTCATCAGCAATGAGGAAAGGTGGCTGGACTGGAGGGTGTCTGGCATCCCCTCACACACAGTTCTTGAGCTATCTGATTCTGTATTTGCAGAGCGTGTTCTCACTGGAGTCCTGAGAGAGACCCACTCTGCAGCCATCACCCCACAAACTCAGACCTGTTATTCCTCTCCCTTTCTTTGTGCTAGTAACCTTGATCCTAGAGATGCTATTTCCTATCTGGGAAAACTCCTGGGATTTTTTTTCCCCTGCTATGACAGGAAGAAATGGTTTGAAGTCTGACAGACTGTCCAAATTCTGTTTTCCCTAATCACTGACTGTGTACTGGTGTTGGTTCCATGCTTACTAACTGTGTGACTGGAAGCTCTTGCTAGACCTCAGTTTCTTCATCCATGAAATGGGTATAATAATACCTATTTCATAGTTTCTTGAGTAAATTCAACAAATAAGGTAATGCTAAGTGATTCTGCATGAAATACTACATACATAATAGATTTCAAAAATAGTAGTTTCTTTCCTACTTTCTCCACACTCTGTTGTTTGTTATACTTAAAGATAAAAGGTTAGTCCTCCAAAAGTCAGACCACATTCAGTGGTTGAAGACAGATTCAGTTTCTCACCCTTGAAACTCCATTACATAGGCAATTACATATTCTGCTTAAACAGCAAATCCAGGCCTTAAGTACACCACCAATTCTCTTTTTAATAGATGGGAAAAGTGGGGCCTAAGCCAACTATCCACTAAAGACAGAGTGAGAGTAAATAACAGCATGTAGGCACTTTGCACAAGTCTGACATTCCATATTTATGCCATACCTTTGGGGCAGAAGAGCTAAAATAGAACATAGAGATCTTTCTAATGTGGGCAGTAGGGGCCACTTGTAATGATGCTGAGGTAATGCTTGGATGAGCTCAAAGGAGCTGAAAGAACCAAATTGCCCCAGAGAGAAATGAAGGGAAACAGGTACGATCATGGCCCAGGAGGAAGGATTAAGGTGTGCTGATGCAAACACTGTGATTCTTTTTTTTTTTTTGGTAAAAAAAAAACAAAACAACAACAACAAAAAACCAAAAAAACTTTTTAATTTTGATTGCCAAATTATTTAAGGCAGGTATAAAAAAAGAAAGCATTCAATATACATTTTATATAAAATAAACTAGATTACAGCATAAAACAAGTAACCAGGCAATGACGTTAAAGTCTCTCTCTTCTAAAACTGGATAATTGTAAACATTAAAAAAAAAAAAAAAAAAGGACTGCAAGACTATTCAAGTAATAGAACAATCACAGATGTCTCTGGTACGCAGGCTATTGGGTTATTTGCCATTCAAGATTATCAAAAGAATGACATCTCACTATTCACAGATGCTCATTATTTCCCCATTTTAATCTTTACATTATATACAACATAGTTTTTGTATATTGAAGCCAACTGCACAGCAAAGGAGAGATAAGAAATTTACCCTCTCAACTCAGACTTTTAATAAACAGCATTAATGTGAAGGTTCCTAACTATCCACTGAGTCTGATAATGACGCAAAGAACATTTAAGAAAAGCTGTATGGATGGGCAATGTGCCTTTGAATTGTTTGCTGGGAGAAACCTCTCACAGAATGCAAAAGCTCTGGTCTTGCTGTGTTCAGCTAGGTTGATAACCCCCCTCACCTGAAATGGGCCTCCCACTGACCCCACCCCACCCCCACCCGCTCTCTTCCACCATGCACACGTTGCTTGTTCTCTTAGCTTAAATTCTACGGAAATTGACCATGGCAAAAGCATGGCAAAGAAAACTTAAGATGCTCTATATAGCACTTAGAAAGTTTGAGCCCTCATTGGCAGAGAAGAAATCTAGGACAAGGCATGACTGTGGCCTGTGGGAAGCCACACACTAAAGCCTGTACTGTAAAGAGAAACCATGTTACTAGTCAGAGAATCGGGGATGATTCTGAATGTGTCACCTGTTTATTTTGTGCTGGGCAGGAAGCTGGGATTGGAAGATACAAAAATTAAGAAGGTATGGAAGGTCTTAAAAAAAAAAAAGGAAAATAAAAAGGAAAGATGGTCTCTAACCTTAAGGTGCTCACAAGTTAATAGGGGCAACAGATTCTGATTCCTTTACTGTTAGCACAGTGGGAGCTCAGTATGGTAACTTCCATTTGCAGAAGTAGCTGCCTGAGGAGCAAAGCTGTAAAGATGTCTCAGGGACAGGGCAGACTGAGGGGCTGACAGGTGCTAACCTGGCCACCACACCCCCACAGCATGCTGCTCTTTCCTTTGTGCCTGCTGAGCCTAAGGCTTACAGACTCACAGGTGACCAGAGTGCTCATCTTAGGACCTCTGGGCTAATTTTATGCTGCAGAGCACTCTGCAAATATCTTATTCCTGTAGGTTTCTGGCTTGTGCAGCCTAGATTTGCCATGTGTATATGGCAATGTATACATTATGTCATCATTTTTATATTCCTTAATGTTTTCTAAAGATAAAACTTAAAATGAAACAAATGTGTTATCATCAAAACAAAGGAAATCAAAGTGTTCTGCCAATCTTGTTGTTCTAACATCTTGAGAAACTGAACACATAACGGACTAATTTGTGCTGTTATTTTCATAGTCTTTAAAGACAATGATGACGAACCCATTAATTTTAGACTTTAATTCAGATAAAATACAGTTTTGGGGAAGAAAAAGTCAATTTTAGCACAAATCAGTGTGAGCTTGGCTTTCAAAGTAAGTATCATGCCTTATGAATTCTTGACTTATCCTATAAAAGAAAGATAGTGTTATTTGCTTATACACAATATATAAAAAATACAGGCTACGTCTGGGACTTATAGAGTTAAATGATGCCATCATAATGAGTCATTGGGATTATTGGCTTTTCCTAAGTTATACTTATTTTCTCACATTAGTAATCGTGTGCTTATGCTCTGATGCCAAGGTGTGCAGGTGCTGTTGCTGATCTGTCAGAATTCCCATGCTTACTCTGTACCAGCTTGACAAAATGGGCCTGAAGGAGTCATAGATACATTTGTAGTCAGGTTTTGGCATGCACACAGAAGACATTGAACTTGACCATCTTAATTACAGGAATTTTAAAAGGTTGGTAAGGGAATGGTAAGATCTTTTCTAAGAGACAGTGGATGTGGGTGGACCTACTTATAGATGAGATCTATTTCCTTTCCTGAAAATGGGTATCAGGTTAGAGACCTTCCTGAGACCAGCAAGGATCCAAAAGAACCATCCAGCCTCATAGTATCTTTTCTATTATTCAAGCAAGACAGGTTAACATGGGGGGGAAAAAAAACAAAGTGCAATAACAGAGGAATGAACACTTCTGCTTGAAGGTAAACATTTGAAAGTCAAATGTTTGAGATACTCAGGCTGCATTCAATAACTCAAGAATGAGCCTACTGATTCTTAATATTCCATCTGCTTGGTATTCTTTTCAAATTGACCAGGTTTATATAAAAGAGTAGAATTTTCCCTACTGTACATGCTTTCTTTTTTTTACCCTGTAAAATCCCACAAATCCTATGAACAAATACATGAGGATTTTGTGAAAGGAAAGTAAATGATCTTGAAGTAATTTGCAGGACTAGCCATGGAGCAAGAGAGGGCCTGCAGTCTTGAACCCCATTCCAGCCCCCACTTCTGGAGACACGGTTGAAGCATGAAAAATTACATTTGTGTGCTCTCTTTTAAAATAAAGACCCTTAAAAAATAAGAGAACAGCCAATACATTCTGGGGGGAAAAAAAAAAGACAACTGACCAATATTAAAACTGTGTCTGTGTGTGTGTGTGTAACAGTGAGGTAGCACTGCATCAATAGGCAGAATAAAAAAACAGAATAGAAAGTCTAGATATGTATAGAGAGTCAAATACAAGAAGGAATTTTTAGTATTTGTTAATGGTGTCATCTCAAATAAATGTAGGAACAATGGATATTTCAATATACAGTGTTAGACATCTGGGTGGCCCCCTGGGAAACACAAAGTTGGATCTATATTCACTCTGAGTTAACAGGACAACTCCCATAAGATAAAAAGATTTAAATGTTATAAAGGGGGAAATCCTAAAAATATTAGAAGAAAAATGTGGGAGGATTCTTTATGACTTAAAATAAAAAATCACTAAGGCAAAATTATTAAACTAAATTTGAATTTATTTTAAAAGTCTGTTTAGGAAAATAAACACTGTAAGCAACATCAAAAAACAACTGACAGGTTGGAAAAATATTTGCAACTCATAACACAAAAGGCTAATTCCTCTAATAAATTAAGAGCTTCTAAAAAATGGGGAGAAAAAAACCCAGTAACTCAAAAGAAAAGTGAGCAACGAACGAACAGATGGTTCACAGAGAGTAAATTAAAATGACTCAAACAAATGAGGAGACACTCAATCTTAGTAATGAGGTGCATGCAAATTAAAACTACACTGAAACACAATTAAAATCCAAAGTAGGGCACTCTGTTGATCTGATTGTAGAGAAACAGGTGCTGCCATGTACTGTTGGTGGGGTGGTAAACTATTACAACTCTTGTGGAGAACAATTTCATGCTGTCAGAATTATAGGTGCATATTATATTTCACAAAGCCATTCTACTTCTTAATGTATATACAAATTTTCCACTCTAGCACTTTTTAAAAAAAATTATAGTATAAGTATCCATCTGTGAGAGAGAAGTTAAATGAAATTGTAATATATTTACATGATGGAATGCAAAGCAGTTGGTTATATATATATATATATATATATATATGTATATATAGTGTAGACTGATATGGAAAGAGCTCTCTGAGTCATCGATAAGGAAGAAAGGTTCAGTAAAGTATACCCTCTCTGGGGTACGTAGATGGGAAGTAAGAATTTCTCCTCACATTTGTGCACGTACTCAGAGACTCTGGGAGGATACCTGAGATCTTCCTAACAACAGTGGGGTGGTGAAGGGATGGAGGAGGAGGGTAGAAAGATTTTCAGGACTTGGAAAGAAGTTTTCAAAACTACAGCCGCGTGGGATCGGAGGCACAGTCTGGGGTTATGGAACTGACTGAACTGAGTGGTGTCCTCTGCATCAGACAAAAATGGCTTTGGCTTCATCTTCCCAGAGCTCCAACAGCACTGGGCAGCTCTCAGAATGATTCTCATTCTAGAATCAAAGAGCAGACTTAGAAGACACGACAAGGGTCCATGGCGCTAGAACTTGGATGCAAGCCATTGGCATCCCTCCCCTTTCCCAATTTTCTCCTTTACTACACTAGTAGTTCTCAACTAGGGGTGACTTTGCCCTGAGGAGGCATGTTTGGTTGTCATGGCTGGGAATACATCTATTTGGCTTAAAATGTCGGTCGTGTTGAAGTTAAGAAACCCTGCACCAGGGTAAGATACCATGGAAAGGGTGAAACCTGTGAGGGAGAAAGCACAGGGGAAATGAGGAATGTGCTGTCATGAAGAAGCCTGAAACCTTTACACCCACCCCTGCATCTGAGGTAACTCAAGCGTCCTGGGTAGAGGCAAGAGATTGATGATTTTTCTGTGCCCTGGTGTGACAAACACTGTGAAACTCAATCTTGAATAAAACATGAAACAGATCTAAAAGCACAGTGCTATCATTCAAGAATAACAACTCCTCAAATCCCCACATGTATTGGGCATCTGTGTTCAGTGTGGGCCCCTCTCATTATTGCCCATTCCACTCACAGCGACGCCTGATTCACACAAGACCCTGTGTGTGGAAACCCCGGAGGGACTCGGGAAAAGCAGCGCTCCCACTGCAGAAGGGCTGTTGTCTCTGGAAGGTAATTCAGCAGCTGTTAACAAGTCTCCACTTACAGCAGAGCAGCTAAAGGAAAGGAGAACGCTGTGCTGACTCACTAATTGCCAGACACTCGGGGCGGGAGCGCGGAGGGGAGGGGAGGGTCTGCTGGAGGACACCAATCACTCGGTGCGGTGCGAGGGGCTGGCTGGAATGAGGCCAGCATTCCAGGCTTCACAGGCTGATGTTCCGAAGCACCGGGAATCATCTGCAAGGGGCAGAAATGACAGTAAGAAAATGCATTCTGATGCCAGGGAAAACAATCAGGGAGAATGAGAGCAAGTGAGAAAGAACAGATCATTAGCAGAGGGGGAGAGGGCATCAGGTGTAGAGCTGGCATCCGCCTCCGAGGGGTGGGCCGGTGGCGGAGTGGGTGAGGACCAGTCCCGCACACCGCGGCCTGGGGCATTCTGAGCCAGCGCACAGCTTCCCTCAGGGTGTGTGGTATTTATCCACAGACCATTGGGAAATGGGCTTGCCTTCTCCTCACTTTCCAGGAATTTCTCTTAAAGGGAGCTACTGGGGCCCTCTGCCCTACTTGGAGCTTGGTTTTATGGAATTTTGCCTGGTTTACTTATGGAGCTAGTCCTGTACTCTCAAAGAATTAAATGCGTGGACTTCATGGACATTTTCCCATTCTTTGCTCTCCTTCGGTTGGTTGTCACTGAGCCATTAAGTCTCTCTCTCTCTCTCTCTCTCTCTCTCTCTTTTTAAAATTTAAAATATTTTATTTATTTATTTGACAGAGAGAGAGATCTCAGGTAGGCAGAGAGGCAGGCAGAGAGAGAGAGAGGGGGAGAGAGAGAAGCAGGCTCCCAGCTGAGCAGAGAGCCTGATGTGGACTCAATCCCAGGACCCTGAGATCATGACCTGAACCGAAGGTAGAGGCTTAACCCACTGAGCCACCCAGGCACCTCAAGTCAGTCTCTTTTTGACTATTCTTTCTCTCCCTCAGACCGTGAAACTCTTCCTGGTGTTGAACAAGGAAGTGGACACATAGGAGTACATTCAGGGCAGGACGGAGAAAGTTAGTCTCATAGGTCAAAGCAACTCAAACAATATTTACCAATTATTTTTGGCCACTATTTTGTGTCCTGATGGGGAAACACCAGCAACAAAGCTCCTTGAAGAATGACCGAAGATAACATTCTCTCCTCAAGAAATGAAGCGTACAAATGCACCTCAAATCTTTCATACCTTTGAAGGCTTAGGAAAAAACTTCCATGCAGAGGTCAAGATTTAAGATTAGCTACTCTAAGTTTCAATAACAAGATTCTCCATTTCCTTAGAATGGTACTAAAAATCAGGGGTGCCTGGGTGGCTCAGTCGGTTAAAGCCTCTGCCTTCAGCTCTGGTCATGATCTCAGGGTCCTGGGATCAAGCCCAGAGTAGGGCTCTCTGCTCAGCAGGGAGCCTGCTTCCCTTCCTCTCTCTCTGCCTGTCTCTCTGCCTACTTGTGATCTCTGTCAAATAAATAAATAAAATCTTTAAAAAAAAAAAAAAGAATGGTACTAAAAATCAGAAAAGCTTCCATCCACACCATCCTTAATATTTCAGAAGGTTGCTATATACATTCTCTTGTTTACTCTTTGCAGCAACCTTGGAGAGATTGCCCTAGTGTCCCCATTTTAAAGACCAAGAAACCGAGGTCCAAAAAGAAGACTGTAAATTACTTAAGGTCACAGAGCCAATAATACAGCTGTTTCTAGACTCCATTGCTATAAATACTTTGCAGCTACCACAAAGAATTTAGCCGGGCAGGGGTGAGAGGGTGGGGGAGGGGGAGGGGGGCCTGGGGAGTCGGAAGGAGGGGAATCAGCAGCAAAGATTTATTTAGTATTCCCTATGTGTCCAGCACTATGTTAAACACTTGCATTCTTTACCTTTTTAATGCTAGTCACAATCCTGCAGTGTGGGGATGTCATTTCCAACATCATCTAATAACAATACCGACGTGTGGTAGGAAGGTGGGAGCTGGGTAATAAAAATTGGTAACACCTGCTTCACCAGCTGAAAATATAATCATCTCTCTCTCTCTCTCTCTCTTTTTTTAATTAACAGTTTAGCAATTCACATGCACTCATGAATAGAAAGTCCAAGGTTGCTCTCTGAAAGTGTGAATATATATGTTCTCCCATTGTAAACTGTTCAAGAAAGCCACAAACACACTCAGTTCAAAAGAATTAATCCTCCCTCTGAATGCCAGGTGGAGAGAAAACTGAAGTGTCTGGCTGGTCCATTCAGGTCATCGATTCTGCTGCTCTCCTACAGAGTCCATTCCGGTCCCACAGTGTCCTATTGAACACTTCGATGTTTCCAAGGCCCAGGGTCCAAACAACATTATTCTGTCTGTCAATGAAGCCTGTGTTGGTCCTGACTCTTGCAGAGACTGCTGGAAAGCCCATTAACTGGGGCTCTGTAGTTTAGATTCACATACGCAACCATTGATCCCCAAACAGGATCAATATGCCTGAGGGGATTGGATCTGCAAGGGAGTCAGCCTCATCTGCCCACTGTGCTGGAATTAGCTCTAGACTGGAGTTACAATACAGGCTCTAGACTGGAGTTACGATACACGCTCCACCTTCATTCATGGTGGGTTCCACTCTGAGGTCTACGATATCTTTTCCCACCAGAGGATGTCTGTCACCACATTAGAGCACAATAAAGAGATTTTTTCCAATGCTTAAATTAAAAAATAAATGGGGTCTTGATTCCTTTCCTTCTAAGGAAGGAAAAAGGTATCCAGGAAGGAAAAAGGTATACCTTTTTCTACCTTCGTCCTGGAACCAATACCCATTTTACATGGAATTTGGAGAGCTACTTTCAGAGGGCACACGTGGTTCTAAAGCGAGACTGTGAGGTTCGAAGAATGAATCTCGTGGACAAAGGAGAGCAAGTAAAGCGATGTAGTTTTATTAAGCAAGGATATAGTAAAAAGCTCTCAGGAGTGAGAGGGGTCCCAACAGGGTTGCCACTGAGGACTTTTAGGGTTGGTCTTTTATTGAAGGCTAACCATGGAACTTAAATCCTTTTAACATCTCTATAGATAGCACCACTGAGTAGGGACTAATGATAACACCTCTAATGACTTACTTCCTTTTTAGGGTCGCAATTCTTTGTTGGTCACAAGAAGCTGTTAAAACAAGACCTTACCTCTGACACCTAGGACAGGATGGTCTAATTTGTTCTCTCATCTCTGGTTTCCTTTTACCTCGGCATCGTTTTGGGGATTTCTGCGAGCCTGATCCCAGAGCCCCCAACCTATATCTCCCTACCTACCCAGAGCCCCCAACCTATATCTCCCTACCTCCCCTCATGGGTCCCTTACTCAGTTCTATTATTTTTCCCTTCTAGGATAATAGGTGCATATTGGGCTTATGTTGTTATAACTAATTTCTCCCCCAAAAAATGATGAAAAAAATGTTTGCCTCAAGGTGACTATGTCTCCAAACATAGAAGAACCTGGCACAATTTTCAGAGCTCTATCTTACCAGACATCCCTTACTTCCCATGTGACTCCATCAGCTGGGTGATATTGCTAACCTCACCAGTGTTCTCTTTCCCTCTAAAATCTGCCCAGCAAAACAGTTTATATTGCTGTCTAAACTACATAATTTCCCAGACTACTGAAATAAAACAGAAACAAAATATCTAAGTAATTCCAGAACATCTCAAAAAACAAATCCATTACTGTGGAAGTCACAGCTCATAAATATCTTGCTTCTATCAACATATAGTTATGTAATATTAGACTTGGTGATGCAGATGGTATATTTCCTCATGACACTTTGCAAGCAAGCTAAAAATGCAGAAATGCCTCCAAGACAATGACAGAGGAAAGGGAAACAAATTCCAAACCAGAGGAGGCAGTTAGAATCTCATTTTATGAAGCCATGAGACATTTTACACAATGCAAAGTAACTTCTGTTAACTCTGGGAAGAACATAAAACACCTAAAGAAAATTACCTCTACCAGATAGATTGGATTGAACACATATACTTTCTTCTCTTGTGTTTTCCCAACTCCCTACTAACACAGAAAAAACAATGGGTTTTGTTTTAAGGATATAAACCCCACAGAGGCAAAGAAATGAGCATGATACCATCAACAATTTGAAAACAAGAAAGATGGAAAAGGCAGTGGACCCAAGGAAGAGAAATTTAAAACCAGTAGCAGGGAAAGCTGAAAACCAATCTGATTTATGTAGTGAGACCCCAAAGGTCCTGGAGCTGACAGCACCAGGGACCTCCGGAATAGGATGAAGAGAGATGGTTTGGCTAAAATAAGGAGAATGACTTGAGACTATAGCTAAGAAGCAGCAGGATCAGATTGTTTCCTTCATTCCAACAGGCTAGGTGACTAAGCCTCCCCACTCTAGCAGAAAATGGAAAGTTTATTCCTTGGAGAAAGTAAAAAGAGAGTCTCCAAACTGGGAGACATTAAACACATTAAGGATGGTGATTCTCTTTGGGAGTGATGACTCCACTGAAGCTCATTTGGGCTCCGTAAGCAACCAGCTCCATCTTTTGAGGCACACACAATAGACAGGTGTGCATAGATACAGGAAACCATTATTTGTGGTCAAGAATTAGAAACAACCCAAAGGTCTATCAGCAATAGAATGGATAATTTAATTGCGGCACATTCTTACAATAGAAACTCACAAAAATAATGTTGAATAAAAGAAGGCACACACAAAATGGTACCTATTGTGAGTAGTGATGAGGGAACCAAAGGCAAGCTGAGGACAAAGCAGAAGCTGACACCCCGCAACCCCACCCACCATGGGATATATGTGACATTCCTCAGGCACTCCCGGCTACCCTAAAGGAAAAACAAATAGTTTACCTGTAGAGATCACAATCCTGCAAGACCCGAGTCTCCCTTAGTTGACAAATGTCCTAGTGATTTACAAGGAAGAAGCTTTCTTCTCAATAGCCTAACTTACCGAGACCCATAACTCAGTTCCTGAAGCCCTAACATCATCCTCCCCTGCAGAAAATTGAGGGAGGCTGAGGCAAAAGGAAATGTAAATAAAGTTGAATTTCTTCTAAACCTAAAGCTCATTGACAAGGATGTGTGAGAGGAGGAATATGACATTCCTCCAGGAAGCTCCCAACTATTTTACTGTTAATGCCTTACTAAAAGGAAAAACAGCCTTAACTTGACAAATAGCAAAGCTTCCAGTATCCTGTGTGTCTTCTTTAATACATGAGAGTTCTTTCAAAACCTCCCTTTTCCTTACCTCTCCTAACACCATAGTATATAATCAGCCACCCAGCAGCAGCTCTTTCTGCCCACAGGTACTGACCCTGTGCTTTAATAAACCACCATTTTGCATCAAAGATGTCTGAAGAATTCTTTCTTGATTATCGGTTCTGGACTCCATCCCACTGAACCTGACCTGTAATCTAAAACTACATCAGTAGGAGGGCATAGAGCCTGATAGACATCTTTGAAGAGCCTTTCAGATGGTGGCAATTTTTTATTTCTTGAGCTGAGTGTGGTGAAATGGATATGTTCACCTTGGAATAATTTGTTGAGGTATATACATTTATGATCCTGTTGCTTTTTCATATACATGTACTACTTCAATAATGAATTTTTTTTAATGGACCAGTTAGTAGGTCTACACATTTCATATCAACTTTAGAAGTCTTAAATACCCTATTTTCATTGTAGGTATGGGTTTCTGCATAAAACTTGCCATTAGTGGAAAGGAAATGGGTAAGACCATTGGGAAGGAAATTTTCTTGGCCCACAAACCTCTACTGAGAGGTAACTTATAGACCATGACCTCCATCTTGTAGATGACCAGTCAGAATAAGCTCATTCTCTCTATACTGTAAATGTGTAGCATTAAAGAAATCTCCATTTTGGTAAGCAGAATCTAAGAATTCCCCAAGATTTCAGACCCCTGATATACTCACACTTTCCCCCAGTGGTTCAATTAAACATCAATTTATGTACCAAATGAAGGGAATTTTCAGATTTAATTAAGTTCTCAGATCGTTGGCATTAGGACCAGGAGGTTATCCTGGGTGAGCCTGTGTTGATGAGAGAGTTTTCCTGGCTGGTCACAGAGAAAATCAAAGACAAGGGCTCTGGCTAGCCCAGAGGAAATCAAACCTTTTTGCATGAACTGCCCTCAGAGGCCATGTAGCCAAGTGCAGGCAGCTTCTAGCAATGAGAATGATCCCTAGCAAAGGCTACTAGGAAAATGGGGACCTCAGTCCTACAACCATAAGAAAATGAAACTTTCCAACCACTACTGAGACCTCAGGCCCCTTATGAAAATCACAACTCTTGATTTCAGCCTGATGAGACCTTGAGTAGAGAATCCAGCTTTTCCATGCCTCAGTGTCTACCTACAGAAACTTAGATAATACACTTGTGTTATTTTAAACCACTAAGTTTGTGGTGATTTCTTAGAAAGGGATACAATCATCTTCCCCCAGTATTATCAGGCACCTGCTCACTTTCTATGTTGTATTAAAAAAAGTCACTAATTATTGTGCTTACTTCAGCAGCACACATACTAAAATTGGAACCATAAGAGAAGATTAGCATGACCCCTGTGCAAGGATGACACACAAATTCATGAAGCATTCCATATTAAAAAAAATTACTAGTTATTGTTACATTTTCCCTCTTTAAACTTCCTAAAATTCTTTAATAGAGTTATCATGCATTTCTCCCTGTAGCAGACCGATGCTAGTGTCTCACAAAACTTGATAACTCATTGGTCTATACGCCAAAAGACTGACAGGGGTCAAAGGTGAAACTCAGAAAACAAAACTTAGTTTGAGTAAAGGGAGCACAAATTTGCTAACTGCTCTTGAAACATTAACATGAATGAATAATTTGAGAGGTAAATAATAATAATAAAATAAGATGTAAGTACATTGTCACATAGAATTGATTTCACTGAAGAAACTAACAACAGACTTTGTTCCATCTGTAGGATAGAGATAATTTAGATTTTTAAAAGCTTTGAGCCAATTTATGTGTGACAGAGGTAATAGATGGCAAAAAAGAGAAGGTGGAATCCACTGTCTCTGGGACTGACTTAAGGAGGGATGACCATATCTTCCCACAGCCCAATGTGGACGTTTCTTTTGGCACCAGACCATTGTCTTAAAAGCAGCATGGGTAGAATAAAATGGCAAGTCCTTTGTCTCTGCCATGCTGATGGTATAATTTGTGTGCCTAACTCTTCTTGTCTTTGTTGGATCCGTACCTTTTCTCTACAACCTATAAAGGCTGCTTTTTATATCTACATCATTATGATCAACATGATGATATCTTTTAAAGGAAGTTATAAATTATTCTTGAAAGCAAACTTCCTAACTATAATTAAAACAATCTCTAGCATTTCCAACATACAAACCTTCTATATTAAAATGGGAATTAAGTTGAGAAAAGCCACACTTTACCAAAGATTGTCTACACAGGGGCTGGCTGAATGTCTGTGGATTTGTAGAGAATTCCACAGTGCTTTGTGGACTCTGTCAGTTGGGTGTCAGGGAATTCTGAGGAATGGCCTAATTAAATCAGCACATAATGAAAGAAGACAAAATGCTCTGGGTCTAAAGACACAATGTGCCTTTAGCCAATGCAGACTTTGACTGCATCTAAAGAAAGTGACCACATCTCAAGAGAGAAGGAACGGTCAGCAGGAAAGATGGCACGCTGACAAGATCCACAGAGCTCCCAGGGCACTAGTCAAGTGAGAGACAGTGCCTTTGGGAGGTTAGAGCCATCTTCTCACTGAAAAGAGAGGACTTCATGGGTGGCAGAGTTATTTCATCCAAGCTGCCTTAGATGTTAGAGGAGTTGTTTCCCCAAATTAAAATTCCTTCTCTGATTTTATAAACACTAAAAGAAATTCTTTTTAAAAAAGAAATTCTTATTTTAAAAAATTGCTTTTCAGGTGCCATTTTATGAAGAAGGAGGTATTATGTATGGATAAATAACTGGAACATTGAAGGTTTTATGTTTAATTGTGACTTTGGTTGTCAGTGGTGCTTTATATATCTTAGTTTTGCAAATTTACAAAACCATAAGGGTACTGTGTCTGCTCTGTGGTAACTTAGCTTCAGCCTATGAGGTAGGTCCCATTACTGGTCCATTTTACTGTTGAGGAAACTGAGACACAGAAGTTAATTTGTCCACATTTACCCAGCTAGTCAGTCAATGATACAAGAGGTAGAAGAAATTTCTTTTCAGATTTTGTTTTTATTTAAATTCAATTAGCCAATATATAGCCCATCATTTCCTTTTGATGTAGTGTTCATGAATCCATTAGTTGTGTCTAACACCCAGCACTCATTACATCACGTGCCTTCCTTAATCCCCATCACCTGGTTACCCCATCCCCCCATTTACCTCTCCTTCTGCAATCCTCAGTTTGTTTCCCAGAGTCAAGAGTCTCTCATGGTTTGTCTCTGATTTCTTCCCATTCAGTTTTCTCTGCCTTCCCCTGTGATTTGTTTAATGGGGATTACATTGAGTTCATAGATTGGAAAGGAATCTAAACTTCCTAATACTTAGCCTTCTAATACATGAACATGGTGTATGCCTCAATTTATTCTACCTATAATTTCTCAACCACATTTTGTAGTTTTCTCTGTTGAGGTTTTACACATCTTTAATTCATAGATATTTGATGGGATTATTTTTCTGCATTTAAAAGACTTTAAAAATTTTAATATCTCATTGATTGTTGTCATTACATAAAAATATAATTGCTTTTATATGTAGATCTTATATCTAGCAATGTTTTTATAGTCCCTTATTAATTCTAATGACTTGTAGTTAGATTCATTCGGATTTTCTACATACACAAAGGTGTCATCTGTGAATGAAATGTTTTATCTCTTCTTTTAAAATCCTTATATCTTTTATTTCTTTCTCTAGCCTTATCACACTGGTTAGGAGCTTGAGTACAGTTTTGACTAACAGACGTTCTTATTTTATTCCGGATCTCACCACGATGTTTGCTTTAAGATTTGTATAAATGGGGAGCCCCGTTGTATAAATGGGGAGCCCCATTGTATAAATGGGGAGTTTGGTTGGTTAAGTGTCTGCCTTAGGCTCTGGTCATAACCCCAGGGCCCTGGGATCTAATCGTGTGCTGGATTCCTTGCTCCATGGGAAACCTGCTTCTCCCTCTTCCTTTGCCCATCACTCTCCTTGCTTGTGCCCTCTCTCTCTCTCTCTCTGTCAGATAAATTAAATTAAAAAAATTTTTTTATAAATGCCCATTATCATACTAAGAAAGTTTCCTTCTTAGTTTGCCAATGCTTTCTATTATGAGTAAATGTTATATTTTAACAAAGGCAGTTATTCCTCTATTGAGATAGTCATGTGATTTTTTCTCTTCTATTCTGTTAATGTGTATATTGATTTCAATACTTGATTAGACCTAGAATTCTTGGAATAAACCTAACTTGTTCATGTTATATATTTCTAGGTTTGGTTTGCTAATACTTAAATAACTTTATATTTAAATCATGAGAGAATGCCTGCAATTTTTCTTTCTTGCAATGCCCTTGTTAGGTTTCAGTGTAAAAATTTTACTAATCACAGGGGTGCCCTGGTGGCTCAGTGGGTTAAGCCTCTTCCTTTGGCTCAGGTCATGATCTCAGGATCCTGGGTTGAGCCCTGCATCAGGCTCTTTGTTCAACGGAGAGCCTGCTTTCCCTCCTCTCTCTGCCTACTTGTGATCTCTCTCTTTTTCTGTCAAATAAATAAAATCTTTAAAAATTTTTTTTTACTAATCTCATAAAGAAAGTTAGGAAGTATTCCCTCTATGTCTATTTGGTGAAGGACTTATAGAGATTGATGCCTCTTCTTAATTGGAAGAATTTATTTGTGCAGTCTTCCTGATCTGAATATTCTGTGTACCATAAACAGACTTACAGCAAAGCTAATATTATACAGGCTTACCCAGTATCTTGACCCAAAGGTCATACTGCACTGTAATGTTACCCTATGGCACCCAGCACAAAGAAGTGACAAATGTGAAACTTGAAGCTGAAATGTGGAAAATTCTTCCATCATCCATCAGATGCATAAATTTTAAGCAGAGAATACAGTTTCAATGAACAGTCAAAAATCCTCTCCTTTTAGGAATACACTTGATACTGCCTTGAAACTTTATAGCTCATATATGAAAGAAAATTGAGGGACATTTATCCCAAATTTGACAACAATCCTAAAATTTTTTGACATTACAATGAGTTATAAATCTGAAAGAAACTTTTCTAACTGACCAATATTAATAACATAACGTGATCAACTAAAAGAAAGATTTGAATTATCCTCATAATAGAAAATGACATTATAAAATTATTGTTATGTATGTAGGTGATCAAACTGTTTACAGACAAATTATGTAGAATGAAACTTTTAGAAGGGTGTCAGGCATCTAATGAATAAAAGTATTATGTTATTTTTCTAGATTTGGTTATATATTGATATTGGATGGTTTTTTATTAGTATGTTGTTGTGATTTGTTTTCTCATTCAAAGTAATATTTATTTTCATATGTAATTTTGTATTTTTTTCTTACATGGGTCCTCAAATTTGTGTAAGTATTATGTATTGAATATAGAAGGAAGGAAAAAGAGAGAGAGGGAGGAATTTCAATAAGTGAAGAGTACAGAATTCATTTGAAGAATAAGGGAGAGTATCTCTAAAACTACATTGGAAAAATATAAGACAATAGAATGATATCTTTAATATTCTGAAAAATATGTAGTTTTAACTATTTCAAGCCAAATTGTTAATTGTGAGTGCAAAGATATTCTCAAATGTGCAATATATCAAATAATTTATATTTTCTGCAGCACTTATAAGGAATCTACTAGAAGTTCTGTTTTATCAAAAGGGCAGGTGAACCAAGAAAGAGATACATATAGAATTTAAGAAACAAGGGATCAAACACAAGAGAGGCAAAGGACACTTGTAGGATCAGGTAAAGTGGGATTCTAAAATGGTAGCTGTCAGTGATCCCACACAGCAACCACTCCAGACTGGAGAAAGAGCCTTCTCTTTGAAGGACTCAAGTGTCTGAATGTACCCAGAGTAAATTTACACAACCTAGCAGGTGGTAAATTTTAGTATTGAATTAGTGTTAATTACATAAAAAACTATTCAAACAAAAATATATATAATTATGAAGTGCGCTAGTGAGTTGTGCAAGATAGAAAAAATGATCATGGTATACTACATGGCACTTACATCGTCATCATAAGACATACACTGAATGTTGATTCAATCAAAATTACTATATAACTGGATTCAGTCCATGGAGTGAGATAAGTGTTACAGAAAGACATAGTAGAGGAGCGGAATGAACAAGAAGATCCAAATCCTTATATTTCACAGTGAAAAGTCCATAAATAATGAACCATTTTGAAAAAGCAAGAAGGAAGATATTGACAATTATTAGGAGAAATGGTGGTAAGCTCTGAAATAATTAGCTTAAAAAATTGAAAAATGATAATTTGGGGAGAGCAAAAAATGTAACTAAATTGATGACCTTCAAGAAATTGCTCTATTTGTTTTCACATCTTGTGGGGGGAAAATTGTAGGAAAAAAATGGACAGTATGTACATAAAAATTTACATAAAATATGTACATAAAAATTTAATAGAAATAAAATCTGAATTGAAAATTTTTAAAAAAGATTTTATGTATTTATTTGACAGAGAGAAAGAGCACAAGGAGGCAGAGCGGCAGGCAAAGGGAGAGGGAGAAGCAGGCTCTCCACCAAGCTGGGAGCCAGATGTGGGGCTCGATCCCAGGACCCTGGGATCCTGATCTGAGCCAAAGGCAGAATTTCAACCAACTGAGCCACCAAAAAAGCCACCCAAGTGCCCCAAGAATGTTAATATTTTTAAGTATTTTCCACTGTTACATATTTCTTATACAATAGAAAATCAATTTAGGGTATAGTGGGTTGGGAACTTGCTCTGCTTAATTGATTTCAAATTTTAATTCTTTGAATGTTTGGGGAAAGGAGAGAGTTAAGAAAAATTATGGTATACATTACAAGTTAATTTGATGCAGTTGAAAATAATTTTGGTAACCATTAAGATAAAAGAGTTAGATAAATTTCTGTAAATGAAATTACTGATTCTTCTGTAGCTCTCTTCCATTCTGTGCAGGGGTCAACTTACAAGAGGGACTTTTCTGCTTTTGCTGCTGCGGGTCTGTGCCCCGAACACACTGCTCTTTCTCACTCATTCCCTTAATAAATACTGGCTGATTACCTTTTATGGCTATTCCCATGATAAACACTGAGGATGTGTTGTTTAGAAAGATGAGGCTAGTCCCTGTACATGAAGTCTGAGGAAGACATACTTTAACTGACAATACTGACCACCCCCCTTGCCTTATGACTGCTATTTCTCTGCCAGCTCTGACGCCCCATTTCTTCTTTAATCCAAGTCCCACACGTCACCCAAGACCTAACTTAAGCTGTTTCCCATGTCAATCTTTCCAAAAGATGCAAGAATTTTCTTCAACATTTCTTCAACATGTTTGTGTCTGTAAAGTGGTATTTCTTTAGGACTTTCATAGTGCTATGGGTTTTAAGTACACATGGATGAATGACTGAGTAAGGTCATTACCTGTTGACTGTGTCACAGATATAGCGGGTGGTCATATCAGAAGCTGAGTCACATCTTTTTATTACTCCATACTGCAGACAGACTTCACAGTGTGTGAGTTTTCCTTGTGAACAAAACATCAGTGTCTATCTTAGAGCCACCTTATGGCAATCCCAAAG
Source organism: Mustela putorius furo (assembly GCF_011764305.1). Classification (NCBI taxonomy): domain Eukaryota; kingdom Metazoa; phylum Chordata; class Mammalia; order Carnivora; family Mustelidae; genus Mustela; species Mustela putorius. Next base: position 7,800,411 of record NW_025421999.1, read on the forward strand.
CACAGTCAGTTCTAACCACTTCATAATAAGACCTCACGTATATAGGTACACGATGTGCCAGACACGGTTCTGTGTGCTTTAATAAATTAATACCTTAATCCTCTAAGAGATCCCGAGATATGTGTATTAATTGTCCCATTTTATGAAGGACAAATTTGAGACTTGGAGAGATTAGGTAACTTGCCCTCTGTCAACAGAGCTTGCCAGACGCGAAGCCAGGCAGTTCGGCTCCAGGGTCCGCCCTGTTAGCCTCTGGTAGACGCTTCTTATCAAAGAAATGCTCAGTGGGCAGCAGCTAGTGTTAAATTACGACAGGCAGTTAATTTAAAGAATATATTGTATAGCAACTGTTCATTGACTTTTCTGTAGTTGTGAAATGTAATTCCTCCATATTTCATGAATATGGTGTTTTGACTTCAAAATGAGGAACACTAATTGAAAATAATGAGAAAAAAATCTCAGAATTTAAAATACTTGAGTGACAGAGTTTATCTCATAGCATTAGAATAATTTAAAAACATAGTTTCAGAATTAAAACTATTTTTTAGATGAAAAAATATGAGAACAGCATTTTACCATCACTGTTTTATTGGTGCTATGGATAAGATTTTTTTGTTTGTTTGTTTCCATTTTCCCTGAATTTTGTACTAAGAGATGCCCCTTTCCATGATCCCAGGGTTCTGGAATCAAGCCCCACATCGGGCTCTGTGCTCCTCAGGGAACCTGCTTCCTCCTCTCTCTCTGCCTGCCTCTCTGCCTCGTTGTGATTTCTCTCTGTCAAAAAAAAAGAGATGCCCCTTCCTTGCTAGAGCCCAAGTGTGAACAGCTGATTTCAGAAGTCACAGGTCTGTATGTTATTTCTGGAAAATTAAAGACATGAACTTTTTCCTCTGTGGTTAATTACACTTAATAATTAGGAAACTATAATAAAAATTTGAAATGAGAAAGGGGAAGATCAAATTAATCATAAAACACAGGATTAAAATAAAAATGCTTAAAATTAAATTATTTGAGAGAATAAAATTACAATAATAATTTTTTAAGTTTTCTAGGCATATTAGTAAATAATAATGGGGCTTGAGAATCCTCAAACTAAAAACTCAAAGATTTCTTTAAAATAATATCATTTGGGGCTCCTGGGTGGCTCAGTCAAGTTAAGTGTCCGCCTTCAGCTCAGGTCATGATCCCGGGGTCCTGGGATCAAGTCCTGCACCAGAACCCCTGCTCAGCATCTCCCTGAGGGATAGCTTCTCCCTCTCCCTCAGCTCCTCCCTCTGCTTGAGCTCTGGCTCATTATCTCTCTCTCAAAAAAAAAAAAAAAGGTGAAATAATATCATTTTGCAAATAAAGTTACAGTACTAGTGCTAGTACTGTATGTTTTCGAAGTGAAAACATAAAAGCAAAGGAAGAAATAAAAATTGTAACTTTTTAATTTCACTGTAACTACAATCACCACTCTTGCTACTCTGACTCTGAATAAAAACAGCAAGCATTTATGGTTCCTTCAAGGAGAAAAGAGATCTGCGGGCTTCGGCAATTGCTGGTATTTCCCCATTCATTCTATCCCCTCCAGCTTTAGTCTACAGAAGAACAGAGGTGGAGTAGGCAGAAGTGTGAGGCAAACTTCTGAACTGGCAGTATATAAATATCAGTAAATCAGTAGCATATCTGGCTCATGCAATCACTAAGAATTTTCCTTAAATGGGTGCAAAAGACAACATAAAGCTTTCCATGACTTGTCAGCCAGATCCCTTGAGGAAACAATCCCACTGAGTCTTTGTTTTCTCACATATTAAAAAGAAGATAAAAGTACTTTCTTGACTATCTAATATTCTTGTTGTAAAGTCAAATTATATGTATATATTATATATATACTACATACCTAATAAAAGATAGCCTATATAATATTATATATAATTTATAAGAGTGTTTTTGGAAAAGGAGAAAGCGTTCTATAAATTTTAGTAACTAGCAATAAAAGCATATTTTTAAGTCATATACTATTATGTGAAGAGAAGTAGAACTGGTAAATTCTTCCTCACACTGTCATTCCACGCCTATTTAGAAAAATTACTTAGCTCTTCTTTTTCTTTATTTACATTAAAGAATGATAATGGTAGTGACATCTACCATTTAACAGACCACTGGCAGTGCAAAGTATTTAAGTGCATCAGCAACCCTTGGAGGTAAGCAATTCAAGGTCAGAATTAGAGTGAGTCACATCAGGTACAAAATTTAAGGGGGCAACAAGAAATTCAATTATCAAGATGAGCCATATTTTAATGTTATATTTTTAAAAATCAAAAGTAATCCAAATAAATCACTGATGAAGAAAATATCAATATTTTAAATAAAGACAAAACAGTCATCTTGTGTAAACTTGAATACATTAATTTCTTTGTGCCTTTGCTTATTTCTCTATCTAAAATGGGGAATACTACTACTACTAATAATAATACCTACTTCTTAGAGCTATGGTAGAGATTAACTGATTTAGTGTATGTCAAGTGATTAGAACAGTACCTGGCACAGTACCTGGTAAATGCTTGGAACATGTTAGTTAAAATCATTTAAGAGGACCATGATTACTGATTTTTCAATTTTAGATATGAGAAAGTTGAAGAGTCAAAGGATTTAAATGGCGTGCTCGAGGTTCCCAAGTCAGTCACAGGGTTCACACTCAGGACACTGCACTCCAGAGCTTTTTCTTAATCACCAGAGTATAATGTTTCCCCATGAGGGTGTCATGAAAACTTAAGCTCTTAAGGTACTCTGACCGTGAGTGTGTGTGTGTGTGTGTGTGCGCGCACTCGTGCGTGTGTTTGCTCTGCACAGATAGATGAGTGAGTTGTACAGGGAGAGATATTAAAATCTCTCAGAATTCTACATAACATTAATGTATACACTGAGAAATGCTTAACTGGCTGGAATCGTTCAGCAAAGAGGCAGAAAAGGAAAGAGAAAAAATACCCTCCAGGCCAACTGTGGAACAGGGTCTTCCTTCATCCCACTAGAAAGGTTAGGACGGATTACATAACCAGGTCTTTTTAAGTAAGAGGGCAATCCAGCTTTGTAAGGAAATACATCATCAATGGTTAGCATTCAGCATTTCGTGGCTTGCCCTGTTTAATCTGTTCACTGAATTGAGCTGTAGACGTATTTTTTATGGATAGCGAAAAACAACACACGTGTGTGTTTATACAACTGTTTATACAGCTGCATCCATAACGTACAGTTCATGGTACAGAAAAGTAGCACTCTTACTTAAAGGACTTACGACTTTAATTATATCTCTTGGTAAAGCGAGCCACAGATTATTTGTACAGATTTCTAGGTGGGTCACAGTCATGCTTTCTAAGAATGCAACTTAGTTGTTAAAACCTGTTACTCAGGGCTATCTATCCTGGGTCACTGCCTCTTATATGTTATCCTTCAACCAGACTTTGGAAAATAATTTCATTTCCCTTGTGAATAAACAGAAGTAAATTAGAGGGTTAATTTCTATGCCACTTCTTTTGAATATTTCCTTACTAAATACTAGAAAGATTTAAAGTACAGGGTCCTGGCTTCTAGTCTTAAATGTAATCCCATAGAGTAAAGAATGATAGACACACTCGTGCATAAATAGGACAAAAAAAGGCTTGAATAGATTTATATGATATTTCAAACCTCTTTTAAAAAATGCTGACATTTGCATGATGTCTTTTTCTTTTTTCTCCAAGATTTTATTTAAATTCAAGTTAGTTAACATATTGTGTAGTATTAGTTTCAGGAGCAGAATCTAGTGATTCATCACTTACAGACAACACCCAGTGCTCATTGCAGAAAGTGCCTTCCTTAATACCCATCACCCATTCAGCCCATCCCCCACCCACCTCCCTTCAGCAACCCTCAGTTTGTTCTCTATAGTTAAGGGTTGCATGATGCCTTTCTCACAATTTACATATATTTTACAACTCCACAACATATTTTTAAACCACTGGTTCGATGAATTGAAAGCATGCCTTCTATCACCTTCTGTCAGGGATCTGCCACTAACTAAACCTGTAACCTACTGTTTTGGTACCCCATTTCCTTATTTAAAAATGGGGCTAATAAGAAGACCCTTCTAATAAAATTGTGAAGATCAAATAGATAAAACATGCAAAGTGTTTAGAAGATGGTGTGACAAAAATATTACTTTGTCCAATATCACTATTTTTCAGTGATATTTATTTTCCAAGCTTTTGGAAAAAGCTTAAAATATGCCAATATAATTACACCTTTAATAATGAGCATGGAAATTTGCCTTCTTGGATCCAGAGGTCTTCATTTCACTTGGTTTTCTAAGGCTCTTCTACATCACAATAAAATAGCTAACAGTCTGTGCCTTAGCCTCCTACAAAGAATGATATAATGTTGAACAGGTCGCTGTGTGTAGAGGACTTATGGCATATATTGATTCCATAAACACATCTAGTGTACACTCATGATTGCAGTCAGAGTAGCTTTAACTCATGAAAATTAATCTCAGTCCAAAGATTTTCCTAAGTAGAGAAATCCTTGTAATAGAGTAGAATGACTCAATGACTTTGATTAACAATTACCTTAGGAAAGATAGACACAAAACTTTTAGAACTTAATAGTGGTTTTCAAAAGCAAAACTCCTTATTCAATAGCCAAAGTAGTATGTTATTTAACAGAATGGGTGAGCCAACTCAGTAACACAAGTTTGCATCATGTTCTAATTAGAAAGAAATGTGAAAAGAAATTTAAGAGAAGCGTCTAATATCTGTTGCAGTTTGGATTTGCATGACCTGTCGGTAAAGACTTGGCTTTTTCAGAACCAGCTGAAGAAAGAAACCTGATGGCTTAGACAGTTTGAACTTGCAAAATTCAGACTCATGTGCTGTCTCAGGACACTACCTGTTATATAAAAAGTGGAACTGATGATTACAAAAGACTAACTAGGAAGATGTGTTATTTTGTGCAGATGGCTAATTTTGGAGAAGTCAGGGTACAGATGAGGAATATGGGACAATGACTGAGTCTACCTCTGACCATCTGGCATGGACCTTGGGAACTTAGCAGCAGATTCCTCCCAGCGGTGCTAAATATGGGAAGCCTTCTGTCTGAGAATATTAAACTACACATCTTCCACCCTTCACCTAGATTCAAGATACTATAGGATAGTCATCCTGATTCTTTAACGAAAACATAAGAGAAAAGAACAAAGCAGTGCCTTTTTGGAAGATTATATCACAATTAATTAGCAATTCTGTGTCATGACTATAAGAAGCCAAGAATCAAGATTAATCCTTCTCATCTTTGCGAGATATTCCTTTGATGTACAGTTTAGGATTTGCTTCTGACCTAGTCACTTAAATTGAACTCTAAGACATTGCGATGCCTAGGTGATCTTCCCAAATTAAGATCTAGTGAGCACTGACCTTTACAGAATGGGCACTCCAGTGCCCAGACTAGCATGCTCTGAAGGAAAAGCCGCGGTGGCCACTGGTGCTATGTTCACTTGATCAAGGGCATTTGTGGTTATCTTTTCAATTCAAAGTCTTTTGACATTTAAGAGCTCACATCATAGTCCCCTCAAAAGTAAAAATTACCCCATTACACACGCTGCGTTCTTTAGATGCAGGTTTTTAAAAACATCCCTACCGCCCTAACTTGCTTCTGCCAAGGACGCCATCTTGCCCCAGGCATTCAGCACTGACCCAGTCTGACAGAAGCAGGACAGGCTAAAAATAGTAACAACAAAGGCTGCCAGGGCTTTGAGGATGCTTTTGCATTTTCCTTTTTTCTTTCTTTTTCCCTTTTTTTTTTTTCTTATTGGTGCAGTGAACCTTTATTTCAAGTCTGAAACATGAACTTTTGATAGACAATACACATCTAAAAGTCATACTACATATGTCATGGTACTCCCCACCCCTCCTTGCTCCCCACAGTTTAAAAATACACGCACACACATTTGCCATGATTAATCCTAAGCAACTGTATCCTGAAATCTCTGCATGTATTCTGCACTCAGATCAGGTATAATTAGTTCCCCTTTCACTCTACTGCCATTATTTTGCTCTGACTACATCTTTGTATTTTAAGTACCTGGCATATGGTAATTACTTAGTAAGTGTTGAATAAATTAATTAATGAATATATATCAGTCAGGATAGCCCAGTTATGCTGCAGTAACAAATGTCTCCAAATGTTTATTTCTTGCCCATACATTATGTCCATCAAACTCAGTGGTGGTTCCATTCATGTTGCTTCTTTTCATTGACCAAGGAAAGTCAAATGTATAAGCCTGACATTAGTCGGTTGGAACAATATAATCTGCTTTCAGGGAGGGATATCCATTACCACAAATATTCACTTCTCTAAGCTCCCACATACAGAACACATTTACCCACTTCCCACAGGAGATAATCCTACTACTCACAGCATCAGGTTCAAAATTCTGGGGCTCATGATGGTCTTTACATTGGTTGGGAGACCTATTAACAAGTTATCCAGCTCATACTCATTCAGTATTCTATGTTTAGGCAGGATCAGGATAACTATAATAAGTATTTTCATTCAGAAGAGGAAAGAATGAGAGCTACAACAGTCACTGGTCCATAAAAGTTTGAGATCGCATTGAGAAGTTATAAGTGGCCCCTAACCACTTGGGAAATGTTCCTTGACAATTCTCTGCTTCCAACCCTGGGAATGGCTCTGAAATTCATTATTCTCCTTGGTGTTAATTTTGCCCTCTGAGAAGTCTCCCTTTCTTTTATCTTTCTTGGCTACATCTGAAGCAAATATTGGGGATAATACATAGGGAGCTGAAGTATAGTCTTGGTCACTTTTTACCCACAGAAATATAGGGCCCAAGTCCCTCACTCAGAAATGTAGCTGGCTTCTCATCTACTTGATTCCAGCAACTCTGCTTGTCAATAGACATGCCTCTCTTTCTGCATTCAGTCTAGGTATTTGAGCTTATCATGCCCCCTTGGTGCGCCACACACTTTGTCTCTTTCCCCTGAGCCATTTGTTCAATGCAAGAGGTACTTACTAGGTGTCACATTGATCAGTTCAAGGGTTTTAACAAAGGATATAATGGCCATATGCTCAACTTATACCTAGCTGAATTTTCATTGTCCCCCTTTGTCATACAAAGGCTGTCTCAATTTTATCATTCATGGGTTATACATGAGAATCGCTTATATCTTTCAAACCTGCAAATTCCTAACTGTCTTGTCTTTCCCTATTTCCTTTCATTTCCTCTTGCAAACTGGCCAATATTGTCTGAGCTTTTGGTCAAATGCACCTTAGCAAATCCATTCAGTAGCAATTGAGACATATGATACTATTTCCCAATTCCTTGGCTAAGAGAAATGAGCTCGTTAGGAACATTATTTCTCCTTTAAATTACTAGAGACCACAGTTTTTATAAAGTATCTCACCATTTCAGAACATTTACCATGTAAACAACCTTCAGTAACTCTTCCTTTCTACCCATAACCTGGCTTTGAAGCCATTAACACTAAATTAGTTTATTTTGTTGTTCAGACCTTAATTTCTGTGTCAAGGTGGGCTAAGTTATGCTACAATAATAAACAACCTCATGTCGCCAAAATTTTAGGCTAAGTATGCTACAGTGATAAACAACCTCATATGGCCAAAATTTACAAGGGTGTATTCATTATAGCTCCTGCTATATGTCCATTGTGGTCAGCTACGGTTGCACTCCATGTCTCCATGTTTACGTTAGGACCCAGTCTGATGGACAACACTCTGGGCCAATTTGTCACTCTTCAGGAAAGTAAAAATGGAAATAATTTGTCCTGTTTTAATTTTAATTTGCAGTTCTCCAATTGTTATGCAGTTGAGCATCTCTTATGTCTATTTGTGTTTTTATTTATTTATTATTTATTTATTTATTTGACAGACAGAGATCACAAGTTGGCGGAGAGACAGGCGGGGGGTGGGGGAGTAGGCTCCCTAGCGAGGAGAGAACCCGATGTATGGCTCAATCCCAGGACCCTGGGATCACGACTTGACCCAAAGGCAGAGGCTTTAACGCACTGAGTGACCCAGTCGCCCCAACGTCCCAGATGTGTGTTTTTTTTTTAAAGATTTTATTTATTTATTTGACAGAGAGAGATCACAAGTAGGCAGAGAGGCAGGCAGAGAGAGAGAGGGAAGCAGGCTCCCTGCTGAGCAGAGTGCCTGATGTGGGACTCAATCCCAGGACCCTGAGATCATGACCTGAGCCGAAGGCAGTGGCTTAACCCACTGAGCCACCCGGGTGCCCCCCAGATGTGTTTTTCTTTATTTTTTTTAATGAATTCTCTGTTTATATTACTTGATACTTATAAAATTGGGTGGTTTGTCTTTTTGGCTGTGACTATTGTGGTGCCAGGTATCATGTCCAAAGCCACACAGCAGGTCAGTGTCAGAGCCTAGTTTAGAACTTATCTCTTATGACCTTTCAAATGCATCATGGGGGCTTCATTATTCCAACTTCACAACAATAATTAGTTTCTTCCCATTTGGAGTCGTTTCTGCTAATAAAATAAAACTCCTGCCACAGTCTAAACCTATTTAATTTCAATATAACATCTTTTATCTATGTGCCTAGTAATAGGTAAGACTATTAAATCTTTATACATATACAATCTGGACCCCAGTTGAATATTTCTCAAAGTTTACCTCCCTAGTGATAATTGCAGGACTTTAAAAGATAACCAGCTTTACTCACAGACCTAAAATCTTGCCAGATGAATAAATATTTCTATTTTCATTTTTAATTAAATATACTACACAAAGACAGCTCCTCTTAGCTTAAAATTTTAAAAAAGTAGTTTTGATGATCTTTAAAGTGACTATTTTATCTTCATACTGCTTCTTTACAAAGCAGCTCTTAATTTTGCTTAAACCTATTAGTGGGACCACTAAATATAAGACTTAAGGAACCTAAGATATGTTTTGTTGACAAAAGAATTTTTTTGATTAAATAATTTTTATATTCATCCCTAATTGCTTCTTTAAGTAGCTTCTCCTTACAACTCATGTTAACTGGCGAATACCTTAATTCCTGCTATTACATGTGTGAACAGATACGGGCTTTATCCATTCTATTCCTATTTTAATAACAATTTCTGAGAAGCAAAAAAAAAAAAAAAAAAAAAAAAAAAAAAGCCTGACTTGATTAGTAGGCTATATATCAAGGGGAATACCAACGGATACCTAATTTATATCACATAAATCCTCTTCTGGGTCAGCAAAAAATGAAAATAATAGGGCATATAAAATTCCAGGCAACTCTCTACCATTATCTCCTAACTCTAATCATGATGAAATTTTTGATATAGTTTAATATATTATGGCTCAGAGTACAGAAGACTCAAAGGCACATGTCACTCACACTTAGGAGCCCTATTTTTTCCATGAGTTGCCCTCAGACAACTGTGTAAATCCTTTTTTGTTTTTCTACCTGGAATCTAATCAGCTGTAACTGTCCCAATTGGCAAAATTAGGTTTTAGATAGCTTCCCTTGGAGAAGTCTTGTACTAACCTCAACTGGCCCCGTTATGATGAGTTCACTAATGCACTTACCAGAACTCTGCCAACAGAAGTAATCATTCTGTTCTGAAGTCCTCATCTTTGTGGAAGCAGGTGGAAATATTTCAGATACTGGCTAACTGGACTGTTTACTCTTTAACACTAACACTGGTTCTGACTCATGAGCTACCTTTTTTTTTTTTTGGTCCCTGAAATTCCTTAAATATGATTCCCTCTGGATGATTTAAAATGAAGTTTATTCCATTTCTTAAAAATGTTACACCTGTCTTGTTAAATTACTTACCTGTTGTAATGCTCAAGGCTCATTCAAACTTTATAATGGCTTCCTTCTTTTAAAAATTAATTAATTAATTATATTAACATATAATATATTATTTGTTTCAGGGGTACAGGTCTGTGAATCCTCAGTCTTACACAATTCACAGCACTCACCATAGCACATACCCTCCCCAATGTCCATAACCCAGCCACCCCCTCTAGCAACCCTTAGTTTGTTTCCGGACATTAAGAGTCTCATAAATCATGGTTTCCTTCTTAGTGAATTAAAGTTTAGATTCTTTTATCCAGTATTAATATTAAGAGACAAATAATTTCAGGCATAAAATTCTAGTGTTGATAGTAATTTATATAATATTTTCAGTTTATAGAGACATTAACGAAAGTGCATAAGCCTATGACTTTTACTGATTTTTCTTCAATTTTTACCATATAGAAGCTGTGGTGGCTTATATGATTGAGCTTAAGATGCAGCAAGTTAAAAATGCTAATGCTGAAACTACCGCTTGTGGAATTAATATCCATTCTTGATTTCTCCATTAGTAAAGGGTCCCTGTATTTTAGGAAGCAGCAATGCTCCCAGATACAAAACTATATGTCCCATTCCCATTGTTGATAAGATACCCAATTAACAATTAATATCCAATTAATTGTTGATAAGTAAATGCTACTAGGTGGCATTCCAGAAAATAAAGGGAGCTCTCTAATCTGGAATGCATATTTCTTCCTTTTCTTCTATCACTTTTTTCCTGAGAAATTATGGCCACAGTGGCAGTGACCAGCTCGTGAGTAGGAAGCTATATTGAGGATAGGAGCTGTGTGCCAAGATTGCCAAGGCACAGAGATAGAGGGAGCCCAAGACAATGTGGACATTGTGGAACCCCATACAGCTCTAAGAGTGCCTCGAAAGGTGCTTTACTATAAAGGGAAATAAACCTCTATTCTGGTAAAAACCGTTTTAGGTCTTAGCAATTGAATACAATTCTTAATTAAAAAAAATAATAAAAACTACTTTAGTAAAGTGTGTTTTGTAATAACACAACCAAAATCAGAGCTATAGTCTTCTGAAAGATCATATATCATTTCAAGGGGCATAAAAGTCAGGTATATTCCATACCAACATTATTTAAATGTATGTCTTAATGAGATGAGGCTTTAAATGAAGTTGGTATTTCTTTCCTGCCTGTCCCTTGACCTAGTGAGTAAAGGGGGCAATGTCCTGTACACCAATGACAGGGTTTTATCATTGTGAGCTAGACATTAAGAGATCATTAAAATATATCTATCAATTAGAATGCTCAGTTGCAAGTAATATGATAAAACTGATTATGTGACAACATCACAGTAAATTATTTTGTCTTTCAGAATAATTTGGTATAATCTGAATTTTATATAACAAAGAATATTTCACACACACACACACTTACTAATATACATGGAGTGAACATATGCTGTTTTTGCTATCCACAAACCACCTCCCACTTCTGGGATCAGCCATCCTTTTTCCTCACAAAATCTATTCCATGCTACTCAAATGGGACTAACCCTCCATCCTGTCCCAAGCTATAGGATCTGTATCCAATCAAATCATCTTTTATTTCTGGTCACAGTAAGTAACTGTGTATTGACAACTGACACAAGCTTTCAGACCCTTCAGATCCTTCTTAAGGATATTTTATTAAAACTATTTGGAAAGACTTTCTTTTTGTTCCTAGGATATGAGTCTGGAGGTGCTGGGGGCCGTTTGTCCCATCACAGGAAGAGGTCCTATCAGAAGAATACAGAGATAGCAACTTGATAACCTGACACAATTTGAGCCCTCAGATTCAACTGTGCCTGAAGCCACAAGTGCCATTACATATGTTCACTTTTCCTTCTCTTTTAAAATAAGCTCTGGGGCATCTGGGTACCTCAGTCGGTTAAGCAGCTGCCTTCGGCTCAGGTCCTGGGATGGAGCCCCCTGTTGGGCTCTCTGCTCAGTAGGGAGCCTACCTCTCCCTCTCCCTCTGCCTGCCACTCTCCCTGCTCATTCTCTCTCTTTCTCTGTCTCTGTCAAATAAGCAACTAAAAACTTAAAAAAAAAAAAAGTTCTGTCACTTGAATCCAAAAGAGTCCTGGTTAGCCAAAACTGATATTAAGAGAGGGATGTTATAAATGATAAACACCAAAATATGTAATTATTCCAACTAAGTTGAAATTATTCCAACTAAGTGAAGGACAAAGAATATCCTTCTATCTTCATTTTGGAAGGTGGCAAGTCTTAGACTGTGTTTATGTCAGCTGATGTACAAGCTACTCGTGTCTGTGACACAGGCCATGTTGCCACTGAGATTAGAGCATCAGGAGTCAGGAAAAAGCATCAGGATGTCAGAGTGCATTTGTCATTTCTTGCGGCCTTTAGTCAAATCTTTAAAAAGGTACATACCTAATAGCAGACACACCTGGAAACAGAAACAGCATGCAGCCATGATAAGATGAAGTCCTTCTTGCCAGAGGCCAGACATTCATGATGGTCAAGTGTCAGATAATCATGGACCACAGAAGAATGAAAAAGTGGAATGTTCTGACCTAAGTTATTTAAAGTTAACAGAAACAAAAGGAATCAGGAAGAACAGAGGAAAATAAGATGGGAACACAGGAAAAGCCAGAGAATGGAGTGAAGCCTGGTTTTTAAGTGCCCCAAGCACTTGGTGAGCATTCCCAGCCCCACACAGGGAATAACCGTCTGTGTTATAGCGTCATCCTGTGAAATGGAGGCCAGGCACTACAGAGCTGATAGCCCAGCCTCGGCACCATAGCCCACTGGTTCGTATCAGCAGGCCAACATAACCTCAGGCAGAGGGTAACGGTAGAAGTTAGGTGACAAAAGGTGGAAATTAGAGAGTTCCGAATCAAGTCGCGTATCCTGGCTTTGGTTTCTAACCCTTCGTCTCAAGAACACAACTCAGTCAGCAGTAAGGTGGGGCATTAGGAGTACTGAAGAACCAGACAAAACCCAAACCGGTAAGCAGAAGTCTCTGCCTGCTCCAACCTAAGGCCTCCTCGAGGTTGCTGCACCGACCCTCACAGGAATTGCTAAAACAGAACATTCCCGAGAAGAGGAATCCTACCAAAGCACCTTTGTATATACAAGGCCCTAGCAGACGAGGGGAAAAAGAGCTTGTCTCAGGGAGCAGACCTGGGAACACAGGATTGGCTGGCCAAGAAACTCACTCCCCTGCCAGAACGGGTCTCTGTTCTCCCATCCAAGGGCACAGGGTCCATGCCGTGGACTGGAGACCTCCCTGCTATACTCCTCCCCCCTTTTCCAAAAGGAAGCTTTTGTTCCAGTTTTGCTGGATGGGCTTATCAGTAAATTAAAGTTGTTAATCTTCATTTGAACTAACCAAGGGGAAATGTACATCCTTCAGAAGTATCAACTTGAAATTGGGTGCAGTAACTGGATGGGACTTTTAAGTCGCCTTAAATATGCAATAAGGATGAAGGGATTTTCAACTTTGCATGTGGCAAAAGCAAGCAATCTTTACAAATCACATGCATTAAATAAAGATATATATGTATATAAATCTTTGGGGGCACTTATAATAAATATATAAAAATCTGTACATTATATATTCATATAATATATATGAATATATATATTATATACTATATATACATATACACACATAATATGTATACATAATGCATAGGTATGTATGTACAGATTTTTGTATGTATGTACAGATTTTATATATTATATATATCATATATATTATATATACATATACACACATAATATGTATACATAATGCATAGGTAAGTATGTACATATATATAATATATATGTATATATTATATATGTACACATGTATTATATATAATCATATATGTATATAAACGCTGTGTTGCCGTGAGGGGAAATGCTGTTGACGTCTGTTATAGCTGCCTACCCAGTACCCATTTTCCTTTCTGTTGCTAATAGAATCTCTTCCCTGGGGAACTCTAATAGAATTAATGAGTTTTTACTGAAGAATGTTTGTCTAGGGTATGACCTCTATAAGAACAGCTGCCTAAAGGTACAAACAAATCAAGTGTAGCTTGTAAACATAAACTGTGCCTCAAACAACTGAAAAAAGGTATAAAAAGAAGCTGGTCTGATGAGCAGGCTTCTTCAGGTACTCTGATTCCGAAAGTATTCAGGATTGTCAAAGTGATGAAATACCCTTTCCATGCCACTTCACTATACTCTGTACTGTAATCTCAAAGATGATTAAATTACTTATGCAAACAATCAATGAATCTGATCCTCTGTTGCAGACTAATAGCTGCACCACTATACATCCCTTATAGGTATCTATTCTGGATGTTTCGGGTGGAGGGGCCTACAGTCTCCCAGCCTCAAAAATGGGTACATGACTCAGCCCAAACCACATAAAGCATTCCACATCCAGTGAGGCTCAGAGATCGGGTCTAACCCTAGCTATGCCAGTTGAGTCCTTGCAGCCACTTTTCTGCCAAAATGATCAAGAAAGAATTTCTTTGCCTAGCAGGGATGCCAGCTGGTAAGAAGCAATCGGAGACGGCTGGCAGCAATCTTACCTGCTGCATGAGAAAGCCCATCCGTTAGAAGAGAAAAAGGAAGGCTATCACAGCATCCTTTGAAATCCTGCATCTAGATAGACAGTGAAACTCAGCTATGTAAACCAATCGAGAATTCTGCTTATGTGTGTATTTGTTCAATATTTTATTATTTTGCTTCAGTTTTTTTTGCTTAACTTACTTTGAGTTCTGTTTCTGTCACTTGTAGCATGAAAACCTTAAATAATAAATGGCAATTTCCTGCAAAAAGATTTAAAAAGCTTGTGATAGGATAATGTGGAAAGAAAGCATAATATGTCTTGCCAGTATGTTAGGTGCCATAATGAAAGCCCCCCTCCCTTTTTTTTTTTCTTTTTCCCCTCTCTTTTTTTACTTTCATGGAATTTTCCATTGAAAGGATTTCAATGTCCATTCAAAGGAAGACTTTACTGAATCAACAACATAAAGCTATTAAAGTAGATAATAAATCCTTTAAGTTTTGACTATTTAACTAAATGAAAAGAATGTGGAATTCTTTGAAAGAATTATAGTATATGAATGAATCTTTAAAGTATTTATTGGGCTACTATTATATGTCCAGCATTGTGTTACAGCTATTCTATGGGATTAGATTTGTGGGAGAAAAATGGACCTAGTCTGCACATACAGAACAAGTAGTCTAGACTGGTAAAAATAGACCCCCGTATTAAGTAGATGTTAATATAGAGTGAATGCGTTCATCAGTGTTTTAGCTATAGAGAACAGAATTCACTCTAGCTGGTTTCAGCAGAATAGAATATTGACAACAAATCTTATATCTATCAAAGTTCATTACAAAAAAGATATTCTAAGCAAAAAATGACTTTTGCAGGGTATTAAATAGCTTTCAGAATCATTGAGAGGGCCAAAGAAACACTCCAGATCTATTTTTTGGGTATTCTTCTGTGGTTATGCTAACCAGGGGAGCTGTGTCACCAGAACCAAACCCTTTTAGCAACAAGAAGAAACTGTCCCAACTGTGTGATGCTGTGATCAGGAAGCTACTCTTTCTGCAGACAGTGCCAGACTGCGTGGTGCCTGCTGCTTTCTGTGCCAGAAAAATGGCCACCTGCGTCCTGCCACTCAATCCCATAAACCACCCAGGGCCTTGTACCATTGCTAATGCTGCTCTGGCAGGGCTGGGGTAGAGAATGGCTCTATGAGGAGCAGAAGTAGGGAAGCATGGCCTGAGCCTCCTTTCTGCCTTTCAAGAGCGATGTAAATGACAAGCCAAACTTAATCACATCTAGAAACCTAGCTGCAAGAATTCCTTAATTATGTAATGGTAGTATTTTAGTCCTCCCGAAGGAGGTTGGGCTGGACAGATGCATGAAATTCCAACATGTCCACAACAGAGACCACCGCCATTTGTTTGTAAGTTGAGTGGAAAAATCCTGGTTTTAAAAAAATTACATTTCAGAAATCTCCTATTTAGAAGATCTTCACATGTCTGCTTTTAGCTATTGATGCAGAGTGTTAATTTTCTCTTCTCCCACAGGTTTTTAAAAATTTTAAGTAGAAGGATAATGTGGTCTTTAGTTATTTATTGTTGAATTGACATAATAACCATTCAACTCAATTCAGGACTTCAGGGGCGCCTGGGTGGCTCAGTGGGTTGGGCCTCTGCCTTTGGCTAGGGTCGTGATCTTGGGGGTCCTGGGATTGAGCCCCATGTAGGGATCTCTGCTGGGTGGGGAGCCTGCTTCCCCTCTCTCTCTGCCTGCCTCTTTGCTTACTTGTGATCTCTGTCTGTCAAATAAATAAATAAAATCTTAAAAAAAAAATACAGGACTTCAAGGGCCAAATACATTTGCTAATTTGGTATTATTTCTTACTTCAGCCAATTAATTTTAAAAAGTTAAAATTCCATTGTGAAAAAGCATCAAATACAGGTATAAGCAACTTATCATCATCATTATTTATACATAAAATTATTAAAAAGTGAGATGAAAAAATGCAAAGTGAAGCTAAAGTTTGCTACCATTCTTGTCCACAAAATACTATGACATGAATACAACCTTCTCAGAAATAGGTTTCTTTTTTTTTTTAATTACATTTCCATATCCATAATGATACCTCTTTCTTCCAATTTAAAACAAATTAGAGAACATTCTTTTACAGGATAGGATTACCCTGCATAGACACTTTAACAGTTTAAAAAAATGGTTATATTAATGCCAAACCACAGTGGAGAACATTTCAAAATTTGTGGTTTTCTGGACTGGTTTAATTTTGATAATTTGTCTGTGAGAGAATTACTGTTTAAAAACTGCTGATGGTCTGTTTTGAGAGATAAAGAAATTAAATATTTTTTAACAGATTTTATTTGTTTAGTAATAATCAACAAATGATCTTTTAATTAAACAACAAAAAAAAGGTAAGGGGAGGTGTCCAGGTAGCTCTATAGGTTTTGTTGTTGTTGTTATTTTTAAGATTTTATTTATTTATTTATTTATTTGTCACAGAGAGAGAGAGAGAGAAAGGGAGAACACAAGCAGGCAGAGCGGCAGGCAGAGGCAAAGAGAGAAGCAGGCTCCCTGCTGGGCAAGGAGCCTGATGCAGGACTTGATTCCAGAACCCTGGGATCATCACCCTAGCCGAAGGCAATGGCTTAACTAACTGAAGTGAGCTTCAGGTGTCCCAGAAGCTCTATAGGTTAAGTGTCCAACTCTTGATTTTGGCTCAGGTTATGATCTCAGGGCTGTGAGAATGAGTCCCTCTCAGGGGAGCCTGCTTGAGATTCTCACACTCCCTTTGCCCCTCCCCCACTAATATGTGCTCGTGCTCTCTCTCTCTTTCTCAAAATAAATAAAATATTAAGAAAAAAAAAGGTAAGGGAAATATCCTAAGCATAAGAGATAATAGAGTATTTTTTTGTTTTGCAATGATCTGGGATATAAATATTGGAGCTAGTGAAATTAGGTGCATTCCACAAATAACTGTTTGAAACTTTGGCTTTATTTTGGGACAAAAGAGCCATTTCATAGCAAGTGGTGCAAATTCCAAAGCCTTTCCTGGATGGTTCACAGTCTTTTGAGAATATTCAATGGACTGGTGTGTTCCTTTCCGAGGCAGTTGGTATCCAAGGTTAGCAGGAACCCCAAGAAGAAATTCATCACAAGAAAGGGTCCTGTATGGAATGACCTGAGTTCAATGTCAAGGCTTTTGGTGCCAGAGAGGAAGACAAAGGACCAGTATACACCCACTTGATTTAACCTGCCTTGAATAAAATGACTGTGTATTTGAAATTTAAGAGTTGAGCACTAAAACCAATCCCCCTTAGAAATTTCAACCCACTTTGTCAAATGTTGCATTTGGGACAGAGAATTCCTGCCTATCCTGAGAAAGTTTGTAACATTAGACATGGATCTTGGCTAGTGGGCTGACTGACCATACCTTCTTGTTTCTCATTCTTTGAAACTGTTGAATTGAACTCTTTGGTCTAAGTAAGCACTTTGGAAAGAGGAGATGGGAAAGTGTGTTGCTCAGAGAGATTCCTGGGTTGTACCTGAGACCACTTAGGTACAATTTTCAGTAGGTGTAGATTAAAATTCATTGTTTTTTTGAAGGCACCCCTTCAAAGGTTAATAACCAACTGGGTTAGATCAACATGAACTAAGCATCATCTCCTTTCATTTCTTGTCCTTTCTCTACAACCTTCAAACCCTTCTCAGGTGCTAGGTGACCTATGGGCTTTGTCAATGAATATATACCAGGAATTTAGCTTCTTTCTGTTTATATTTACTCTTTTGTTCAACAGTGGATGAACATTATGCACACTTATACTATACACTTCAACTGGATACTTAAAATCAGAATACAGTCTCTTGCACTCCAGAAACTGAATAGATTGCTTCAACCTATTGCCAGTGCTAGATGTAATGAACCACAGGCATCAGTTAACATTTGCACTGCGTGTAATTCTAAAAAAGAAAATCAACTGTTATAAAGTTAATTCCCCAATTTTTTTTTTCAATATGTATAAGTAATTTCTCGTGAGATTTTCCAGCATTTCCAGTTTCAGCAGAGTTTGGAAAATTTGAACTCAGATGATTGTTGTATCCCAGCATATTCTCACGTGTCTTAGCTCAGAATAATCAAAAAGACAAACAGAAACAAAACAGAAAACAACCCCCCCCCCAAAACAAACACAGACCAAAAAAAGTTACTCACATTTGTCCCAATCCAAAGAAATATTGAGGGTAAATGTCTTTATTCAAAAGCAGCTCAGTGCCCTTTATTAGATAACTAAATGATTTTGATTATGTTTAGGACTCTCAAAGGGAAAAGAGCTGTTTCTAGAGATCTTGGTTTAGAGGCTGTTGTTTGCAGGTGATTTTAAATGTATTTTTAAAAGCCCCATTATGTTTCACCAAGGACAGTTTCCTTGGCTTCCAGAGTGATATTCAAAATAAGTGTAGGTGCAGTGAAAGAGAAAGATTACATTAATGGATGGTTTCGCATTTCTGTTGAATATGAAGGCTGCCCAATATTTTAATATAATGAAACTCTTTTTTTAAGTCCTCATTCTGTAATGGATACATTTAGCATCAGATGTCTCCTTATAAAATGAGTAATAAAACCCACTTTGCTTGAAATTTAAAACAGTTTCAAAGATATTGAAAGTTTTTCTGCTCATATCTTGCTTTTATAAATATGATATGAATAATTACTTCAGGCAATTACTCAGAAAGCGCTTTTTAAATAACTGTGTTCATTGTCATATAAAAAAAAGAAATTGGGGTAAGATGGGTGAACAGGATCAAAATGAGTGGATTCTTGCCCTCAGGGAGCTTATACCATCATTTTCAATCTATTGATGGACTCTAGCCAGTGGTTCTGTTTAGAAGTTAATTTCCACCATAGTAACAACCAAATATTTATGTAGCTAATGCAATAAGGAATATATATATATATATATATATATATATATATAATGAAATAGGGGTTAATATATATATATATTAATATATTAATATATATAATATATATATTATATATATTAATATATATATATATTAATATATATATAATAATAATATTATATATATATACATATATATATATATATATATATATATATAATGAAATAGGGGTTAAAAAAAAAAGTTTGCTTACAAAAAGCCCTTAGGATGTGCTTTATCTCTACCTATGAACTATGTAGAATTGGCTTGCTTACAAGCCAGACACCTGCTGAGTCTAGTGAATTATTATTGACTCATTTTAGGAGAAAACAGAAGCAACAAGATGTCTTATGGCATTTATTCAGCAAAGAACTATTCCCCCAGTTACTCTCAACAGTTACTCTCAAGGGATTCTCATAAATTACTCAAGCAATGGTCCTTAGAAAATTAAAAAAAAAACAAAACAAACAAAGAAGCAAACGAAACAAAACCCAACTGCCCATACTAGCCAACCATGAAAAGAAAAATATTACAAGATTATCAGAAGGATCTAATTTAAGTTTTGAGATAGGAACCTCCAAAGTGTGTCAGTTATATATTGATAACAGTCTTTTAGTATTCTGGGTTAAACATTTAATTCTAAAGTGTGCTCCAGGAAGATTAAGACTGGAGCATAAGTATTGTTCTCAAAGGGTTCTCAGTGTTCTCTTAAAGTTTTATCTATATCTATCTATCTACCTACCTACCTACCCAACTACTTACCTATCTATTCAGTTGAATATTTATTGAGTGCCTATTGTATGCTTTCACTGTGCTTAGCATTATGGAGAGGAAAAAGAGACATGGTTTCTATTTTCAGCTCATGGGGTGATAGACCTAAGTCAAAAAATCCTAATCACTGCAGTGCGCTATGGAGAAGTAGGTATTAACCTTGGTAATGAGCTTAGGACAGGAAGGGATTAAGGGGTCAGGAAATACTCTCAGAAGACAGAATGTATAAGACAAGATGTGAAGCAGATGTAGGAGTTAACCAGAAAGATGGCCACTTTCTCCAGAGGGCGAGGAGGAACCAGAGATAAAGATGAAGAGGTAAAGGCAAGATCACACAAGTCTCTGTAGTCCGTATTTAGAAGTTCTAGCATTATCTCAGGAGCAGTCAGTGTTAAGGGTCATTGAAAACTCGACAGAGATGGGAGTAGGTGTCAGATTTTTGTGTTAAAGAGTCACAATTGTGAAGGTTAGAGGGTGAGTTAGGTGCATTTTCTTTAAAAAGCAGTAAATAAATATCAGAGAAAGTAAGGTTTTTAACTCTGACTTGGGGTTCTCTAAAATTATTTGGGAAAAGTATTTGGGAAATAATAGGAACTGATTACCCACCCTATAGTATGGGCTTATTTGTAACCTAGTAAGTGTGTAAGTTATGAAGTGCCAATGTAAAGTCAGATTGTTAAATCTATATAGCCTCAAACTGATCATTACAGAGAAAGATGAAAATATGATGATTTACAGATAAGTCTGGATTGCCATTCTTAAAGTTCCATGTGTTCTGATGAAAATGATAATTGAAAAGAATAAGTTCAAGGCAAAATATTCAAATATAGGAAAAGAATATTTTCCTTATATTTTCTAGCATTTGAAGACATTAGAATTATTGAAATATATGAAGTATATATTGAAGACATTTCCCAAATCTAGGCAGAGTATTCCTGTTTTCTTTTCGCAGTCATGACAAATAGTTAAAAACAGGTGGAGTTATAAAGATACTACAGGCTGATAAGAAGCAAGTGCCTCAGACATTTTAAAGCATTTGTGTGAAAAAAAGATCTCTTTAGAAAGACATAAGAAGGGATTTTTTCAAAATGAGGAGAAAGGGAGAAGGTGCCCACATCAAAATAAATTACAATTCATTTGTGTTCCAAATACTGGGAGATAAACTTCCACTTGCCTCATGAGAGCGTCACTGCTTTCAGATTTGCCCTTCACCCATAAACAAACATGCGAAGATACTGTTTGTCAGGTTTTAGACAAGAGGCAGAGCAAGAGGACGATCCTTGAAAAAAGGAAATAACCTGAGCCGGGTCCAAGAATTGCCTAGGGCTTCAGGCTAGAGGTGTTTTGGGGCAGTGCCAGGGAAGATGGCACCTGAGCAGAGCACTAAAGTCCTGTTGAGTTGAAGAGGAAGACTTGGTGTTTGCTGTGGGATTTCTTTTCCTTTAGTGCCCCCAGTTCTTGGTCATGCTGCTTGGGAGAATGAAGAGGTAGACCAGATGAAGAGTGGTGGGCAGCGGAGCAAAGTCTCAGAAGTAGTACAAAGCACCTGAAGAGGAAGGGGACCAAGGGTTGACTGTGGCTAAGTCTAAAGGCTTTATGGATCCTTTGGTGTGGGCTGTTTTAATCTGATTAACCCTCCCTGTGCCTCTCATCCAATCAGGTTGTCACGTACCTAGCCCATGGGTGGAGGGCTCCTTCCAGGGTGGTGTAAAATTCTTTGAAGGGTGGTTTCCTCCTAAGACAGATCCCCTTTGTGCCTGCCTGCCTGCTTCGACCCTTCATCACAGGGTCCAAGCAGACAGAGGAGAGCAAAAAGGCAGTAACAGAACAGGAATGAGCCAAAGAATAGAGAGAATGATACAGCAGCGTAACATTTGCGTAACATTTTAGAAGACTTATCTGGGGGCAACTGAGTGCCTCAGTCAGTTGGGTGTCTGCCTTTGGCTTAGGTCTTGACCCCAAAATCCTGGGATCGAGGCTCAGTGTTGGGCTCCCTGCTCAGCCGGAGTCCGCTTCTCCTTCTCTCTCTACTGCTCCCCTGCTTGGGCCATCTCTATCTAATAAATAAATACAATCTTTAAAAAAAAAAAAAAAAAAGACTTACCTTGTGGCACCTGGGTGGCTCAGTAGATTAAGCATCTGCTTTCCACTCAGGTCATGATCCCAGTGGGATCGAGCCCCATGTCACTCTGCCTCTCCCTCTCCCCCCAATTCATGCTTGTTTTCTCTCTCTAGTGCTCTCCCTCTCTCAAATAAATAAATAAAATCTTTTTTTTTTTTTTTTTAAAGAAGACGTATCTGTATTTTCTTGGCATTTAGAGACTAATTTGAGGCCCTTTCTAGGTTGGCCATAATATCTCTACGTAAGAGGAGTGTGGGGCTTTCAGGCATTATTATGAAGGAGTGAGAAAAAATTAGATCTCCTCAGGTGCATTCCAGAGAGCCAGAAAAAAAGTTGTTATGGGCTGTCCAATGACGCTCTTAATAACAGATACTGTGATAGGACAGTTGGTCCTGGGTACAGAGTAGAGCAGAAAAGGTGGTTTCAGAATTAAGAAAGGGATTGACTGGTTTTTCTTCTATTTCCAAAATCACCCAAAGCTCTGGGTTTCCTATGATGAGCTGTTTTGGAGGAGCCACCGTGTTCATCCACAGGCCTCATCAGTCCTGATCAGGGCGTGCTGGGTTCCTGAGCCCTCACAGATTGAGGTCCCTGAGGGCATTCAGATTTCCAGTGTCCTTCTTCACAGTGGGACACAGGTTACAGGGCCTTGGTTTTTGTTACTGAGGGCATTCTCTCTTCCAGTATCCCAGGCAGCCACAGAGATGGTATTCGGGGCCAGGGCCTTGGGAGACTGAGCTGGCAATGACATGCAAGGCTGCCACCAAGGCCTCAGGCGTCCTCTTCAGCTCCTTCTCCTGCTCCCTACTTGCTTTTTGGTCCCAACTGTAAAGACCAGCTTGGCAGTTCCTAAGAGCTCTTCTAGTGTTCCCTGGGGTCCAAGAGTCAACTTCCGCAGTTTTTTCTGAATATCTGGGGCTGACTGGATGATGCATTTGTCTTTAAGGATGATGCCAGCCATGGGAGAAGTGGGGGAGATAGCTGTGTATTTAATGAGAGCCTCTCTCAATCTTTCTAAGAAAACTGTTGGGTTTTCTTCCTGAGTTTGGGTAACAGTTAATAACTTACCAATATCATTCAAGCAAACCTTCATTCCCCATTCTCAGTTTTTACCTGGGGAACCT
The DNA here is from genome assembly GCF_011764305.1 of Mustela putorius furo. Classification (NCBI taxonomy): domain Eukaryota; kingdom Metazoa; phylum Chordata; class Mammalia; order Carnivora; family Mustelidae; genus Mustela; species Mustela putorius. The sequence goes on from NW_025421999.1 coordinate 7,823,765, forward strand.
GTGGGGACATCTGAAATGGGGAGTGTTAAGTCCAGGGGGTGCTCTTCTTCCTCCTTGAAAGCAAGAGGAGAAGGAGCCATGATGCAGTAGGCATGGGAGATGGTATAGGAACCAGTTTTATGGGCTGCACCCAAGATGGTGGAGGGGAGACAGAAGAGGCAAAGTGTTGTGAGAAGGCAGAGAAAGAAGGAGCAGATGCCGTGTTTTTTGTTGTTTTTTTTTTTCCACCAAAAGGGAAATATGCAGTCCATATCTGGCCAGAGAAAATAAGGAATTTCCTCAAACAAAGGGAATTTCACTTGGAAATATTCCTTAAAGTCTCTGTCCTGAGATAGAGTAACCACCGTCTCCAATCATAGCCATTAACCCGGGAAATGAACTAAGTAGAAGCCCCCATGTATTGCTCAGTCCCTCTGTGATTAAGGCTGGAAGTGACAGTGATACCAGTTTCCAAAGGAATCTTTAGGGTCCCAGCTGGGGTCTTGAGGAAGTATAGCCTGGGCTCCAGGTGGAAACTGGAAACCACACATGGGCTTCTCTGTCCCTTCATAACAAAGTGACTCATCCCTGTATCTTTCAAAAGCAGCCAGAACCCTGTGTTTTTCTGCCTCAGAGATGTTCTGATTTAGCAGAAGCATTACATCCTTCCAGCTTAATGCGAACAAATATGGGAGATTTTGGAAGGCTTCTATTGATGTGGATGTGTTGTTCCTTTGTGCCCTCTGCCTCCTTCCTCAGGCTGTGGGAGAGAACAGCCAGGAGGCTGAGATCAATCTTACATTGCTGACATAGATCTTTGTTTTCCCCTAAGGCCCAGAGACATTGTATATGAGGTACTTCTCCAATTTTCCCTCATGCTTCCAACTGTAATACTACCCTCCGGTGGCCATGTCTTACCCTCCAACTTGTATTGTGGCCTTTGCAGGTCGAACTCTTCCCGGGTAAAACTCAGAAGACATTCTAAAGGAGTCCACCTGTATTGTGGCTGTGCCTCAGAACAAAAGAAAATGAGCCACTTTATACCAGTTAAAAGCAGGAAGGCATTGCAGTTTACAGGTTGGACTGTTCTCAGTTAAAACCAGGAAGGCATTCTTTAGGAGTATAGGTTTTGGTCAGAGAGTTGCCCCTCCGTAAGAAAAGAAGAAAAGATATGGGGCACCTGAGTGGCTCAGAGGCTTAAGCCTCTACCTTTGGCTCAGGTCATGGTCTCAGGGTCCTGGGATCCAGTCCCACATCAGGCTCTCTGCTCAGCAGGGAGCCTGCTTCCCCCTCTCTCTCTCTGCCTGCCTCTCTGTCTACTTATGATCTCTCTCTCTCTGTCAAATAAATAAATAAAAATCTTAATTAAAAAAAAAAGAAGAAAAGGCATCCCTTACCTCAATATCTTATGATTAATCAGGAAGACTTTTGGGAAGAGAGGAAAAGGCATCTCCCACTTTAGTTCCTTATCCTTTCCTGATTTGTAGCCCTGGACAGACAGCCAGAGCCTCTCCCATCTCGGGGAGGTGCTGGAAGTAGTTATACTTACATAGCCTTAGCTGTAGCTCTAGAGAATGACCCTGGTTTCCCCCACCCTCTCCTTTTTTGTCCCTTGCTTCCCTCCCGCGGGACTCGAGGGGTGGTACCCACTATGACCAAACAGACTCAGTAGAATTGTTCTATCTGGTATAGCCACATAATCATTTTGGTAAAGGCTAACTCTTGGAGGGACAAGATATGGTGCCCAGGGAGGGGAAATCCACCAGGATAAGCCCTGTGGAACTGGAAGTCAGAAGATCCCTTTGATAGACCTTAGTTCCCTTGCCCTGCCTGGCCTTCCCTTCATTTAGGTAGTGTGGCCAGCGGGGTGGGGTGGAGTAGGGTGGAGGTTCTAGTTATGCCAGGGATAGGAGGAGTTGGAAATAGGAGAGAAGAAACTGAGAGCTGTGCAGAAAAGAAGCTTAAAGACTGCATAAAAATCCTTAAGTCTTTGTCTAAATAATAAACTCTGCATGTTGGTCAAGACCCTATAAGATCTGGCACAGAACAGATATTCTGAAGCTGTGAGCTGAATGTAGATTCTGGAGGTCACGCAGTGCTTGGAAACACTGGAGTTTTGACCAACAGAGAATAGACAGACCTCAGTAAACACCCTCGTTATTTAACTGAGGCTTCAGAAAAGCCACGCTTTAGTGTAAAAACTACTCTGAACTAGAAGTCATCCAACTATTCTATAAAGGACTGAATAGTAAATATTTTAGTTTGCAGGCCATGCAGTCTTTGTTACAACTAATTGACTCTGACACTGTAGAATAAAATCAGCCATAAACAGTAAATAAATAAATAAGTAAGCAAGTATTGATGTGTTTCAATAAAATTTTATTTATGAAAACTTTTGGTGAGCCAGACTTTTCCCAGGACTATAATTTATGCATCTTTCCTCTAAACCTGCCATAACAAAGCCTAAAAATGAAGCTTAAAATAACAATATGTTTCATTAATAAATTAACTGTCAGATTTAAATTCAATGCTCTGAAGATAATAAAAAGAAACAGATTGTCAAAAATATAACATCCAGGGGCGCCTGGGTGGCTCGGTGGGTTAAGCCGCTGCCTTCGGCTCAGGTCATGATCTCAGGGTCCTGGGATCGAGTCCCGAATTGGGCTCTCTGCTCAGCAGGGAGCCTGCTTCCCTTCCTCTCTCTCTGCCTGCCTCTCCATCTACTTGTGATTTCTTTCTGTCAAATAAATAAATTAAATCTTAAAAAAAAAAAAATATATATATAACATCCAAAATGTCCCACATACAAAAAAAATTACTAGACATACAAAGAAGCCTAAAAATGTAACCCATATACAAGAAAACAAATAGTTGGGCACATGGGTGGCTCCATCAGTTAAGCAGCTGACTTTGGCTCAAGTCATGATCCCAGTGTCCTGGGGTTGAGTCCCACATTGGGCTCTCTGCTCAGTGGAGAGTCTGCTTCTCCTTCTGCCCCTCCCTCCCTGCTCATCCTCTCTCTCTCATGCAAAAATAAGTAAGTAAGTAAGTAAATAAATAAATAAATAAAATTTTTAAAAAAAGGAAACTAATATTCAATAAAGAGAGAGCTAGAGATAACAAAGATAATTAGGATTGACAGACAAAACTTTAAAATAGCCATTATTACTATGTTCAATAATTTAAAGAATTTAAAGATTTTAAATTAAATTAAATATAAATTAAATTAAATATATTTAATCTGTGTATATTAAATATATATACAGATACGTTAGAGGCAAAACTAAGGAAAGTATATATTATGCAAAACCAATTAAAAGAAAGTTGAGTGGTTAGGATAACATTTAACAAAGTAGACTTCAAGATTACTAGTATTAGTAGAGATTAAAAAAACATTTATTGATGATAACAAGGGCCAATTCATCAGGAAGATACACTGATCCTTAATGGGTCTGTACCTAATTATAGATATTTAAAACATACCAAAGTAAAAGCTTATAAAATTGAACTGAGGAACAGACAAATCCATGGTTATAGTTGAAAATTTCAACATTCCTTTTTTGATAAGTTCTAGAAAAGGTTGACAAAAAATGAGTTAAAGATATAAAAGATTTGAAAAACACTACCAACTAATGTGACTTCATTAAGATTTACAGAAACTATATTCAGCAATGCAGAATACATATCCTATTCAAGGGTGTATGAAACAAATACCAAGAGAGACTATCTTTTAAGTATAAAATAAATAATAGATTTTAAAAGATGAAAATCATATAAGGCATATTCTTTTACCATAGTAGAATTAAATTAGAAATCAATATCAAAAAGATAATGGAAAATACCCAAATATCTGAAAATCTAATAAACCACAAGGTAAGGAATAAATCACAAGGAAAATTAAAAAATATTTTGAACTGATACTGAAGATATAATATATCAAAAGTTGTGGGATACAGCTAAAGCAGTACACAGAAGGACATTTATGGCTTTAAATGCTTATATTAAAAAATAAAAAAAGTTATAAAATCTGTCACTTATGTTTCCACCTTAAATATCTTTAAAGCAAGAAAAAAGAGACTTTTGGTTTTTAGTCCAACATGTAAGAAGCTGGAAGTCTCTACTCTGTCCTAAAAACAAGCAAAAAGCAAATCAAACTGAAAAATGAACAATTCTTATAGATCCATGGACAAAAATTACTAATAGCATAAAAGAAAAGGAGATATCACTACAGGTTTCACAGACACTAAAATGATAATCAAGAAATACTATAAACAATTCTATGCCCACAAATTCGATAACCGAGATGAAATAAACCAATTCCATGAAAGACAAAATCTGCCAAAACTCATGCAAGAAAAAAAAAATAGACATTCTGAATAGACCTATACAGATTAAAGATATTGAATCAGTAATTAATAATCTTGTAAAACAGAAAGCTTCAGGCCCAGGTGAGTCCACTTGTGAACTCTACAAAACCTTTAAGGAAGAAATTATATGAATTCTCTACAATCTTTTTAGAAGATAGAAGCAAAGGGAATACTTCCAAACTTAACACTATGAGACCAGCATAGTGTCAAAACCAGAAAAAAACATTGCAAGTAAAGAATACTACAGACCAATTTCCATGAATATGATGCAAAAATCCTCAACAAAATATTAACAAAGTGAATAAAATAATATATAAAAAGAATTATACAGCACAACCAAGCAGGGTTTATCCCCAGTAAACAGGCTGGTTCAACATTCAAAAACTAATCAATGTAACCATCATATCAACAGGCTAAATAAGGAAATCCAAGACCTTATCAATAAATTTAGAAAAAAAAATCTAACACTTATTCATGATAAATTCTCAGCAAATTTGAAGTAGATGGGAATGTCTTCAGCTGGATAAAGAATATCTACAAAAGAACTCTTGCTAATATCATGCTTAATGTTGAGAACCTTGAAGTTTTCCCATAAAGAACAGTCATAAGGCAAGGATATCTCCTACCACTACTGCATTCCAATGTGTACTAGAAGTCCTAACTAAAACAGTAAGACAAAGAAAGGAAGGAAGGCATACAGGTTGAGAAGGAAGAAGTAAGACTGTCTTTGCTGATGGCATGACCATTTAGAAAACCTGAAAGAATCAATAAAGAAACTTTTAGAAATAATAGGCAATTATAACAGGATTGCAGTATACAGGGTTAATACACAAAAATCAGTTGTATTCCTGTATAACAGCACTGAACCAATGGAATTTGAAACTAAAAAACATAATGCCATTTACTTTAGAATTCCAAAAAATTAAGTAGGTATAAATCTAACAAAATATGTACAAGATCTCTATGAGAAAAAAACACAAAAACCTGATGAATAAAATTAAAAAAGAACTGAATAAATGAAGAGATATTCTGTGTTCATGGGTAGAAAGATTCAATATTGTCAAGATATCAATTCTCAACTCATTTTATAGATTCAACACAATTTCAATCAAAATCTCAGCAAGTTATTTAATGAAAATTGACAAACTGATTCTAAAGTTTATTTGGCAAGGCAAAAGACTCAGAATAGCCAACACAGTATTTTTTTCAAAAAATTTTTTCTATTATTTTATTTATTTACTTCTCAGAGAGAGAGCACAAGCAGGGGGAGTAGCAGGCAGAAGGAGCAGTGGGCAGAAGGAGAAGCAGGCTCCCCATTGAGCAAGGAACCTGACATGCGACCTGATCCTAGGACCCTGGGATCGTGACTTGAGCGGAAGGCAGATGCTTAACCAACTGAGCCAACCCAGGTGTCCCTAGCCATCACAGTACTGAAGAAGAACAGAGTTGAAGGACTGACACTACCTGACTTCCAGATCACTATGAAGCTACAGTAATCAAGACATCGTGGTATTGGCAAAAGAATATAGAAATAGATCAATGGTACAAAATAGAGAGCCCAGAAACAGACCCATATAAATACAGTCAACTGGTCTTTGACAAAGATCAAAGGCAAGACAATGGGTCAAAGATAGTCTTTTCAACAAATGGTGCTGGAATAACTGTACGTTCTCATGCAAAGAAAAAAATTAATCTAAACACAGACATTACACGCTTCCCAAAAATTAAATAAAAATGGACCATAGACTAAATGTAAAACACAAAACTATACAGCTCCTAGAGGATAACAAAGTGTAAAATCTAGATGACCTCAGGTTTGATGATGACCTTTTTAGATACAACACCAAAGGAATAATGCCTGAAAGAATAAGTAAGCTGGACTCCTTAAAGATTTCCGATTTGTGAAAGACCCTGTTAAGAGAATGAAAAAAGCCACAGACTGGGAAAAAATATATATTTACAAGAGGCATCAAAGATAAAAGACTGTTATCCAGGGGTACCTGGGTGGTTCAGTCAGTAACACTTCTGCCTTCACCTCAGGTCGTGACCCTAGGGTCTTTTGTCAAGCCCTGCATGGAGCCAAGCTTGGACGCTGCCTCATGCTGGAGCTTCCTGCTGGACAAGGAGCCTGCTTCTCCCTCTCCCTCAGCTTGTGCTCTCTTGCTGTCAATACTTAAACAAAACAGTTATCCAAAATATACAAAGAACTTTTAAAAATCAACAATGTGAAAACAAATAACTCATTTAAAAAAATTGGTCTAAGACCTCAACAGATACCTCAGTAAAGAAGATATGCAAATGAAAAATCAGCATATGAAGAGATGCTCCAGGAGGTAGGTCACCAAGTAAATGCTGATTAAAACAACAATGGGATATCACTGCATACCTACTAGAATGGCCCAAGTCAAAGGCTGGCAAAAATAGGAACACTCATTCAGTGCTGGTGGGAATGCAAAATGATACAGTTATTTTAAAAGACAGTTCAGAGTTTTTCACAAACGTTAACACAATCGTTTCATATAATCCAGCAACTGTACTCCTTGGTATTTACTCAAAGAAGTTGAAAACTTTTATCTGCACAAAAACCTACACATAAGTAACAGATGTTTATCCATAGCAGCTTTATCCATAAAGGCCCAAACTTAGAAGCAACCAAAATATCCTTGAGGAAGTGAGTGGGTTACATGTCTGGTACATCCAGACAAGGAAATATTACTCAGCACTAAAAAGAAATGATCTACTGAGACATAGAAAGTCATGGAGGAAATGTAAATGAATATTACTAAGTAAAAGAAGTCAGTCTGAAAAGGCTACACATTGTATGATTTCAACTATGTAGCATTCTGGGTAAAGCAAAACTATAGATACAATGAAAGATTCCTGGTTGCCAGGGGTTAGGGAAGAGGAATAGTTGAATTAGCAAAGCAGGAGGGTTTTTAGAACAGTGAAACTTCTCTGATACTATCCTGGTGGATACATGTCATGCATTTGTCCAAATTCATAAAATATACATGAAGAGTGAACTCTAATGTAACCTATGGACTGTGAGTGATAATGATGTGTCAGTGTAGGTTCATCACTTATAACAAAGATATCACTCTGGTGGGGATGCTGATATTAGGGAGGTAATTCATATTTGGAGGCATGACATATATGGGAAAGCTCTAACTTCTGTTCAATTTTATAGCAAACATAAAACTGCTATAAAAAAATAAAAATGAAATCTATTTTTTAAAAAGCAAGAACAAATTAAAGCCAAAGGAAGTTTTATAAGGGGAAATAACAAAGATGAAAGCAAAAAGAAATGAAGTAGATATTGACAAGTTAATAAAGCCCTAAAAACTGTTTTTAGAAAGATGAATAAACTTGAAAATATTATGATACCATTTTTATATTGGAATTTTTAAATCTTCACGTATCTTAATTTTTATGTGCAAGGGTTAATTTTGTGTATGAACCTGTCACATAAGGGATGCCCAGATAGCTGGTAAAACACTGTTTCTGGGTTGTCCTGTGAGGGTGTTTCTGGGTTGTCCTGTGAGGGTGTTTCTGGAAGAGATTTACATTAGAATCAATAGACTAAGTAAAGAAATTCACCTTTGCCAATGTTTGTGGGCATTATTCAATCCATTGAGAGCCTGAATAGAACAAAAAGGAGGAGGTAGGATGAATCTGCTCTCTGCTTGAGCTGGGACATCCGTCTTCTCCTACACTTGGATATTGGTACTTCTGGTTCTCAGGCCTCCCAACTCTAACTAGGGCTTACTTCTCTGGTTTCTCTGGTTCTTAGGTCTTTGGGTCCTGACTAGAACTACACCAGTGACTTTCCTGAGCCTCTACCTTGAAGATGGCAGATCAAGGAGTTTCTCGAGAAGCATGTGAGCCCCATAATATCCTTCATAATAAATTTATTTCTGTAAATCTGCATATAACCTATTACTTCTGATTCTCTAAAGAACCCTAATACATTATATGAGTTAGATTTACTGTTCTTATCACACTTTCCTCACACCAGTGTGTTGTAATTTGTTACCAGTAATAAATTACCAAATTTTAGAGGAATTCTTTATAACTAGAAATATTCAAGTTTATTCCTATAATGTTATTCCCACTAAAGTTTATTATTAAACGTGTCTTACCTCCAGCTGCTGTAACAAACACCATACACTTAGTGGTGTAAAAACAAGGACTTAATTTCTCAAAGTTTTGTTTGCTGGAAAGTTCAAAATCAAAGAGCCAGCAGATTCAATGCCTGGTGAAGGCCTGCTTCTTGGCATAGAGAAGGCTTCTAACTATATCTTCACATGGCTCTGAGAGAGATGGTATTTCTCTTGTCTTTTCTTGTAAGGGTACTAATTCTCTTCATGGGGGCTTTACCTTCATGACCTAATTATCCTCCAAAAGGCTCATCTCTTAATCCTCCTAATCTTAGGGATTCAGGCTTCAACAGATGAATTTGGAGGAAACACATTCAGTTCACTGTGTATAGGCTTTCCTGAAAGAGAAAAAAAAAAAAAGGAAGTTATACTTTGAGAATTATACATAAGCACTGATATTTCCATGGGAATATGTCCCAAATTTGGATATCATTTGTCATACTTGTTGAAGTAGGGGGAAAAAGTTAATCACTAACTAGCCCAGCTAATGAGGTCCCTATGTTAGAACATGAAAAGTTGTCAAAACAAAATTACTTGGAATAAAATCATAGGACAATGATCACAGGACTTGATCAAAGGATTGAAGAAAACCAAGAGTCAGGTCTGTTGGCACCCACACCCATTCCTGTGTGAGAATCCATTAGATCCTAGGCCCAAGTTTATAGAGTTCCTTCTAAAAATAAACTCTGCCTTTTAAGTTAAGAGAAATGTTTTATGTTTCACGTGAATCTTTGTGAAAACTTTAAGTGATGAATTTACAAGCAGTGTCAAAATCTTTCAGGATAATATAGATTAAGTGGAATTATATTACTTAAATTTGTATTTTCTTTGTCACATTCCTGACTATCCCACATATATTTTTAGGTTCTTTCTTTGAATGAGGAGGACCATGACAATTTTACTTATCCAATGTAGACATACAGAAGTAGGCCTGGGTCTGAGCAAGGATTTGGCAAGATATATTATGAGGAGAAATTGCCGAACCTCCTAACTCCATGGCTACTTTCTAGAGCATGTGCATCTTCTAGTCATTCAACAGCAGATTTATGAAGTGCTTAGTATGTGCTAGGCACTCTACTGGGGGCTTGGGGATGCATCACTGACAAAACAGATGTCTTTGCTCACAAAGTTTAATTTTCCCAAAGCAGAATTTTAATCATTTCATAAGCCTGCTTAAAAACCTTCAGTAGTTCCCCAGCTTCTGCTAAAATAGAAACAAATTCCTCGATCCTTCATTGAGAGAGTCCAGAAGCTGACTCAAGCTATCTTTCCATGTTTTTCTCCCGTTTTTCACTTTCCTTGTGATGATTTTACACCCCAGTCAGACTGGGGGATTCTTACCCTCCAGTTTTCACCTCACCAGAACGCCCAGATGCCTTCCTTTTCTGCCATCTTCTTTAGTCCTTTCAGTTTTTATTTTTTCCTTCTTCCCTTCTGATTCTTTCTCCCTTCCTACCAAGCCAATTTATTTCCTCAGCAAACATTAATCCTGTGCCTACTATGTGCTGGACACTGTGGTAGATGCTGGGGAGGTAAAGACAGTTTTCTCTTGTTTCCACTCATTGAAATATACACAAGCTATGCTTAGATTTGAGCATAGCATGCAAGTAGAACTGGGGTGAGGCAGAAAAATGTTAAACAAATGTCCTTCTGCCTATTTATTGGCTAGTGTCAAGCTATAAATTCCAAGAGAGCAGGACTGTGCATGCTGTTCACTTTATTACTATTTTTTTTAACCCCAGCACCTGGCACATTCTCTCTTATATCGCTAATACTCAGTTAATAATTACCGAATGAATGAATGAGAACTAGCAAATAAGACCACAAAATGACTTTAGAAGAAGAGTAACAGATGAAAAAATATTTGAGTTGCCCAGGATCCACGAAGAGAGGGAACTTGAAAGCCTTAGAGTCAGAATTATAAAACCAGTTAGGGGCTGAGTCTCCAGTAATTTTGAATTGTTACTCCTCTGAACTATCCCAAAGCCTGTTAAGGTATGGGAGAGAAAATATTTATTTTAAAGGTATGTTTTTTGAATCCAGGGACCAAAAAAAAAAAAATATTTTTTTCAGGTGCACTTCCTTTTATCAGGCAATGAATGTCACATCTATTTCCCTTTTCCATTTATTTGCCAAGAAACTGAGCTAAACAGGGCTCAACTCAACTCATCTGAGCCTCAACCATAAATCCAGAGGCCAATGTCTTGCCCATTGGGGTCTAGTGAAGATTAGATGTGATGACTGATGGCAAGAGCACTGCTCATGTTCAGTTACATAGGGGAAGCTCACTTAGGGAGGCTTCCTTAAATTCCCCAGAGAACTTTTATGGTCCTGCTGCTTTAGAGATAGGACAAACTGTTCATCGATTCTAGTCATGTGATAGTAGCATGTCATGCAATGGTAAGTGGCTGAAAATCCTTGCTGTGCCACATCTCTTTGTTTGTTTCCTGTCCTATAAAACAGGTATAATTTTAGTATTTACTTTATAGGGTCGTAAAAATAAATGAGTTATAAATATAAGAGGCTTGGTGAACAATCTCAGCACAGAGTAAATATAGAGTGAATATGAACTCTTATAACACTCTTGGTTGTAATCAACCCAGAGCCTTCATAGGTGAACAGCATAAGGATTAAGAGCAAGATCACTCAGATCAAGCTGCTTGAGTTCATTTCTTAGGTCTACTAGCTTTTACTTTCTTTGTGAACTCAAGCAAACTAATGTCTCTGGGTTCAAATTTCCTTATTGCTCAAATGAAAATACTAACAGTACCCATGTTGTAAAGCTTTGTGAAGTTTAAAGTAACTAACTGATCTGACACTTAAAACAGAATCTGGCATGTAATTATAGATCTGTTAAGCGTTGTTTCTTTCTATAATGAAAAAGTGTTCCTGGTCCAGTAGGAGAGAGAGAAAAGAGAGATGTAATAAATGATTACAACATAACATGGTAAGTGCGGATAGACATGACCATACTTTGCAAACTGATTCATTTATGTGAAACATTAAGTAAATTACCACCTAACTGGTAAAGTTAACACAATGTATTTACTCAGGGATACTACTACTATCATTTAATTACCTGATTGGAATAACAAATATTGACAAAGGGAAGGAAACCCTGCTAGAGGAAATAAGCATTCTCTTAATGAGATGGCTTTGTTTTAATCATAAATGACTTAAATGTACTTCATTTGTTCTAGCTTTCCCAAAAGATTGTTCAACTGTGATAATAACAGTGGATCTGGCTCTTACTTCATAAAAGCAGAAAATATGCTTAATTAAGATTGCCCATCACAACAGCCTTCTGTAAATGTGCTATTTTCACAGCTTGCTTCACACCTCTTCTACCAGCACCTGGTAATTCTTTGCGTATCTTTGTCCTACAGAAGAAAACGCTGTCATCCTCTCAAACTGTGTCTAAATAGGTTGCGTGTACCCAAGAGTTCCATGCTATTTCCTCACACTCATCAATCCCATCTGCCTACTGTCGTCCTTTTGTTCTTTCCATTTTGATTTTTTTCCCTATGGCTATGCTGGAAAGATCAAAGAGCAGACATCAGTTTGTATGAGTATATTATTAGGATGTGAAGTCAGGAATGCTTAAACCAAAGTCATCAGAACCAAAGTTATCAGAGCATAACATGTTAGGGTCTTTCAGTAGTGTTTTAGGACTTATTACATAAAATAGTAATCACTGCCCCTGGTTCTGTATATATGTAGATTAGTAGAAGATTCTGATTAATAGAATTCTGAATATTTGAAAATGTAAAGGACTATGCTTGACTTCTCTATTTTTCTGCTTGTTTCTTAGCTTTTTGGTTGTTTTTTTTTTTTTAGTTCAGATTTAGTTTGAAATATGTTTTCATCACCCTTTCTTCTCCTTAGAGAGGAATGGAGAAACTTACAGTTAATGGCCATGTGAGTGATAAGAGATATAATATCCAACGAAATCACACAAAAACTCCCTTCCTTCTCCAGGCCAATGAAAGACGTTATGTGCCAGAATTATCTTGCCGGGACTGAAAGACTATTGCCACTGCAAATAATGACTTGAATCTTGGGGACAAAAATTTTACTTTCTTAAAAAAAAATTACTTTCTTAAAGAGCTTAACATTAGTCCATTTTGGCTCATTTATGAAGAGAAGTCTTGAGAGTGTACTTACCCTTAACTGTAAGTTATGCTGAATAATAAATTACATGGTAGGAATTTTACTAGTATGTTAGTTGGAATCTTTTGCCATTCTTCTTAATCAGCTGTGATATCAGGGCCCATGTGGTATTACAACATCTGCCAGCAACTGCAGCCCTACAGCCTTCCCAATGCAAACGCAATAGATTTCCAGCTTCTCATTGACCTGAACTGAGTCATATGGGTAGGTTGGTGGAATGCCCACTTGACTTAGGCATGGGTAACATGCTCTTACCTGAGCTTTAGGGCTGAACACTGGAGAAGGATGGCTTACATGGGAAATTTAGGGTATTATTAAACAAGCAAAAAAGATGAACTGGGATAGTAGGCACTCATAACACAACAAATGACATAACGATAAGTGATAACATGTCACTTAACAATCAGTTAACATGTACTGAACACTTATCATTTGTCAAGTCATGTTCTGAGTGTACTGACTCTCAAAAGAAAATAATTCCCTGTATTACTCTGTGTTACAATATCCCATAGAATTAGATAGAATTTTGGGTTTTTTCTCTGATTCTTCATTCAGACCCATGATTAAAAACTCAATATATTTGACAAGAAATTAAAATTATAGGATATTAAAGCTGGGAAATGTTTGGAGCTTTACTATAGAGATAAGTTACTATAGAGATACTACATAAGATATGAGAGGTAATAGAGAGGTAGTAAACATAGTGCAGGATATTCCAAACCATTTTGATCAAGGTCATCTATACATAGAAAATTATTGAATATGTGTGTACATTACTAATGAACTATAATCTTCTACTACTCTATTAATGTATTGAATATGTTATAAAATGTACACCAAAAATGGAAATTACAGAACCATTCTATTTTATTTTATTTTATTTTTAAGATTATTTATTTATTTATTTGACAGACAGAGATCACAAGTAGGCAGAGAGGCAGGCAGAGATGGGGGGGGAAGCAGGCTCCCTGCCGAGCAGACAGCAGGATGTGGGGCTTGACCTGAGCCGAAGGCAGAGGTCTCAACCCACTGAGCCACCCACATGCCCCTACAGAACCATTTTAAAAATGAAATAGATGATATTTTATAATGTCTTGCTAACCATGACATCTTCTTGTTATCATTTTTTGTATAGTATTCACTTCTCAGGATTCATCACTACGATGGTGGATGAAAATCCATAGTTCAGCTATTCTTTTGATAATTTCAAATACTTTGGCCAACTTATTTCCAGTATTGATTAAATAGGCTTTTTAAAATATCAGGTGATATTGCTAATAAAAACTAGTAATAAATCTAGGAAAAGTGCCAGTTGTGCCATTTTCTTGTATATCTGTGTCTGAATTATTAGTATCTGCTTCAGTTTGTGGTTTGGTTTGGTTTTTTACAGGAATCTTTGTACAACACTGTCTATTCAAAATAAAAAATATTACATCTGTAAATCCTCTTAACTGGGCATTAGTCATCTGCACTGAGAGGAAAAAGTCCTCTGTTGAGGACCGCCCACTCTTTCCTAAGGACCCCTCCCACATCTTAAGTGCTCAGTTATGGCCCAATGAAGGACAGGTGTCGTCAGTCTATGTACTAGATATTGAAAAAGCTGATTTTTTCCTCATTTTTAAAATAAAGATAAAAATGGGTGCTAATATTTTCTTTTTCCTCCCACCAGCCCTCCACTTGTGAACTGCCTTGAACAGTCCTGATCACATCCAGATTATCTCTGGAGATCAGTGACTAGTGGCACAGAATGAGGATAGGCAGATACATTGCATGTCCTGGTCCTGCCTGCAGCCCACTGTGCAACCTTCATCTGTTGTTCGTCCGTTAAATGAGGAATATGAGGTCATCCTCATGGAATTTCATGACAATTACATGAGATAATTATTTCAAATTAGGTGCCTTAATTAGGATCTTGTGTGGTCTGAAGTCAGACTGCCTTAGCTAGCTCAAGGGCCAAGTCAGCAGTCTATGTGGTGTAACCTTGACAAGTTACTTATGCTTTCCAAGGCCCATCTCCTCCCTTGCAAAATGGTAGATAATATTGGCGGCACCAACTTCTAGGGTTGTTTTGAGGATTAAATAAAATAACATTTGCAAAGTTCTTAGCACAGTGCCTGATGTAAGGAAATTCTTTATGAGAGTTAAGTCTTATTTTCATGGTTATTCTAAGGATCAATTCAGAAAAAATAAAAATTTTTACTGACAGCCTTCATTCAAAATTATGATTATATATAATGTATTTTACACATAATATGAGCTTATATACTACATACGTTCAATATAGTGTATATCATACACATATTTATGTAATTACATATATAAATTATATATAAAATATATTATTTACAATTTAGATAATACTTTATATTTATATAAAATATGTCTTTATAATTTAGACCAGTGACTCCATCATACAGAATGGTGGTCACAAAGTGAAGCCTGGGATTCCTGGGGTCTCCAAAACTCATTCAGAAGTACCGACAGGTCACAAGCATTTTCCTAAAGATACTCGGAAGTTAGTTTCTTTTTCACTCTCATTCTTTCATAAGTTTAGAGTGGGGTTTTCTCAGAGCTACATATGTGATACTGCAACAGACTAAGTGAAGAAGAAGCCATGAGAATCCAGCTGTCTATATGAGCCAGACATTGTAGAGATTTGTAAAAATCTTTTACACTCTTCTCACTAAATTTTTTTGAAATAGAAAGCTACTTTTCATAAAACATATATTACTTATATAACAGGCTTTAAAAAACTGAATTAATAAATACTTACTATTTAAAGTTCTCAGCTGGGGAGGAGGAATTGGAAGAAGCAAGGCAAAGAGTCCAAACTTCAAGTTACAAGATAAATAAATAAGTACGGGGGATGTAATGTACGACAGTATGGCTAACCAGTGCTTCTGTAAAGTCATTAAGAGAGTAAATCACAAGTTCTTATCACAAGGAGAAAAAAATCTTGTTGCTTTTTGTCTTTTCTTCTTTCTTATTTTTTTACTTTATCTACATGAGAAGATGGATGTTAATGGAACCTGTTGTACTAATCATTTCACAATATAGGTAAATCAAATCATCACGCTATACACAGTGATATATGTCTATTGTTTCTCAAGAAAATTATGGGGGAAAATGTTCTGAGTTTTAATTTTCAGTAAGGTAAAATTTGATAGCTATAATCCATATAACCAAAGATATTGTGGATCCTTAATAATTTTTGTATAAATAGAGTTTGAAAACCAAAAAGTTTTGAGAATTATTGATACAGAAAATTGTCAGTGAAAAATGACATCATTTTTAGCCACCAAAATTAGGATGCATTCTATTCTTTCAGCCTGGAAGTATACCACAGCTGCTAACATGAGATTAAGCTGGGTAAGTGAGGTGGCTCTCAGATGCTGGTGTAAATATGATCCTGGTAGGTGCCAAAGGATGAGTAAAAGGGAAGTGCCACAGCATCATGGTAGTTGAAAAGGGACTCGGAAATGTCAAATATCTTCATTATGGTCTTAGTGATGGAACTAGAATACCAAATGGGGTGTTCCTTCTCCAAATTTTTATCTGAGGGTGATATTTCAGATATAAAGATTACAGAGCTTTCAAGATTATTTGTCTTATGATTCCTCTGAAATGTAGTAGAAATAAATTATAAAACATGCATTTATTAAATTGTATTCTATCTGAATATTACTTTTACTCTTATGTTACCATTGTCCATTTCAACTAGATCTTATAAGATCTACCACAGAGAGGAAGGTTAACATTTTTCCAATTGTAAACTATCTAGCTGAAAGACATCATCATTTGTCATGTTTTTAGGTCCCCTTATAGAATTGTTTAACCTAGAATCTGTATTTTCCCAACAAAATGTCTTTTTTTTAAATAATTTTTTTAAAGATTTTATTTATTTATTTGACAGACAGAGATCACAAGTAGACCAAGAGGTAGGCAGAGAGAGCGGAGGAAGCAGGCTCGCCACTGAGCAGAGAGCCCAATGTGGGGCTTGATCCCAGGACCCTGGAATCATGACCCGAGCTAAAGGCAGAGGTTTTAAGCACTGAGCCACCCAGGCGCCCCTACAAAATGTCTTATACCTACATTACATTGCTCTTTTCCATTTGCCTTGCCAAACTAAATAAAGAGGTAAACTAAAGTAATTCAAACTACCAAAAATTGAGTTTATTTTAGAATAGCAGGGGATCCATAATACAGGAAGCACAAATGACCCCATTGGTTTGAGGTGAACTGTATTTTGGGGCCAGAGTGTAAAAAAAGAAGTCCAGACAGAGTCCAAGCAGCAAATTCATTGACTTGAGGATGGGGAGAGATTCTCAGTGGATGTACATTGGTCAGGAGATGAATTCTGGTTTTCTGGAAGTCAAGCATTTATGGGAAATTAGTCTGCCAGTTCTTAAGTTTTGTTTTCCTGCGTTTGCATGCGTGATTCTCCATTTCATAACCATTTTATTTTATTTTTAAAGATTTTATTTATTTATTTGACAGAGAGATCACAAGTAGGCAGAAAGGGAGGCAGAGAGAGAGGGGGGAAGCAGGCTCCCTGCTGAGCAGAGAGCCCAATGTGGGGCTCGATCCCAGGACCCTGAGACCATGACCTGAGCCGAAGGCAGAGGCTCAAACCACTGAGCCACCCAGGTGCCCCTCATAACCATTTTAGATTGAAATCCTTTAACAATATCTAGTGATATTAAGGCCTTTTTTTTTTTCTTTCCTTCCTTCCTTTCTTTTTCTTTTCTTTTCTTTCTTTCTTTCTTTTTTCTTTTTTCTTTTTTTTTAGTGGAGGATTGGAGAGAGAGTGGGACGATAGATTGTTAAATATATCCCATAGGAGCAATGGCATATTTCTTCCCTTCTTCATCTCTTACAAATAAATGAAGCTAACTGTAGCCCATTAAATAAGTAAGAGTAACAACAAAAGAATCTTTATTCTGATTGTAATCTCTAGATGCTTAAAAATGTATGCTGAGGGGCTCAGTGGGTTAAGCCTCTGCCTTCAGCTCAGGTCATGATCTCAGGGTCCTGGGATCAAGCCCCGCATCGGACTCTCTGTTCAGCGGGGAGACTGCTTACCCCTCTCTATCTCTCTTCCTTCCTCTCTGCCTATGTGATCTCTCTTTGTCAAAGAAAATAAAAAAAGGTGTGCTGAGAATTAGTGACTTAATTCTGTTTGAAATCAACTTTTCAAGGTGACTTGTGACCATGCTTTACTTTCAGCTGGTGGGGGAAGGTGAGAAAAATTTGTTCATTTCAATCATTTTTCTTTAATAGTAGTAGAAATCAAGTTTGAGTTTTCACTGACCTCTGTGAAGCTCCCATAAATTCCGAGGATACTTAAATAATAATAGCTGTCAGAGTGTCATAAGAAATTTTGAGGCAGCTTAATCCTTAGCCCAGTAAAGGCAGTTCCAAAGCAACTAATAATTTAGTAATGTTTTTGTCTTGTAAAAGTGATCTGCAGGCTTAATTTGCTAGTAACCACAAAGTTGGCTGAATGCTTCTGCTTGTCCCCTGAAGTTTTCTTCCAGGTTATGACTGTTGCAATGATTTGTAGAAAATATTTTTCAAGGTCCCAGTTTCCATCTTCCGTGTTTTTGCAGAAAGTCTCAGCAACAAAATTATCTATTGCGGGGGACAAAAAATAGTTCTCTACTTTCCTGAGTTCTGGTTGAGACTTCCCTGTAATAAAAGATACATTAACAGAAGAAAGAATCAACGATTTTAATTACCTGTGGAGGACCTCCAAAGATACGAGACTCAAAAGACAGCCAGACATCTGAAGCTTATATACCATCCTGAGCTAAGGAAAGGGATAGGGCCTGGGGCTTTAAAGAAGGGGATGCAATTCACCTCAGACAGAAGTGAAAGAGGAAATGTTTGTCAAAGTTTGCCCAGTCAGGTAAATGTGTCTCTCAGACGCAAAAGTGATCTCTGGTAACAGCTCTCTTCCGGGTATATATGTCCATTTATAAATGTAGATTTCCCTTGTAAAACGTAACTTTCACTCTGCTTCCAGAGATTCTCTTGTGTCTGTAGTTTCTTTAAAATAATCAGCTCAGGGCGCCTGGGTGGCTCAGTCATTAAGAGTCTGCCTTCAGCTCAGGTCATAATCTCAGGGTCTTAGGATCAAGCCCCTCATCAGGATCCTGCTCAGCAGGGGAATCTGCTTCTCCCTCTCCCATTCCCCCTGCTTGTGTTCCCTCTCTCGCTGTGTTTCTCTCTATCAAATAAATAAATAAAATCTTTAAAAAAAATACTCTAAAATAAAATAATCAGCTCAAAAATAATGAATATGCCAAAGAGTCATATTTGGGGTGACAGACTCTGTTCCCCTTCAGTTGCCAAAACATATATTGGGTTCAGAACTCAAGTTAGAAATTTCCTGTCAAAACTGTACTGTTTGAGCAAGCACAGATAAAATTATTTGGCTCTGTACTTTTCTATAAATTCTAGAAACATCAGTTGTTTCTGGAGAGTTGGGTTTCTCTGGAGGCTGGGAAACATGAGCAGTTCCTGGAATCTGCCTAGAGACTGAGCCCTTGGGAATCTGTCTAGCTTGGTGCAGATGTCCCAACCCCACCTCTTTTCAGAGGGACGGAAGCTATTTTACAGTTTTGGTAATGGAGTTGTAACAGCTCCGTTACCCAAATCTCTGTCCAGCGAATAATATAATTATGTAATTTCTAGGAGCTTCAGTGAACAATCTTGACCTAAATTATCTTCCTTCTATCACCACCTCCCCAAACATACTTAATTTTAGATCTTCTTCCAATTCCTTGATAAATATCAGGGTATTTATTGCTCCTTTGAAGAAAGGAGAAAGAAAAATTGTTCTCATGTTATTTTGTATTTTAGTTTTGAATACATTTGGAAGAAAGAATGCAAAACACAAGTTTTAATTATATTTGGAGTAAACTCCTGGAGTTTTATACATTCTGCAAATAATATCTAATACACCCCCCCCCAAATAATTAAGAAAATAAAAACTGGGGCACCTGGGTGGTTCAGTTGTTAAGTGTCTGCCTTCAGCTCAGGTCGAGAACCCAGGATCTCCAGCCTGATGTCCAGCTCCCTACTTAGCAGGGGAGTCTGCTTGTCCCTCTCCCTCTGCTTGTGTGCTCTCTCTCCCTCTCTCTCAAATAAAATAAAATCTTAAAAAAGAAATCTGTCTTATGTGAGTATATTGAAAAAGCCAAAGAGCTTGCTCCTATCCTTGAGGAAAATACTACAATTTGAATTTGGCATATAATCTTACCCTTTTTGAAATTATTTTTAAGTACTGCTCCCTATTGTTATTCCAGTTGAATGAACAGTGGAACTCTCTAGAAAAACTTAAATTCTTTATTACAGAATGACTTTGGGCACCTGGGTGGCTCAGTTGGTTAAGAGTCTGCCTCTGGCTTGGGTCATGGTTGGGGGAGGGGTGTCCCTGCTCAGCCAGGAGTCTGCTTCTCCCTCTGCCCCTCCCTGCCTCACATGCTCGTGCAAGGCACATTCTCTCTCTCTCTCATAAAAATTAAATAAATAAAATCTTTAAAAAGATAAAATAAAATGGCTCTAGCCTCATTTTCTTTCTCCTCTATTAAATAATACATTTCGTTGAGAGTTCTGTTGGTTGACTACATGCGGCTATGGATTGAGTTACAACTGGGAGTGGCTGCTATTTAAAATCAGGAGGTTGCCTTCTCACTGTCATCTGGATGCCTTAAAGATAAAACAAAGAAGGCCTTTTCTGAGCTTAGAAAATCCTCCAGGAAAACTTGTTTTTCCTAGGGAAAAAAAATAGTAAAGCTAATCAAAATGCCTCCTGTAAAAACCTGAAGTAAATTGACAGACAAATATTTTTAAGTAATGAACAAACTAGGATCCCACCACGTCACCTCCGTCACTCCTAAAGAACGGTGGATGAGCAAAGCACTCATTCACTGCTCTTTCAAGAACAACTGTTCGTACTCTTTGGCTCAAACTCTGAAAAAGCAATGTAAAATAAAAAGGATATGGTAAACATGCCAATTCTGGTGAAGGAGAGCCACCTTGTAACATGTTGATGCTTATGGCATAATGTGTCTCTACTAAATTAGTCATGTGTTCAGTGGGGATTTACAGGGACTGACTCGTTTGGATTTAGGCTTAATGGAGCTTTTAAAATCCCTTCATGTACAATTACATAGCATTCGCTCATTCGTTCAACAAATATTTATTCAGTGCCTACTCTATATCTTAGGCTAGCTATGTCGAAAGCTGGCTCCCCAAAATAACACCAACACAGGCTGTTGACAAGACCAACCTGAGTTTATTGAATTTATTTATAAGTGGCGTTATCAGCTGAATCAAGCTGCCGCAATGTCTCTAACAAGCAACGCGAGGCTGGGATTTACCAAAAATCAGTAGTTAGATTTAAGGTGGGAATTTCAGTGGGAGGGGGAGGCTTGATTAGGATTGGGTAAGGAGCAGGATATAACAGTTTGAAATTTGTGGAAAGAGCAATGTGAAAATCTTTGAATAAATTCAAAGAATATTCATCAGTTAACTGCTGTGTTTCCTACTGAAGAGTTCATAGTTCTTGCTGAAGTTCATGTAATGAATAGCCAAGTTATATGCCTGGGCAGGAGTCTCCTGGATTGGGAAAGTCATGCTAATAAAAGCAATGGAATAGTAAAGTCATGTTAGCAATAGTCAGGAACCTGTGTGTGGAAATTAGGATGTGGATAGATCATTCCCAAGCACTTGGATACACCAGTGAACAAAACAACAAAAATCCTTGCCTTTGTGGAATTTACATTCAAGAAACTTCAATCAACCTCAGATTGGGAACAAAAATGACTACTTTAAATTATGTGCCAGTCACTAGATTATTCTTTCAAAGTTCAAATTTAGAATTGACCAGGTATTATTTCTTCATTAGGTTACTCAGCAAGGCTTTTTAGATTCCTTTAAATGCTAGCCTTGAACTAGGTATGATGGCAAGACTCTGACCTCAAAAATTTCATTGTCTAGTGGGTGACACCGACTTGTAAACAGTTGTCTATAAAAATAAGCTTACTAATTTCCTAAGAAATTTATTTATCTAACAAAATTAGTATTTGTTGTAGCATGGTGTCCTACTTAGGGAAGTACTGACTTTACAATGACAATGTATGAAAAAGAAAAGCAAGTGAGTGAAAGGATCTATCTGCAAGCAGCTTTATAACCTGGTCCAAGATCATTAAATTTCTTTCAAAAGGATTATGCTTTTGAATAAGACCCAAGGTCATTGCATTTACTTGTTCTTATGACTAAGCATGAAGAAACTGCTACTGTGTCTCCTATTGCCCTTCCCCATCTGTGCTGTTATTCTACAGGTGATTTTAACACTTAATTAGAAGTTACAAAATTTGCAAGATTTCTACAGCTCGACAGACAAGGCAATGTGTGACGTGACTAGCCATAAGGCAATAAGAAGGTGGGGGTTGAGTTTAGCTGGAGAAGGCGTGCTCTGTCTAAAGGCATTCACATACCCCTGGGGCTGGTGCAGAGGAGGCAGAGGCCAAAGAAATGTCAGTCTTGACTCGGTTTGCCTATGACCAGCTTCTTAGCCTTGATTAACCTGAACAAATGTCGTAGACTAGGGCTCTACTCTCAGTGCACTGGTAGATTGGGAGCCCTGTCTTGTGAGGTAGAAAGTTACTACGCACTTTCCTGGGGTACCAGAAACTTGACCATCTCCAATCCCACCTTCTTTTTCAGAAATTTCACCATGTCGGGAGATGTCAACATATAAGGCAAATAAAGATATTATGGGCTTTAATTTCACATAAAAGTTAACACAGGAATCATTTCACTAAAAACCATCTTTCTTTAGAGAAAAGAGAAACATTAAACATTTTTGGTTTAAAATATTAGTATGCTATATATAAAATACATTTAATTCTTGTGCCTCTTGTTTAATGTATATTTTCCAAATGTCATTCTATCCTCAGAATTGTGTTTGTACATACTATAAAGTCTAAAAAATAGATGTGTTTATAAATTGTTACAACTGAGAGGGATGCTGGTGCCCTATTGCTAGTGCCCTATTATCTAATCCCCCAGATTATAGATGAGTGAACAAAGCGAGAAAGTTGGATCTATTTAGTCCAAGTCACAAAGCAGGTTAGAGGTAGAGATGAAGTCTAACCCTGACGTCTCTGCACAATTTATGCCCTTCTCCTTTTTCTAAGGAGTTTTTATTCTAACAAAGGCTGACAAAGTAGATAAAACTATCTCCCTTCTTAAATTGTCTTTAATAATTAACGAAGTATTATATACAAGTTGAAAACAAATAATACAGAAATCTATAAAGTAAAATATTAAAGCTCTAAGTGTCCCTTTCCTCATTCTCAATTGTATTCATGCAGATCTTTTCTCATGCACATATGTATACTAATTTGACTTTTGTTTGTTGTTACCAAAATTGGATTATACTTTTGCAATTTCATTTTCCTTCAATAATACATTATGGACATCCTTCCGTATATACAAGCTACTTCCTGTTTCATTATCTGTATAATGTTCCATGATGGGCAGGCCATGACTTGTTTTCAACCGCCCCTGACTGACAGAAAGTACAAAAATGTTTCAATAAATATCTTTTTCATATATTCTTTATCAGCCATGCTGATATTTCTACAGTAGAGATTCTTACAATATGGAATTCCCAAGTCAAGGAGTTTTGCTGTTGTAAATTTTAGACACAAGTTTTGGCAGATACTTCCAAATCACCAACCCATTA
This sequence comes from Mustela putorius furo, assembly GCF_011764305.1. Taxonomy (NCBI): domain Eukaryota; kingdom Metazoa; phylum Chordata; class Mammalia; order Carnivora; family Mustelidae; genus Mustela; species Mustela putorius. The sequence continues at coordinate 7,847,197 of NW_025421999.1, forward strand.
AAAAAAAGAGGGGTCACAGCCCAGCCACAGTGAATGTGAGAACTCTCTCCAACACTCTCAAGTAGGGCATTTGCCTCACCCTCTGTATTTATAGGAATCAGGTTCCTGAATCTTACCAGGAACTAAAATAAGCATAAAAGAGGAATTCACTGAGCCAAATTTGAGAGGGGCAGAGTGATACTGGCCTTAAGGAAGTCTATAACTGGGGATCTGAAAGTCACCAAAATGCCCTGGAGTCCTGCTGCCCCCACCATGTCTTTCTGCATGCTATATTAGCTTGTCTGGTTTCATCGTGAGACCTCCTCTCAGTTTTTAAGAAATGGCATCTGAGCTCATACCCTAATGGTTCCATAAACAAGAAGGAAAAGAGGCTTCTTTTTCCTAATTTTGTTTGAAAAGCCCCTGGGTAGATTCTGACTGGCCAGCTTCCACCACGTGCTCAACGGGACAATTATTGGGTACAGAAGGAAAGATGGGCTATAAGCGGATCAGCTGCAAGCATGCGCCCTGCCCATTTGCCCTCAAGATACACTCCAAAAGGGTAAACAGTGTGATTTATATATAAGTAAATATATATCACCAGAGTGTAAGTATATATATGTATGGATCTGTGTGTGTGCATGTGTATTCATTATTAAATTTAATGGGTATCTATAATTCATTTACACAGTTTGAAACATGGTTCATATTTTTACATGTAAAAAATAATCTTAATATTTATTTGTTTAATTAGTATTTGTTCAGATGTTTAAACAACTTTCATGGACAACATCTCCCATCTAGAATGTCTGTGTTCTCTAAAGATTTGTTAAAACAAGTTCAGAGTGAAGAAAGAACTGCAAATTTATATTAGAAAGTTTTTTATTATATCTCCACAGAACACATCTAAGCTATAAAGAATACAGATTCCTAGTAATAGTAGCATTTGTCATAAATACCGGTTGTTTATGGCCTTCAGTACTTTCCTAAAGCTTGTCTGATGGAGCAGAAATCCAGGGCTTTACTGGGTTATTATTCTGGTACATTTAGTTAGTTGGTAGTGTGTAATCACTCGGTAAAGACTCATAAAGTAGGAACAGGAATGCAGAGAGTCATGATGGTTAATTCTTTTTTGGACCCCAATGGCAGCTTACTGACTATTCTGACATTAGAATTGCTAGATCTGTGTGGTAGGGTCTACTTTGTTTCTTACAGTATATGCATGTGAGAGATCAGGTAGTGCAGGATCTCTGAATCCAGACCGTGAAGGTTGGAATTCTGGCTATGATACCCACTAGCATATGATCTTGACTAAAACATTTAACTCCCACGTCTCCATTTTCCCCCTGTAAAATGGAGTAAAAATGTCATTTCTCTCATAAGTATTCTGTGAACTGAATAGGTCAGTATGTGCCAAGTATCGAGTACATAATAAGCAAGCAACCAGTCTTCGTTATTTTCATTATTAACTAGGGCAAGCTTAAACCACAATTTTATAATCATTAAATTGAGTTTTAATTATGTACTCATAGAGGTATTGTCAGTATTAATGAAATGGTGTTTATGAGTTCCTATTTATATTATAAAAAGAAACCAAATTATCATTAATTGAATACTGACCATGTACCAAACATGACTATTCTAAGACCTCCTATGTGTTATTTCATTTATTCCTCACTCTGATCCCATTTTAAAGATAAAGAAATAGAGGCACAGAGAAGTTAAGGTACTTGACCAATGTTATAAAACTAGTAAAAGATGGAACTTGACCTTGAACTTAGACATCTAATTCCAGAGCATAAATGCTTTAGCCATTTCACTATGATGCCTCCACAGAGAAACATAGCTAAGGGCAGTCATAAGAAAAGGTCTTTCAGTTATTTTTGCAGTTGCCTACATAACCTTCAGATGCCCTCATCCAGGGCAGCAGAGGGAAAAGGGGTAGAAGAGCAGAAGCCTGGGTCTGCATCATGACACTGCTTCTTAGTAGTTATGCAACCTGGGGTTAACTGTGTGAACTGTCACCTGGCTCACCTGTGAAGAAAACCCCAAATTTCCCTAAATTGTGTAGGATTTGCATTCTAAGATTCCTTCACACAATGTTGGGCACTCTATAGGACTGAACATGAAAAGTGCTTAGCTGGAAAGTAGGCAATGTGAGAATGGGTGGCAGGCACTCCTTGAAGGAGAGGAGTCGGAGGTGCCAGGGCTATGGAGGGAAGGTGGGATGATTCCAGCACTCAATTTTATTCTGTTAAATCTGCTCAACAAGTCTACAAGGAAGATGTTACTGTTATAATATCACAAATGGAGGAACAGTTATCTCTAAAATTGAATACAATGTTCTAGGACTGGAATAGCCTTAAATCCACAATTGAATTTGAGAGAGGTTTTTTTTTTGGGGGGGGGGTTGCCATAAGGCACCTTATACCTTATCATAAACAACATTCTAAAATTGCTTTGTAAAGCAAATAGACTATGCGTGTCTAGCAGAAAAAAAGAGGAGAAAGCAAATCTGTGATTCAATATTTCATTGCTACCCATGATGAAGAATATACATCTCATCACCTATCCCTCTACACTTTGCCTGTCAGCCTCTCCACAGTGGCATGAGTACTCGGTCCAGTCACCCAAGCTCAGTGCCTTCCACACAGCCTCTGAGGGGGACCTGCCCATCATGAAGCCTCACCTCAGGTGTGCCGGGGAGTCGTGTTTGCCTGCCACTCCAACTCAAGAGCTTCCCCTTTGTTGGACTACTACCCATATCTGAGTGACCAGCACCCGGCAAGATAAGACCATCCCTCCATCACTGTTTCCATTAGTCCTTCCTCTTCCTGTGGTAGTCTTCTTCCCTCTTTATTTGAATTTAAGAACAAGTGATTATTGTGTTTTTCAAACATCTCTCCCCCAGATGGTCTCTACCAACATTCTTCCATTCTAATTTCATCAGGAGCATTTAGTCAATCTGTTCTTAGTCTGTGAATCACCTGTAGGCATTTACAAGTAAAACTGGAAATAAAAAATGGGATATATAATTTAATCTTATCTATTAAATAGAGTGCCTATATTAGCTTTTGTTAATATTTTGTTCATTTTATTTTTAAACTGGTAATCACCCACATGGTTAAAAAATCAAGAGGCAAAAATATTATATACAGGAGGAATATATCCTCTGATCCTGTACCCAGTGATGAAATTCTCTCTCCTGGAGGTACTCAAAGTTTACAGTGTCTCAAATATCAGTCTAAACATATTTTAGGTTATTCAAGCAAGTAGTTGCCATAGTCCCACATCCAAAGAAAGAATAATAGGCTCCATCTTTTCAAGGGAACACTGTCAAGGAATTCGTCTACATACTTTAAAAACCATCCTATATTTACAATCCATTTTTATTAGCACAAATTTAGTACTTATTCTCCTTAATTTGTTTTACTCAATATATATTGGAGATAATTCCAAATCCACATATGAAGAGATCCCTTTGTTTTATTTTGTTTTAGTTGCATTAAATTCACTTACAAAGATTGGTATACATATTTAATCAGCCTCTTACTGATGGGCAATTAAGTTGCTTCTAATATTCTGCTCTCAAAAATATCATTAATCACATGCAAATTTCTTTATAAAGTAAAATTTGAAGTAGAATTTCTAGATCAAAAGATCTGTACATTAGCAATTTTGATATTTATATATGTGTGTGTGTGTGTGTGTATATATATAGAGAGAGAGAGAGAGCGCAAAATTTTCCTTCATAGAGGATTTTCTCAGTTATACCCCCATAAATAGTACATGATAAGAAAAGCATCATTTACATGAAAAAAAATATTTTCTCTGTATCTCAGTTCTAAGGATCTGAAATTGCAGCCATTATTTTCTTCCATAGTGACAATGGAGTAAAAACACAAGATGATAAATTATTGTCATGTATTCTTCTGTCCTAAGCAGAACCTAGAGTTAGAACAATACAAGGAAATCATTGTAAGGACGCATAGATTAGCAAATCCCCCTGTGCTGGAGGCAACTTGCCCCTGATGTTTGTATATCCAACACATCACCAACTCCCACCCTTCTTCCTCACTACCAAGCGTAGGAATAAGACCAAAGGTTATCTCGGTGGCAAAGATGGAATATGCCATCCTGAATTGATCCACACATTTAAGGGGTGTCTATTTCATCCATACCATATACCTGGTGATTCACACCCCAAAGCAGTTTAGAGTGAGGTTACTAGATCTCTAGGTCAAGGCCAAGGTCAAGTCAAACACCAGCATGATGAAAGCAGAACCCGGCTATGGAAAAGAAAGACAATAATAACTCTTGGAAATCCAGTGAATCTGGCAGATAGAGGGTGTTTTCTTTGTCCTTGCAGTCTTATAGCACAGTTCAGAGTACTGGCTTTGGAATCAAATCTTGTTTCTCTATATCTCAATACCTTTGTTTCCTCAACTGTAAAGGCAGATCAATGTATTAGTTCTCTCATGGGTTAAGGTAAAGATTAAAGATGAAGTAACATATTCAAAATTCTCAGAATAATGATTCCCCCATATGAAACTCACTAGTATTATTAGCTTTCTAATATTATAATATTATTATAAAACACATTCTTTTGTATCATTGTTAATATACTAGCAATACTTGAATATTATTAGTATTAATGACATTATTTAATATTACAACCCAACTTCTTCTTTGTTGTATTAATTATCCATTGCTGCACATCTAATTACCTCAAAACCTAGTGGTTTAAAATATTTATTATGTCAACTTCTGTAGATCAGGAATCTGGTTATAGTTTAACTAGAGTTTCTGCTTCAGGTCACTCTCAAGATTGAAATCAAGGTGTTGGCTGGGATTAACCTCATCTCAAGGCTCAACTGGGAAAAGATCCACTTCCAGGCTCACTCAACTGGTTGTTGGCAGGATTTGCTTCCTTACAAGACTGGTTGGCCTTTATTTCCTTGCCACATGGATCGTTCCAAGATAGCAGATTGCTTCATCAAGGTGAACAAGACATTACAGCAAGAGAAAGAGGATGCCAGAAAGACATTTTACTTTATCTCAGAAGTTTTTATACTTTAATCTCGGGTAATATCCCATCACTTCTGTCACCCGCTATTCATTAGAAACAATTACTGGGTCCAGCCCACATTTAAAGAGAGGAGAAGGAATGACAGGAAGTGAATACCAGCAGGGAGATCACCGGGATCCATTTTAGAAGCGAAGCAACCCTCCACAATAGTTCTTTTGGCACTGTTGTGGTCTGGGCAAGAAAGATCACACAGAGATGTTTATAAGCACTACCTAACTGAGGTAAAGACCATACTGGTTATAGTTTTCGTTATAGCTCAAAATGAAGATAAAAATCCTGTTTGCCTAATTTTCTTTGCAGTAAAAAGATAAAGCCCAAGATCAAAATAAAACAGCATATTTGAAATGGATCCAGAGACGTATCAAGACTACAGTGCAGATGTCGGGTTAGCTATAAAAAACCACCACTCACGGGCATGCCTCAGAGATATTGCTGGTTCAGTTCTGGACCATCACAGCAAAGTGAATCTTGAAGTAAAATGAGTCAAATGCAGTTTTGTGGTTTCCCAGTACATGTAAAAGTTATGTTGATACTGTTCTGTATTTTATGAAGTGTACAACAGTACTATGTATAAAAAAATATATACAATTATCATATGATCTCACTCATATGTGGAATTTAAGAAACAAAATGGAGCATCATAGGGGCAGGGAGAGAAAAATAATACTAGACAAAATCAGAGGGAGACAAATCATAAGACTCTTAATCATAAGAAACCGACTGAGGGTTACTGGAGGGGTGGGGGGTGGGGGAATGGGTAACTGGGTGATGAACATTAAGGAGGACACTTATATAAGACTGATGAATCAAACAAAAAAGATTGATGAATCACAGAAGTCTACCTCTGGAACCATAATACACTATATGTTAATTAATTAAATTTAAACTAAAAAAATAAAATAATACATACCTAAATTTAAAAATACCTTATTGTTTTTCAGAGTCCATATCTGAGGGGTTTGAAGTGGCGGGGGGGTGGGAGGTCGGAGTACCAGGTGGTGGGTATCATAGAGGGCACGGATTGCATGGAGTACTGGGTGTGGTGAAAAAATAATGATACTGTTATGCTGAAAATAAATAAATTTAAAAAAAAATTTTTTTAAATACCTTATTGTTAAAAGATGCTGTCATCTGAGCTTTCAGCATGTCATAATCACTGATAACAGATCACCATAGCAAATATAATAATAAGTTTAGCAAATATAATAAAAGTTTGAAATAATGCCAGAATTACAAAAATATGTCACAGGGATACCAAGCAATCAAATGCTATTGGAAAAAAGGACCCAATAGACTTGTCCAACTCCAGGTTGCTATAGGTCTTTGATTTGTAAAACATGGACTATCTGCAAAACACAACAAAGCAAAATGTAATAAAACAAGGTATGCCTATAATTGCGTAAGTTATTTCCATTCTCAAGAGTGCTATGATCTGGTTAATTGCCAACAGGACGAGGGTGGATCATTCTTGGGAAAGAAAGAAGACGTTTTATGAAAAGTTGAAAATGCTTTTAATCTGTGTAAATAAATGACAACATGACTGAGTCAACTTCATTCAGTTACTTGGCACTATTTTACCTTTTGGAAATCTGCTAAGGAAACAGCACCTGTCTATTCCAGAGATGAAAAAAATCAATTAATGGTTCTGACCAGAACCAATGGTTCTGTAGAGAACTCTAGAAACAAAATTCTTACTTTTTTATTTCTTACACCAAAACAAAATTTCAAATGGCTCTATATTTTAATGCAAATAAATTCAACAAACTGTGGCAGAAAATGGCTTTCTAGCTTTGGAGTAGACAATATATTTCTGTATATGAACCAAAGTTAGAATTCATGAGTTATAAGTTTTAATACATAAAAATTAAAAGTTTATCCACTGTCAAAAAATAGTAAAGGTAAAGGCTTAATGTTAAGTGATATAAAACAACATGAAGCAAATATTTGCACATCTATTATGCTCAAATTAATACTTTCCTGAATATATAAACTCTCATACAAGTCAGTAAGAAAAAGAATAAAAAAGATGAAAACAAGAATGGCCAAAGAATATTTAAAAAACAATCTTGTAGATAAATGATCTTTAAATATATGAAAATATTCTCAGACTCATTCAGACTAAGATAGATACATATTAAAATCATAAAAAACTATTATTTTTACCTATTTGATTGCAAAATTCATGGATTGGGGCAAGCACAGAAAAATAAGCCCTCCCAAATTGTTGGTAAGACAATAAACTGACACATTTAAAGGACAATTTGTCAATATCTATCTCAATTTTATTTTTCTTAAGATTTTATTTATTTATTTGGAACAGAACACAAGCAGGGTGAGTGGGAGAAGCAGGCCTCCTGCTGAGCAGAGAGCTTGATGAGGGGCTGGATCCCAGAATCCTGGGATCATGACCTGAGCCGAAGGCAGATGCTTAATGACCGAGCCACCCAGGTGCCCCTCTATCTCAATTTTAAATATACATTTCCATCACTTCAATAATTCCTCTTGTAAGAATTTATCCCATTCACATGTGCACAAAGAAGTATATTCCAAGACATCCACTGAAGCATTATTTAAAACCAAACATCAAAAATACACTTAAATAAACTTCTTTTAAAAAGTTTTTATTTGGGGGGCGCCTGGGTGGCTCAGTGGGTTAAGCCGCTGCCTTCAGCTCAGGTCATGATCTCAGGGTCCTGGGATCGAGTCCCGCATCGGGCTCTCTGCTCAGCAGGGAGCCTGCTTCCTTCTCTCTCTCTCTGCCTGCCTCTCAGTGTACTTGTAATTTCTCTCTGTCAAATAAATAAATAAAATCTTTAAAAAAAAAAAAAAGTTTTTATTTGGGACACCTGAGTGGCACAGTGGGTTAAGCATCTGCCTTCGGCTCAGGTCATGACCCTGGCATGAATCCTGCAACACTGGGCTACTTGCTCAGCAGGGAGCCTGCTTCTCCCTCTGCCTGTGCTTCTCTTTGCTTGTGCTTGGCCTCTCTTTTTCTCTCTCTCTGACAAATGAATAAATAAAATCATTTAAAAAAGTTTTTATTTTAATTCCAGTTAGTTAACATATAGTACAATACAGTGAATCACACTTGCATACGTCACCCAGTGCTCATCATGACAAATGTACTTCTTAATCCCCATTGTCTACACTTAAACTTGAAAAAAGTTAGTATAGACTACAATGGAATATTATTTGGCCACTAAAAAGAATAAGGTAAATCTCAATAAATATATAAGGAATGGTCTCCATGACATATTGTTAACTTTTAAAAAATTAAGAATAGTATGTCTAGCATGCTTTCATTTGTGTTTAAGAAGTAATAAAAAGGATCACACGCACAACTTGCATGTGTGTAGACTATCCAGCATGATATACAGAAATGTGTAACAGTGATTTGCCTTTCACTGTAGAATTTTATCCCTTTCTTTTACTATTTACATGTATTTCCTATTCTATATATACATATATACAATGATTATATAGATATATGTGATTACACATATATCATAATATATATAGATGCATACACATATATACATATTATATATGTATATTATATATATATACTATGTCAGATAGTCTTTGCATATACAAGTATATGTGTATGCTAGATTTATAAATATAATGTATCTCACACACACACACACATATCACTTCAAAAATCTAAATAATGTGATACCAGCAAACACAATCAATACCGTGGCAAATCAAATCCAATCTAAAATTGTTTAAAACTTAGTCACCCTTTGAAGAATGGGATTTTACACACAGAAACTAACATTTAGCTTCGTCTGATTTTGGTAATGAATTCTGGGCCAAATTAAAATACAAAATTTAGGAGGCACCTGGTTAGTTCAGTCAGCAGAACATGCGACTCTTAATCTCAAGACCATGAGTTCAAGCCCAATGTTTGGCATGGAGTTTACTTAAAAAAAAAAAAAATTTTTTTTTAAAGTAGAAAATTTAGTAGAACCATTTAATTAATCCTTTTATGAAATCTAATTTTGTCACCTTTTAAAATTAATCCATTTAGGTTTTTAAATTAATATCTCTTACACGCCCACCATGGGTCAGGTTGAGCACTAGAAGGTAAAAGAGATTAAAGCACAGTGCTTGCGGGGTGCCTAGGTGGGTCAGTGGGTTGAGCCTCTGCCTTCGGCTCTGGTCGTGATCTCAGGGTCCTGGGATTGAGTCCCGCATCGGGCTCTCTGCTCAGCAAGGAGCCTGCTTCCTCCTCTCTCTCTCTGCCTGCCTCTCTGCCTACTTGTGATCTGTCTGTCAAATAAATAAATAAAATCTTTTACAAAAATAAAAACACAGTGCTTGTAATGAAAAGACTATCTCTAATCTATTTTCAAGTAGGAAAAAGGAATTTATTCACCTCTTTTTGGTGTTCATCATGTTGTTTGTTTGGTCTCTTTGGTTTATGGTCTGCTCACAATGAAATCTCACTTGTTTGAGTAGCAAAATAATGACAGTAATGAATTATAACCCATAGAACAAAATAAACATCTATAAATCTTGACTGATTAGTCTAGAAATAAATAATTGACTAAGTAAATAAATGGATAAGGGGTGGCTCCTTCTCATAGTTATATAGTACTTCAGCTAACAAATGTAGAGACAATAATGAACTACAACATCTCCATTAGGCAAACACCAAAGTGGTAATTGTTACAGACAAAAATCAGTTGTATACTAAAGTGAGTGAAGAAATAAGAAGCAGCAGGATATTTGCATAGTCTTTAAGTATGTCTCAAAAGAGACTTATTAATTACAAAGGAAAAAATAGTAACTTTACATTGGAGAAACCTGGCAGACACTGCCAAAATCAAAGACTAAAATTAACATCACCAGTAAGAAGACCTATTGATATTATGGTCCTTGTGATATCATGCACCAAGAAGCATACAGCACCATTGCTGTGACAATATTGTCAAAAATGCATCGACTCAATCTAACCAAGAAAAACATCAGATGAGTCCAAATCAAAGGTTATTCTACAAAATAATCAGTATTTTTTTTTAAAGTTTCAGTCATGGGAACACAAACTGGTACAGTCGCTGTGGAAAACAGTACGGAGTTTCCTCAAAAAATTAAAAATGGAACTACCATATGATCCAATAATTTCACCACTGGGCATGTTCCCAAAGAATACAAAGACACTAATTCAAAACAGTATATGCACCTCTATGTTTATTGCAGCATTATTTACAGCAGCCAAATTATGGAAGCAACGCAAATCTCCATCAAGTGGTGGATGGATAAAGAAGATGTGGTATAGGGTGCCTAGGTGGCTCAGTGGGTTAAGCCTCTGCCTTCGGCTTGGTCATGATCTTGGCGTCCTGGGATTGAGCCCTGCATCGGGCTCTCTGCTCGGCAGGGAAGATGTGGTATATATACACGATACATACCAGAAGATGTGGTATATATATAAAATGACATATTACTCAACTACAACAAAAGAATGGAGGGGAACCTGGGTGGCTCAGTCAGTTAAGCAACAGACTCTTGATTTCAGCATAGGTCACAATCTCAGGATCGTGAGATAGACCCTAGAGTCAGGCTCTGTGCTCAGCACAGAGTCTGCTTGAGGTTCTTTCTCTCCCTCTCCCTTTGCTCCTCCCTGAACTCATGCTTTCTTTCTCTAAATAACTAAATTAAATCTTAAAAAAAAAATGGATCTTGCCCTTTGTAACAGCATGAATAGATCCAGATGGCATAAGGCTAAGTGAAATAAATCAGTAAGAGAAAGGCAAATACCATATGATTTCACTCATATGTGAAACTTAAGAAACAAAACAAAGAAGAAAAAAGAAACAAATGAAAAAATAGACTCTTACATATAGAGAATAAACAGATGGTTACCCGTGGGGAGGTGGATGGATAAAACAGACGATAAGAATTAAGAGTACATTTATCATGATGAACACTGAGTAATGTGTAGAATTGTTGAATCACTATATGTACACCTGCAATTAATATAACACTGTATGCCAACTATACTGGAATTTTAAAAAATGTCAGTCATTAAAAAAAATAAAGAAAAGAAAAAAAGAATGAAGAGGAACTGTCAGATTGGAAGTGGCTAAGAAAGTGTGATAATAACTTATAACTTACTAATAACTTACTAATAATGTGATAATATAATGTGTAGATCCTGGATTGGATACTGGAATAGAAATAAAACACTAGTGTGAAAGTGCAGAGCTTTTAATAAGGCCTCTAGATTAGTTAATAGATTAGTTAATAATTGTATTTAGTTAATAGTATCAATTTCCTGGTTTCAGTAATTGTACTATGACTATGTACATTTGATGAAACTGGGTGAAGGGTTATACAAGAACTCTCTGTACTATTTTTGGAAATATTGTGTAAGTCTGAAATTATTTCAAACTTAAAAAAAATAGGGTATTGTTATTCCTTCCCCAGATTTAGTCAATTCAGAGGACTTTAATAACCTGGTTGTTTCTCCTGTGGAGAAAATCCAGCTTGGCTTATTTATGGCAAATAGGTCAAGTCCAATTTAAGGAAGACATTTATTTTTAAAAGACTTTATTTATTTATTTGACAGAGAGAGAGAGAGAAAGAAAGAGAAAGCACAAAGAGGGGGAGTGGGAGAAGGAGAAGCAGGCTCTCGCCAAGCTGGACATTGGGACTGGATGCCTGGACCCCGAGATCATGACCTGAGCCAAAGGCAGATACTTAACCAACTGAGTCACCCAGGTGTCCCAAGGAAAGACATTTTTAAACTTTAGGTAACTCTTTCCCTTGTGTAATAACTGATGTAGACAGAGTACTCAATCAAATAATTGCCTGAACCCTGAGATATAGCCATAAACAAAAGCAAAGACAAAAGACTACTCGAGAGAAAAAAAATGTTAATACCTATTTTTTCCCATATCTCTAGATTTCTCTCTTAGATTACACATAACCACAATCTTACTGCAATCCCAGGCCAGTTTACAATGCTGTGAAGAAGCTAGCCCTGGTGGAAGAGAGATCAGATCACAGGCTGTGCAGACTCAAGAATGACTCCTCAGTAGTCATTGCCTATGATAGAACACAATATTAAAAGCTGACTCATTCTTTTAGCACAAGACTATGAGCTCTTCTAGGATCAAGGAGTTCTAGGGGAATAGGAAAAAAATTAGAAAACTATTTGTGATTTTGATTATATACTATCTAACCTGGGAGAGAAAAATACCCACGTGAAATGACTTAAGAATTAAATTCAGAACAATCTATTACAGTTCTACCTCAAGTAAATGGAATCCAGCTCACCAGAACCCTTAATTAACTTTTTTTTTTTCCTTTCTAGTTACCACTTAGAGGAGAATGACAACTAACAAGAAAACAAAATGAGAGAGTTGGGGGTGATGCAGAAGGATGGGCAGCCAGGAGGGGAGACTTGCATAGGACACAAACTTCAAGGTCCTGCTGGATCTGTACCAGGCTTTGGATCTCTCCTATTCTTCCCCTCCAGGCTTGCACGGCACCCCATTGGATTTTTTTGCTCTTCTTCAAACACCACAAAGAAGCTCTAAAATCTCTGGGAAGTTAGCATCTCAGGACTTCCACACTTCTCCTGGATCACTTCTCTCTCTGTTATTCATATGCTCACTCCTTCTTGCTTCACGTCACTACTCAAGGACACCAGCCCTGAGATTTCCCCTGAACATCTGTGTCAAACAGCTGGCTCACCCTCACGGGGTCCCATTCCCCTTCATCAGCTCTAATTTTCTGCATAGCTTGTACCACCCTTTAACACGCTGAGACGTATTGGTTTATTGTCTATGCCCTGCTTCTCTAGAAAGCGGATCCCCAAAAAGCAGAAAAACTGATTTATTTTGTTTTGTTTTTGTTTTTGTTTTCCACTGCTGTATCTCAGGATACTATATGTCCTGGCATATAGTAAGTGTACAGCTATTTTTAAATGAAGAGATGGTCATGCTTCATTAGTTTTCCCAATATCCTGTAATCTCTGTAATTCCTGTTTTAGAAAAAACATTGACTTCTCTATTTCTTGCCTTCTGCTCCACATAAGCACAACTCTAAATATTATACTCCCCTGTTAATCTCTAAGGTTTCTTAAGACAAAGCCTAGTCGTCATTAAGGGCTTAGTACATAGTAAACATTGAAAGAATGAATACATTTGGCCTTAATAATCCAGTGCCTTAAAGTATAGCAAGAACCAACCCCACCCCCAAATAAGAGCCAATCCTTTTATTATATTTTGTTTAATAAAGCAAAAAAAGGGGCGCCTGGGTGGCTCAGTGGGTTAAGCCACTGCCTTCGGCTCAGGTCATGATCTCAGGGTCCTGGGATTGAGTCCCGCATCGGGCTCTCTGCTCAGCAGGGAGCCTGCTTCCCTCTCTCCCTCTCTCTGCCTGCCTCTCCATCTGCTTGTGATTTCTCTCTGTCAAATAAATAAATAAAATCTTTAAAAAATAAATAAATAAAAAATAAAAAAATAAAGCAAAAAAAAAAGTTACACCTTAGAAATGTACAAGGGGACAACTAGAAGGGTGTTTTGTTGAGCCCTCATTTCACCACAAAATCCAATTATCTGGTACAATGCCTTTTTTGGACATTCTGACTTAGCTGAGATAAGGGCTTATTGGGAAAAAAAAGAAACGAATCTTACTTACATTAAGCCAGAAAAATGAAACAAAACATTCAAATGAGTGCCAAACACATTAAAGATATTCCATTGAAAATAAGAACCAACTCCTCTGAGCACAGACAGAAACATTGCTTCATTCAGCATGCATTATGATTGTTAGCTTCCTGTACAATATGTGACTCTATTTTTATATTAATCCTGATCTCCTAAAATTTGTCAGGAGTGTGCTAAGTACAATGATGGGCTGCTTGAACCAGCCTTAATGGCCAAAAATAGACAGAGCTAGTGGGGTCAGACCAGAGCTTTGTGAGGTCCAGGAGAGAAAAGTCTAGCAGATAATGCTTGGTGGAGTCTGACAGAAGGAATAAGGAAGTGATATAGGGTATGTAACCTCAGAAGTCCCATCCATGATGGATGTTCAAGATTTCATTACTGCAATGGGCAGAGCACAGTAGCAAGTTCAGATTTTAACATTCAAGCACAGGATGATTGCCCCTGGGAGGATTGCTTCCAATTTTAAACTTTATGGCAAGACAAATCATTAGTCACAGAGAAAATTAATCTGATTCGTAATAATCCACCCCAATGCCCCAGGCATGAAGGAATAAGGCAGTTAAGAATTTGGTTATGAAACATAGCAAAGCAAGAGCCAATTTCCTAGTAATTGTACTTAAGATCAGATTTGACTTGACTCAAGGTCTGTAACTGAGAAGAGTAATTCATATTAGTAGATAGACAGCATTAATCCTGCAGATGAAGGCTGGATGTCCCCCAATGAGGGAGAGGTGAATGATGTAGAGCTAGGAATCTGTCTTTCAAGGGAAGAACAGAAACACGAAAGACTGGAATGAGGGTTTTCCCTCCCCATACTCACAGACTACATCTTTCACATCACAGGGGTTAGTTTTAGATTTAAAGGCATTTCATTTATCATATATGCTAAGGATCTTTGTGACTCTCTCTGGGAGAAAAAAATAAGATAGGAGCCTGGACATTGGAATTCTCTTTCCTAGCATTTGGTTTCTTTACTTTTAATGGGTAGGCATCGAAGCCAATGTAGAGAACCTGCTAATTCAGGAAATGAAAGATTTGGGGTGGAATTATTTCGATAGACTGTGCATTTAGATAATTATATGAGGCTCTGCTTTACTTAAGCATTGCCCACACAGACTATGTAATGTCATGTGCTATGAGAAAAGTGCCCCTTCTTTCACAATAGGGTGATTACAGAGTTCTGGAAATAAACTCTGTATCAGTGTGAGGGTAGAGGAACAGAAAGGAAAGCTGAGCTATTGAGCTCAGTGGGAACTGTAAAATCTGAAGTCTATAATTTTTATATTTTAAATAAAGGAATATTATAAGGAATATTCTATCTATCTCCAGAGTTGAACATAGTTAGAATTCCACTTTAGATTCCAGAACAATTAAAGTATGAGTGTTAGAGTATGTTGAGACTAAAAATTCAGGAATAAAGAACCAAAGGAGTGGGGAAGCTGAAGGAATTATGGAAAAACAAACAAACAAACAAACAACAAAACAAAAGGAAGCCAGGGAAGAAAATAAAGAAGATAAGGCAGGGAGATCCCAGGAGAGTGAATTGAGGGGCCAGCACTAAGACCAAGTGGGTTGAAGAGACCATGACACAAGCCAGGATAATTTTAAAAGCCAGTATATGGGTCAACTGCCCAAAGCAAGACTGTTGAGTAGCATAACTTGTGAGTGATTCAAATTATAGCTTAGGGATACTCTGAGAATCCCTCACAATGCAGTCTCCCTGTGTCATGTAGGAAACTATCTTTGTGTGCTGGGTCATAGTGGACTGAAATTAAGTGTAGATAATGTGCACTCTACTGATGAAATAGACTTAATAATAAATATTCTCTACTCAAAAGTAGAAGCAACAAGATTTTATTAAACTATTTCCAATTGTTTCCTTTTGTCATTCATAATTCCTGAATTTTTTGCTCTCTTTTTCAAAGCTTATTAAAGGAAATAAGATACAAGTAATTTTCCATAGAAAATTTGGCCATTTTTGCAAGTTCCTTGAAACAGAGTCTGTATTTTATTCATTTCTTTTATACTTCCATGTCTATTTGGTGCTAGACACATAGAAGGATGTAAAAAAATTGTTGGCTAACTGACTATTAGTTAAGGAAGCTGAAATTATGTTGTGTCCAAGTGGTGTTCTCAGGCTTAATAATGAGAACTAGCTCAAGTCTCCCAGCTAAAAACAGATCACTGGACCCACACCTTTCTAGGATGAATGGATTCTCTATAATTCTAAATTAAAATAATTGCGTTTACAGTTTTAAATGAATAGATAGGTTCTAGGAATTTGAGATCTTTACCATTTCAGGTTTTTTTGCTTTTTTTGAGCTTCTTATACTCGTATTAGGAAAGAGAACTAACTTCTAGTGCTTATATAATTTTAAAGAAAATACTTGTAAAACCATAAGAAATTTGATTTTTGCAGTTTTTAAAACTTCAATCTTACCTCCTCCCCCCATGATAAGTAGAATATTCTAATTATTCTGTTAGTCTTGTTTTCTGCAACACCAACTCCCTAACTCTTGGACTCAACACTTTCATTCAAATATTTATTTTTTTTCTAATAGTTTCTATTAACTTAACTAAGATTATTTACTGATAATCACTATGTGGTTTTTTCCTCTTTTCTATACCATTCCTTCTCCTTCCCAAAATTAGTCTTTGGTGAATCAATTAGTCATTATTTTTAACTGTTATTTTACAGAAGCAAATCCTCTAAATATCCGACATCCTAAGAGTATAACCACTAATTTCCTGATTCATGAGACTATGCCTGTTCCTTTACAAGGATGAACATGTTTTGCAGTAGTAGCTCCTTGGAATCTCTTTTTAAGGTAATGTGAACCACTTGTATTTTTCTTTGACTCGTATCTGACTCATTAAGCTCACTGGTTTCTTCACTTCTGTATATCCCTCTATTGATCAAGTTAGTATCATTTTAATTCTGAATCCCTTTGTGTTTCTATTTTAAAAGATAAATTTATTTTAGAAAGAAAAAAGGAGGGACGCCTGGGTGGCTCAGTTGGTTAAGCAGCTGCCTTCGGCTCAGGTCAAAATTCCAGAGTCCTGGGATCGAGTCCCACATCGGGCTCCTTGCTCAGTAGGGAACCTGCTTCTCCCTCTGCCTCTGCCTGCCATTCTGTCTGCCTGTGCTTGCTCTCTCTCCCTCTCTCTCTTTGATAAATAAATAAAATCTTAAAAAAAAAAAGAAAAGAAAAAAGGAGATACAATTCTTAATATTTTATTTTTTAATACTTTATCTTTTTTAAAAGATTTTATTTTTTTATATGAGAGAGAGAGATAGCAAGAGAGAGAACAAGCAGCAGACTCCCTACTGAGCAGGGACCCCCCCCCAACCCTGGTGTGGGATTTGATCCCAAGACCCCAGAATCATGACCTGAGCTCAAGGCAGACATTTCCAGGTGCCCCAAGGAGACATAATTCTTAAATTTAGACATAAGACATAATTCTTAAATTTACTGAGTTAGATGGAGCATAAGAATATGAGAAAAAGAAATGGTGAATGGTTGGCTGCTTGTTCTCACAAAATCATTTATATGACCACAAAAGTATTGGCTTCTCTGACTAGTGAATTCCAAACACCCATTGATATTGTTCTCATTTCATAAGCAGGTATAACATTGTTATTACAACAGGTTGCATTACCCTTTAAACCCTTAAAATCTAATCTATAATTTTAGTTGACATTTTGAATTATATAATTAGAAATTAAATATATATACTTCTGTATGCATACATATAAATTGAATGATAGAAGATAATTTTAAGTATTTGGAAGAAATTAATACTGGATTTTTTATACTAAAGTAAAATAGTATATACTTTATATAATTATGAATTTTCATGGGGTTACTTATATATAAATATATTATCTTCATCATATATACAGTACTGAATGATTTTTTTTTATTTGACAAGTTTTGAGACAGTTCTAATAGGTGGAATTTCAAACCATTTGCTATTGAAACTGTGTATGAGTGTTAATAATATAATAAAAGACAGGACCTTTTTCCAAATTTATGTTACAGTTGTCACAAAGTGGTATACTGTAGCAGTTTTGAAGTTCTGTCTAAATCCCTTGTATCCTATAAGCTGTGTGACCTTAAATATGTTGTTTAATTGTTCTGTGATTCAGTTTCCTCAATTTTTTAAAAAGATTTTATTCATTTATTTGAGGAAGAGAGACACAGCATGAGAGAGAACACAAGCAGAGAAAGGGTTGAGGGGTTGAGGGAGAGGGAGAAGCAGACTCTCCACGGAGCAGAGAGCCCGGATACCAGCTTGATCCCAGGACCCGAGATCAGGACCTGAGCTGAAGGCAGACATTTAACTGACTAAGCCAGGAAGGAAGCCCAGAATTTCCTCATTTTATTATTTTTTTAAGATTTTATTTTTAAAGACAATTATGATCTCTCTGATATGAGAGGCAGGCTGGGGGTTTGTGGGGGTAAGGGAGGGAAAAAAATGAAACAAGATGGGGCGAGGGAGGGAGAAAAACCATAAGAGGCAATCTCAGGAAACAAAGTGAGGGTTGCTGGGGGTTGGGGGAGAGGGATGATAGGCTGGCTGGGTTATGGATACTGGGGAGGCTACATGCTATGGTAAGTGCTGTGAATTGTATAAGACTGATGATTCGCAGACCTGTACCCTTGAAGCAAATGATACATTATAAGTTAATAAAATTTTAAAAATTAAAATTTTAAAAAAA
Organism: Mustela putorius furo; assembly: GCF_011764305.1. Classification (NCBI taxonomy): domain Eukaryota; kingdom Metazoa; phylum Chordata; class Mammalia; order Carnivora; family Mustelidae; genus Mustela; species Mustela putorius. The sequence continues at coordinate 7,865,669 of NW_025421999.1, forward strand.
TAAAACAAAGTGTTTTATTTTTACCTATTTATTTGTCAGAAAGAGAGAGAGAGAGCGCGCGCGCTAGCACAAGCAGGGGGAGCTGCAGGCAGGAGAAGCAGGCTCCCCACTGGGGAAAGAGCCCAAAGCGGGACTTGACCCCAGAACTCCAGAATCATGACCTGAGCCAAAGGCAGACACTTAACTGGCTGAACCACCCAGACGTCCTGAGCTTCCTCATTTTAAAAACAGGATGACAACATACAATATACTATATGTTTATAAAAAATTAAAAATAAAATAAAATAAATAAACTTTTTAAAAAAAAATTAAAAAAAAAAAAAGATGACAACAGTGTTGTGTCATTGGGTCCTTAGGGCATCAGATGAATCCATAGTTGCCCTGTATGGCTGACACACAGCAATCACCCAGTACGTGGTTGGTGACATGGCACAGTCTCTTCACAGCCAGCAGAACTTTATGTCACATGTCCTAACAAACATTCAATCCCCCCAAAATATCCTTTAGGTTTCATTCCATTGAAAAACTATTGGGAGCTCATTCCAGAACTTTAGTGTCATACTCCTCTTTGTTCTTTAAAAAAAAACATTGTGGGGGAACCTGGGTGGCCCAGTGGGCTGGGCCTCTGCCTTTGGCTCAGGTCATGATCTCAGAGTCCTGGGATGGAGCCCCGAATCAGGCTCTCTGCTCAGCTGGGAGTCTGCTTCCCTCTCACTCTGCCTGCTTGTGATCTCTCTCTCTCTGTCAAGTAAATAAATAAAACCTTAAAAAAAAAAAAAAAAAAACCACTGTGGTGCCTGGGTGGCTCAGTGGATTAAAGCCTCTGCCTTCAGCTCAGGTTATGATCCCAGGGTCCTGGGATGGAACCCCGCATCAGGCTCTCTGCTCAGCGGGGAGCCTGCTTCCTCCTCTCTCTCTGCCTGCCTCTCTGCCTACTTGTGATCTGTCAAATAAATAAAATAAAATCTTAAAAAAAAAAAAAACCTTTGTGACCATATTTTCAAATGTATATTATCAGTTTTCACTTTAAAATGTATTCGCTTGTGAGCACAAGGCCCCGCCCTCTCCTTGAGATCATGAAGCAATTCTTGCAAGGCAATTCCGGTAATGAACTATGTGTGTTGATTATCGAGGGCGGGGGTTGGACCATGAATTCGCTAGTTCTCAAGTATCAGGAGTAGGGAGGAATGATTCCTCACTCCTGACTGGTAAGCACTCACCTCCTCCTTCCTGAAATATTGTTCTCAAACATGGCAGAATTTTGATTTTTAAAATTGAAGTCTGTGATCTTTTTTTTTCTTTCCACAACTTTAGCTACAAAGGTAAATAATATTTTTCATAAAGGATTTTCTTAATTGAAAACATTGAAAATTTAACAAAAACTTTTTCTGAAAGCAAAGAAACCTCTATGCAGTCATAGACTTTTTTTCACCCAATTATTCATTTTGCAGTTCTGTAACTAGCAGAGAGGAAGTTCATTTAATCTGAATCTGAATTCTCCTAAGCAGAGGCCCAACAATTAGTTTTTGCAGTGGGAGGAAAGATCCACAGAATAGATGATACTTGGAGTATAACTTTTATACTCCTTTTTATACCTTAAAAACAGAGAAAATTTTGTTAAAGATTTTGTTTATTTGAGAGATGAGAGACCGTGAGCAGTGGGGGAGGGGCAGAAGGAGACAGAGACTCTCAGAAGCATCCTCCAAACCCCAACCCCCCACTCCCCATCCCAACCCTCCCACCCCCACTGAGCAGGGAGCTCAAGGTGGGGTTTGACCTCAGGACCTGAGCTGAAAGCAGATGCTTAACTGACTAAGCCATCAGCAGTCTCATATTTCTCCTTTAAATAATGAGGATGGAAAACAAATATTTCATTGTACCAACTTCAGTGGAGAAAATCCCTCCTGGAAACTGAGTTCTCCCAGTGCTGGATATCTGTAGTAGCAGACAGCAAGAAGAGTTTCTTTCATTTTTCTCCTCAAAGAAATGGGTTTGCTCAGAGACTCTTTGGGTCTGGAGCCCAAAGCCCTACTTAGAAAATCTCTCCAGCAGGCAGGAAGGCAACTGTTTCACACAAATATCAATTCTGAAGCTCTGGGAAGAAGGTTTCCTTTGGGTCTCAGTCAATACTGAGTAGTAAAGGAATGAAAAGTCTTTTTTTTTTTTTTTTAAGGTTTTATTTATTTGACAGAGAGAGATCACAAGTAGGCAGAGAGGAAAGTGGAGAAATGAGGCAGAAGCAGGCTCCCCGCTGAGCAGAGAGTCCGATGTGGGGCTCGATCCCAGGACCCCAAGATCATGACTTGAGCTGAAGGCAGAGGCTTTAACCCACTAAGCCACCCAGGTGCCCTGGAATGAAAAGTCTTAATAAATTTCTCAGCCCCTAAACCTTTAGTAGGAAAATGTTGACACATCTTAAATAACATCTGAAATGTAACCCTTACACATGGACATTTTGGATTCACATAACTCTTTCTGAAAATAATACACCAATACGTATTCTAAACTTATAGCACCATTTGGAGAAAAAACATTATTCTACAGTTAAACCAGGCCTACAGACCAGCTTATGCCATGGGAAAAATTAAGTAGTAAGAGAATTTATGCATGTAGTTAGTTAGAATTTGGTAGTCATGTTAAGACTTACAATGCCACAAAATTCACATTGAGAAAAGTAGTCTCTTCTACCTTCATCCTTGGACTTATTAACCAGGCACAAACGGTAAACTGTTATTCTTACAACCAGAAATATCATACCTGTCTCTTGTTCTCATTAGCCAGTGGATTCAAATGAAGTAACTGTGGTCTTTAGACTCCTCCTTCAGCTCAGTGACACCATTCAGCCAAATTCTGAGGGCCCTTCTCCCCTCCTCCACCTATGAGAGCATCCAGGAATCATGTCTACATGCTCATGAACCAGTCTGGATCCATCATGTCCGCGGTGTACCCCAGACCACGGCCCATGATGTTCTACTTGTGCAGATGCCAGTTGCCAGCTCGTAACGTCCTCAGGATCACCACTCTTTTGCATGCTGCTACTCACCACAAACTATGGCTTGAGGATCTGTCTACAAACCTTCTTTAAAAAAATGAGGAGGCAGTCTCTTCTTCCCCTGGATTAGCTTGCTCAGCATAGTGGGTCAGCAGAGTTGTGTGTGACCCACGCTATGAGAGCTGACTAAGTTCAAATACCAACCTTCCTCTCCAAGGAATGAGAAGACTTCCAGATTGTCTGGAGTAAGACTGGGTTCCAGTGACAGCACACCCTGTGAGTCCGGGTTGCTACTCACGTCTTATTCTTCTCCCTTCAGATCAGTTATTTCTGGGGGGTCCTCCAGTTCCTTCTTATAACTTGTCTTCTGTCATCCCCCCCCCAGTTAATCAGACACAAATACATATTGGAGCCCACCTGTAGACAGGGTTCTATCTTCTTCTCACAATTCTCTCAGCCACTATAAAGTCTGCCAATGCACTTAGGTGACAGAGAGAAGTGCCTGTCATTTAATCACTTCTCCCGATGTGTATAGGATCTCTCGGTTCTCTGGACTTGATTCTGATATGTCCAGGTTCTAATCTTAGGACCACCACTTACTAGACGTGTAACCTTGGTTAATTACTTGACCTTGTTACAGTTTAATTTTCTCAGCTCCAAAACTAAAACAATTGTACTTAGCCAACATCTCTACTTTGAGATTTGAAGAAGATAATGTAAAAGAAAACAGGTTTTCAAAAGTTCTCAGTGTATTTTGTATGTGGCAGGAGTCCCTATTTGACTAGTCACCAGAACACAGGAATACAAGGATGTGTCTGACTTGCCATGTAGCCCAACTAAAATTGGGCTATTTACAAGAGAGCTGAAGAGCCTTCCAAGAGAGATTCCATGTTAAGGGGAGTGTTCAGATAGAAGACCCCTGATCAGTAAGGAAACTTTAGTCTTCAGAAAGAAGGGCTGATTTTCAATTTAATATGATTACATATTTTTCAAGCTCAACTCTCAGCTGGGCTCAATTCTCCCTAAATACGTAGTTTGGAAGCTGAGTTTCTCGATCAGGGGCAATCTTTAAGAATAGCGGAATTTGAACTGTTTCTGTTAAGGTACTCTATTCATACTCTAGGTGGTGAGACCTGGAAAAATAAGCCACACACACACACACACACGTGCACTCTCTCTCTCTCTCTCTCTCACACACACACACACACACACATTCAACATAAATATGTATTAGAAATATAAATTAAGGGGCGCCTGGGCGGCTCAGGGGGTTAAGCCTCTGCCTTCAGCTAAGGTCATTATCTCAGGGTCCTGGGATCAAGCCCAGGAATCTATGCTCAGCAGGAAGCCTGCTTCATCCTCTCTCTCTGCCTGCCTCTCTGCCTACTTGTGATCTCTCTCCCTTGTCAAATAAATAAATAAAATCTTAAAAATACAAGTTAAATACATTCTGCATTTGCCACCCTAACAATTATAGAAGGTAAACATTTACTAGGAAATTATCCTGTGTATTTCATTACTTTATATAATTTATATTGAGCTAATGAAAATTATAGATTCCACTTCTTTATTTTTGACCTACAAAAGTACAGTAAAGTACTAGGTTTAGTTGGTCACCAGAAGATGATTTGGGGAATTACATTTAACAATGAATTACTACTTTAAACAGATCTTATTTAATAGAAATGTCCTTTCATTTTTGGAAACTGGTTATCAACTAAGATGAATCACTAGTAATGTTTACTTTGTTAAATTGTCAGGAAAGCCATAAATAAATCTCAAAGGAGATTGGTGAATAAGGTCTCAAAGGCAGTAAAGCTCCTGCCTGAATTCTTAAACAACTCAAAACCTGAAAATATAAAATTCAGAAATTCAGTGTTTCTTCAAAGTCCAAGTGGAGAAATGTGGAAGAAATCAGGACATTAGCCTGACTGTTCACAAAATAACTTAAGGCAGTAACTAAACAAATTGAAAGAAAAATTAACACCTCCAAAGAAAAAAGTGACAGTCCCTGTTCAGGCATAAATGGTGTCCCTTCCAAAATTTCATGTATTACATCCTAACATTCATGTCTCAGAACGTGACTGTATTTGAAGATAAGACCTTTAAAGATATAATTAAGGCAAAAGAAGTCATAGGGGTGGGCTCAAACTCAATAATGGCTGGTGTCTTATAAGAAAAGGAGATAAGGTTGGTTGCCTTGATGGCTCAGTTGGTTGAGCATCTGACTCTTAATTTCAGCTCAGGTAATGATCTTAGTGTCCTGCGACATGCTCAGCGGGGAGCCTGCTTCAGGATTCTCCCTTTTCCCTCTCCCTCTGCCTCTTCTGCTGCTCTTTCTCTCAAATAAATAAATAAATCTTTATAAAAGAAGAAGAAGAGGGGGTGCCTGGGTGGCTCAGTGGGTTGGGCTTCTGCCTTTGGCTCAGGTCATGATCCCAGGGTCCTGGGATCGAGCCCCACATCGGGCTCTCTGCTCAGTGGGGAGCCTGCTTCCTCCTCTCTCTCTGCCTGCCTCTCTGCCTGCTTGTGATCTCTCTCTCTCTCTGTTAAATAAATAAATAAAATTAAAAAGAAAAAAAGAAGAAGAGGAGGATATTAAGGCACAGACACACAAGAAAAGAGACCATTGAAGACAAAGGGAGAAGACAGTCATCTGTAAGCCAAGGAGAGAGGCTTTGAAAAAAATCAAGCCTGCTGAAAACTTGATCTTGGATTTCTAAGTCTCTAGAACATGAAGAAATAAATTTCTGTTGTTTAAATCACTTAGTCTATGATATTTGTAATAATAGCTATAGCAAACTAATACAGTCCCCTTATACCAGAAAACCTTCCCCCAAATTTCATATCAAGGAGGAAGAACCATAACTCTTTCTCTTGGTTCTGTGAAGTCTCTTATATCCCACTTGTGCTTACAATTTTCAAAGCAGCTTCATATTTATTATCTCCCGTGTGCCTCACAACAACCCTATTTAATGGATGGAGAGAAGGAGGCCGAGAAGAGAGCAGTGTCTGCCTTGCTCTATGAAAGACTAAGGATCAACACCAAATCGTCTTGATTCACTTATAATGGGCAGCAGCCAAGTCTTAATGAGAAAAATACACCATTACTCCATATTTACTGATGGGGAGAGAGGCACCATGTGGTGGGTAATCTGCCCAAGACCCTCCCAACAGGAAGCAGCCAGTCAGGGTCTGAAGCCAAGTCTTCAGACTTGATCTTGTGAGGTTTCTGCTGCTCCACAAGAGAAAGGCATACACTTCCTCTGCAACCCGTGATTCCTAGTTTCCTAGGAATTGTATTACCCACAAATACAATTTCATACATCTTTAACTTTTGTTCCTCGTGAGAAAGAAAAAGTCAATCTCTGTATGACAAAAGCAGTAATAAATAATTACAATTCTCTAGCCCCCTCCCTCCCACACATGCTATTATACTTATTAGGGAAAGCACAGTTTGCTCTACACAAAGAAAGGTCATCTAAAGAGACAGGCTCATAAAGGGATATGCAGAGACCCATATAACTACAGAGAAATTAGCAGAGAGGGAGAGGTATCTAGTAAGGGATTTTAGGAAGTTTATTATGCAATCTATTTTGTGCTGTGTAAACCCCACTGTGTAATTCCTACTTGTATATCTTCAAGAGTTTTACAGTAGAGTCCTACCTCACTTTTCAATGATTTTTTAGAGCTGGAGTTGTGTTTGTTTCCTTTTGTCCACTCTTTCTCCTCTTCCTTGTCCTCTTCCTCCTCCTTCTTCATGTCCTACCAGACTGGGACTGGTCTTCAAGTGGGTTAATCTTGTTTAAATCAAAGTTGTTTTCTCTTAGGTTTACTGAGGAGTGTACAAGGGTCAGGATTCCAGGCTGCAAGCTGCTGGCAACCAATCAGAGAGACCTGAACTCCAGAATTCAAAATAGGATCCCCCTACGAAGTCTCCTGGATCAGCTAATATACTTCCTAACAAAAGTCACTCCCAGGATTGAAGAGAAGTACTTACTAGTACTAGGCACTCTCCCGCTCTTTCCCTTTTTCTCTTACCGTATATCCATCCATCTATTTATCTGTCTGTCTGCTTAAATATCTGTGTATACATCGTATACATTCTACTGGAAAACTTCTATACATTGATTTGGCTTTACCAAATTTTCTCACATGGAAGTACAAAAAAGAAAAACTATCCATATTTAAAATTAGACAGTGTGAATATCAGAGCTCCTGTTCATAGTTCAACTTTCTCCACTTGCTGACAAGTGACTCACTGTCTCTCACCTTCATGACATATAGAGCCAAGGGGTACAGGAGCTAAGGATAACACAGTCTTTAACCAAGAACAACCACAAAAAAGTTTTAAAAAGCTTTCGTCCTCAATGTTCCATCAGAATCTTCTTAGTCTTTTGACACTGCCATTTCCCTTATATAATATGGGAATCATCCACATAATATCACCCATACAAGATGGAATCATCCAGAGAGCAATCAAATCCAGCCAGAAATTCCTAGAGGAAATGCGGAGGGTCTCAGAAGAGATGATTCTGAACACTCCTTCATCAGTCCCTAAGTAACTGTCCGAAGATTTCTTAGGGAAATGGTTGCTGTTCACATGAAACTCACTGAGATTCAAGGTAAGAAGCCCAGAAAGTTAAGGAGCCCAGCAAGAAGGCCATAGTGTGGACATGGAATGCAACCCACATGACGATGCTTAGGTTGTGACAGAATTGGGTCTGTGACGTCACACAGTAGTCAGTAGGTCTTACAAAATGAGACCAGGACTTGACGGGGAAGTCCCAAAAGACAGATCAGAATGTCCCAGCCAGCTCTAGTTTCTGGAGTAGGCCTTTTTCTGTTGTGTTGGTGGCTGAGTGAGATCACCCTCTGAGCCACTGGGAGGGAGTCTCACCTTTCCAGCAAGGTCGCTCCCTCCAGCCAGCCAGAGGGCTGTGAGCACCTGTTTGTTCTTTATTTAGTAATAGTCCACTTTGTGATCTGCTTACTAGTCTCAAACATCTCCTCTATTTTTATCCTGTCATAAATTGGATGCTTTGGCTTATGTCCTGCCTTCACCTTGAGCCTCTCACCCACTCCACCTTACTCCCAATGTGCTTGCATCAATAAAAACAAATATTTCAGTTGAATGGCTGGTTGTCCTTTTACTGAATTCTCCTCCTCTTGCTTAGATGGTGTGGTTACCTTTGAATTCCTTCCAGGTTTGACACATTCATGTAGAGGGATTTCCAGAGCACTTTTGGCAAACACACCCCTCTTAAGAGGAGATTTCTTAAAATAATGATCACTTCGCTGCCCATCTTTTTTCCGAAATAGATTTTCTTCTAGGTCTTTAAGGGTCTTTGGGGCTTTAAATATTTCATTAAAACGTAAATGCTCCTTAAAAATAGGAAGTCTTCCTAGGAAATAGCTTAATCAGTCAACAGTTGAGGCAAGGCCCTGTGGATGCTTGATGCCAAATGATGACTAATGACTCTCACTTCAGTATTGATGGCTCACTCCTCTCTCCTGAGCTTCAGACCTACATGAATGATGTATGCGAAAGGAAGTGTTTCCTCCTAAACATTGACCGTACATACCCTTCATGCTCCACATGTCCCGAACCCAGGTCATCTAAATGTGTAATAACTATAAAATCTTCAGGACCAGCAGTTAGAAATAATACTAGGTAGTCTTTCAAAATTATGATGAAGAGTATGCAGTGAAATAAAAAATATTTATGATATGATAAATGAAAAAGATACAAAATTAAGTATGAGATAAAAGTCAATAATAAGGGGCACCTGGGTGCCTCGGTGGGTTAAGCCTCTGCCTTCGGCTCAGGTCATGATCTCAGGGTCCTGGGATAGAGCTTCCCCCACTCTCTCTGCCTGCCTCTCTGCCTACTTGTGATCTCTGACTGTAGAATAAATAAATTAAAAAAAATTTAAAAAAATTTTAAAAAGTAAATGATAAGTGCAGAATTCTATGAAATAAAATGGAGAACAGAAGAAAAGGGAAAAAAATAACAAAACAAAAAATTATTCTCTGAAAATATCAAAAAGTAAGGAGGGGATGGGGCACCTGGGTGGCTCAGTGGGTTAAGCCTCTGCCTTCGGCTCAGGTCATGATCTCAGGGTCCTGGGATCAAGCTCCACATCGGGCTCTCTAACTCAGTAGGGAGCCTGCTTCCCCCCTCTCTGCTTGCCTCTCTGCCTACTTATGATCTCTGTCTGTCAAATAAACAAATAAAATTTTAAAAAAAAGTAAGGAGGGCACTTGTGATGAGCACTGTAATTATATGCAAGTGATGAATCACTTAATTCTACACCTGAAACTAATACAACACTAGATATTAACTAACTTGAATTTAAATAAAATTTTGGAAGAATAAAAAGAAAATATCAAAAGGATAGTTAAGTCTCTTGCAGGATTGATCAATAATAAAATAGAAGGCATTGTATCAAAATGTGAAAAGAGGGAATAGCTAGAAACACAACAGAATAAAAAATTTTAAAGTTATGAATAATTATACACTAAGCCATTAGAAAATCCAAGAAAAATGGATACATTTTTAGATACTTTGGAAAAATTTGGAAATGACAAAATTGGGACCAGAAGAGAGTACAAAAGCCTAACACAAAAAATTAAATAAATGGAAATTTCAATCAAAGTCTCCTTGAGAAAGAGTTTTAGGCCAACATGCCTTTACAGATAAGTTTAACTGATTTTTATAACCTAGGTAACATTATTTTATCAAGATTTTTACAAAAAATAAAGTGAATAAAAACCATGCAACCCATTTTATGTGTTAAGTGTAATTTCACACCTTAATCAGGTAATAACTGTAAAATAAATACAAAAATCCCAATTATTATAGTAATTACCTAGATCAATATGTGTCTTAGAAAGACTACTGCATTGTAAGTTAAAGTCTATTACAGAAATTCAAGAATGTTTTAACCTTCAAAAAACTATCAATATAATTTCTTACCCTGAAAAACAACAAAAAAATTGATAATCTCAATAGATGCAGAAGCAGCATTTCATGAAGCACCTAACTATGAAAAAAAATGCTCTTTTTTTAGAAATTTAAGTATAGGAGAGTACTTTATTAATATACAAATAATACATTTCCAAAAATCTACTGCATTTAAAAGGAATACCCTAAGAATAGTTCATTTAAAGTTCTACGTTACAACATGAATGCCTGCTTTCTTGGACATTTTTTTTACATAATGTTGGAGATCATGGGGAACATGAGAGAAAAGAACATGCAGTGTAAATATTGAAAAGTAATAACTAGTTAAACTTCAAAATAACTGCAAGAATTATAGTTTGCCTTCACCCCATGGACTCGCACATTCTATAAAAAGCAAATTAGTAAACATTTTCACCTTTGCAGGCTACAAGGTCTCTATAACAACTACTCACAATGAAAGCAGTCACAGATAGTATGCAAATGAAGGGACGTAGCCAAGTTCCAATAAAATTGTACTTAGGAAAACTGGTAGTGGGCCAGATTTGGTTCCTGCATCACAATTTGCCAAACCCTATTCTACATCACCAATTACCAACCAGAAAAGGTTTTTCAAAAAAAAAATTATTTTTCTATTTTTAAAATGATTAAATTATTTAAATTAGTTCCTGAATCCAGATATTCACCTGTCACACTAGTGACAAAAACTATAAAGTATTTAGGAATTAATTTAAATAATACAGTATAATACCATCACAGAGAACATTTAAAAACATTCATAATGATATTTTAAAAGATCAGAATCAGTAGAGAAATATTCCATGTTGACAAATGGGCATCTTTCATTGTATAGAGGTCAATATTCCCCAGATTCATGTATGAATTTATTATAATCCAAATAGAAATTTTAACAACATTTAAAAAAAATACAAAAATACTTATTCTGGCAGTACCTGGGTGGCTCAGTTGGTTAAGCATCTTCCTTTAGCTCAGGTCATGATCTGAGAGTACTGGGATCATCCGGCCTGCATATTGGTCCCTCCTGCTCAGGAGGGAGTCTGTCTCTTCCTGTGCGCCTCTCCCCCACCCCCAACTAGTGCATGCTCTCTCTTTCTCAAATAAATAAATAAAAAAATAAAAATAAAATCTTAAAAAAATACTTATTCTAGAATTTACATGAACTATAAAATCCATAAATAGCCCAGTAAGGCAAAAAAAAGAGCAAAGAGAGATGCTTTTTCTCCTAGATAATAAAGCTACAAAAACTTAGTTATAAAAATAAAATGATATTGGCAGAACAAACAAATCAATGAAAATTTAAAGAGAGCTGATATGCATGTTTTTATATTACTTATATACATATGTGTATATATATATATATATATAAAATTTCACATGTATATAAACCTAATATACGATCAAAGAAAAATCAAAACCAATGGGGAACACTGTTTAGTAGATTATGTTTGGAAATCTCACTCAGTATATACAGAAAAATAAACTGGAAAATAATGGAAAATAATGTTCATAAAGATGAACATTAAAGATTAAAATGAAAAATTATGAAGTCAGTATAGCAAATGCAGAGATCTTTGTGACCTCGTGGCCAAAAAAAAAAAAAAAAAAGTACTTAAATGTTGACTATAGGTTTACCAAATTAACAAATTTATATCAAAATTAGGAATCTGTCTTTTACAAGAATAGAATGGATGAAGTTAGCAGATGACGGAATGGTAGAAGATACCAATGTCTAAAACTGCCAAAGGATTAATATCTTAATAATAGGAAATGCTTGCAAGTCAAAAGAAAAAGGAAATGGACAAGTACCAGAATAAGAACCACACAGAAAAAGAAAACTGAATGGATAAGAAATCTTCAGACTCATCAGTAACCAAAGAAATGCAGATTAAACAATAATGAGACATCACTCTTAAGCCATCAAATTAGAAAATTTTAAAAACTTGGATACTATCCAATACTGATGAGAATGTGAGTGAACTCAAAGCCCCATGGATTATTAATGTGAGCAAGAGATTCAAGTCACTCTGAAAAACAATCTGACAGTACTTAGTGAAACTCATCATGCAAAAAGCTGATATACCCAGCATTCTCACTCTTGGCTATAAATCTCAAAGAAATGCTCTCAAAATCCATTATGTAACATTTGGGAGGATATTCATTGCAGCATTATTTGTGTTTCCTGGGAACTGGAGGCATTTTAAGTGTCTACAACAAAATGCCACTTAGGCACATTTAAAACTCTTAAGATACTGCGTTCTAGAAGGATACACACATATCTAGAAAGTGGATGTCTAGCAGAGAAGAGAATGTGCTTGGGAGTCAGGAGAAAGGGACATATAGAAAGGGGGACTAGAGAAAGGTCTTGACTGCATCAGAATGATGGGATGTCATTCACTGAGGTCATCAGCAACTCTACACATGAGGTTTAACAGGAGAAAATGGAGTTGCTTTTACATTACAAAAGGAATATTAATAATCATAACTAAGAATTACACAGATAAAAGACCCACAAAAAGTAATGTGTTTTCAATAATCTGGGTTCTGGAACAAATCTTATCTAAAATGTAATATATTTTATATCAGCTGAGTCTGGAATCTGCTAGGTAGATAGGTCTGGTGGGATAGTAGAAAGCCCAGAGTATACAGTTTCTTTTATTAACAAGGTACTGAGCTGAATATCATTCTAGAAATCGTGGATGTCTAGTCTTGCCCGGGGCCAGACTTTTAGAGGCTAATGTACATAAAGTCATTTAAGCATGTGTGCACTATCCAATCAACAACCAAACCAAACTGCTAGACTTAAGGGTTCGCCACTAACCTCATCAGATATGCAAATGAACATGCCCAGACACTCAAATATTTATTCTTATTAATAATAAATTACAAAATCTGGACCTAATAGAGGCACTCTGTTTATTTAGAAAGATTCCCAGATAAACCCACTGATCCTCTTATAAATGCACGTGTTTCTTTACATGGTTCATCAGTCTAATCAGGAATTTTAGATTCCACAACTGTGATCTCTCCCACCAGGGCAAATTTCCTTTCTGACTTATGTTGGCTACAGCAGGTGAAAAACATAGAGAATATAATGACTATATCCAGTTCAAGAAAAGAAAAGCATAGTCCTGCCTGAACCACATCACTAAAATAAATAACCTAACTGTACTAAGAGGGCAGGGATTTATGTCCGGAGATACTAATATATATATATTTTTTGTATGATGAATTCCAATTTTTAAAAATCTTTTGGTGTTTAAAAATCTTATGCATCTCATTTTCTGACTTATTTTATTTCATGTGTCATTTTCTTGGTATTCCTTCAGTAATTTTTTAAAAAGATTTTGTTTATTTATTTGACACACTGAGAGAGAGAGAGAGAGAGAGTGAGAACAGAGAGCGAGAGAGATAGGGAACACAAGCAGGGGTAGTGGGAGAGGGAGAAGCAGTCTTCCCACTGAGTAGGGAGTCCCATGTGGGATTTGATCCCAGGACCCCAGGATCATGACCTGAGCCAAAGACAGATGCTTAACAACTGAGCCACCCAGGCACCCCCCTTCAGTATTTCTTGGAAAACATCTTTGTCCCTTAAGACAGACACCAACAATAGCAGATGAGTGCTATTAGACTTCCTTCAGTTCTGCCTGATTTGTTGAAAATGCCTCACAGTAATTTCCTAGAGAGGGGAAGAGGTAGAGAGACCGGGATGTCTTGGAGGATCCGATCTTGTTCTTCAGAAATGAAAACCTTGGATGAAAATATACCCACAAAAATGAGAAAATCACTCTTCAGAATCATTTACTACCCTGGAAGATAGCTGGGAGCAAGAGCCGAGGGAAAATACAAGCATCTTTGTAGAGCTTACTTTATTTAACTAATCACGTTTGAACGCCCTCCAGCTAGAAAGATCTCATGTTAGAATAATTACATATCCATGGTCCTTGTAGCCAAATCAAGGCAAAGAGAAATAAGAATTCTTATTACCGACGGATGTATTGGATGCCTATCCTTATCAGCACATCTTTTTCAGGCAACTATCCCTTAGCCTGTTATTTAGATTTGCCACCTAAGACATTTTTTTCCCGTTTTCTCCCAGGGTCTGATTGCATTTGTTCTGGTAACTTAACTGCAATGTCATTATTACATGATTCATCACGTAACCAAGGGTCAAACATGTTTTAAAATCTACTGGAGGTTTCAGCTCTGCCCGTGGCATAATAAAAAAAGAGATCCAAGTAAAAGAAAGTGCTATAAATATTTAAATTTGTGAAGGAAGCAGTCGAAGTTTTGGCTTTCTCTGAGTCCTTCAGAAAGGATGTGGTTTTTAAACAAGAGAGCTGTTTCACAACCAAAGCAGTTTTAATTCAGAGTGTGTCACTCAGTGCTCCACACTACACTCTTGTTGGTACATAATTCCTAATGAAATTTCTAAGTGAAGGACACCGCTATCTTTGCCGCTGGAAAATGCTCTGCATACCGTCTCCGCCTTGGCAGCCTCTATGTGACAGCTTAATGGCACTTACTGCTATGAAGTGAGGGCACGAAAAGAGGACCATAATGCCAGCACTGGGGGAGCAAAGAACATTTTTAAAGAAGATGGGATGGAAAAAAATTGGCTGGGCCTAAGGAAAAAGAGTTTGTTTATGACTATTTGAAAAAATACAGATGGCATTATGAAGATAGGTCTTCTGCCTCAATATTAAAAACGAAAGGTATTTCTTAGCAGCTCTGGAGGTCGGCCAGCCTTTTCGCCCTTCTGCATTGTAGTGAGCCACTTCCTTATTCACTGTATATGTACTTCCATTGTCATTACCAGAGCTTTCTTTTTTTAACTTCTACATCCGCTCCCATCTTGAGTTGAATAACTTCCACTCCCTCCCAGGTCTCAAATTAGCTGTCACTTCCTATAGGAAATCTTTCTGGCTCCATCCTCTTTCAACTGTATTTCTCTGCTACAAAGTGTCATAGGTAGTTCCATCTCAACATGCACAGATCCAACCCCATCACAGTCCGCCAAACCCCGCTCATTGTCCTCCTGTGTTCCCAGCTCAGTGAAGGACTCCACATCCCTGCAGTGACCCCAGACAGAAACACGGGTGTCATCTTTGGTTTTGCTATTCCTGTTCCCAGACCTATTTGGAGACCAAGTTTCTTGGCCAAATTTGCCCCACTTCTCACCATCCCTGCTCCAGCATTTCTGCTTCTGGTGACTATGTCACCATCCTTTCTCACTTGCTTAGTGACAGTCTTCCATCAGGTTTCCCATTCTCGACTCCCTCATATCCATACTCTACTCCATCGCCAGTCATTCTGGCATGGGATTCTAATCAGTTACTCTTTGGCTTTAAACCTCTCACGAGTCTCCATTGCTTCAAGATATGACCTAGGCTTCCAATCGCGATTTGCAAGGTAATTCATGATCTCTTACCGTTTACAGCTTACCTCTTCGAATTCCATTCTGAGGTAGATATTATCCACTGAGGTTGTTACTATTACGTTTAAACTGGAAATGATCAAACTAAATCCCTGTGATATAGAAAACACTGATTTGGGTCATACAGCCAGGAACTGGTGGTGTTAGATCTGAATTCACTTTAGAGGTTTGAATGAAGTATTCAGAAATGTAATTCTGACTGAGAAGCTTGAATTTATTTTTCCTCAAAAGGGCATGCATTCTAAGGTACCATTTAACATACTTCTGATTCATATACAGAACAACATGGTTCAATATCATGAGAATGTTACTGTATATCAATTTTATGAGACCACCCTTACCTGTTAATGTCATTTGGTTCTCCTATTACCTTCTCTGGTTCTCCAGAGTCTGACGAAGGACTTGTGAGTAAGCAACGTGTTTGGGACATGAGCGCAGGGAGCAGGAATGGGGAGGAATATGAGGCACAGAAGGAGGACTAGCCCATAAAAGTATGTGTTAACAATGTCAGTGCCATGACAACAAAGTTCAATTCCCTCAAGGAAAGTGTAATTTCTGGATACCTCCTAGAATTACCTGACCGATGGAAGGCAGAGGGAATTTTCTATCAGCTTCTGGCCCCATTGGTTGAGAGCTGCCCTCAGGGATACTAACTGCCCCAAGGTTTTGAGTCATATACATGTACTAACCAAGCAAAATTCTGCCAGTAGTTGGGCCTGTGGAGTGCACAGGGAGGATACATATAAAGCCTTTGGGTCAGAGGCTTCTCCCTCCCTCTGAGTAGAAGCTCCATAGACCTGCCTAGAGCCACAGCTGAAATTAGAGATGGCATCATCCAGGAGGAATTTGGGCACTAGAGGCTAAGTCACCTATGGTCAGGAAATGAAATAATTAAGAAATAGAATGCTATTCAACTGACTATTATTTTTAGACTCACAACAAATTTCAAGTAATGGGTTACAGTTTAGCATAAAAGCAATTTTCACTGATTTTTCTTTCCAGAAAACAAAGACAACTGAATTATATGTAGGTGGTCCTATTAAGTGACTCATTTGCAAGTAAGTACTAAGTGCTTAGTTACAAAGCTAAGGCTAATCAATAAATAATTCTCCTTGGAAAAGGGATAGAATTCTCTATTTCTATATAGTCCATTTATAGAAATGTTAAATATTAAAAACTCTGGGCCCAAAATTAATCACCAAAGAAATGGTTTTGACCATATTTTAGTACCTTGGAAATCATATGACTGATATTTTCACTGTTTTTTTATTCTGTGTCCGTTCTCAAGCTTCTTTGCTTATTTATGTACTAGAGCGTAAGAACTATGTCAGGGTAACCTGTAACTTTCAAAAATGAAATCCTGCATATATTTTTGGAACATGAGTTCTTCATATCAATTTCATCTCATTTTAAAATGTATGTTAACATATCCATAAACTAAAGATAGAGATAAGATAGAATTAAAATATTAACAATGTTTATTGCCTTGGAATGAAGTTAAAAGAGTTTTTATTTTCCTCTTTGTGTTATTCAGAATTTTCCAAATTTTCTACAGTATTTACCTGTTACTTTTGTGAAAAGAAACAGGCCTACACTATTTATCATTTTTAAAAAGTCAAATTAAGAAGAAAATACGTCGGGAACCAATTTTAACTCAAATGTGGCCCAAGATGGTGTTCATAGAACATTGCCACCATGTAACACAGGTAGGTAGAAAATCTTCATCACAGTGAAAAAGAATCACCATTTGATTTTTATGCTCGATTAGCTTCTTTCCCATTTGCCACGGATATTAATACTTTTGGCTTACAGGTTATGTGTGGAAAACCTAAGAGGTGCTGAATCACATGTATAAAGAAACTAGTTGGTGGGGGAGGGTACATTTTCCTTTTACTGAGAGAACTTGGAGTAGACCTGTCCAGGCAGGAATGTGGCAAGAATTACAAAATCCCACTAGCCTTCATTTTTACTATATATGGAAAAATATACTACTTGTCATTTCATGTCTGGATTGGTGATGACCTTATAGTTACTGGATAGGTTTACACCGTATTATCCTGTTTGGAATGTTCTTCTGATTCTATCGGTCCACACTTCTCTTATACAGATGGAAAATTTCAGAAAGGTACCTGAAACTTCTTACATAAGGGAGTTGGTGAACTCAACCATTAACCGCTATAATCTCACCAACCAGCTAGAAGACATGAGGCTGATGGGCACATCCGATAATTCCATTAGGATCACTGCTTGCCATGGCCAAATTCTAGATGGATCTTTATGTCATTAACCCTGGGTCAATTCTCACGTCTTTTCTCCTTTTCCAGAAACTCCTAGCATTGGTCAACTGGCATGGCATGTATAGGACTACAGCTCCTTTCTGTAGTACTCTTCCTCAGGACTGTCTGCAGAATGGAGTTCAGTCAGCCCGGTTCCCCTCTGCCATGTTGCATTCAATGTCAACTGCACAGGTTTTTCGATTTTTCTGGGTTTGGTTTTGTTTTTGCTTGTTTTGGTTTTTGTTTGTTTTTGCTTTAAATCTTCGGAAAGTTGGGGACAATTGAAGTAACAAATAAAAAACAGAGTTGAGTTTTTTGATAATCATGGTCTTTACCCTGTGAAGCTGATTATATTACTGAGATGGTTTCTAGTTTCATCCTCTGGTTTCTTTAATCAAGTTGGGGCTCCTTTCATTTTCTGACTTCCTCATCAGAAAAGGGAATGCAGTCTTCCCTATTTCAAGTTTTTACTTCTGCGTAGGTTGGCAAGCAAAAAGGTCAGGACAAAACATGCATGCCCTTTGTCTTTGATGAGTAATTTACCTTTCTGTGAACTTCTACATTGGACAGCAGAGAGACCTTACCTAAATTACCAATCTTCCACCATTATTTGCTCCTGAATACACTATATTTTTCCTTTGTAGTAAGATTTTGCAACCGTGGCATTTTTGACATGTTGGATTGGATGACCCATGGTCCCCAACTCTCATCATTTGTGATGACCAAAAATGTCTCCAGACATTTCCAAGTCTTCTGGGGAGACAATATCACCCTTGACTGAAATTGCAAATCATTGATTTGAAAAACTTAATATATTTGTAATTATATGCTTATTTGTGTGATTATAAGTAATCATTGCCTTTTCCATTTGACTCAAAATTCCACAGGGGTAGAGATCAACCCTATTCTAAAATATGCCCAATTTCTGTTCCTGGCACATGGTAGCCACTCATTAACTATACATTTATTTATTATTTATTTATTCTAAGATTTTATTTACTTGAGAGAGAGAGTGTGAGGGAGCATAAGAGGGGGAGGGTCAGAGGGAGAAGCAGACTTCCTGCTGAGCAGGGAGCTTGATGCGGGACTCAATCCTGGGACTCGGGGATCATGACCTGAGCCTAAGGCAGTCACCTAACCAACTGAGCCACACAGGCTCCCTGGACATTGATATAATTAATAAATAATGATGTGGCTAGGTTTTGAAAATTTTTTTATTTAAATTCAATTTAATAAACATATAGTGTATTATTAGTTTCAGAGGTAGAGTTTAGTGATTCATCAGTTGCATATGACGCCCAGTGCTCATCACATCAAGTGCACTTCCATTAAGTGTCCACAACCCAGTACCCCAGCCCCTCTATTATCTCATAATAAATTATCAGGAAACTTCAATGGCTTAAGACCAATCATTGTTATCTCTCACTGGTTTCTGCAAACCTGGAATTCGAGAAGGGTTTGGATGGGTGCTCCCGGCTCAGGACCCGTGTGACCGTCAGACCGTGGTGTCAGTGGAACGGCAGCTGGTGGCAGCTGGGGCTGGCAGGACGTCTGCCTCTCTTCATGCAGCCTTGGGGTCCCCTTTACGGGTCTCTGCTCTGTACATGCTAGTTTGGGCTTCCTCATAGTACAGTGGCCCCAGGTCAGCCAGCCGCCTTCCATAGCAGCTCATAACTCTGAAGGCAAGTGTCCCGGGAGAACGTGGCAGAAGTGCATGCCGTTTTTATGGACCTAGCTCAGAAGTCACATGGCATCATTTCCACCACACTCCACCAGTTAGGTGGTTGCAAAGTCCTGTCCAGGCTCAAGGGGAGAGGACACAGACCCACCTGACTGATTAGTGAGAGAAATGTCCAAGTTCCATTGTAAGAAAAACCTGTGAGTCGGAGATATGGCCAGCAGTTATCTTTTGAAAATGCACTCTACACAGGGGAGAACAACAGAGCTGCAGGCCCTCGGATAAGTTTTGTGGCATCTGGGAGTAGAGAGAACTTGCTCCCCACTTCCTGTTTGGGACCTGAGAGGCGGTAAGCCCTTCTCAGCTCTCAGCTGTACTATGAGGAAGCCCAAACTAGCATGTACAGAGCAGAGACCCGTAAAGGGGACCCCAAGGCTGCATGAAGAGAGGCAGACGTCCTGCCAGCCCCAGCTGCCACCAGCTGCCGTTCCACTGACACCACGGTCTGATGGTCACACGGGTCCTGAGCCAGGAGCACCCATCCATTCCTTATCACCCATTCCTTATCACAGCAAATGCAGTAGCAGTTGGTTTGAAGATAACAAGGGTAGTTCCAGGAGAAGAGAGGGCTCTAGGTAGCCCTTGGGTCTCCTGCTGCCTGCACTGGGGAGTTGAAAGAGCTGAATTTTCATAAGCTCCTCAAAAAGAGGGAGAGAGCATGGGTGCAAGATAGACCTCATGTTATAAAGGGGCATCTTGGTCATGAAGAGGGAGTGGCTTTCTCTACAGGAAGGCAGTGCCACCCTTAGGCTAGAAGCAGATAAGGTCACAGCCATCTTCTGGAAGGTTAGTGGGCTGGGGGCGAGGGTGAGAAAAAGATGAAGTTAGAGAAGCAGGTGTAGCAGAGATGCATGCCTTAAGTATGGTATCATATCCTTCAGCAGAAGCTAGTACTGCAGACACCAAGCCGTGTCTACCCCACCCCAAATCCGAAGCTGTCTTAGTACCTGGGAGTTTATATGACATCCCTGGGAGAAGGAAAGAGGAAGAAAAAGTCCCAAATTGACCAAGTTTGTCTGGAAGTGACCAGATTACGTTTTCTGCCATCAGACTAAAGGGCAGTTCAATGTAAAACATTTATCCTGAGTGTTAGAAAAATACAAAATGTTACCAATTTTGTCTTCCTATCTGGGGTCTTGGCTTGCAAAAATCAAACCCACTATATAACTATTCCCTTATCAATAGGTACTTAAATTGCTCCCAGTTTTTCACTGTAGAAATTGTGCTGCAATGACAACTTATACGTGCTTATTTGTACATGTCTATTACTCTAAAAAAGATACCTAGAAGTAAAAATGCAATAAATTCTTTGTGCTTTTCCTCAAGGACCTGTCCCACTCAACCACTCGCCTGGAACTTTATCATGTTACCAGAATGTAAGCCACTTGAAGGCAGGGGTTTTATTTGTTGTGTCTGTTTCTTTTGCACAATAAATATTTGTTGAACAAATAATTTGCACTTAGGTATAACTTGACTATGCTCTCTTGCAATGTTTATCTTTGAGATAATTTTATGAACCACTTTTTTCAAGACAGTTTCCTATTTCTTGAATAAAACTAATGCCACAGCAGTCTCATGAGCCAGCTAAGGAAGTCTGAGTAGGACTTGAAGTAAGACGATGGTCAGGAATCCCTGCTCAAGAATATCCAGTCCATCAGCGATGAAACAGCAATTTTTCTTGCTGCAGAATTGCTGAAGGTTTGGCTTCTAATAATCCCCTCAGTGGGTAACCCATGGGTCTTTCTCACTCATTACCATCAATACATTGGGCAGTAGTCATCACTGATAATTTAAACAGGGACTGGCAGGAACAGATACAATCCATATTAAGATTTTTTTTAAAAAAATTTATTTATTTGACAGGCAGAGATCACAAGTAGGCAGAGAGGCAGGCAGAGAGAGAGGGGAAGCAGGCTCCCCACTGAGCAGAGAGCCTGATGCGGGGTGATCCCCAGGACCCTGAGTTCATAACCTGAATCGAAGGTAGAGGTTTAACCACTGAGCCACCCAGGCGCCCTAGATACAATCCATTTTACCTGAGATTTAGAGAAATAAGGAAGTCAGAAGAGAAGGGATATCAAGCATATAATCTCTACTTTCACCTTGCCCGAGATAAGAGGCGACATAGTTCATCCTTACAGAACTTCAGTAATTTGACAGATTTCATCTGCCAATATCACTTATTCTCTATTCTCAAATTTTCGTTTGCCCATCCATCAGTCCAAGTAGAGAAATTCACCTGATAAATGCTATACCTAATCCTACGTGATGTATAAATCTACTTCATTATTAGATGTCCATAGGAGTTTAATAATATCATAGGAGTTTAATAATTGTCATTGAACTGTTTAAGTTTCATCTGGTTTTTGACCCAGGCCAGTCCAGGCAGACGGAGGCATATTGCTCTCTCTGTCATGAAATAGCACGATAGTAGAAATTGAGCTTTAAAAATCTTAATCAAATGACTGTAACAAAACAAGGAAAATGCAAATCAGGACTCTTTTCTAAGGAATATTAAAAATCTAGATAACTGTTAATTATGGAATAGATAAACCTTGGAGGAAAAAGAGGTGGGAGGGAAAAATAGATCATAAAAGTATCCTCAAGGCTGTTCTTTAGACTCTTATGCTTACAGACTGTATTATGTTCTGTTTCTTTAAATCAGTCAGTATAGCAAAGCTCTGTACACATGGTCTCAGAGAAAAAGATGCAAGAAGTCTATATGAAAACTTAAAATGTTTTTCATTTTTATTTATTTCACTTTGTCAATTGACTAATCTGCAAATAATGCATATATTGTAGTTCCCTGCCAGACCAGTAATTTAATTTTTTTCTGGGTTTGTGTTATATGTGTGTTTTTAGTGAAGGAGGTTGTGGGCATTGCAAAAGGGTATTAACAATGCAAGACCTTAACAGATTGAACAGACCTAGATGATCCCTTCTGTTCACAAGGCTCATTCTTAGACAATCTTCAGCCTCAGTTTAGATGCCTTCAATAGCTTTTGTATTTTGTTGAGCACTTAATATGTGCTTTGTAACTTACATGCACTATTGTCTTCAATTCTCATGACAACTTTATGACTTGGACACCAATATGAACCCCATTTTAGTGTGGGGCAAATTGAGGCATGATGTGCTAAAGTCACATGCCCTTAGTTGTTATACTGTATGTATGGAATTAAAATACAGGTTGCCTGACTCGAAGGCCAATGCCAAGTCAGGGTGTGATTAATCCTGGTCCAGGGTATAGGGCTTGCTGCGTGCCCTTTCTTTTAATTCCCAGGGCTTCTTTCATTGTTGCACTTTTAACTTTGCCTTGTGGCTGCATTTTTCAATGCCTCTCTCTCATGCCAGATTGCAAGCAACTTGAAGGCATGAATATGTTTTAGTCATCGTTCTATTGCCAGAGCCTAGCACATCGCCTGCCATATAATACATGAACAATAAACATTTTTGAACGAATAATTTTCCCTCTAATGATAGTAATAGTGAAGAGCCTTGAAAACCAGATGATCTGGGCTCAAATATTGGCACAGGTACTTGCTGTATAATTATGGGCAAATCATTAATCTCTTGTACCTGTTCGCCCAGGGATGATAATAGTACCTGTTTCACAGAGTGATACAGATGGGCAGAAGTACAGAGCTTCAGCAATGCTGGGTACATAGGAAACAATTTAATGAAAAACCCTAACTCACAGATCTGTTTCCTGAATGAAGAAGGCAGTACATCAACATAAAAGAAATTCTAAAATTCCATTACTAAGGGTCTATTAAGATTCAGAAGGAGATCACATGTTAATAAGTGAAAGAAAAGAATGACATCTTACATAACTGATGACTCTTCTTCACAGTTTAGCTCTAGCAAAATTTTACATACTTGACAAATATCTTTTGCTACACCTTGCGCTTTAGAATCATGACTAATGACATCAGAAAAAAACTACTTATAAATCTCCAAGTATTACAATCCTGCCTCCTCAGGGAACGAGGGATCCCCCTCCCCAAAGGGATCACAAGAATCACCAGGGAGCTTTTTACAAATACATATATCCTGGCCTTACTCCCAGAGAGTCTGATTCTTCAGAACTGAAGTGGGACCAAGGAATTAGTATCTGGGGCTTTATTGTGTTGGTTTTCTTCTTTTTAACCTGGGAGTCATTGATTTAAAAGAGTCCTACACCACTCAGCTGCATTATTCTCCTTTCCCTCCCCTGTTCCTTGAGGAATGTCAGGGAAAAAGAGGCCAAACTGTGAGATCATCTGGCCCCTGACCCTGTCCTGGCTTGCGTTATAATCTTCCCCTTCCCCTCCCTGTGCAAGGATTCCCAACCAACCACACTGAGTCCCTTCCGCTGAGGATTGGTACGTATTGAAAAAAAAATGATTTTTTAAAAAAGATTTTATTTATTTCTTTGACAGAGGGAGCAAGAGAGCACAAGCAGAGGAAGAAGTAGAGGGAGAAGGAGAAGCAGGCTCCCTATCAGGGAGCCCGATGCAGGGTTGGAGACCAGGACCTTGGGATCATGACCTGAGCTGAAGCCAGACCCTTAACTATCTGAGCCACCAGGGCACCCTGAAAAATTTTTAAATACCATATCAAAATGTATTAAGAACTTAATATTTAATTCTGTTCTTGATTAAAACTGTGGTTGAGATTATTGACTAAAAAAAAGTGTTTTGGTCAACACTGTAGCTTTTTTAGCAATTGGAAGAGTTAAATTATTAATTTCCATGAAATAACAAAAGATACGAATGTTAGTGAGTTGGTCTCAGACATCAGCTTATTTTTTTTCTTACATTAATTCACTCGCTCATCATAGCCTATTTTGCCATTTTGTTGATTAGGAATCCAACATTCAAGACGGTTGAATAACTTGCTCAAGGGCCGGTAGAAGAGAGTGCTTACGTTTGGGCCTAGATTTCTGATTCCAGGTCCAGACCTGTTTTCCTTTCACTCGACAAATAGGCAGACATTTCTCTCCTCTCCAGTGAAAAATCATTGCACTTGGGTTTTTTCTAATGTATTATCAATTTTTCATAACATTTTTGGTAACCTTACTTTTTAGTAGACAGTCTTTTTTGTTAGAATCGCTCCACAGCCCCCACAGTGAGTAGGCAGGGAAAACTGGCAGCACAGTCCAGAGTCTGATTTAGTCAAACATCAATCCACTTGTAAAAGTCCTTGGAAAAGAAAAAAAATATGTCTTTAACACTATGCCAAGCAGTAGAGAGGAGGCTGGCTTGAAGGTTATATGAGCTTTCTTCCCACAGCTCAGAACATTCTACTTCACAGCTTCAAACACTATTACAATTTTTTTTTCTCTTGTTTGATCACTTTTAATACCCATGCAGATGAATTTTCCCCCAGAAGATACATCAAACTGCCAAGTAGCTCTCCAGGTAGCCCTCAGTTGCATGAGGCCTGGCATTTGGGGGTAAGTGGCCTGGCCACATGACTCAGGATGTTGCCACCGGAAAGGGGAACATTTCTGTTCTCTGACCAGGCAGCTTCTCTCATGCCAGCGCCTGCTTCTCCACCCCTGCTTCAGCCCCTCGACCACTCCCCATCCAAGAAGTCTCTTGGCTGAACCGACTGAGAAAATGCCCTCAAAATAAATGCCTAAGCACTTCTGACCCCTGTTATAAAATCTAGATGGGAGGAGGTGGCTTCGTGACAAAAGTCCTTTTCCAGCTTCATCCCATTTTTCATTTTCCTTCATTTGTTTACTCATCATTTATTCAACACATGCTGTTTTTATTTTTTATTTTTTTCTATTTTTATTTTTTTAGATTTTATTTTTATTTATTTGGCAGAGATCACAAGTAGGCAGAGAGGCAGGCAGAGAGAGAGAGAGAGAGAGAGGGAGAGAGAGAGAGAGAGAGAGAGAAGCAAACTTCCCGCTGAGCAGAGAGCCCTATGTGGGGCTCGATCCCAGGACCCTGGGATCATGACCTGAGCCCAAGGCAGAGGCTTAACACACTGAGCCACCCAGGTGCCCCAACACATGCTGTTTTTAAACCTTAAATTTCAGTGTGGTTATTATACAGTAGGGTACTAATATCAGGTGTACAATAGCACTTCAACAGTTCCCTATATCCCGTAGTGCTCCTCACGACAAGCACCCTCCTTAATCCCCATTACCTCTTTCACCTGTTCCCCTCAAACACACAGTATTTAAGAGGCAGCTGTGTGCCAAGCATACACACTAGGATGATTATGCTTACTGCTTGTCCTCGAGAAGCTGACCAAGAAGAGACTGATCAATCTAATAATAATGCCTGTGCAGCATTGTGGGGACACAGTGGAGTTTCCTGTACCCTTGCCTAGGGCTGGAGGTGGGGTAGTTCCTGGACAAAGGGCTTCCTGGGGAGGTGACTCCTTTTTTTTTTTTAAATAATTTTTTTCTTATGTTATGTTAGTCACCATACAGTACATCATTTGTTTTTGATATAGTGTTTCATGACTCATTGTTTGCCTATAACACCCCATGCTCCATGCAATCTATGCTCTCCTTAATAACCATCAGCCGGCTCACTCCCCTTCCCAAAAAAACCCCTCAGTTTGATTCCTGGAATCTGTAGTCTCCCATGGATCATGTCCCCCTCTGGTTCCCCACCCTCCATTTCCCCCCTCCCTCTCCTAATGTCCTCCATGCTATTCCTTATATTCCACAAATAAGTGAAACCATATGAAAATTGTCTTTCTCTATTTGATCTATTTCACTTAGCATAATCTCCTCCTATTCCATCCATGTTGATGCAAATATTTGGAATTCATCTTTTCTGATGTCGGAGTAATACTCCATTGTATATATGGACCATATCTTCTTTACCCATTCATCTGCTGAAGGGTGTCTTGGTTCTTTCCACAATTTGGTGATTGTGGCCATTGCTGCTATGAACATTGGGGTGCATATGGCCCTTCTTTTCACTATATCTGTATCTTTGGGGTAAATACCCAGTAGTACAATTGCAGGGTCATAGGGTATCTCTATTTTTAACTCTCTGAGGAAACTTTGGGAGGCTACTCCTTAGTTGATTCTGCTAGGTTGTGTGTGAGGAACCAGAGTGGGGTGAGAGAGAGGTAGACTAGACCTTGATGGAGGGGTAGGTATTCTAGACAGTGAGATATAATGAGCAAAGACTTTGAAGAAAACCCATGTGTGCATGTTCATGTGTGTGTGGCAGTGTGTGTGAGTGTGAGGGTGTGTGTGTGAGTCTGGGTGTGTGCATGTAGGTGTGTGGGGATGTGTGTGTGAGATAGTTACTGAAGTTGGTTCAGGCATCATTGGGGGGCAGGGCATAGAAGTATGGAATAGAGGAATCCATTCACAGCTGCCATTTACCTCTATTTACTGACTGGAAATCCTGAGATGTACAAAGATATTACAATTTCCTAAATCCAGTAATAATGAACATATTAGTAAAGAACAACGCTACTCAAAATCCTTGGCAAATTTTAACCAAAGACCTTTCCTCTGGGCTTTTGTTTCTTAAGTTGTGAAATGAAAAAAGTGGTACTTGGAGTGATGGAGTGTGAAGGCTCAGAGATTAACTGTCTGGATCCGAAGTATTTGTGAGTTCTGTAAACTGAGACCAGTTAAATCATTCTCTGGGCCTCCGTTTCTTTGCATGTAATGTGAAGAAGACAATGAGTTCTATCTCAAAGCTGTTTTGTTCATTAAATATACATAAAAAACTTACAAACTTGCCTTGCACAAAAAAAGCACTCAGTGAATTTTAATTATCACTATCTTTACTATTATCATAGAGACTTATTTTGGAACCTAATAATCTAGAACTCTCCAGTGTTCTAGGATATGTACTGCTTGATTCACACTGTAATAATGTTTAACACAGGTTTAAATAAAGAAATTGACTTTTAGGGTTAGAGTGTCCTACATCTACCAAGTATAACTATGTAAACATTTTGTGTCTTGGTTTTCTCATATTTAAAATTTTAAATGTAATTCATAATCTTATAACTCACAATACCTCTGTGTAATTCATATAGTTATTCTCAGGATTAAATAAAAAGAAACATTTAGGGACCCTGGAACCTATGGTACATGTGTTTGATACATTTATTGAAATAAATATTAATTCCATTATCCATTTATGCAAATATAAATGCTTAGTATTTACTTTAAAGGAGAGGAAATATAAAGGTTAGAGCACATGAAACCTTTTGATGAATCCTACAAATGGGAGGGCAAGAAGAAATTAATAAGCATTTTATTAAAAGCAAGCAGAATGGAAATATTTTTACACTCTTTTATCAAATTTGAGATTATTGTCTAGATATTTAATAATAGCTTTAAGAGTAAGTGTTTTATGGATATTGGTGACATCAAAATTATGCATGCTGGAAGACAGGAATAACGATACAAAGACTCTCACCCTTGATGCCTCAGGATGTACATCTGGAAGGTGGGGAAGACATCCTCCCTCTATACAATGCAAGACTGTGAAAAGGGGCACAGGAAATTAAAAATGGGGGTGGCCAAAGAGCAATTCTTAGAAATATAATACTAACCCATGATGCAATAAACGTGTTAAGAAAAAGTCATTTTGTGAATGGGATAGAATTATCTGTTGAACTGAACCAATGCATGTACTTATGTACAAGAGTTAGCTAAAAGTAGAGGCTTTTAGTGTGAGTTTGAATAGAAAGAGAAATAATCATGACTGTGCTGTCACTGTGCTGTCACTGAGGGTCTGGGGGTGACAACATGCTAGAAGGATGGCAACTGACAGCGTCAATCGCCTACCCATTCCATTCCCGTGCCTCAGTCTTCTCTTACCACTTCCACTCTCTCTATTCCATTTCCGTGCTTACCCTTTTTTCAAAATGAGTATAACGAAGCAGACTAGGACAATACTATCCTGTTCTCTTACACATGGAGGTAGCCTCCAACCTTCCAGCCACAATAATGGAGTGACTTTTTCAAGTTAATCAATAAAACCCAAGCAATTAATCAATAAATATTTTCTGTCTTCCCAAGAAGTTTAAGGACTAGAGCTCATGGAGACAGCAAAAAAAATAACATTTCATTGACTCCATGATGCTCTCAGTTACAAAGAACATTATAATTTTATGTCAACTGAGAAAGGAGAAACACTTCCAAATAACCAAAGAAACAATGCTGTACTGATTGCATGAATGCATGAGTTGGTCATACCAATTCTCATTGCATAGAATTTTCTTTCATATCTTGGGAGGAAATTGGCAATGTCTCCTTCTTTGATTGCCTTGCTTGTCATATGATAAGCAGTTCTTTGGCCCACATTTTAGTACAAAATATCACAAAGCTTCAACTGCTTGCCACCCTCATCCTTTCCTAGACCATTTAAAAAGGCTTAATTATTGCTCTGCAAGAAAATATGAAATTGTAGTCATCACTCCATCACTAATATCTATTTCACTATCATTGAATTTATATCCTACCTCTTTATTTCTGTGCATTTTTACCTATAATTTGTATTTTATTGCTGAACTACAATGTAATCTTTCTATGGATATTTTAAGTGGCAATTAAATTAAACATGTGTATTATTAATCATGTCCATAACTCAGTTGATGTGGTAATATCATCAGGGACTACAACCAAGTTCACCCATGTGAACCCAAGTTCACCAATGACAACTCTGTCACAACAGTGGTGGTAACAACCTGTCAATTGTAAGACATCCTGCTTTCAGTGATGTTAAAATATAAAGGCAAAAATTACATCTTAGAATGGATGAAATGAAATAACAAGGCTTCATTCCTGTCTTCCAAAGGTCCATGTATTATAACTTGTAGATAAGACCCAGACATACCATAAGATAATGACAAGTAAGAGACTTACATAATTTTCAAAGGACTGTCACAGACAATAAAATACTCTAGATCTTCAATGCAGAAAAATAATACTTAGAATTGTTTCAGTTTCCCTCCACAGGGAAAGATGAAGACCCAATTCTCCTTGCTATTAAACCCTGTGATCCTATCCCTACATGCCAAAATATTGTACAGCAATGATTTATATAAGGAAATCTGAGTGTTCCACCTTAATTCGCAGGCATTCAAAGAGGTGTGGAAGGTTATAACACAGTTCAAAAGACAGCACACATTGACCATATAGGCGTGAAAGCAGCAAATGAAGAAGGGAGTGTACAGCCAGCATGCAAACGCTCTCCACACAGACCTCAGCCAGCCTGGCCTGGGTACTACTGTCTCCCTTATGCACAGAATATATGTGGGTTGCACATATTTATGCTCAAGCCGTTTTCCCTACTTCAGATGGTTTCGCCTAGCCTCAAACCACCAGTAACTTAAAGGCTCAGCTCAAATTCTTGACAGGAATAATGAGATTTGAAGATTATTGGCTCACAGGAGAGCAGTTAGGAGCACTGAAAGAGGAGAGGTCTAGGAGGACTGAGAACTGACGGATGGACCATTACTGATGTTATCACCCAGAGGACATTCGTTTGGTATTATGGGGGCAGCTCTGCAAACACCCATCCTCTTCCTATTCAAACCCTACAACCTGCTTCCATAAGTAGAGAACATCTTGAAGCTATAAACCAAAGTTTACATGTATTCCTTAATCTGAGCAGAGTATCTTGTGTGTCACAATTACTCAGAAAGATTTTTAGCTGGCATGTGTCGTGGTTGTATTTTGTGTTCCCCAAACAATATGGTTAAGTGCTAACCTTACTCTGTGGCTTCACTGAGGAATAGGATCTTTACACAGGCAGCCACATTTAAATGAGGTCAGTACAGTGAACCCTAATCAAATATGACTGGTGTCATTGCAAAAAGGGGGAATTTGGACACAGAAGTAGACCCACAGAGGAGAGATTGTGTGAAGACACGCTGGGGAGAGCTGTGTGAAGACGGAGGTAAGGGTGATGGGGGGACCTACCTCCCGAGGAGCGCCAAGGGTCGCTGGCAGACCCCCAAAGCAAGGAAGAGCAAGGACAGATTCTCCCCAATGTTGTCAGAGGGAGCATGGCTCTGCTGATGCTTTGATTTCAGACAGACATCCAAAGATGTGAGACAATACTTTGTTGTTGTTTTAAGCCACACACCCAATGTGTGATACTCGCCACAGCAGCCCTAGGAAACAGCTCAATACAATGTCTTTTACTTAGTGGATTCTTAAAGATGAGCAAATGCCAAGACTTCATCATTTCTTCAAAATATTTTTAAACATAGGGAAAAGTGTGGAAAGGAAGAGTCAAAATACATCTATTTCTTTTTTACAGGCGACAAGAACTGCAACAGATAGCAACATTCTTGCCTGTGCCTAGTTTCCAATAGCTACCATAGGAAGTGTTGATGTAAATTTGGCTAAGTGGCTGTTTCCCACTGGAATGTGATCAAAACAAAACAATGCTGGATCACACAAAGGATGTCAAGTGTTGTTCCGGCTTTTCCAAGGGAGAAAGTTGATAAGTATTGCAGTGGATAAGGGACATCTTCAAAATTCTGTGATTGTTACTATGCAAAGGTCAGAATCACATACAAAGTCCCAATGTCCCAGAATCGTGCATGTGACCTCCTGTTGGCCCTCCGGAACTCATTTCTTTCTTTCTTTCTTTCTTTCTTTCTTTCTTCCTTTCTTTTTTCTTTTCTTTCTTTCTTTTTTTTTTTTTTTTTCAATTGAGAAGCTTGTGTGGGCACCTGGGTGGATCAATGGATTAAGCCTCTACCTTCGGCTCAGGTCATGATCTCAGGGTCCTGGGATCAAGCCCCACATCGGGATCTCTGCTGGGTGAGGAGCCTGCTTCCCCCCTCTTATTCTGCCTGCCTCTCTGCCTACTTGTGATCTCTGTCTGTCGAATAGATAAATAAAATCTTAAAAAAAAAAAAAATTGAGAAGCCTGTGGCTGAAACCAAACACCAATATCCAAGGCTATTGGTTTTCTTCTTAAGGTATCTGTACACTATTATTTATACCAACGCTTCTAAAGTTTCTGAAATCAATCCAAAACTCATTAAACATTTCTATCCTTCAAAGGAACACTAAATCTGAGACATATAGTTTGCAAACCACAACATACGCTACACTTAAAACACACTTAAGTGTAAAGTTTCATTTTAACCTCAAGATAACCAATTTTTCCAATGACTCTTTCAAGATCTATTGATTCATACACGCATTCTCCATAATTAACAATTGAGCACCAGTTTCTTTTTAAAAGGGAAGTATTATCAGGGTGTCTGGGTGACTCAGTCAGTTAAGTGTTCGACTCATGGTTTTAACTCAGGTCATGATGTTGGGGTCATGAGATCAAGTCCTGCGTGAAGGTCTACACTGGGGCTCCGGGCTTGGGATCCAGGCTCCAGATCCCTGACTCCCAGGATCTGTGCTCAGCTGGGAATCTGCCTGAGATTCTTTCCCCTCTTTCCTCTCCTTTCCCCTCTGAACCTATCCCTGCTTGCTGCTGCACTCGCTCTCTCTCTCAATCAGAGAAATAAATAAATAAAACATTTTTTTAAAAGAAAATATCATCATTCAAATATTTGTCAAGATGACATTTTCATCAGACTCTCTGAAAAGTATCCCACTGTCAGACTTTATTTATTAGCTGACATTTCAAAATAGAAATGTATTTTAGTGTTACAAAACTACTTGGAGTAGAACCTTTTCTTTTAAAATTCTGTTTTTTGATTTTTTGAGTGATCTAAAACAACCTAAGAATTAATTCTTTGAGGCTTAAGAGAATACTAATAAAACTTAGTTTGTGTTTTAATCCTAATTAAAAACAAAGTGACAGTCTGATTCTAATTGATCCAGAACCCCTTTTGGTTCTCCTGGAATTTGTTACTATGCAGGAAGTTAGAACTTTCATTTCCTGTTCTGTTCTCACCTAAAAACTCTCCTGAACATTTTTTGGGTCACAATTACCTTTGAGCCCAAATCTTTTCTCCATTCAATATATCTGTCTTTGTTCCACAAACCCCTTATGATATGGAAGTCACCTAGGAGTCTTTAGATGTGGCCGAAAGGGAACAAAATATTCTGCAATGTAACAGATAGTAAGAAAGTCTTCTTTATACAAAATTGCCTTTTATCCCCAAACAGCTCCTCTTAAAAGATCTCGTAAAGTAACTGAAGCGATGGGCTGCTGCTTGGCCCTGTGTTTTCTTACAGCTCTAATAAATATTTCAGTGATGCAGAGGAATGGGGTATAATCGCTTGCTTTCTTCTGATGAGCTAGTTTGCTCCTCCTTCTATGCTAAATACTTTTCAGTGAATACAGCAAGATCTGTGCACAGGTTTGTATCCTACATGAAATTCCACTTGTTTCTCAAAGGATAATAAATCTCCCTGAGACACCCCTCCATTTGGAAAGCCAGGTTACCTAAACCAGGTAAATACATAGTCTTTTCTAATTTGCTGACTTGATTTTTAAAGGCCTTTTGATAGGTTTTAATCTTTGTGAATTTTAAAGTCAATTAGTTGCAAGTAACTCAGATGTGTTCTGTTCTGAGACTGGCCACCTTCATTAAAATTGAGTCAGGTTTTTTACTTGCTTTATTTCTACCGAAACCAACATTTTGGACTCAATGAGTTTTCTTTCACCTTATCTTCAGAAATTTCACTATGGAAGAATTGTCTTCTCTGTCCTCAGCATTTAGACTCTGTGAGACTGTGATGACACACTGCTTACACTCATCTCTCCAAGTCAAGATGAGAGCTGAGATCTGAAACCCATACCCCAGTTTAAAATGTCAGTATTCCCCAGAAGAACTAAGAGTCATGGTCTCAAAGAGATTGGCACAAGAGAGGTAGGGGCCTAGGAAACAGCGTGGCCCTAGGAAGAAATTCAAAGGGCTCCTTCTCCAGAAGTCTCAAGTTTTATTCCAACAACTGCCTGACATGTGGCTAGAGTTAACTGAAATCAGAACAACAACAACAACAAAAATTTTTTGCCACTTATCCTTCCTTTATAAGTGCCTCTCTATTCAAGGCTTCTGTGACTCACAATAAGGACAAAAATTAACAAACAAATGAATACTGATTTTTTTTTTATCCAGGCCATCTCTTATCTGAGAGGCTTTACTATTTAGCTACATGGTTTAAAAATTGTAGGTGCCATGGGTGACTTTTTGTGAAGTATTTCCATGGCCACATGAACGATGATAAAACCTTTGCTTTGAAAATGATCCAGGACAAATGGTTAGCGGTTATGACATGGGGCCCAGAACTCTGGGGGCAGTGGAGCAGAGGCACAGCTGTTTTCTTTTCTTTTCTTTTTTTTTTTTTTTTATTTATTTGACAGACAAAGATCACAAGTAGGCAGAGAGGCAGGCAGAGAGAGAAGAAGGAAAGCAGGCTCCTCTGTGGAGCAGGGAGCCCGATGCGGAGCCCGATCCCAGGACCCTGGGATCACGACCTGAGCGGAAAGCAGAGGCTTTAACCCACGGAGCCACCCAGGCGCCCCAGGACAGCTGTTTTCTGAGGAGGATTTGACGCCGCCTCCTGTTGGTGGCTGCTTCTGTTGCCCTCCTTTCTGCTCCGTTTCTGTGGAATGGCCGTTCCTGTCAGGCATTTCTCTCAGTAAGAGAACTTTACCCCCACTGTCTGCCTCTTGCTCAATAACCAATGACCTATCCGCACTTCAGGTTCTTAGCAGAAATGACAACTCCAACCTTCTCTGTACAACTCCTCAATAAAAGCTTCATTTCCGAAAGCTAGTCCTTAAGAAGAAATGTCTGACAGACATATATTCAATTCTCCGGTTATTCTAAATGTTTTCTTCAGACTATAATGGGAAATAAAAATAAAAACAACCAGTTATTGAGAGCTTATTCTATGCCACTGTGCAAAGACATTCACCTAATTGTGTGTTTATAGTGGTGTCATATACAGGTGTTAATTATAATCATTTTACAGAAGAGGCGTAGCTAGGATTTGAACTAGTCTTCCTATCAATGTATCTGATCCCAAAGTGAGTTCCCTTTATCATCAAAGCAAAGTGTTCTTTATCAAAACACCAAATGCTGAAATTGTTTTGGACCTTTATGAATTCTTTTTACTTAACTACAAAACTGGCAATATTGATGATGATTATTACATCACTGAGGACCCATCAGAAAATACCCCAAGGCCTCTTAGTCCAAAAAAGGCTGAGATTCCTTTGAATAACTGCTTTTGTTTTCTCTCAAGAACACCAAATTCTATGTGATTGCTCCTGTTTCCTTCTTTGCTTTGGTCACTAGGAAGCACTGAGACAATTGTTGTCAACCTCTAGCAACTATGCGTATATATTTCCATACACCAATCTTACTGTAGGCTTATTACTTTCTTGCCTGTACTTTCACTTTGCCCTAATTTCCCTCATTTACTTATTTTACTTACCTTTTATTGTGTGTATTTTTAATTAAATTCAATGAATTTGCATATAGTATATTATTATTGTATGTATTTATTTATTTAAATCTTCTCAAATCATTGATGAAAATAGGCAGTGTATATTAAATGCAATATATTCATTGTGATTCTAGTTAATTTATTTGGCAAGAATCTGTTAAGTGCATATTGCATTACCAGAACTATTTTAGGTGCTAAATATTTACTGAAACCTCCTAAATAAAAACAGTAACATAATCATATATTACCCTGCTGTTTGAAATATAGCTTCTTATTTTACTTCTTATTCAAGCAGTGTCTAGCCAAACATATAAAACTAAAACTCACAGGAACATACTGACTCTGGTGTTCTGTTCTCTTGTACTCTAATGCGCAATGGTCTTTGAATCTATCTTTTAACTCTATTGAATATCTTCAGTTTGAATAGTTTAATGCATGAGGTACGTGGATCAGTTACAACCAAAACATATTCACAAACACAGCCGTAGTAGTGCAAAGCACCAGCAGTTTCTTCAACATCATTAGAGATATTAATTAATCCTCAAAACTATTTTTTCTCATCTGATTAATATGCCAGCCTTTTAGGCCTGAGAAGGGAAATGAATTATACTTTATATAACCCTTTTCATTAGGCAAAAATTAAATGTAATAACAGAACCCAAATGTAAGCCAGAGTTGCCTGATAGGACGACTAATCCAATTCCACAGAGAAAAGAAGAAACAAGGAGATCAGGGTTACCCATAACAGACATGTTTAATTCAGTTTTGTTATCCTCTGAGTTTATCTCCCTCATTGAGTGCTCTGGCCACTCTTGAGAAGGTGAATTAATTATTAAACAATTTCTGTAAAGCTACTTAAGTCAGCTTTTTCTTTTCACCCCAAGAGTAATGATGCAAGCAGATGCATTCACAGAATAGGATGCAATTAAAGCTTCAATTGATTTCAATTATTGACTATATTTCAGCTAAATTAGCAGTTTAGGATTCATTTTCCCATCTAACTTTAATTTTCTACACAAAGGACAGATAGATGTTTTAAACTTGACTATTTGCTTGTAAAACATGCATTTTAATGGTTTTTGTTTTTTACACTATCGCAATTTTATCCACTGTTTTTCTATTAATAGAGGCCCTTCCAACTAATACGTTTATTGATTTTTCATAGTTACTTCCAAAGATGTTTGATGCTTGATTCTGTTAAGGCAAAACAAAGTTCCAGAAAGGCCCTGAATTGTTGTTTTTTAAACATATATTCAACCATTTTTTAAATGTTTTGACTGTCTCTCTGGTTGCCTGCTATAATGATTTTAAAATTAAGATGAACTACATATTAAGAAGAAACCTAAGCTATACTTGCAAGAAAAATCAATGAAAAATCTTTCTACGGAGGGGCACTTGGGTGGCACCTTAGGTTGTATGTGCACTCTTGGTTTTGGCTGAGGTCATGATCTCAGTGTCGTGGGATAGAGCCCCTCACTGGCTCTGCGCTCAGCTTGGAGTCTGCTTAGGTTTCTCTGTCCCTCTTCCTCTGCCCTCCACACTGAGTACTCTCTCTCTCTCTCTCAAATAAATAAATCTTTAGAAAATACATTTTTACTCGGGTGCCTGGATGGCTCAGTGGTTTAAAGCCTCTGCCTTCAGCTCAGGTCATGATCCCAGGGCCCTGGGATCGAGCCCCACATCGGGCTCTCCGCTCAGCGGAGAGCCTTCTTCCTCCTCTCTCTCTCTGCCTGCCTCTCTGCCTACTTGTGATCTCTGTCTGTCAATAAATAAATAAAATCTAAAAAAAAAAAAAAAAAGAAAATACATTTTTACTGATGTGCAGAAGTCTGTGTCAGTCATCAAATATTAAATTATGACCCAGCTCAGGTTCTACTCAAGGTAGATTTGACCTTTCAAAGCAAAGAATTTCCTTGCATGAATCATTTGTGCAACTCTGATCAATGTTAATGACAAATGAAAATTAAGACAAGTATTATAATCACAGTTTACATATATGACATTTAACATGCTTTCTGTTATGAGTCACAGACAACCCTTCCCAAAGTGGCTTAAAGTGCAACAGGAGGTTGAATCAATCACCAGGTGCTGGTGGCTTCACCATTTTCATTCCATGCTGTATCCCCAAATTTTGACTTTATCTTCAGATGGCTCCCTTTCTAGAAGCAAAATGGTTCATTCATTCCAGATGTCATATTGTTGAAAACTATATTCAAGAAGAGATCATTTTTCTTAGCTACTCTCTGAAAAGCATGTAAACCTCTCCTTGACAAAAACTCTCATCTCATTAGATTGAATTGGGCCATATGTCCATTGAGAATCAATCTCTGTGGACAAAGAAATGTCATGCTCTGATTGGTCTATGCCTGGATGCCTTAACCAATCATTGTGGCCAGAGGGTAGGACTGACTTGACTGCCTCTGACCAATCAGGACTCCCCATCGGACTTGGTAGAAGATTAAATCCCACCCAGAGCACAGGCTACTGTATGGACGGAGCAGGAGGAAAAGGGATGCCGGGGTGACACCCAGGTGATCACTCTCAGTCCTTTTGTTCTTTTATTCACAAGGTAAGAATGGGGGCATAATATGAAACCCAAGCATACACAAAAGCAGTTTTTAAAAATGGTAGATAAAAGCCTAAAAATTGGTGAGTCCCAATTTCCAATTTGTGAGACTTTATCAAAGTCTGAAATACTGACATTTGCTTGAATTCTGGATCAGAGTAAATGTGGCTTTTCATAGTATTTTCTTACTGACTTATTTAGTTAGAGAGAGCATGAGTGGGGGGGGGCAGTGGGAGAGGGAGAGAGAGAATCTCAAGCAGACTCACTGCTAAGCGCTGAGCGTGGAGCCTGATTCAGCTGCATCTAACAACTCTGAGATCATGACCTGGGCAGAAATCATGGGTCAGAGACTTAACCACCGAGGCACCCTAGCATTTTCCTACTGTTTTTGCACACAAGACATTATTGCAACTGGTCCTTAGACTGCCCATTATTCCAGAAAACTCAGCAGTCGTGAGGGTTTGCACATGCCTCACATCTTCCGTGAGGCAGCTGCTTCTCAGTGATGTCACTGTGTGGAATCCAAAGGCAAAGAAGCTGCTAAGTGAGCGAGTCTTCTCCCTGGCACAGAGTCAGGTAATACATCCTTGTCACCAGCAGGGAGACAAAGAGCCCTGTTAAACTAGCAACTCCTTGTCTTCCCAGTGCTAGAAGATAGAAATAGAAACATTGAAGAATGCATCTGAACAAATGAGTAAGTCTGACCTCGTGAGTCCATACAGGCAGATTATTTCTGATACAGAAACGAAGTCAACTGTACAATTAAACTTTGACACTGAAAGCTCCTTCTTTCAGTGATTGTTAGAAAAGACTGAAATAGTATGTAAGCATCCAAGTGAAGGAATTCTCCTGAAAGGAAAAAGATGTCTTAACCTAACCAAGCTGGTCAATTTAGAAATTTAGGAATAGTAGTCATTCCTGTAAAACAATAGAATTTGCAGTGCTTTCTACTTGAAATTTTTCATTTTAAGTCTCTTAAAACTGAGTCTCCAATAAATCCCGTCTGCTTCACAAAAAAGTCATCACATCCAACTAATCAAAGTCCTTTCAGTAGTGACAAGTGACACGTTTGTTAGTGCCTAGAGAAAATCAGAGAAGTAATCTGCTTTGACTTAGGCAAAGTTTTAGACTCTGTCCTACTTGGCATATATTTTAATGATCCGCTTCTAAAGTTCCACTGGCTGGAGAATGGAATCTGTCAATTCATTAATTCAGTCAGTCAACAAGCATTCTTTGTACACGTACTGCATGCCAGACATGGTGCTTGGTGCAGTCTGCGTTTCCAACATTACCACCAGCAGCTCCAACTGAAGGTTGCAAGAAGAAGGAGTAAGGAATGGAGGAAATTAGGGGAGGCAAATGCGCAGAAGAAAGACAGAAGAAGAAGAAGAAGGACAGGATAAGGTACAAGGGGAAAGAAGGGTTTGAAAGGGGAGGTGAGGAAAAAGGAGAGAAGATTTCTCCTTCTTTGGCCTGTTAATACCAGAAGCTGGCTTCTGTCCTGTTGAGTGAGAATGAAGGGGAGAAAAAGGCAGAGGTAAAATGAGAATGAAAGAAAACTCTGCCCGAGAGCTCTCTACTGTCTTCCCACTCAGTAAGCCTCGGTGCTGTTCTTTTTTTTTTTTTTTTTTTTTTTAAAGATTTTATTTATTTATTTGACAGAGAGACATCACAAGCAGGCAGAGAGACAGGCAGAGAGAGAGAGAGAGAGAGGAGGAAGCAGGCTCCCTGCAGAGCAGAGAGTCCGATGCGGGGCTCGATCCCAGGACCTTGAGATCATGACCTGAGCCGAAGGCAGCGGCTTAACCCACTGAGCCACCCAGGCGCCCCCTCAGTGCTGTTCTTAATCTACACACCATTCCAAGGGGGTCTGGGGGTATCAGTTGATTAGACTGAGATCCTGAGGTCCTGGGATCGAGCTCCTCATCAGGCTCTCTGTTTAGCAGGGAGTGTGCCTCTCCTCTGTCCTCTCTCTCTCTCTCTCCCAAGTAAATAAATAAAATCTTTAAAAAAAATCTTCACATCATCCCACCACCAACTCTGTATTCAGCGGCGGGTCTCTAGCCCTGCTTCTCTGATCCCAGAATGTTCTAGTGCTTTGAAACCACCAGAGATGAAACAGAAGACACGGTCTTGGCCTCCTAGGATATAACTCTGAATGAATATTCTGCTAACAGAGTCTCTTTTACTACCTACAGTAGTTCTGTAGAACTAATTTTTTGAATTCACCAACTCACGCTTTGAGGTCCCACTATTGTTAGTCACTATTCTAGGCTGAGGGAAGTAATGATTATATACTAGCAGGGGAACACATATAATATACAAAGAAATTAGGAAGAAAGTATCAAATGGCAGATTTCTGGAACTCTATGAAGAATTAAAACAGGATAACAAAATAAAATAACTAGGTGGCTTATTTACATTGGGTGTCAGAAAAGATCTAATAGTTGAGATAAGTCCACTAGGCAGGTGTACCCAGTGACATCTTTTCTGAACATCTGAAAGATAAAAAGGAACCAGTCTTGCTAAAATCAGAAAGAACACATCTAAGTGAGAAAATAGCAAGTGCCAATGCTCTAAGGTGGGAACAAATCTGACTTATTCAAGGATCACAAGAAAGACCAGTGTGACTGGAGCATCCAGTGGGAGCAGAGGTGTGAGAGGAAGCAGAAAGCACAGCACAAAAGGCATGATGGGAGAATAAGGAGTTTGAGTTTTAATCCTGGGGGAAAGAAGTCACTGAGTCAACCTGTTGCCACACATTGACATCATATGATGCTAGCATCGTCAGTACCTATTGCAAATCTATTCCATGTTCAGTAAGTTTGTGGACTTTTCTGGGATCAAAACCAACATGAGAAAGATTGCATCCATGAGAAAATGTTTTCTGAATTTCAGACAAA
Organism: Mustela putorius furo; assembly: GCF_011764305.1. Taxonomy (NCBI): domain Eukaryota; kingdom Metazoa; phylum Chordata; class Mammalia; order Carnivora; family Mustelidae; genus Mustela; species Mustela putorius. Next base: position 7,905,933 of record NW_025421999.1, read on the forward strand.
ACACAAAATTCCAGGACAATCTCTTCAGACCTGATCCATTTGGAACCTGGGTGAATCTTTCTTTGGCTTGGGCATTGTCCCAATATTCTGTCACTGTTTACTTTATTCTTGATGAAAAAATTTGGAAAATGGACAATTATAGACTATTTGAATCTTCTAGGGCTCAAAGAGAATCTGGTTTATCATTTCTCTCTTTTCCACTGTATGTAGAATCTTGCCACGGAAGAATACATTTGAGTGTGGTCATTTGCATTAACTAGTCTTAAGTCTTGCTTAATTGCTTTAAAATATTTTCTGACAAAAAGAAAAATTAACTCATACCATCTTCTCCACAGTTTTAATTAAGATGACTTTCACCTTGAATTTTTTAATAAATCTTTTTGACTTAAAAAGCAATATGAATAAATCATCACCACTTCAAAAATTTCACTGGTAAGCAAAATGTGAAATGCAATTATATATTTAGTTATTTGGGGAAAATTGTTCTCTGAGATTCAGTTACTTTGTTTTAGGAAATGTATCTTGTTTTTTAGGATTAAGAGATCACTCTAGTATATGTCATGGGCCCTATCAATAATTTGAAGCAAATTGGGACTTAAATAAATATATAACTGTAAAATGGTGGCTTCAAAAAGCTTATCATGTGAATCCCACAGATCTATGAGTCCAAATTGATCAAGTAACTTAACAAAATTAAAATATGATTTCCCAATTAGGAATACTCATCACACATA